>NC_141694.1:1645383468-1646018468 GCF_964263255.1 Lissotriton vulgaris
TACATCAACCTTTGGGACCAGTATGAATACGGGAATCGACTGCACGCTGCGCGGCATTTTGTTTGTTACTAGTTTTTCGCCCCATGACTTGGTGAACCTCCGCTTTGAAATTAATTTTCTATATGCGGCAAGACAATCTCTGACTCGGCTCGGTATTCATACTGGTCCCAAAGGTTGATGTAATACAATCCTTGTTTGCTGCTTTAAATAGATTACCACCATATGATTGTCTAATTATCTGCCCTAATTCTACGTATGGCAAGATTTATTTTCTAACTTGGAGTTGTGATTTAATTCATTTTATTGATGACTTACAGTTCATCGGGCGATCGCATACCTCAAAACGCCACCATTAGCACAGCGAAGTCCACTACTTGCTCTATATGCTTAGAGGGTGCTGAATATGTCGAATAGATTACAATATCTCTGTACAGATTTCAATTGACAGCAGTCCTGAAGATGGTTTCTACAAATAACTCTTAGGAAACCGAAACGTCGACCCTACATCTCATCCCTATCTTGTTTTATTCAATGTGACTGGGGATAGATGTCGTTTAGGCTCTGTTGAGTCACGTATTGATTTATTTTTGTGTGTACCCACAGACCTATTCTTTGTTTGTTTACTTATCTGTATATGAAGTGTCTAATTTAAAAATTCTTTTGATAAAAATCTATTTTTCTAATACACCTCGTGTTTTGTTTGTATGTTGTGTCCTGTCAAAATTGAGTTTACATTGAATTAGAGTCTAATAGTACTCGATTTGTTCACATTAAGGATTATGAATTCATTCTTTTAAAACTATTTTAAGTTACTAAATACGTACTAAAACAAATTCCCTTGAAGGCACTCTTACCTTTTCAACACTACAGATGGACACCACAAAAGGTTTTATATCAAAAATAAGTATACTTTATATAGAGTTACCACAAGACCATAAACAACAAAAATACACAATACTGTTACTTTAAGATGGTAGATTTAGCTTAGTTAAGTTCAGTTCTTAAGATGCGACACTTTGCGTCAAAGTACCTTACGATGCGTTGTGCTTCCACGACAAACAATGTCGCAGCGAGGGAAATGCGGAAAAGTTCAAGTACAAAGAAATAAAAACGTGAAGATCTTCTTCCCGGCAGCGGAACATTCAAACCCTTACACGCTTCCCTGACGCTTTTGAAGCACATTCTTCTCGCGTATTCTGTTGTTTATACCCAATCAGGACCGGGTTGGAATTATCACCGGTCCCACAAGAGTCACGGGTCTACCCCGTTATTGACTAAACATGTGTCGGCTGGTTTCTTGTGAAATAAAAATTCTCACCAGATGAATAAAAAACAAATGAGATAATAACATTGGAGTTCGATCTTATCCTTTCATTGAATGACACAAGACATTACCTATTAACTAATTCAGGTTGTGTGCGCTTGACTTTGCTTGTATTTACACAGAAGGTAGAGCTCCTCTCCCCCTTCTTTTCTCAGAGACCAGGGTTATCTCTGATCAAGAAGCACCAACCACCGAGACCTCGCAACTACCATTTGACCACTACCTGTAGAGCGCCATCATATTTCTGAACACTTCCATAACCCTTCGCTAAACTAAACCTCCTGTAATACCCTGTGAGACCTAAAAAGGCTCTCACCTCTGTCTGGGTTTTGGGTGGCTCCCAAGCCAGGATGGTTTCAATCTTCGGTTGTAGGGGCACCACCTGGCCGCTCCCAACTTGGTGTCCCAAGTACACCATGGAACCCTGCCTGATCTGGCACTATCTCGCCTTGATCGTGAGGCCTGCCTTCTGCAGCGCCAACAACTCTTCCCAGAGGTAGCGCAGATGTGCAGGTGTGGCCCGAACTGCCTCTTGTGACCACGAAACCTCTGAGGAAGTTTGAAAACGAAACGCGTCAGGCAGTGGTCGTGCCTTGAATTGTTGAAAGGAAAAGCGCCTGTTTACCATTAAAAGCTTTGAGAGGGGAAAAGCTCAACCGCGTTGTGTGCCGCTTGATTTTTGGACACTCCTAGTAGCTCGATATATATATATATATATATATATATATATATATATATATATATATATATATATATATATATATATGTATAGAGAGAGAGAGAGAGAGAGAGAGAGAGATTTGTACTTTTCCCTGAGGTTGGAATAACTACCTGAATCTGCATCACTATATACTTTCTTGAGGAAGATGAATTATAGCTTCTACTTAACTCCTGTAGAGCTAAACGATAACCATCAATATTAAAATCACGCCATTTCCTATTCTTATGAATTAGGACTCTAATACGTTTTGCCTTGTCATTCATATATATATGTGCAAATATAGTCCAAACTAAGAATAATTCCTGTTCCATCACAGGGACCCTAAGCATACTGTAACAATTGCAGTCTTAGAACAGCTCAGAAAAATATCCAAGGAAATAGGTTAAAAGGTTACTTTCACCAACAAAATAAGCTTTCACATTACTTCTCTCTTTTCAAAAATATACCTCAGTATAAATCCTTAGAAAGCAACCGGTCTTGGCAAGAAAAATGAGCGATCCATGTAATAAGATCCTGGCTGCAGCAACATTGTATCGTCATTGCCCAGCAAAGGATGCCATGAACCACAAGGGAAATTTATACCCTATAATCAAAGATGACTGCCATAATTTCCTTTGCTGAAGGTAACTTAGCACAAGGGGTTTGGACTATCGCTAAGGGGTAGGCAGTATCTCCAGCCCTGCTGCCTGACATCACCTCACTCCTTTCTCTATTAATGGCAACTACCTTCTGTTTTGTAAGTACTTACTTGCTGGCCCTGATATTTATATTCAAGGGTGCCTCTTTTTGTGTTATCACCCCAACTTTTTGCTAGATTTTTCTGCAGTGTTTTTGATTCTGTACACTCGGACACTGCTGTCCATTGCCCAATGTATGTGCCCAGGCATCTGAAACCTTGTTGAATTGGTATACACCTAACTGGCATATTTACTTTACCTGTAGGATCTAGAAAATAGAACAAAATGTACCCAGGGCCTGTAAGTTAAATGTCATTAGTGAGCTGCAGCACAGTTTTTGTCACCATCAATTCAAAACATGATTGCAGGCCTACTACTGTAGCCTGCCATTGCAGTTTTATGACTGCAAATTCGAACTGTGAACATATCCCCTGTTGACACACCTAACTCCTGCTTTTAAATATTAAAACTTCACCCCTAGTAGGCCTCAATGCCCAATAAGGCAGGATGCATGGTATTTAAAAGTAGGACATGAAAAATGTTAATGTCTTACATATCCTTACTTTGATGAGGCCCTAAAAGCTATTTTCACTGTAGCAGGGTTAGCTGATCCATAAGAAAGCATTGGGAACTATTATTCAGTTCAGTTCAGTTCAAAAACCTTTATTTCAGTCACTAGGACCATAAAAGAATGTAAGTATAAAAGAATTATAAGCAATATTTCACTAATAAATAATTAAAACTACACAATTCTATCTATATACAGTATAAACCATTAAAATAGCTGCATCCCATTAGCCCAAAATAAAGTAAGCATATACTGGGCATTTATATTAAGACTGCAAACTGAGTTTTGCTTTTTTTTCCTTGTTTAAGAAAGCCCACCTCCTCCGCGACATTGCATTTGAGAATCAAGAAACAGCAAAAACAATGGGCTTGGAGGTGTCGTATTTTAAAACTCTAAAAGCCTCCCTACATTGCACAAACCCCAAGTTTTTGCAAAGTTGTATGAGCCAGCACAGCCTCGCTGCCTGATACCCAGGACAGAAAAATAAAACATGCAGTTCGGACTCCTCCTGGTTATTACACGCAGGGCACCCATGATCGGGGAGCCCCTCCCATTTCGCAGTGAATGCCCGGAGGGGTAGGTGCTATATCTGAACTGCAGATATAACTTCCTAGCTGCATGGAGTAGGATATCGTCCAAGAGGGGTTCTACTTTGTAGCCATCCTTCATAGTGAGAAATTGCCTCGTTAGGGCACCTAATTTTGAGTCTGTTTGTATTGCCTCAAGTGTTAGGGTTTGATAAATTCTCAGGAGTGCAGCACGCGAAACCAGGATACTGGTTTCGATTGGATTACTCCAGAGAGTTGGTTTGCCTATCCTTATACATTGTTGTTTTACATGCGCAAACCAATGAACTTTGTTCAATACCCCTGGATAAGATAATAACTCTTTAGTTTCAGCTTGGTACACTGCCCATTCTGGGGTCGCCCAAAGCCTACACCAAACAGTTAGGGTTCTTAAGGCAACCTCATCTTTGACCGGGCCTATGCCTAGATCTAAACACAAAGGGATAAGCAGGGTGCTGGATGGGAGACCTACAATTTATCTAAGGAAGGTGTTCTCCACTATTATTAAAGAAGCGGAAGAACAGTGACCCCAGAGTTCTGCCCGGAATAGCGTAGCTCCCCTCGCTGGCGCCCTATAGATCACAATGGCTGGACCAATGGGTTTAGTTGTTGACTCCCTTACCATTTTAGCTATACCCCCGGTGGTCTGGGCTAGCCTAAGCTTGGCTTTGGCTATTTGGGGCTTCCACTCCATATCGTCTGTGAGGGTAACACTCAGACAATCGAACACAGAGATCCTTTCCAGTGTGGTTCCATTTAAATGGGGGTTGGGGCATGTTTTATTTGGTGGGTTGACTATCATCAACTTAGTTTTGTTGGTGTTAATCACCAGGCCCCTGCTGTTGCAGAATGATTCAAACCTATCCAATATCCTTTGTATACCCATCGGTGATTTAGACAAGAAAAGGGTATCGTCAGCAAACATCAAAGCTGGTACCTTTGAGTTCGCTAACTTAGGAGCATCATTGTCCTCAACCTCCATAAGATGTGCAATAAGTGCGTTGACAAAGAGGCAAAACAGGGCCGGTGCAAGCACACAGCCCTGTCTCACCCTTCTGTCAACTGAGAGCCTGTTGGTTAGCTCTACCCATATAGGTAATCAAGAGGTGGAATGGACACTTGTTACTGCTAGACCTTTAGGTTAGCTTGGAACATCTTCATAAACGCGATGTTGTTCGAATGCGGTATATTCCTGTACTCCGCCCCACATTAGCGTTATGGCATTTATCATTGGATGTCCAATTAACGTGCTGTATGCCAGCCTCATCCAGAGGCAACCTTAGATTCTGGCAGCAGTGTTCAGAGAAAAAAAGGGGTGATAAAAAATGATTAAAAAACAAAACTTAACCTGAGAAGAACTTTAATGGAGAAGGTTAAGAGTGTCCTTAAAAATGGTGGGTATAGGTATGAGAACAAGTTATGGGATCTCACTATACTACTTTGTAAATAGAGTCGACATGTTTCAGCTCCCTAGCGCCCAGCCGGGTCTGTGGAGCTTTCGTCAGGACAAACAAACATAGATTACTTACACTACTTGTGTAGTAATGAGCAGTGTTATAATGCGAACACTGGGATAATTCCCCTCAAATCTTCAAGGAGGGTACGTGGTTCCTCAACGGGGATGAATATTCTCTTTCTGGAATAGAGCCGCGTGTGTCGGTAAGACGCTGCTTGTGCTGACTCTGCCCCCGGATACTTTAGCTCTCCCCCCTACCACATCTTACTTGGGCATAAGTGGCAACATGTAATTTAATAAGCAGGTTGAGTAAATAAATAGGAATCCCAAGTTCCCTTAAGACCCCCCAAAGTTTGGTTCTGGGCACCAAATCAAAGGCCGTCTTCAGGTCCACAAAAATCAAATAGCGACTGCCACCCTCTATTGATACCGTTTTCCAACTAATAAGCTGAAATCTATATATTTGGTCCACGGTGGAGATGTTTTTCCTGAACCCGGTTTGATATTGGCTGGTGATGTCATTCTCTTTCAACCAGCCCTGGATCCGATTTAATAATACCTGTGCAAAGAGTTTTTTGCGTGACATCGATCAAACTGATCAGTCTATAATTTGCAGGGAGAAGGGAATTATTATTAAAATAAATAATGCATCTTCGCCTAGGGACCAGCTAAAAACATAATTATTGGACTGTTTAAAATATTTATTAGAAATCCAGTTCATTGGTAAATGCAGATTTGTTGTGAATATTTTCCAAAAATTCCCCTTAAACCTCCCTAAAGACTCTTGAAACCCATGTACATGAGCTTCCAACTGTCACATAGTAGCTGAGTAGCTTATTGATGAGGTGTGGACTTGCACTCAGAGCTCACACAAAGACCTTGGGTGAGGTGGGAGGTTGACCTTCCCTTGGCAGGATGGCCTGGGTGCTGTGCCCAGCCCCTTAAATTTCTTTAAAGGATGCCTACCCTTTCACTGGCAGATGTAGCTCACACTGGGGCCTGCCTCTCTTAATTCCTGCTAGCCAGCCAGGCTCCAATCCCAATGGGGAAGAGCTGCTCCCAGAACCAGGTTTGAGTGACAGGCATACAGGAAAAGCTGCAAAGTTGGTAAGAGAGGCCCTGTTGGTTATGGAAGGGCTCGGAGACACACCCATAAGCTAGTGTCAGGCATAAATGTGGCACCTCTGGGTACACTCTTTCAGAACACTACTAGACCTGTGGATGACAGGAGAAAGATTGCTCCTGTTGTTGAGACCAGTGAGAAGATCTGACAGCTGGACATGCTTCCACTTGTACCCAGGACGAAGACGATGACGCCAAGGAGCAGTTGGCTGACCTCCTGTTAAGCTAGACAGAGAGAACAATCTGCTAAAGCCCCTTTTCATGAAGAGCCCAGCTGACCAGTTCCAACTGGACCTGCCCTGGACTCCGCTGTTGACTTCTGCTGCAGTGAGTCTTGACCCCAACTACTGTTTCTGTCATCCTGGACCCAGTGGCTGTGTCAAATTGTACTCCTCCTAACATCTTGAAAAAGCAGTGACTTTATAAACATTGTGACTCCATAGACCTCAGAAGGACCACGACAAAGTAGTCCAGTCAATCCAAAGATGGTGCGTTGCCACTGGGCCAAAGATTCAGGTTTCTCCCACTCTGAGCTCTTCCATGTCAGCTGGGTGCCGTTGCAAAGGTATCTGGCATCGCTGAGTCCAGTTCAGCCACAGTTTGCAGCCTTGTCTGGCTGCAGGAATACGAGCTCCAAACAAATGACTGAGGGGTTGATTTATATATTGGCGTTATTGATGCTCTGTCACAATGGAGGCGGAGCATCCATACTGCCAAGATAATGGTTCCGCTGTACAATTTATTTGTGGGCAGACCATAGGTTTAATCATGTGGAGACTATTCCATCTCCACCAGGATTAAACCTCTCCAATGGGCCTGTGGATTAAGGGCTGTTGGAAGCAGACCTGTAATTATGCCCACCTGATTTAGATGGGTTTTCACTGCCCGTCACCGCCAGGAAAACTCTGGTGGTAGGGGGCAGTGAAAACTGCTAAATGCTACTCTCTCCATAGGAGTCCTCCCATGGCGAGTAGAGCATTTTCGTTTTTATAAAGAAAATCCGATTTTGGTAGTTTCTTTTTGAAAATAATAAAAGAAAACTGTTTGGTGCAGGGCTCCGTGATGTTGAGAGAGCCCTATACCAAACTGCAAAAGGCATTGGTAGAAACTACTGTGATGGCGGTTCCTGCCAATGCTTTAAAAACCAGCTTGGCAGTCATTTATAAATTCGGCGGGTGGCATCGAAGTCAAAGGGATGGAGTAATTTACTCCCTCGCTCTGGCGTAGAAATGGGCCCCCTGCTGAAATCTAAATCAGGCCCTAATTCCAAATGTAGAAATCTTCACCTGGTGTAGGCGTTAAAAGTACACCACCGACGAGGGACTTTCATTTGGCATGAATTTTGAATTTCTCCCACTCTGAGCCAAAAGTCAACAGTTTCACCAAGACTTGGACCAATGTCTATCCAGCCTTGTGGAGCCTACTTTGGCCTTAGTCTGCTGCCTTACCCCTCAGAGGATTTTTGACTTCCATTTCAGAGACTAGGGGCCTCATTACAATGTCGTCATTTAGAAGCTGACAGCCCGCCATTGGCAGTTTGAGTGCCGACATCCCTTCGGTCCGACTGCCGTATTACAATACTGGTGGTCAGACCCAGAGCTCTCGGATGCAACACTGTCGCCTCCGCCAGGATCATAGATCCCGACGGTGCAGCGGTATTCTTTTCTGACAACCTTTATATGGCGGGTATCCTGCCATGTAAAGGTTGTCAGAAAGGGATCGAGGAGACCCCACAAAGAGGACCCCCGGGGATCGAAACCCAGAGTAAAATGTTACCCTCTACATTTGCACTGTTGTGTGTTCACCGTGTGCAATGCACGACATACTGCATGGTTCACAGTGCACTGACTTGCTGAAGGCGCTTTACACTGGCGGCATCTGCTGTGGCACTTCCCTGTGGCCATGGCCTGACCCTGCTGTGGTACCGCCAAGTTGTGACTGTCAGCCTGGTGGTCCTATGAAATTCGGCAGTCAGACCGCCGCCTGCTCAGCGGTCTCCCAACTGCAGCAATGTCTAACCACCTGGCATTGTAATGAGGCCCTAAGTCTGAAGGTAACATTTCCAAACAATACAAACCTGGTTTATGTATGTGTCCTGCACTCTGTCCCACTTGGCCTTAAATTGCATCTATGTACCGATCAAGTGCAACTAGATGAAAGACGTTGGCACTTAACTGTTTTGTATTCTAATTTTATTTAAAACTTCAAAAAGTTCATGTCTCTGGTTCCCCTTATTGGATGTTTAATATTTTGGTGTCATTTTGTTCAATACAATACTCTTTACTGTTATACATTGGAGTGGGAGTTTCATTGTGTTGCTTTACACATTTTCTTAAGTTAAAAATGTCTGCTCTGTTCCATAACTACCAGGGTTTGAGGTCAGGGTGAAATTACTGAAGACTTAACTGCACCTAACAAGAATAGCTACATTATTACTTGTGGTGGACTACCATCCATACCAATTAATCAGGTACATAAGAATATCCTGTCTCCCTTAAATACAATATATGCATCATGAAAATAACAATCTTCAAAGGAGATATGGATTCTTCCTTTTCCCCATGTAGCTTCATTTACAAAGTAGTAAGAAAAATGTAAGTTTATTTTCCTTCAAAGTATCTATGAAATTGTACTTTCATTTATTCAAGTTCATTTTTAGTATGAGTAAGCTCCTTAGAATACATCTCAGTATTCAACTTTGATTTCAAGCACACTCTCAAAAGGAAAACAAACAGTTGCCACGTTTTACACTAAGTCTGAAAACAAGGTTTTGGCTGTATCTTGATTGCCTAGCAAGGATGCTCTAGACCATTAAAAATGTGTACTCAACATCTCAATATGTCCCGCTGACATTTCCAAACATCATGAGGGTTTTGTGATTTCATGGAAATTTTATTTTTGCATTCAAGTACATATGGATAGTATGTTCTCCAGAGATACGAAGCCTTGCACCAAGCAGTGCCAGCAATCCAAGTGCACCACCAACTACTCCTTTTCCGGAACTAGAGGAGCATATGTGAGTTTGGAGCACTTTGCTGGCATGTCCGCCGAGCGGGGAAAGGTAAGGCTGTGCCACAGATCATGAAAGATATATTCTGTGATTGAATTTAAGTTTTCAACTTCACACTTGTTGGGGATGATTTCTAATCATTGGTTCATTGTATCTCCTTTACTTAAACATGATGTATACATCACGTGAAGCGCAGACATGTTTGCTTACCATATATCACAAACTGCTATACAAGTCACACAACTCTTGCAGATGGATTATGTTGATGTCCTTTCAACTATTTTGTCTGTGTCAAATGCTACAGGACTTGCTTCACAGTTTACAACAGTCCACACTAGACTCCTCCATGCCTTGAAATCTGTGATGTGTTTACTTTTGACAACTTATTCACATTTGCCTTCGCATTCTCCTTATATGTTTGTTTGGCACCTGCTGTCATCAGCTGTTTTCTAGTTGTTCTTGTTCTACAAATAGATACATCAATATATCGTTTGGTGAACCAATGCCAGCTTTCCATCACCTGCTCACTCAGTGCACCCTGACTGCAACATCCCTTCAAACTCCATAGCTTGATTATTTTTAACTTCAAAGTATCTGATTATATTGCCATTGCGCCTCTTCACTTGTCACCGATATGTGCTTTCCTTCAACATCAGACTGCCACCTAAGTGCACCTCCTTGCTGCACATGCATCGTTCATTGCTACTCATTCAGCGAGACATAGGTGTCGCCTTCCTGTTGTGACTTCTGCTGCTGTTGGACTCCAAGCCATCCATCATGCTTGACTCACTACTGCCAATCTCTTCTCTGGCCTCATGCACTGCACTGCTCAGTCTGTGTGGTGTGGTACCCTGAACCCAGCAGTAGGTGCCTTCGTTCATTCAATATGGATGCTTTCAATGTTAGTTCCCCTTCATTGCCAGATTCCTCGTCCGATCTACCCTGCATTGTGCAACAGAACGTTGAATCAAATGTTTCTTCCGTTTCTTCTGCTCTTCATCCTCATGCAACTAATGCCTTAAAGCCACCTTCTTCAGATTTCTTCCTGGTGCAACAACATTAGCATCTGACCTTGCTAACGTTCTACCAACACCATCACTCGGGCTTTCATCACATGCCGTCTCTTCACCATCATCAGTATCTCAGGGAGGATTTACTTCATTCAGTTCTACAGCCAAACCTGCATCATGGCACCTGGACCAGCCACCTGGACCTCACCGAGCATCACACATTTTCAGTCTCACTGGCTTCATCTGTATTTTTGCCTCAGAACCAGCCTTCTATATGGTTCATTTCTGGTTTCTCTGCAACCACTTTCAGCATGTGTGCAGTCACCAGAATCTGTCCTTTTTTAACATTTCTTGGCTTTTGTCTTGGTGTGTAAATGGTAATTATGTCTCATACATGAGGAAGACACCAGTACATACATGCTGTGTCTTCTTGTGTACTTTCCCCATACATATTTATCAAGCCAATCTATATACAAGAGGAAGGTGTGGTATTAAAGATGTTGTTCCTTATTGCTCAACGTATTACATACTTTTTACAAGATATATTATAACGTATTGTATAGGTTATAGGGACATACTAATTATTCACACTAATTACTTTGGGTATAAGCCTATTAGACCCAACCATATTTAGTTTTATATATTGTCATACAAGTGTGATGGGGGATAACAAAGTGCATTCTTATAAGAAAATATAGATGCTAATTGTACCAAAACAATAACGTTGGTGATTCCCTATTATATAATGAGTCCTGGGCGAGTTATGGTTCGCAACTTGGCGACGCCCACAGGTTATACCATCTACACTGTGAATAGAGGCACGAGAGGGGGGGGCTTGGCTTTAATAATCAAATCTCATCTCGACTGCTTGTTTAGCAAAACTGATATTCAGGGCTGCGAAAGTGCGCGTTTTTCGATCAAGGCTAACCCTCAGTTCTGCGCAACGGGGCTTCTAATCTATAGACCCCCTGGTGCAGACACTCCTTTCATTAGCTCACTCCTACAGTTTCTAGACATCAACATCCTTAAATCTGCTAACTTTACAATCATGGGTGACCTTAATTTACATCTTGATAAGGACTCCGAATCCAAAATGTCCACCTTTCTTGCTGATCTCGCGGCCTTCCAACTCACTCAATTTGTGAAGGGCCCCACACACACAGCGGGTCATCTTCTTGACCCCATTTTCTCCAATATCACGAGCTGCTCCGCAGGCACGCCGATCCCCATGACCTGGTCCGATCATTGTTTAGTAACTCTATCCATCCCGTGCAATTTGAGATCTGTCGCGGCACCTACTCCCTCAGTCCTGAAACGGCCATGGAGAAAGCTTCATCTTGAAGATCTACACAATCTTCTGGTAGTAAATCCTCCACCCCTTACCGAAGATTTAGATGTAAGCTATGACCAGTTCTGCTTATGGATCACTCAGGCTCTTGATACCTTGATCCCGGCCAGATGTTGTAAAGCTCGCACCCATACTGCTAGCCCTTGGTATAACCTCGAATTAGCTAGCCTGAAAAAGGAATGCAAGAAGGCAGAGAGGGCATGGAGGAAGGACTACGATGTCAATTTAAAACTAGACTATGTCATGCTCCAAAAAACCTACCATCGTAAGATCTGCAGAACAAGGGCGGCATATTATGCTAAGGAAATTAATAACAGCCTTAACACCTCGAAAGCTGTATTCAAAATCTTGAAAGATCTCACCGCAAAGAAAACTGTTAACACCACTATCACTTCCCCTGACCTCTGTAATAACATGGCCAATTTCTTCACCAACAAGATCCTGAAAATCTACGACTCCTTTCCCAGAGGCCCGCAGCCAGTTGCTATCTTTGATCCTACTAAGCCCTCTCTCTCCTCTTTCCCCACGCTTGAGCGAGAGAGTTTCCAAAAAATCTGCAACAAGATTAAATCAGGCTCTCCGGCAGATCCCCTTAAACCGGATACCTTCCGCGAAGCCCATGAATCAATCACTGAGCACATCCGAGAAATCATCAATCGGTCTCTTCTGACTGCTAAAGTTCCCTCCAAGTGGAAGCAGGCCTGGGTCTCTCCCATTCTGAAAAAACCCACTCTAGACCCCTCGCTTCCTGAGAACTTTAGACCTATCTCCCTGCTCCCCTGGCCTGCCAAAATCATCGAGGCACACGTCAATAATATTCTGACAGATTTCCTCCTTACCAATAACATCTTGGATGACTCTCAACACGGGTTTAGAGCTGGTCATAGCACCGAGACCGCCTTGCTCAGTGTTTCAGAGGACCTCCGTACCATCCTAGACACCGGAGGCACGGCAGCACTGGTCCTGTTGGACCTCAGTGCTGCCTTTGACATGGTGTCACACGAGGTCCTCTTGTCGAGATTGGAGGAGATTGGGATCACAGGGCCAGCGCTGGAATGGTTTAGAGACTTCCTTTTCAACAGGTCTTTTAGAGTCTCTACCCCTCCTTACATCTCGGAGGAACATAACATTGGACAGGGAGTGCCGCAAGGCTCTTCCCTGAGCCCCACCCTGTTCAATGTATATGTCCGCCCCCTGGCAGAGGTAGCTAGAAGAAATGGACTTGCCCTGGTTTCCTACGCCGACGACACCCAGTTGGTGGTGTCACTTAATGACAACAGTGGTCTGGAGGCTCAACACTTCAAACAGACACTCACTGACATCACCAACTGGATGATGGCGAATTTTCTTCAACTTAACGCCGGGAAAACGGAGATTCTCCTCCTGGGCAAAAACACCTCGTCCTGGGGTGACAACTGGTGGCCGGATGTGCTAGGCCCTCCCCCTACGCCTAAGGAATGTGTCAAAAACCTGGGAGTTTGGGTGGACTCTGCTTTAAAGTTCACGCACCACACCAAAAAAGTTGCCGCCACATGCTTTGGCGTCTTGCGAAACATCAGGCCCATTCTGAAGTTCTTTGATTGTCGCACTCGTCAACTTATCATCCAGGCGACCATTCTCTCCTGACTGGACTATGCGAGCTCCCTTTTACTGGGAGCTAATCTAGCTGAAATCACTAGATTGCAAAGAGTTCAGAATGCGGCCGCCAGGGCTCTGGTTGGTCTCCCGCGCCATTCCTCTATATCGGGAACCTTGAAGAAACTACACTGGCTCCCGGTGGGCAAAAGGGTCCAGTTCAAAGCATTGTGCTTCGCTTTCAAAATTCTTAAAACCTCCTCCCCCCCAATGCTTCGCCCACTTCTGTCAGAGTACATCCCTAGGAGATTGCTCCGGTCAAAGGGGCAGCATCTTGCGATCGTCCCCCGCACCAGACTGGCTAGAGTGGGCGGCCGCTCTTTCAGTTTCCTCGCGGCCAAGCTATGGAATAGTCTCCCTGAAGCTATCCGCGGGATTCAGGATCTCCTAGTCTTCAGAAAGGCTATCAAAACACATCTCTTTCAACAATAGTCCCTTCCATAGCGTCTCCACCTCACTGTACTCTGTCCTTCCGCAGCGCCGGGACGCCCCTTTGCTGGGGCAGCCGTGCGCTATACAAATCACTATAGCATAGCATAGCATAGCATAGCCATGTCGCCCTGTCCAATGATTGAGCCCAGTAACAAGTTACTAAGTGCTGTTTCCCAGCACAGGTCACCGAACACCCACACCAAGCAATGGATTGCCATTACATCCTTTCAAGACAGCCACAATATCTGGCACTTAGACTATATATCCTGGTATCTCCTGATAAGATGATATCCTCATCAGACAACCCCCATATCTGGCACAAATACTATTTGATTTTATTTGATTTAGATATTTGTAAAGTACTGGATTACCAATGTCCAAAATCTTGTAAAGGACCGCAGGAGGACATGCGTCAAATGGGGATCCTGATTTACAAGCAGTGATGGCTTGGAGTGATTGTTCTAGTGAGATTTCTTCAAATGTCTGGCAGAACAGTACTATAAAGGTAGGATTGGGTTTTAGGTCTATTGACTGTGCGTGTAGGGTATTAATTTCTTAATGAATGTTAAGAATTTTCTCTTAAAAAAAGATTGAGATCTGGTCACATAGTATCTGTGGTGGTGGGATCTCCTTGGCTATCGCTTTTGGGTCAGTGAAGGATTTTACCACTGTGAAAATAATTTTTTGATCATTACAGGCCTCTAAGATTTTATTAGAGAAATGCTCCTTTTTTGCTAGCTTGATTTGTGCGTGATAATGTTTTCTGCTTAGTCTGAAGAAGTTCGATTCTTCTGCCCTGTAAGTTCTTCTCCATCTGCGTTCTAGGTTTTTTCCACTGGAGGTGGAGTCCTAATAGTATGGGTGTATACGAGGGTGCTGAAGTTTTAACTTTATGTTTGTTTTTTACTTGCTCTACAGGAGCTAATTTGTCACTGGTTTCTGTTACCCATGTGTTAAAGCGGCGAGTGTCTTCTAAGGTGATACCTGATAAAGTTAGTAGGGTGTCCCTTGTCAGTTGGGTTAATATAGGGTTAGCTAACATCTTAGCCCATTTGCGTCTTGGCAATGAGGTTGAAGTTTTGTTTAGGAGGGCGAATTAATCCTGGGAAGTTAATTTTAAATGGTATTAACATGTGGTCAGACCAGACTTGGGTCATGGGGCTATCAAATGTGAGAGAGGAGAAATTGGAGAACACTCCTTTGTGGTGGGTAGGGGCTGAGACCAGTTGGTAAAGCCCACGGGTTTCTAGCGTTTCTATAAAGTTATCTATCCCTGGATTGCTTCGGCATTCCAGGTGGAGATTAAAGTATCCTAAGAGGGTGAAATTACACTACTGAAGCCTGAGGTCTTCTAGGGCCTCTCCTAATGTGCCCAGAAACTCATTGCAACTAGGGCTTGGCAGGCAGTAGATTAGTGCTCCTTTGAAGGATTAGGAACCATTGATTTTGAAACAAAACCACAAGCTTTCAGTTCCTCTAAGAGAAGAGAGGGGAAAGTTTGTGCATTGCAGAGACTCACAGCAAAGGATAGCCAGCCCTCCTCCCCTTTTATCCTGTTTATCTTGCCTGCAAATGGCATAATTCGGAGGGAGTACAGTGGCGATGTCCGGGTTACACCATTCCTTAAGCCATGTCTCTGTGATAAAAAGACAATCAAGTTGTAGCTCGGTGATCATCTCATTGATGTCTTGGGCATGTTTACCAAGTGACCAAGGGTTAATGAGGCCCTCCTTTAGCACATTGGCTGGTAATGTATTGTCTCGTGTCCGAGGGTTAGTCCCAAGCATTTTCAATTTGGTTCTACCTTTAAGGTACACGAGTGGGCCTTGCATTGTTGACCCAACATCCTAACTTTGCTCCCTTGTGTACCCACCCTTCCTCCTACCTCCTGCCTATGTAAAGCGCTCTGTTATCTGCAAAGATCTTGTTCGCACTATATAAAGCTTTCAAAATAAAAATAAATAAAATGCCAGATTACAATTGCATTTCCCGGTCATGTTAAGTGCTTTGAGGAAGTCAGAGGATAGAGAAATACCTGGAGGAGAACCAGCAGCATGGCTGGTGCCGGTCGCCTTCTGAATGGGGATGGGCGCAGACAGGCTTGCCTTTGGTGCGCTGGCAGCGTGCCCGCTGCACGTCCGAAGTGGCAGGTCCATTAAATACTGGTGCCTGCCAACCACTAGAGCGCTGCTGCACAAATATGGTGGTTTAGAGCAGGCCTTCCCCCTCCCGGAAGTGGAGGTGAAGAAAGTGCAAGTGCAATGGAAAAAAGAACACCAGAGAGTCTACAACGCAAGAGCTCCGTGTAAAGTGCAGGCAGTGACCGGCGTGTCTTTACATTAAAATTCAAGTAACAATTCAGTATAATTCCCCCCAATAAGTTTAGATGTTTAAAAAGCTCCCCCAAGAAATACTAAATATATAAAAATCGGATTTAGGTTAAAACATTTGTTTTGCTAACGAACGTGATCGGACAATAGTATGCACGAAGTGCAGTCAGCCAAATTTAGTGGCAGATTTACAAGAAACTGACCGATCTGTATAGATGCGTTAGTTTCCCTGCGTCTGTGTGAAAAACGCCACCATAGATGCGCCAAATTTACAATACGGTGCATTATAGCGCAAGGATTGACAGATGCGTCAGAAATTCTGACGCATCTGTTGCCGGAAAAGTCACGCATTGCCTGAGTCATGTCGCAAGCACAACACAACTTCAGCAATGCTTCACTCCTTACGCCTGCTTCAAGTAGGCGTAAGGTTTTGACGCAGTGGCGCCCGAAAAGTCACACAGTGAAATCTTGTAGATTTCACTGCATCACTTTTAAGAGGTTTTCCTGCGTGGGAACGCCTACCCTGCATACATTATACCTGACTCAGGTATAATGTCACGCAGGGCTTTACAACGTGATGCACCTCCCACGTTGTAACTTTTCTGCATTTTTTACGCCGCCATTGCGTCTCAAAAGTGACGCAACAGCAGCACAAAAGTGTCGCAAGGGGCTTGTAAATCTGCCCCACAGTTTCTTCCGCTATATAACCTGGTATCTCCTAATGAGAGGAGGGAGGACCATCTACATACCTGTGTGCCAAGCCCGTCCCATGGACATTCCTACCCATAAGCTAATGGCCCAGTTGTGCGGTTGTAGCAAGATTTGAAGGAGGTTTTAGATAGCCCATCAGACTTGAAAAGACATGCAGGTTAGGATTCTCACTAGCAAGCTATCATGTTTAAAAAAAAATCTTTTTACTTTGATTTTATTTAATTTTGCGTATGTTCATATTATAGAAATTATTCTTTCAATCCTTATGTTCTACAAAATGTTAGTGTGGAATAAATCCACATTAGTAAAATGATCTATTATCTGTACACTGATTTTGGGAAGTGGTCCAACATATTGTAGGTTCCTCATCTTTCCTGCAAGTTCTCTGCAAAGTATGTTATGCCGTTTCTTCCAATGTGTATAACACACACAGAAGGCTGTCAGTTTCCTCTTTCTCAGCAGAGTTATGACTAAATATACATCTCTAAAGCTAGACACCTAGCTGTGCCCAAAAATGAGGTGGGAGTATACAACACTTCATTCATGTATAGACATGATCCAAACCATCTGTAATGGTGCACATCTAACTCTCACTTGTCTTTTAGGAAGAGGTGGGTCTGTGTGTATGTTATGATGGCTGCAATTTATGCTAATTCAGTTTGGGGATCTAAGGCTAAAGCCAATTACCTTGCACGCAGCATGGACTCAATTACTCCTCAACTATAGAAAAAACAATTAATTTCTGTACAGCACTGGCACGATTCTCTGCTGCATTTTCCAGAATCCGCTCACAGCTATGACTGCCCAGTTCACCCTTTAAATTATGAAAGTCTATTTTCAGAATCCCTTGGTATTTCTTTTGCCATTTAAAATATAACACCCTGATGCTCACTACTTCTCACCTAATTATGATGATAACCCACAGGTTCCTCCTCTGGGGAGTAAATGTCTACAGCACCAAAGAACCAGACCTATGAGACTCTAGAACCATTATCTGGTTTTGTTATTAACAATAATTGTATTTGATCACCTCTATACAATTACTGTCCTCACCACTTGTAAACACTTATACGTGTCTAATAACTGATTTTATTTCCCTGCACAGGCACCTTTGAGCCCTGTGCCGCTGTTCACTTCTGCTTCTACACCTTAATGCATTTTTGAAAATGGACTGAAACATGCAATACGTTTATTTGTTCCTAACATCTGTGTGTTCATTTTCAAATGTCATCAAACACTTGTGTAAAATATTCCGGACTTCCGCGGAGCCTGACTATTATACCAGTGGTAACTCCACATGACGTCTTACTGTCCAAAGGGTTTTCCAAGGACATATGTGCCCGATGAGACCTGGCGGAATATGATCCTGGTAATTTACATGAGCTGCAAGGACTGCTAAGTCAGACTCTTGTCTACACATATGACTGGGCTTCCGTGGAAACACCACGCAGCATGTAGGTAGGCAATTCCCAGGTACTCAGACCTAACCACAATGTTGATGGGCCTTTTTGGGTATCTTTCTATTCTTTGGATTTCAAAGCATTATGTCACCATCCTAGGGTCCCCTCCATCCATGGCTCCCAGGCGAACACACAGCCATGGATTGCCTGAGCCATCTCACAAGCTACCTCTCTGGCCGCCACATCCTGGTTTGACTCTCACAGGCCGGACCTTCTCTAGTGGTGCTTCATAAGGAGTGCTGAGCACTCAAAGCTCTTCCCAAATAACACATTCCTTACGAGCATTCAGATATTGGACATCCTAATCCTCCTACCCCACCAGTCACACACCTACTCCATGCACCCTGGCAGGCCGGCCATGGCCGCGCTCTCCCCTACTGTTGCTAATGGAAACCTACAGGTAAAATTCTTCTCCTCCTCCACCACACTAGGCACTGTATAGCACCACCTTTAGGGGCAAAAGGAACGTGTGCACAGAGCATTCACTCCCCTAATGTCATTCACTCCACTGAACTAGTCATGGAATTCACCTGTCCATGCCCCAAAGCACAAATGTCAATTTTTCCTATGGGGGACATGCCATGTCCTGCCTCCAGGGCAACCTCGAACACTCTCATAGTAAGGACTGAAACGAGGAAGACATGGTATCAGAATAATGACGTCATCAGAGTTGGTTTACATTGACCGGATTAACTGTTCGTTGAAAGGCGTGCACGCGCCATTCTGCAAGGCTCCTCAAAGGCGCCACAAACATGTGAAAATAGCGTTCATCATGACAGGAACGAGGGGTGCCGTTTCAATAGTTCTCTTTCAGTTGATCTTCAACTGTAGTTTTTTCTTTACAAATTCCTGCCTGTGCCCCCTTTTGATGGCAGCTTGAAGCTGCATTGAAGATATATAAAAGGATGCTTCGAAACCACCCTTAATTGTTTTAAAGGACAGACAATATTTTCTAAGCAGCTGTTAGTGCTGCAGCAGTTTCTTTCTCTCTTTCTGTTAATTGCCCGGCTCTATCTAACAATAAGTGATTCTGTTAGAAAATAATAACAATTATAATAAAGGCAGACATAAATAAACTGCACTTTCCAAACAATCGATATTGATGTAGTAGTTGCTATAAAAATGCCATAGTCACTCAGACACTGAATTATTCATTACTGACATGTTCTAGGCTAATTGCAGATGGAGTGAAAAAACAAAATATGTGCTGCTTCACATAAAGAATGCAAATTAAAATGTTGCTACGTAGAAACATTTCTAAAATATATGAAAGGCCATTCTGTTAGTTTGATTTTACATAATCCATTCGATAATTGTCATGTACAAAATGTACATTGTGCATTTGAGTTCTGAGCTAGTGGAACCATTTACTGAAAATGTGGCGAATAATACGTTTTTTGTGATTGCAAATAGCTCTTGTGTGATGTTCCTTTATCGGACCAGGTCCAATCTAGGCTCATGTAGTAGTTTTGTATTCAACGTGAACAAATGACATTGTCTATCTATCTATCTATCTATCTATCTATCTATCTATCTATCTATCTATCTATCTATCTATCTATCTATCTATCTATCTATCTATCTATCTATCTATCTATCTATCTATCTATCTATCTATCTATCTATCTATCTGTTTGCCTGTCTGGCAATCAAGCAATCAAGCATTTATTAAGCGCGACTACTCACCCGTAAGGGTCTCAAGGTGCTGGGGGTTGAGGGGGGGGTGGGGGGGGGGGGGGGGGTTGCAGGTTGCAGTCCATCAAGGAGGGGCTCTGTCGAAGAGCCAGGTTTTGAGGTTTGTAGCGAAGATGGGAAGCAATGTTGTCTGTCTGAGGTGGAGCGAAAGGGCGTTCCAGGTTTTGGCTGCGAGGAAGGAGAAGGAGCATCCTCCCGATCCATTTTTTTTGGTGCACAGGACCACGGCATAGGAGAGCTGGGTTGATCGAAGGGTCCTTTGGGGTGCGAGGAATTGGAGTCGGCTGTTCAGGTTTGCTGGTCCGATGTCGTGGAGGGCCTCGTTTGCGGGGGTGAGCATCTTGAAGGTGACTCTAGCCTCAATGGGGAGCCAGTCGAGTGTGCGCAGGTGCTGGGAGATGTTGCAGTGTCTTGGCAGGTTGAGGACCAGTCTTGTGGCAGAGTTCTGGATGTTCTGTAGCTTGCGGTGAGGTTTTTGTTTATTCCAGCATAGAGTGCATTGCCATAGTCGAGTCTGCAGGTGACCAGGGCGTGAGCGACGGTCTTTCTGTGTTCCAGGGGGATCGATTTGAAGGTCTTACGTAGGAGGCGGAGGGTGTAGAAGCAGGAGGATGAGATGGAGTTGATCTGGCGGTCCATTTTGAGCTCGGAGTCCAGGATTATTCCCAGGTTGTGTGCTTGGTCCATAGGGGTGGGCGGGCTTCCGAGGGCGGGGGGCCTCCACGTGTCGTTCCAAGTGTCGGGGTTTGGGCCCATGATGAGTACTTCTGTTTTTTTGGTGTTTAGTTGTAGGCAGCTGTTTTTCATCCATTTGGCGATGGCTTCAATGCCTTCTCAAAAGTTGTGTCTAGCAGTGCTGGATTCGTTGGATAAGGAGAGGATGAGTTGAGTGTTGTCTGCGTATAACACAATGTTGAGTCCATAGGTTCTGACGATGGGTGCGACCGGAGCAATGTAGATGTTGAAGAGCGTAGGGAGGGTCCCCTGGGGGACTCCGTAAGTGGTTCTGTAGGGTCTGAGAGGAAAGGGGGGAGTCTGACCCGCTGCGTTCTGCCAGAGAGGTAGGAGGGGTTCCAGTCAAGGGCCTTGTCCTGGAACCCTGCATCGTGGAATCTGTGTGTTAGGGTGCAGTGTGAGAATGTGTCAAACGCCACTGAGAGGTCGAGGAGGATGAGGGCTACTGTTTCTCCTTTGTCCAGTAGGCTGCGGATGTTGTCTGTTGCGACGAGGAGGGCGGTTTCCGTACTGTGTTTTTTTCTGAAGCCGGATTGGGAGGAATTGAGGATATTGTGCTCTCCAATGAATGTGGCGAGTTGTCTGTTGATGGCTTTCTCCATGACTTTTGCTGGGAACTGGAGCAGGGAGATGGGTCTGTAGTTTTTGAGGTTGGTGGGGTTCACTGAGGGTTTCTTCAGGAGGGGGTTGATTGTGGCGTGTTTCCAGTCGTCGGGGAAGAAGCAGGTCACCAGGGAGTGGTTGATGGTGTGGTGGAGCATGGGTGCAATAGTGTTGGTGGGTCTGTTGAAGATGTGGTGGGGGCAAAGGGTCCGAGGGGGCCCCGGAGTGCATTGACTTCATCATCTTCAGTGTGTCTTCTGGCTTTCTTGGCTTGGATGTTGTTGTTTTTCTTGAGTTGGGGCTATGGTGTTGGCGCTGTCGGAGATCCATCTGTGCAGGGTTTGGTCTGCGGTGTTGGGGTCGTCCTTTTCCGCGATGGTTGGGATGGAGTTGCTGAGTGAGGAGGTGAGCTGGTTGTCGGTGATTCTGGTCCAGTTTCTTCGTGGGAGCAGGTGCTGGTGTCTGTTCTGAAGGTGGACGCATCGGTGGTCAGTCCATGGGAGTTCGGTGGTGTGGCTGAAGGTGATTGAGTTTCCTGTTGTGAAGAGGGAGTCGAGGGTGTATCCTGCTGAGTGCGTGGGTTCGGTCACGATTTGACAGAGTCCAATGTTGTGGAGGTTTTCCAGGAGGGATGTGGTGTTGAGGTCCAGTTGGTTGTCGAGGTGGAAGTTGAGGTCTCCCAGCAGGGTGTAGTTGGTGGATGCGATGTCCGTGATGGAGTTGGCGAATGGTCTACATACATACACATATGTACTGAATAAAAACATGGAAACTTATAGTGAGATATGGTAATAAAATCTTACATTACATTAAAAAAACACAGAAACTCCATGAAAAAACAAAGCTTAATTTAATGTTCTTGTTAGGCCTTTCAATAATATGAAAATCATGTTTTTTAAACGTGAAGACCACTGAAATAAACCAGTTATAGTTTACTGAGCTAACTGCAACTTGCACCCCTGCCTTGCACTGTTTATGACTTCACATATTACATCACTAGTGGCATGTTAAAAGACATCACTCGCAGTACAGAATTTTAATGTATTTTGGAGCTCAGGGACACCCACTACAAAGGGCAGAAGGTCAGGATACCCCTACCCTCCCTTCTTATACCTCATTTTTTTTTTTTTACTTCAGTACAAGGGTACCGAGGGCCAGTGTCCTGCAATGGAGGCTGCAACATTTCTGTTAATGTTGCCGTCAGCCAATCAGTTTGGTTGGTACAGTGGGACCAGTACCAAGCCTGCGGTACAGAAATAGCAGACAGGAATACAAGCGCTCTTGACCTATCAGAATACTCTATTTTTGCAATCTGCATCACCGCCATTTTACTGCGGAGGACCGCGTGACCAACTGTCTAGATATAAATATAATTTGAAGCTTAATTTCTCAAAAACAGCTTGGCAGATTTACACCAAATCAGAAAAACTACACTTTCCCAGTAAAGATCAATCTTTCTGGCAAATGATATATATGTAAATTATATAAGTTTCAGGGTGATCCGTCAAGTGGGGACTGAGAAAAGGGGGTTAGAAAAAGGGTGCTTTTCCCATGTTAATTCCCAAAGGATTTGTCAACAAGCCTACAGCCCGAACTCCTTCACGGAATTACACCATATTTGGCAGAAATGTAGATTTGGTTACATGGATTCTACCTTTCGTTATTTGGTGTAAATCTGTTCAGTAGTTGTTAAGAAATGTAAGAAAATACAGTTAGTGATGTCTGTGGCTGTGACAAATTCGCGAAACATAACAAGCCCGTACAGGAAATGCAGAGCTCTGATTGGCTGCCAACATTTCAACCAGGAAGTTTTGTCAGCCATCTTGGGACTCACCTTCAGCCAACTCCCCAAAAAATGTTTTTAAAGAGTAAAAGGGACAGGGTAGGAATAACCTCAGCCCATAAAGCTGCAAATAATTTTTTTTAAAACAAAAATATAGGGAAATCACAATATTCTCGAATTTGCAGTAGAAAATAAACAAGCGTGGACTACCGCTCATTTTTAAAGAACCCCTGGGTGGCCAGGTCCCGGGGGCATACTTTAGAAATGGGAGAAGGGCATTCAGGGCTCCCCTGGGGACCACCACCACCCAAGGCAAATGTTTATAATTAAAGTGGGGGCCTCCTGGCATGCATCTTGTTGGGGGATGAAGTGGCTGTTAAGGTTCCTTGGGGCCAACAAGCCCTCCTACTATCTCCCTTAAGTCCAACACAATGGGGTTGCTGAGAGGTTGTTGAAGGCCCCACCTCCTTCACCACCACTCTGCAAACATGCCTCGTAGTGCATTACTGGTTGAAGAATGATGTCCCCTTGCCTCCTGAGGAACCTTTGTGGCTAAGAACCCCCCTGTTAACTTCAGTAAGTCCCATAAAGCGGGATTGTTGATAGGTCTTCAGAGGCTGTCCACCACCCTGCAAACAAGCCTCCTGGACACTTCTGGTTAGAGGATGACGTCCCCTTGGCTGCTGATGGTACTTGGGGGCCAATAAGCCCTGTTCCTCTTGTTACCTCCAGTAAATCCCACACTCCAGGATTCCTGAGAACTGGTCGGAGGCCCCACCCTCTTTATCCACCACTCTGAAAATGCGACCGTTAGTTAAAAAAAACATAGAAATTCACTTAAAAAACCAAAGGTTACAGGGACGTTATAGTTAGGAAATAAAATTAAAAAGCGCTAGAAATTCTCTCAAAAACCAAAGGTTACGGGCATGTTATAGCTAGGCTCATATTTCACTCATACAAAACCAGTAAAATTCAGTAATTATAGTTACCTGTTTACATATTTCAACACTCATGACATGGTCAGTGACATTACTCATGACATCACTGATGACATCATCCACAGAACCACTCATACCCCCACACAACCTATTGTACTCTCGCTCACACACTCACACAACCACTCACATACCCATTCCAGTATGCACACACCCACTCACTCCTTCATAGAGCCACTCATACAAAAACTCTCTCACTCGTACAGCAACTCACACAACCATTCACTCACCCATACAGCCACTCATACAACCAGTCACTCTCCCATACAGAAAGTCACATAGCCACACATTCACCCATACATCTACTCCCACCCACTTATTTACCTACACAGTCACTCTCACACCCACTTACTCACCCATACAGCCACTCACCCATGCAAGTACTCAGACACTCATTCACACACCCACACAACCACTTACATACCCATTCACACATCCATACAAGCACTCACACACCCACTCACCCATGCAGTCATTCATACAGATACTTACTCTCCAATACAGCCATTCACACAAGAACTCACTTAACCAAACACCCACTCAAACAGTCACTCACTCACCCATTCATCCACTTACACACCCAGCCACTCACTCACCCACTCAGCCATTCAGACAGCCACTCACACTGACACTCCCTCACCCATACAGCCACTGACACACCCACTTACTCTCCAATACAGACACTCATACAGCATTTCACTCACCTACACAGCTACTCACACACTCACTTATACTCCCATACAACCACTCACACACCCATACACACTAGGATACATAGAGTCACACAGCCACTCACATATGAGTTAGAAGTAGTATCAGTCAATAGTAGTGCACCTTGTATACTAAATACATTTTGTACCAGATTAGTATATATGTTTAACACCCATAAACTCTTAAAAACACTTGCACTCACTTGATGATGCCATCAGTGATATAATTTAAGGAGTCTTCAGTAAAGTCACTGACTATGCCATGTGTGATGTAATATGTTAGGTTAAATAAAGGTGTGATAAATGGATCTACTTTTAATTTTTTTTTAAAACCTTAGAAATTCATTGAAAAAAACAGAGGTTAAAGTAACGATATATAGTTAGGTAAATTTGTCAGTGTGAACATTAACATTGTGAACTAAAATAACACAGAAATTCACCAGTGATAGCTTGCGCCCCTGCCATTCACTGCTTATGACCTCACATATTACTTTACTCATGACATGTTCTATGACATCATTTATTACATCCATGTTGACAGCCCAAATGACATAACTAATGACATTATCCAATGAGTGTGCGTTTGTTTAACAAATTACATAGTGGCGAGTAACTAGTATATTAGTTCTATGTAATGTTGTATAGCTTGGGTGCACCAAATGGCTGTGTTTACAAAAGGTGTGTGCTCTTAATGCACCATGGCTGTGTAGAGGTATTAAACATGTTATAAATATTTTCACTCAAGAGTAACTCTTTATGCAGGTAACAGTTGGCTTGTATGATTATGATCCACACAACTTTTTGGTTCTGCAGAAAAAGTTTCCAAGAGGAGAAAGATTCTGTGTTGGAGATACTACTTTTGGTTAGCAGCCATGAGTTATTATAGAAAATCATGTCAGCATGATGATTTATACTTAACAAGGAAGAGTGTGTGCACCAGGTACTAACCTATGTACGCGTGCTTGTTTTGCTTCAGAAGAAGGGCTATCTGTAAAGTCTCAACCACAGTATGAAGTGTGCAGGTAGTATGATCTTTAGTTATGTAATATAAAAGGTATGAAGTTCCTGGGGGAGTGAAGGAAGGAAGGATCTAGGTATTGGAAACTGAGACACCCAATCAATCAATCAACTAGGGGTTTTTGTAGAGTGCAGAACTCACCCGCGAGGGTCTCAAGGCACTGGGGAAGGGGGGAGTGGGCAGCTCTGATAGGGTCAATCGAAGAGCCAGGTCTTGAGGTCCATTCTGAATAGGTGCGGTGTTGGGCACCGTCGCAGGTTAAGGGGTAGTTCCTTCCAGGTCTTGTCTACGAGGTAGGAGAGGATCTTCCACCAGTTCTGGCCCTGTAGAAGCGAGAGGCGGTGGCTAGGGCGAGGTCGACTGAGGGGAGGATTCTCTTGGGGGCATGGAAGGAGATTCTGTTGTTGAGGTATTGGTGTTCAATGTTGTTGAGGGCTTTGTAGGCGTGTCTGAGCAGCTTGAAAGGTATTCTTTTTTCGACATGAGCCAGTGGAGGTGTTGGGTGATGTGGTTGTGTTGTGGGATATCGAGGATAAGTCTGGCTGTGAGTTTGCGGAGGAGGCTTTTGTTTATTCCGATATAAAGGGCATTGCCGTAGTCCAGTCTGCTGGTGATGAATGTGTGGTTGACTGCTTTCCTGGTGTCGGGAAGGATCCACTTGAGCGTCTAGCGAAGTATGCGGAGGGTGTTGAAGCATGTGGGGGATACGGATTTGATCTGGTGGTTCATGGTGAGTGAGAGTCGAATATGACGCCGATGTTGCGTGTGTGGTCCGTTGGGGTGGGAGGGGTTTCAGAGGGCAGGGGCCACCAGGTGTTGCTCCATGCGGAGGGAGTGGAGGCAAGGATGAGGACTTCGGTTTTCTCAGAGCTGAGCTTCTGGCAGCTGCTGCTCATCCATGTCGCAACAGCTTTTATCCCTTCTTGAAAGCTGCGCCTGGTGGTGTCGGGTTCCTTGGGGAGGGAGAGGATAAGCTGAGTGTCATTAGCATTGGAAACAATTTCGAGACTGTGGTTTTTGACAATGGTTTCGTGGGGGGCCATGTAGACATAGAAGAGTGTGGGGCTAAGGAAAGATCTTTGGGGTACTCCACATCTGATCCCTGTTGGTTCTGAGAAGATGGGCAGGAGTCTTATTCTCTGTGTTCTGCCTGATAGGAAGGAGCGCATCCAGTCTAAGGCCTTTCAGTAGATCAGGGGATCTGATTGCTAATTCCTCGGCCACGCACAGGGCGATCCTCTCGGACTCCTATGCTGGCAGCCAAGGCCACATCCTGGCAAGCAATAGAGAATGGGGATACACAAAAGGCCTGTGATCGCTGGCCTTCATGCAGCACGCTGAGCACCACTGGCACCAGGGCGGTGAGCCCGGGAGAACGGAAGGCCTTCACTGCGAAGACAATTTTTGCAGAGGCCCAGGCTACTATCGACGGGCATGCCTCATTGGGCGCAGCACCATCAGAGCTCATCTGATCATCTGCAGTAAGCTAGTGGGGAGCCCTTGTCTGCCCACTGCTAAGATGCACATTCATTGCCCTTCTCGACCTCGCAGGGGCAGGCGGCCGTGTTCCCCCCCTGCTCTCATTAGAGATGGCAAGAGTGCACATTATCTGTAGGGCAGAGCATTGCACCAGGATCGGATCTGCCGCGTGGAGCGCCTGAACGGACCACCAGGCATCCCCAGGGGGCCCTGGAGATTCTTTAATCAGGCAGCATTATCCCCTCCCTGCCACCCAGGCCTACGACAGCGAGAAGAGCAGCCTAGTCCTGCTACAGCCTCACTCACACCGAGATAACTGCATGGGGTAACAGCGGAGTGTCCCACAACCCCGGGTCTGCACATTCTGTTCTGCCTGACATTAGGATGGCTGCCCTGGCCTGGTACCTGGAAGCTTTGCCTCTGAGTGCATAGCAACCCAAACACTCACCTTGTTTTTACAAATATCTGCTTGTAGCATCACCAGCTCTGTGCTGGCGGCGCTTCACAAGAACACTGGAACTGATGATGCTGATGGAACTAAGACGATGCCCCCTGGGCGGAAAACTTGAATGTTGTACTTACCGTGGAGCTCGATCTACATGGCTGATGCTCGGTGGAGCTGTTTAGGCAGCTATAGAGGAATCTGGCTCTGGTTCACCCCCTCAGCCGTCACCTACCCAGCTGGACATTGGACAATGTTTTTCCTCCTCTCCCCATTGTGTTTTTCCTTCCCTCCGTTGACCTACCGGGGTGATTGAATTTGGCACTGGACTTTGTGACCCCCTTCTGGGTTATGGGCCCGCTTACTCTAACTTTTGGGCCCCCACAAGGTACTATTCTACCACTGCCGGTCTGCCAGAATATTATCTGCTTCCCAGCCCCCTGTCTCCACTCCCCTTCACATTCCCTCTATTCCTCTATTGGGGACTTGTTTTTTTCTGTGTTTGACTAAACAACTGTAACTAATATAACCCATGAAAAACAGTTTTTGCTGTTATTCCTGATCGCTGAGACCTGGGAAGTATGGCTGATGCCCAGTGGAGCGGCTAGACAGCTATAGAAGAGATCGGCCCTGGTTCACCACCTCAGCCATCACCTACCCAAGTCGTACATTGGGCACAGTTTCTCTCCGTCTCCCTGATGTGTCTCATTCCTCCCCTCCCTCCAACGAATTACCGTAAAAAATTTGTTTTGCCTGTTTTTTACTATGCTCTGGTAACTGATGTAATTTGTAACTTGTAACACAACGATTCTCATGTAAAGCGCTTTGATACCTATGGGTCTAGCCAGTGCTATATAAAACTCTTCAAATAAATACATAAATAAAATGCAAGAGCCCTCACACCCCCATGTGGGTGTCATGCTTCATCATTGGGCAGCTCCTCTTTGGGCCAGACCAGCAATGCCCAACGGACCCCTCAAGGGGGCTCTTTGCTGGAGTTCTTTTGAGCAAGAGATGCTAAAGTGAGGTGTAGGGTGGAGGTGCTCTATGAGTAGACTGGTGTAATGTGAATTTGTGGTTTTAAAAATAGCTAAGAGATACCAAATTAAATGTAATAGGAGTGTTAGCTTTGAACAGATATGAGGGAACACCTAGTATAAGTCAAAACAATCCAGTTTCAGGCTTAGTGTGCTCCATAAACTATACAAAAAAGAAGCAGAGATCTCTGGGTGCTTCCCAAGTTTAGGAGGGGAGCAGCTCTTGTATAGAGCATCCTACAACACTAGTGACACTGAATCTGCTCACCTCAAATGTCTGGTTTTCAAGCAACGTTTCTAAGCATAGGATTAGCACAGTGCCAATCGCGCTGAGCAAGAAAGTGACAAAGTCTTTTGCCATTTCTTCAGCAAAGTCTTTAAGCATAGGATTGTCATAGTGCCATCCATGCAGAACACTAACATCACAAATTATTTTACCACTCCAGCCAATGTATTAGAGCTTTTGATTAGTAAAATGCCATCCAAGCCAACCTGGAATGAATAAAAACAACCCCTGACAGGTATTTCACGATCAGTATAGCTCTAAAGAGCTTTGCAGTCCCATCCTTGATGCAAGCATCTACCAATGAATCCTTCCCAGTGTGTGGAAATAAACTTTGTAAACACAGAACCGTCAGCAAAAAGTTAAACTGTCCCACATTGCACGTTATTTTCTTCCTCTATATGTCTTATTAAACATTGATACAGTGTCAATGTACTACAAAAACACGTTTTGTTAAATGCCTGTTTTGTAATTTTCTTACCACATGCTTTGTATTAAAAATATGACTCATATCAATACACATTGTTGCATAAAACATATTTTCTGTAATAAAAGAACTCATTTCCCAGAAACATGAACAGACATAAATGCAGTCTCAGACAAGTAATGAATAGTAAACAGGTGATGCACAAATGCTCTAACTCTTTATAAAGAGTACTAAAATAAATTAATAAATATGTAGCATAGAAAATATGTAGGAAGTAACGTGCCTTATGGTGCTATATTGCCATCTTAGGGTTCAAGTGACATTTATAAACCACATTATAATCCACTTTCAAAATAGAGCGCTGCTGTCTTCTATACCGATACTTCAATGCAGACTAATTAGGCAACTCAGATGGGCACATAAAGCCGACGGACAACCCACCAGTCTACTGGTTCATGCAGAGCCTACGGCCTTTGCTGCCTTGGCAGAGGACCATCCACCATAAACAGAGATTCACAGCTGCCGGCGGGAACCCTAAAACCTTCATTTTAACTAGTGGTGCAGCAGTTCCGGAGATGACTGTGAACTTTGCCAACCAGGGGCCATATAACACAAAGTGCCCTGGAGCTCAACAGGCGTTTGCACCCACTTTGCGCACCCCCGGGGCACTTTTATATTACAGAAAGTGCTGCAGCTGCTTATACGGCCCCTTTTGTAATGCTGAAAGTGCCTGTGCACATATAGCACCAGCGTTGTATCAAGAAGCATTCCCTCATTTGCATGGGGGCATGGCCCTATGAAAATGAGGGAATCACTTTGCCTCTATGGCCGCAATGTATTATAGACATGGGCGCAAGGACCAAATACTTAGTGCATGTGCATCCATCATTATGACCTGGGTCGGATGGGCAGCCAAGTCTTGCCGTCTTGTGGTGGAAATGGCTAAACCCCCACTGACAGAAACCTTGCAGCTTGCCCAGGAGATCGCAGACTTAATAGAGAGGGAAAGCCTGTGAGGGGGACCAGAAACATGACAGAGCTGGGTAACCACTGATTACCAGTAGTTCTTCTGCTCCATAAAACCCTAAATGATCCTTTAAGCATTTATCCAAAGAGAAAGAACTGCTTTTGTTCCTCTTTGTTTGCTATTTATTCAAGCCTTCCTGATGACACATATTACTTTTGTTTGCTTTCCTCCCTTGGTGTTCATGTGTGAAATGATGTTTTTGGTGTGAACAAAATCTTGTAGAAGCCTAAAACAAAGCCATAAACAAATAATATCAACTCTCTATCACCACATGAGATGAATAGCATTTAATACATGACAAGAGTATGTGCAGCAAGGGAACAGACAGCAAAGTGACTGAATGTCCAACAAAGAGGAGTCTTCCAAAGATTTTTATTGGTGAAAACCACAAGAGGAAAACCGTCGTTATCCATGGAAATATATTTAGTTAAAGTGCAGGATTATGAAACTTCTTAAGGAATTAAGCAAGGGGGGCGGCTTCTGCCCATCAGTAGGTTGAAGTTACACAAGTATAGAATACTGGGCCCAGAAGAGGCCAACACTGCATGATACCTACATCGTCTGAGGTGATGTGACTTGTTGCTACCCACTTGATCTTTGTTCATGACATTCTGGGACTGCCCAAGCTAATGCAATGTACCAGGAACAGTAATTCTACAGAAGTGACTTGAAACATCTGTTCTAGTAAAATGAACGTAGGCTGTGCCACTTCTACATATAGTGCGCCCAAGCGCTCATGGATAAGCTTGCATTATGTACTGTTTGAATGTGGTTCTTGAGCAAGCTTTGCATTATGAGAGCAGTTTCAGAAACATTTAATTAATTCTTTTGTGTCAACGTTCTACAGGCCTTGAAAGTAGATATTTGGTATCATGTTATAAAGATAGCTTCCACAATCATACTGTACTAGAGAATACATGGAGCTGCAAGTAAACACATCGCTGCAGACATGCAATATTTGTACTCACTGTGCAACACTATGGGGCCGATTATGATGTCGGGTGGAAACTTCCGCCCGACTTGAAACTGGAACCGGCTGACTCGTGGTCCCTGGTTCTGCCCGCCTGAGTACGATACGGCCGAACACTGCATCCTGTCGCGGGCATCCCACGGTGCCTGCCACTTAGTGCTGGGTTATACAGGGAGGTCTCTTAGGTAACTCCTCAGCTCACAATCAGAGGCCGCAGGACAGCTTTTTCATGTAGGACAAGCCGACTCGGAAAGGCTGTTAGAAATCAACATCATAATCTTGAGGTCGGAAACACTGGCCATTGGGGTGTACAATGCGGTTCCGACAGACACAAATCTTCAGAGAACCGGTCGGAACTGATTCGGAATGACCACGCAGTTTACCTTCTGACCAGGAGCATCATAATCGTCGGTGGAAAGGACTCCGACAAGTTGGACGAGAATCTGACTGTAGGGGGGAGTCTTTCTGCCCAACGTCGTAATTGGCCCCTAAGTATTAGAAATGGGGTTTCTGGTTGGCTAGGGTATACACCTAAGCCAGGCAGAACCCACCACTCTGGTCAGGGTAAGGTAGGTACACACCCAAAATAACTCCTGCCCACCCCCTTAGTAGCTTGGCAGAGCAGAAAGGCTTATCCCAGAGGCAATGTGTAAAGCGTTTGTGCAACACACAGAGCAGTGACACAACAAATACACCACAAGAGAGACTACACACCAGGTTATATAAAAATATCTCTTATATTGTATATAAACACATAGACCCCAATCACATAAATCATAAATCACTTTGCCAACTAGACAATTGTCATAATCATCACAGTTAATGCACTAAAGTCAATACTGCACATGTCATAAAACAACACCACTGTACATAACAGGCAGATCCATGAAAATAATACTCACTATACGGTCTTTACAAGGATCAAAACGACATTTATCACCACATCATGGCATTTAATGCAGCAATTAAGTTAGAGGAGAAAAGAAAAAAAAATGAATCACCACCTATTACTCTTGTTAACCCTGGGCCCAGCACTCCTGGGATCCTATCCCAAGTCCTACAGTAATTAGGCAAAAGGTGCAGATTATAGGCGCACCTGCGTGCCTCTTAGCAGAGATACAGTGATTTCTGGCATAGCCACCTGGGACCTATGTCAAGGATTCACCCGGTCAGCACCGTCACGCAAATGCCCCAGGTATGTGCACCCAATGGAGGGGGGAGGCACACACCCTTCCCCAGTTGGCGGAGAACTTCACTTAGTCCCCCCACCATGGGAAATTGGCCAAAACAGATGTCTACAGACACGTGAAGCATCTGCTGAAATTAATGCAGCAGAAAGGAAAAAAGCTGTGTGGGAGCAGAGGTGAAGCTCCGGCCTCCTTCACATGAGAAGCACCCCGCTCACCCCCACACCTGAATCTTCACTCGGAGGTGCTGGGACACTGGGTGCACGGATACTGGTTTGCGTGCCGGGCGGAGCCGCTGCTGTTGTTTCCTCTTCCTGGGTGCTGCTGGACCTCGGCTGCTTCCTGGCTGTGGGGATGCAGGGGGGCCAAAGAGGTGCCTGTGGCATCTTGCTAATGCAGCCTGTTGCCAGGTTGCCACATGCATTAGAATGTTCTGTACAGGTTCTGATGATTTGATTTAGAGTATGTAGGCAGTTAAGCCTGGATCTTTGTACTGCTGACAGCTATCCTGTGGATGGGATCCTATACTATAATAAATACTTATTTTACCCTCAATTCTACCTTTGCACTTCTTTACATTGGCGACGAGGATGGGATTTAAGAAAGAAGAAAGAAAGGATCTCAACAAGGATATCTCCTTTTACCTTATTTTGCAAATTCACAAAAGGTACTGTAATTTTTAAACTTTCAAATTTATACCTCCAAGCTCTTGACAAATCAGCAACCTTTCCTGTGTTAAGTAACTACTTTTATGACAGCTGGTAATTTTTTTTTTTACATATATATCCATAAAACCACTCTCTATCCAGCTAATTTATACTCTATGTGGTAGGATATTATATCTATATCTATATTGACAGCGCTACTTTCAAGCACACACATTTTGGACTGAGAAGAGCTCTGCCCTCTCTCTCGGGGAAAGCACTTTACATTCCTTGTGACGATTTATCTGCCTCATTTCAAAAGGAAAGCGCTTTACTTTCACTGTCTTGTGTCACGATGTCTTCTAACTGATCTGGCAGTGTGCAGTGTCTCAGCGCTGCGCTCACGATTTTGGGCTGGCAAAATATAACGGGAGTTAAGCAGCACAGCATTCACATCGGCATTTTTTGAAAGCCTCACCGTGTCTCCTGCTCGAGCGGTGCAACGCTCTCCCTCATCTGAGCGCCACAACGTTCCTTCTCACCGACGCCGCAACGTTCTTCCTCACGGACTGACAATCATCGGCGGTGAAGTGGATTCTGGGTAATCGTCATCACGCAGGAGCGTCATGACGTAATCACGACGACGTGGCAGCCATTTTGTCTTCACAGGAGCACTTTCGAAGCAGTTTTCATCGTCGTTTAGCAGATTCTTCATTTTAAAAATTTTTTCTCTCTTTCTTGTTGTCAATTTCACCTTGAAGTGGTTCGAAGAGTGTGCAGGTATCAGCTGATGATTGAACTGAGAATTACAGAGCAAGAGGTATAGAAGTAGTACAATTTATTTTCAGTTCTTAAACAAAAAGAAAAGACACTGAAACTATTTTTTTTTTTTTTTTGTTGAATGGAAGGATATTTCATTTAACTGTTTACACGTACACTACCATCAAAAAGTTCTCAACGTTATATGTATTATCAATGATGTGGAACTTACAGTGGTCATATTTTTTGCTGGTCTAAAAAGTGATGTGTATTATTGTATTGTTTAACATACTCTTCCCTTAAATTCTTTTTGTAAAGTTGATATAATTTATATAATGCAAAACGTAACAGTGCCTCCGTTCTTCTTGCAATCTCCTGGGGATCCTCCCATCAGATGGAAAAAATGGTGTAAGGTCTTTGAGAGGTACGCAAAAGTTTGCGGAGCCAACTTAAGCGCAGAAAGGAAGACGGCTTTGTTGCTACACTGTTTAGGATCAGGGTGTCAGGAGGTGTTTGATCCTCTCCCTGAACTACAAGATCGGAATTTAAATGAATATGAAATTTGCATAGCTATGCTTGATAAACATTATCTCCCTAAAGTATCCACTATTTTAGAGAGATACCACTTTGGTCGCAGGATACAACTTGAGGAAGAAAGTATAGAGAACTATATAACTGCGCTAAGGAAGTTAGCATCATCTTGCAAATTTGCAGCCTCTATTGATGAAAGAATAAGGGACCAGTTCATGCTGGGATGTAGCATTGAACGTGTTAGAGAAGAGTTATGGCAGAAAGATGTGCCTGATTTGGATGATGTAATCACCATAGCAATAAGGATTGAGCATTCTATTAAGTGTATAGAAGTTATAAAAAAGAATGGTGAAAGTAAAGACAAAGTTACTGTTAGTCTTATTAAAACTTCAGATGCAGTAAAAGAGAGTACTAGTCAGAGAACTGGTTTGAGAGATGTGACCAGCAACAAAACTCTCAATGGTAGACCAGGTGGAACATTTGATTTTGCACAAGTGAAATGTTTTAGATGTGGCAAAATGGGACATTTTGCAAACGACAGGCAGTCTCCTGGGTGGAAGACCACTTGTAGTAAGTGCAAAAAGAAGGGACATTTCTCTGTCGCTTGCAAAGGGAGGGAGTACAAAGGCAAAGTTAGTGAAATTTATTATGATTTTGATGAGACAAGTGAAAGTGATGAAAATCTTGTTTGTGGTCAAATCTTAGTTCAAGTGATTTTTGGTCCTCAAACAAAGAACTGTCCTATCGATGAAATTTTAGTTAATAGTCATTCCATTAGGGTATTATTTGATTCAGGTGCCAAAATCACCATTGTAGCAAAATAATTTTATCTCAAGAATTTACGAGGAAAAATTCAAATGTTTCACCCTTATATAAGACCACTTGCCTACGGTAGAAAACCCATAGAGCTTTTAGGATACTTTCTGGGGAATATTGATTACAAAGGAAGGCTTATCCGCTCCAAAATCTATATTTCGCAGAAAGGAAACAACATTTTGAGTTGGTTTGATCAAAAAGATTTGGGAGTAATGCTTGATCCCAATTCCTCTCCACCCATCATTTTGAAGGAGCTTCCCTTTGTTAATACCAATACTGTCAATGTAAACCAAAAGTCTAATGAGTCCTTTTCTGATAAATTAAAAAAAGATTTTCCCAATGTTTTTAATGAAAAGTTGGGTTGTTTAAAGAACTATAACCACCACATCAAGTTGAAAGAGAATGCCATACCTATTTGTTGTAAAGTACGTAGTGTTCCTATTGCAGTTAGAGATCAAGTTAAAGCAGAGTTGGAAAAGTTAGTCAAGGAGGGCATCATAGAGGAGGTTGAAGGAACTCAGTGGGTTGCTCCGATTGTAGCCACTAAAAAATCGGACGGCTCGCTTCGTTTATGCATAGACCTCAGGGAGTTGAATAAGAATGTGGTAGTTGATCACTACCCATTACCAAAAATTGCGGACATGTTAATGTTATTAAAGGGAGCAAAAGTTTTGAGCACAGTGGATTTGAGATCCGAGTATCTCCAGATAAGACTTGATGTGAACTCTAAGGATTTGACCGCTTTTGTGACGCCATTTGGCACATTTTGCTTTGTCAGACTTCCCTTTGGTCTGGTGTTAGCTGCTTCAGTTTTTCAAAGAGCTCTGGAAGGTGTCTTAAAAGGTTTAAAAGGTGTGAGGGTATATCAGGATGATATTCTTATTTTTGGAGCTTGTGATGAAGAACATAATCATAGACTTGATGGAGTTTTGAATCGTTTGAGTGAATCTGGCCTGATGGTAAAGATGGAGAAATGTACATTTAAAAAGGACTCTATAGATTACCTTGGTCACACAATCTCAAAAGGTGGTATTTCACCGAAAGCTAGCCTAATTAGTACCATCATGAAGATGTCTTCTCCAAAGAACAAAATAGAATTGCTTAGCTTTCTAGGTATGGCTGAGTACTATAATAAGTTTATAAATGGTTTTGCTTCATTGTGCGTTAGTATGAGGTCGTTGTTGAAGAAAGGATGTGAGTTTGTGTGGACTAATGAGTGTGAAAAGGAGTTCATCTTGCTAAAAATTATACAATGCTCCTAAACTGAACAGTTTTGATCCTGAGAGAAGATCTATTGTGATAACAGATGCAAGCTTAAAAGGATTAGGGGCAGTTTTGACACAGGTGATTGAAGGACAGGAAGTAGTCATTTTGTTTTTATCAAGAAGTTTAAGGGACCCAGAATTGAGATATTCTGTAGTGGAACGTGAGGCATTAGCAGTTTACTGGGCTATAAGGACATTAAAAAACTTCCTATGGTGAAGTACTTTTGAAGTGAGAACTAATCACAAACCGTTATGTGAAATATTGAAAACCAAAGAGATTGATGCAGTGTCTAGTAGAATTACAAGATGGGTTGTAGGACTACAAGATTATAATTTTGAGGTCAAGTACCTGCCAGGTGTTGAAAATAAAGTGGCAGATGCTTTATCTCGTCTTGTTTCTGAAGAGGAGTTAGATCTAGAGGATGATTGGGAAGGTGAAGATGAGATGGTATGTGCAGTAAGTGATAGTATTATTGATAAGTGTAAGTGGTTGGAAGCTTTACAGGAAGATTTGAGTCTTATGGAAATTTTGAGGTTGATCAAGGTTGGTTTGAAAGCCAAGTCAAAAAATGATGATGTGTTAGAGAAATTTTGGCATGTTAAAGACCAACTGTCTGAACATGAAGGCTTGCTTGTTAGAGGTACTAGGTTAGTTCCTCCAATGTCTATTAGGAGTGAGCTCATTTTGCTGGCTCAAAGTGGACATATGGGCATTTCAAAGACAAAGGAGAATTTGAGGATGTCGTACTGGTGGCCTAGCATGGATTTGGAGGTGGAGAGGAAAATTAGAGATTGCATTGAGTGTGCTTTGAGTGAGAAAGAGGCGAAACCCAAAGTTCAGCCCATGGTTATCAGAACACTTCCTGAAAAGCCTTGGGAGGAAGTTGGCTTAGACATTATTGGGCCAATATACTCAGCAGGGTCTGAAAGGTATGTTCTAGTTTTGGTAGATTTATTTTCTAGATGGCCAGAGATTGCCATTACTCGTGGCATAGAGTCTAAGCAAGTGATTGTTTTTTTGGAGAAACTTTTTGCTAGGGAGGGTATTCCTAACATCATTTTAACTGACAATGGGAGTCAACTTGTGTCTAGGGAGATGGAATCATTTTTGTCTAAACATGGCATAAAGCATAAAAAATCATCTTTGTACCACCCAGAGACGAATGGCACTGTGGAGAGATTTAACCGTGTGCTCAAAGAGACAATCAGAATGTCTAAATCTGCAGGTTCAGATTGGAGATCAGATGTTTTTAATAAGGTTAAGCTCTACAGGTTATCCCCACATGCCACAACAGGTAAGACGCTGTTTGAGCTCTTCAGATGTAGGCGTGCCAACACTATGGTTGCTCCACCTTGGGTTAATGACTTACATCTGAAAACATTAAAGGGTAATGGTGAGTGGAAGCTAGGTCAAGAAAGAAAGCTTCAGGCTAGGAAGAGGATTCATGATTTGAGAAATTCAGTAAAAAAAACGGTGGTACATGTGGGTGACTGGGTTCTTATAAAAAATCCTTGTAAGAAGAACAAAATGGTATCTGCTTCATTTTTGAAACCTATACAGGTTATTAAGGTGTTAGGTAATGCCAGCAAAACAGCTGATCATCGAATTTGGAACTTGAACAGGGTGGTGGTGATCAAGAAGGACTTTGTTGATAACTCTAAGTCTCCGGTGTCAAGTATTCCATCTGCAGGTACCTCGTCACATCGGGCCGTCACTGGTCCTGTCATCGTGAGAAAATCTTCAAGGATTACACGTGTACCTACTCATTTAAATGACTTTGTAAAATAATGTTTTTCTTTTAATTGCCAATTGTTATAAGAAGGGAGATGTGTGGCATCTTGCTAATGCAGCTTGTTGCCAGGTTGCCACATGCATTAGAATGTTCTGTACAGGTTCTGATGATTTGATTTAGAGTATGTAGGCAGTTAAGCCTGGATCGTTGTACTGCTGACAGCTATCCTGTGGATGGGATCCTATACTATAATAAATACTTATTTTACCCTCAATTCTACCTTTGGACTTCTTTACAGTGCCTCCCAGCAAGGTATGGTTGTTTGCTCCTGGCCCTGGGACATGAGGGTGAGCTCTCGCTTCAGGGATTGTTGCCAGGCAACACAGGAGACTCCTTGCTTCAGGATTCTTTCTTCTCAGCTTTCCGCAGCGGTGTCGGCATTGTTAGGCAATGCGGAACTCCAGGTCAGGGTTTCCTTTGCTGTTGCTGCCAAAAGGGTGGGGCATGGGCACACACACTGGTTGCCAGGGAGAGGGAGATCACTTCCTCCACAACAACAAGCGCTCCTCTCCAAACATGAGGGGCAGTGCAGCGCTTGACAGGCAAAGTGTAGCCAAACAGTGCTCACCACGCACTAGTTTAGAGTGCTATTTCCTGAAAGGAGAAGCACTCTCCACATGCTTGTCTTGCAATGGAGCGATCAACACTTGCTTACTTGGTCAAAGAGGAAGAACAGTCTAGTCCTTATCCTGCTTCAGAAAGAGCAGCAACTGCATATCAGCCTGCTCCACACACATCAGTGGCAGTGCTCCTCACACAGCTCTCCCAGCTCTCCTTCCAGGCAGGTTTCTTTTTGATCCAGCAAGGATCTTTTGAAGTCTTTTATTTCCCTGAGATTTCCAACAGAAGACAAGCACACACAAGGCCTTGGAGATATTCTCAAGCGGGATATCACAACAGGGCAAAAAGAGCCACTTATTTTCCTCTGCCCACAGATAGAAGCAGCAACTGCAGGCTGAATCCTCCCTCACACGTATAAGGGAAGTGATCCTTACACTGCTCTCCAACTCTTCTTCTTGGCAGAGTCTCTTGTTTCCAGAAGTAATCTAAAGTCCTGGGGTTTTAGGTCCAATACTTATACCCCAATTTCTCATTGTAGTCTTTGTTTCAGAGTCACTGAATATGAGTCACCAGGAAAGGCAGGACACACCTCCACCCCCTTGTTACTGTCTAGAGTGAATGCACATCCCCAGCTCCTGTCACTCCAAAACCAGATGGTGAATAAACAAACAGGCAGAGGCACCCTGAATGGGAAAACAAGAAAATGCCCACTTTCTAAAAGGGGCATTTTCAAATACACATTTTAAAAGCCACCTTCATTAAAAGGTGTGTTATTACATTCTGAGTTCAGAGAGTCTATACTCCATTTCTCTATCTTGTCCCAATGAAAATTTACACTTGTAAGATGCTACAAGGCAGCTCACATGTTAAACTATTGGACAGGCAGCCTTACAACAGTGAAAAACAAAATCCACAGTATTTCACTATCAGCATATGTAACACACACACCAGTACATGCCCTACTTTTTACATACATTGCACCCTGCCCATGGGGTACCTTCTGTCTTCCTGAGGAGTGTCTTACATGTAAGAAAATGGAAGATTAGGGCCTGGCAAGTGGGTTAATGGCACTTGCCAGGCCGTAATGGCAGTTTAAAACTGCACACGCAGACACTGCAGTGGTAGGTCTGAGACATATTTAGGGGGATACTTGTGGGTGGTGCAACCAGTGCTGCAAGCCCACTAGTAGCATTTGATTTACAGGCCCTGTCACACTCAGTGACCTTTGAATGAATGAAAAAGAATGAATGAATGAAAAAGACATTTATAAAGCGTACGATCACCAGCAGCTTCTTCTCCTTTACTAGGGACTTTCTAGTAACTCAAATATGCCAATTATGTGCCAAACGTTTGAGGATAGACCTGCAAAAAGGGTCATGTCAAACACTAAGCTATGCATTAAAAATCAAAATGAATCTTAAATCAAACATTCCTCAGTTAATCTGGCAGGAGTAAGATTAGAACCACAAGTTCTGGCACAGACTCAATGCCTGAATTACATATTGACAATTAACTTTTGTCTTAATCGCCCTTTCAGGTCCAATACTTATATAGTACAATATTGCTAGCTCATCAGGTACACTGTCTGCTTTGTATTCCATCCTAGACTCTGCTTCACCCATTTGCTATTGACCATACCTCTGATTAGCTTTAGTGGAATAATATTTGAAAGACCTAAGCAGAATGAAAATCTGATATTCGGATAATCTCCATCCTCTAACATCAAGTGAATTGTTGAAGTCATTTGTTGTAATCTGGCACCCACTTGTTACACCATAATATAGCTGTATCAAACTTCATTTGGGCTGGGGAGGTGAAGAGGGCAGGATAGGTCTACTTGGACCCAACTGTGATGGTTGAGGTAATTTCCCATTGGGGTCCAGGGTCTTTCTTGCTATGACTTTGAAAACCTGGACAAGAAAACCATTTCCATGCTTAACTCTCAGTGTAGCAAGGTCAAGCAGTCACAGGTTTCTTAGGGGGAAAATGTGGTGGTGCGTGAGCTCAGAACTCAACAACCAACAGACACAACAATTGTAGTGTCCAGCCCATTGTCTTTTAATGAAAAAGAAAGTACTTTTAATCACACAGCAGTACTAAATACTATATAAATCAATTTAAGGTATGTGTCAGTGACCCTTGTAATACCCCTCCTTCATGGCGCTATTCCTGTGTTAAACCCAGCTTGGGTGACCCGACAGTAGTCGGTCTCCCGTGGTTGTGATGTCAAAAGGGATGAATTGGGCACAGGTGCAGTCTCTAATGTTCCCTACAAGTCGTATGCAAACACAATTACCCTGGAGAGCAAATTCAACCCGCAAAGAACAAACTGCAAAAACACCACAGAGACAGCCTGGAACCAGCACTCTTGTCTACAAAAGCCAACCATTTCTTCCAGAAAGCAACTTCAGAATTGCTGTTCATGCCCTTGCACTCTCACATCTGGCTAGTGGTAATGCCTACTCTGTGGCCTCACAGACTCCACACTGACACCACTTTGTGGAATCCTACACACCACAGCATACCTCATCCAGGGCCTAAAAAAATATATCACATCACTCCTTTCCCGATGGAAGTCAGTTGGCTCTCCTTGCCGACCTGCACCATCTTCAATACCAGTTTTGTCATTTACAAAGCCATCATGACCAACACTCCCACTTCTCTTGCAGACAAGCTCTCCATCTCTGGTGGTTCTCGGCACACCCATAGCCAGGCCACCATCAGATTGCAGACTAAGAAGTGTATAAAAGAAAAAAAACACTAGACTGCAGACCTTTTCAATATATGCACCAAGGTTCTGGAACAACACCCCATATTTATCAGGACTGCCCAAATGTTGTACTGCTTCAATTTAGGAAGGAGTTGAAAACACACATCTTCAAAGAACACTGCCTCACCACGATTTGACTTACACAAATAACATGCAATATATGGACATGAACGTTTCCCGTTAGGAACTGGGTATAGAGACCAGTGAGACCCTCCACAGCATGGCTTATCTGAGCTCACTCTCAGCAGTCCACTTCTTCTAGATGCCCCTATTCCATGGACATGCTGGGCCTCTTCTCTTAGACAGTCAGGCTACCTGCAGGGTCAGGCAGACTCCTTCCCTCTCTCATGAGGCAGTGTTGTTTCTAAGCACTCAAGGAGACCTTGTTACACAGCAGCCATTTGAGTACACTGCAGGCGGGAGTGCACCCTTCCTTGGTCTTAAAGGGCAAGGACTTGGAACTCGAACAAAGTTGGCTGGTTTAGGTCCCACTTTTATACACATTTTGTAAGTGGAGGGGACGTAGATCCACTGTCTTGTATTTCAGATCTGGTTTGCATTAGTTGTTTTTTCAAGTGTCCATTTCAGGCTGCTCTCCACACACAGCCTTTGTATATAGTAATGCCTCAAACAGCAGGTAGCACTGAGGTTGTCTCCAAACTGATGTGATGTGTCACAATTAAAATGTGAGGTTTCTTGACCTGGCTAATATCAACACAACTGACACAGCAATTAGTGGTAGACAAAGGGAGGGCCTGGCCTAGAAACCTCCTAACCTTACATTACTATTAATCAGCATCCCCTTCCTAACAAAAGTTCTCAATGAATTTCTGAAGGCGGCATGGCCCCATCCTCCTCACTTCAGTGTCTGAATCTCCACGCTCCAGCCACAGGAATGCAGGTAATATACTTCCACTGTCTGGGTAAGCTGTTGCGAGATCTATGCAGAGGTACTAAAATGGCAGGCACTGGCTTCAGAAGTCCGCTTATGTGCATATATAGCCCTACCCCTGAACATGTGCTACACAAATGTGCAAACACCTTACATGTACACAGGATGAAAGTGCAAGGTTCTGGGCTTAAATATAAAAATGGAACTTTACACACGAGGGGCTGGTAGACCTAGCAGGGTCCCCATGCCTCCACGGCCTATGGTTGGGTGCCTTGGGAGCACCTATGGGTGCCTGCCAAATAGTGCAGGGATTTACACAAAGTCCCATTTTTCAATGGGAGCTTGTGCTGCGGGTGGAAACCGCCAGCAGAGTTGCATCATAATACTGTGTTCAGAACCGCCAACCTACTGTCAGTCGGTTCACATACCGAAATGGTGTCTGGCGGACTGAAGTCCACCTGACATCGTAATTAGGGTCTAAGTTGTTTCAATATGCAATAGATCTGGATACCCTTATTGTGTGGTTCCCTGGATGATGACTAGTGGATTCACTGGATATACAAATTTCAGAAACCTTTTAAATGTGTGCTTGTTAATCTATTACTACTTAATTAACCACCCACCCTACATACCTAAACACCTAGCATCCAACCACTAAAATATAACTAAAATAAATAAGCTTTTCCTAAGTTACATATTAAAAATCCATTAAATAATTAACCAACAACTAAAAAATAATTGTTAAATAATTATTCCTTTATTAACTTCCTACCCTATACTCTAACATACCTAACAGCTTGCAAATAACATATAACGAAAATAAATATTACATAAATTAAATAACAAATATAAAGCAAGGAAATAACCAAACTGTTTTCAATAACTCTCAATTAAAAACTACCTAATTAACTACCCACCCTATTCCCCTACAAACCCAACAACCTGGTAAGAACTTTGTATTACCATAAAAAATTAACAAACAATTCTAAATCCATTAAAATTACAAGCTATATATTAAAAACAATAACATTCAGATAAATAATAGAAATACATAAAATTAATATTTCAACTAAAACACAATAAAATAATTAAAAACAATTTGTTTAACCAATATATGTGTGAAAACAGCAATATTATTTACAACAATATTACTTACCTCAAAAAACGATATTTTTGTCAACGATATTTGTGCCTCGCGATATTTCTGTGTCACGATATTTAGGTATGCAAACACAAAATGGTAGATATTTCAGCCTCAAAATAATTCTGAGACTCATACTGGAGTGTGGTTGAACAGGTTCCTGTTTCAATAGTACTGCTGCAATGACACTATCTCCTGTTTCAGCAGTCCTCCCAAAACAGCCCCCAAATTCAAACCTACTCAGACCCTGTGTTACAAATGTAAACCTATGTTCATTGAGAAAATTGATAAATTATCTAAGAGATGTTCAGGATTGTAACACAGCCTTCCGTTCCCAATGTGTGTCATCTGACAGTTTCTCCTGCCCAGTGACCATACCAGAATTAACATACCTGCCTAGCTCATTGAACTCACAACTTACTGCCCATTTAGCTTTTTTATGACAATATAGGTTGATGAGTTATTGTTGTATCAGAAACCACAACATTCTCATAATCTCACCTGAAAATGAAGTTATTTCATTAGGAGTAGTACTTGTTGAATGGTCTGTTTTTGGTGAAATTATATAATTTTGAATAGCAAAGCAAACACTGGTTATAATGTCCTTTAGTCCGCGACCCGACCGCGACCAGTGCCAAGATCCTTGGCTCTCCACATCACCAACGCTACGACCCAGAGACACTCCACAATCTTAACTCAGGCCACAACAACAACTAGAAGCCAGCATCACCAGCCGACAACCACGGACCCTTCAGCTGTCACCGCTTCCAACACACCTTCAACACCTCCAGAAAGGCAGATTCAGCACAACCAGCCTGGAAGGACATACCCGAGCCAAAGATCCTACAATGCATGCTCCTCAACATCCGGTCGCTCCACAAACAAGCAACTGAAATCTGGGACCTCCTTTATGGCACCACCCCGGACATAGCATCCTAGACCAACACCACCTTCGACCGGATATCGCCATCACTATTCCCCAAGGATACAAGATCTCCGGGAAGGACCACCCCACCTGCCCGGGAGGAGGAATCGCCATCATCCACAAAGCTACCATCCGCCTGAGCACACTCCCCGACAAAACTACCGACCTGATGGAACACCTGCACTTCAAGATACTAACCACCCCCACCACCACCCTCAGGGGTAGCCTCATCTAGCGACCCCCTGGACCCCGCGGACATTTCACCGACAATATCACGGACATCATCTCCCCGCATGCCATGGTAGGAACGTAGCAGTTATTCGCCTCCACTTACATACCGCTTTGGGCAAACCCGTAATTACTATTAACTCTGGGATTCTGTTTTTAGGATAATCTTTGTGCCTATTGGAATAGTGCTACCTTTCACATTTGATAGTTGAGTGTATACTGAGCACCACCAGGATAAAGAATCCATTACAGTATCAATTTTACCCTTGGTATGTGTTTCATCACTCTACTTGTTTGTTCTTCCTTATCCCTTCCATCCAGAATTGGACGAATTGAATAGATAATACGAGACATCTCTAACGGTCCCCTCCTTATCTTGTATGTAGGAACCATTTGACCTATACTGGTGGTGCGAGTGGAACGTCCGCCGTGTGCGTCTTCCCTATTCGTTTTTAGGTCTCGACCTGGCCGTAGCAACTGCGTAGCAGTTGCTCCGCCCAGGGTGAAATCTAATGTTATCTCAGTAGTGGGGACTTGAAACTGCCCCTTCTTCCATTGGCTAGCTCCATAAATGGAGGCTAACCATTGGAAGACAAGGTTGTCCATCACTCTTTCCCCGTCAAAACGCGAATCGTGGGCGTTTCTGACTCTTTTTTTAAGTCCCGCCCCCCACACCGTCCCTCTTGCCGTCCCGTTGTCCGTGCCTTCTCGAAGTTCTCCCTCCCGCCCACCCACTGCCCGTGCCTCCTCCCTCCCGCCCGCCCACTGTCCGTGTTCGATGCTGTCCCTCGTCTTGCTTATCCCCCGCCCTCCCTCCCGTTGTCCGTGCCTTCTCCCTCCCGCCCGCCCGCCGTTCGACGTTGTTTTTCACTTATAGCAAATGTTTTGCAGGTATTCTGTTTACTTGCAATTAATTTGAACGGCTGGCATCGACGTCTCAGTTTTTATACCTGCCCATATTAAGTGTCAAGAAAACTGGGTGTGTTATTGATCTGGAAATCCAACAGTCACTGGTTGCCTGCCGCCGAGGGCCCATCCATGCGCGAGGGCGCGCGCGTGGCGTTGCTCTGCCTGCTCTGATACACGCTGAGCGCCGGCGGCAACGTGGTGAACAAGGTGCTGCTCACCTCCTTCCTCTACCCGGTCACCGTCTCCCTCTTCCACATCATGGCCATCTGCAACCTGCTGCCGCCGCTGCTGCGGGCCTGGGCCCTGCCCGCCGCCGAGCTGCAGCCGCGTCTCTACCGCTGGAGCATTCTGCCGCTGGCTTTCGGCAAGTACTTCAGCTCAGTTTGCGCGCACTTCAGCATCTGGAGGGTGCCGGTCAGCTACGCGCACACCGGTGAGGGCCCGGGGGACAGGGATGGTCTGAGGGAGATGGGGGGCAGAAGTCCTGAAGGTCAGAGGACGGGAGGGCCCCTGTGAGTAAAGGGGAGGAACCGAGAGGGACCAAGGGCAACACTTAAGATGGTGCCCGTCAGACACCCAGAGGAAAACTGTAGCAAATGGAGGGTACTAGTGAGATAACACTTAAGCAACTGGAGGGTACTGGTGAGATAACACTTAAGCAACTGCAGGAGTACTGGTGAGATACCACTTAAGCAACTGGACTTAAGCAACTGGAGGGGTACTGGTGAGAACACTTAAGCAACTGGTGGGGTACTGGTGAGAACACTTAAGCAACTGGAGGGGTACTGGTGAGATAACACTTAAGCGCTGGAGGAGTACTGCTGAGATATGCGTACACCAATGGGGTTGATGTAAACCTGTAGAAAGAAAGCTTTTAAATGTATGTTCTAAATAAACGAGGCATTGAAATCTTTCTTGACACACTTTAACATTCAAAGATGTGGCAGATATTGGCCTTACTGCAAAAAAGCATCCCCAGTGCTTGTTGAACCCCATTGACGTGTCCCCTCGACCATAGTACCAGTAATTGCCACCTGACCGCCCATTGAACTTCTCCCCCTGTAGATGCTGTAAATACTTACATGCCCATCAAGCGCACTTGTGCGTACCTATTACATTAGTACATTGAGTTCTATGAAAGTATGGTTACACTTTATGCATGTAAATCATTTCACAACATACTTAAAATGCACATGCAAGCCTATGTAAACACCCTCCAGCTTCACATATAACCAGGGTGTTTATAAACACAGCATTAATCGCCATTAGTGTATTTGGTGCATGTTTATCTACCCTTTCGTTAATATATATATATTTTATTTTATCAATTTATAGGGCGCAACAGCTACCCAAAAAGGGTTTCCCGGCGCCTAGACACAGCTAGTTTGAGGGCAAAAAGGAGGTGACGGTTGAGTGGTTATTGTTCATACAGCCAGGTCTTCACAAGCTTTCTGAACCTAAAGTAGTTTTCTTCCTTACGGATACAGGGGGGAAGCGTGTTCCAAAGGGAGGGTCCCAGATAGGCAAAGGATCTGCCACCTGTTCTTGCTCGTTTGAACCTTGGTATGCAGAAACAGGCTGCTGTCTGCGACCGAAAGTTTCTCTTGTTAACAGATTCAGAAGGGCATCGGAGGCGGTGGTCTGCCGAATTAATGTGTCTACGGTTACTGTAACTCTTCAGTATCCACTCCGCCTTGTAATATTTACATACTGGTGAGAGCCGGAGAGCAGAGGCAGCACATAGGGGGTGCTTTTGAGCCATACACACATGCTAAAGAGAAAATTAGAACTGGGGCAGCATCTGGGTGTTATCTCTGTGCTACGTGGACATATCCGTGATCGCCCGAATATGGCTGCATGGGGAGGGAAGTGGAATGAGAAGGAACAGGTGAACAGGATACAGCACCTGGGTGGGGGGCTGCGCGAATGAAGCGGGAGGAGAATTTCATTTTTGTGCTTTGAAAACATATCTTGTATGTTTGTGGTATTCGTGTATGCCAATCTTAACCCACCGGCGGTAGGGCACAGTGCAGGGTAAATTGCGATTGAAATTGAGCAAGCTTGGTTCTGAGAGTGTGGGTTTACTATTACTTCGTGATGTAGTGTAGTTTTTGAGAATGCCTTTTTTTGTTTTTGTTTTTGTTTTGCTTTTCTCCGTCTCTAGGCTCTGACTGGGAGTTTATAATTCAGATCAACATGTTTACCAGTCAGGTGTTTGGATGGTGGGAATCTGTCTGGTCCGAATGAGAAGCCGGCAGCATTTAAGGCATTCGAGTAGGGGAGAATTTAAAGGAGACCTTTGTGTCATCAGCAAACTGCTGGATTTTGATGTTTTCAGTGAGTAGAGCCTCAAGAGGCTCTACGTAAAAGATAATGGAGGACAGAATGGAATCCTGGGGTGGTCGGCATGGTATGGGGATTTTCTATCTGGATGTGCTCATCTGAGCAAACTGGTATTGGTCCAATGGGTAGGAGGAGAACCACTGAAGGATGTTGCCAGTGAATCTTGTAGCAAGTACAGGTCCTGTTGGGAGGCAAATATAGAGTTCAGAACTTGAGGAAACTAGTGAAATGTGACCTTCGTGAGTTTAAGATTCTTGGGAATGAGTGCATGACTTCTCTAATGCTATCACACCAGAAAATATTAATTGAAAAGACTTTAAAAAATGTTAGGTCGAAGCCACCCAGACAGCACAGCTGGGTGGTTTGCTAATGACAACTTGGGGACATTCAGAAAGCTTCTCTGGGAATGCATTCTGCAAGTTGCTTGCCGGCTTTGTGGTTTGTAATTCACATTTGCTTGCTCTCTGTTCGCGGACTCAATTTGTTTTAGTCTGTCCAGTTTGAGTTTATCCCTTCTTTTGACCAACCCTTATTTACTGTATTCTTCCACCAGTGCCGGATTTCTGTAAACAGACCTTTAAATCTTGTTCTTATCTTATCACATTTGCTGTGCAATTATGCTGGCTACCAGTGGGGTGGGTTTGAAACTTTCGAGTTGTATATTCCTCCTGTAACATACCTTTTGCTACCTCGTGGATTTTGTTTGCTCACAATTGTCACTTTTGCCTCATGTAACTTAACGTCTGCTTTTGTAATTTTTTCACTCGTAATCTTCTCATGTATCATTTCTGTTTCTATTGTGAAGCGCTGGATTTAGCAGTGTCACTGTTGTGTTATAGAACTCGTCTGCAAGTAATTGCTGTCTGCTGAGCTCGTCCAGTAGGGTACAATAGGTCTCACATTTGCGAGAGATTAAGCTATTGGCAATGTAAATGACAAATGTCATTTATTTATCTGTTTTCAAAACCAACACATAAATAAAGATTTTGTCATTTACAATGCCAATAGCTCTAACTTTTGCAAAGGCGAAACCGTAGCATTGTAAATGCTTGTTTTAAACAAGGTATTTACCCGAATGACGTTTGAAATTGGTATCCGTCCTACTAGATGTTTCCTTTGAGATTGAAACAGTATTTTGTTGGAATGCCAATAGCTAGATACTATGTTACTTCCTTTAGTCTACTTTGACCTTGTGATTATAGAGGAATTTTCTTCTTTTTGCTTAAACTAAACACCATCTAGAGTCGTCGTTTATGTGATATTCATTGTATCAAACGACTGAACTTTTTTGACCCACCACCTAAGATCGCTTGGATTTACAATAACTACTTCTGGTATTATTTATGTTACTGTAGAGTCAGGACTATATCGTTTCCTGAACCTTTTTATCAATGGAATGAAATTGAAAATATCGTCAAATCCAGTGACTCCTTGTATCTATAGTGAGTTTCCTTTTTCTAACCATACATATGAAACCAGTTAAAGTCCTGTGTTCCTTAATATATGATGGGTATAACATTGAAGTTTTATTTTAATTCTTTGAATTTTGTATAAACAATTGTTCTTACACTATGACGTGTTTGCACTTTGTTTTTAAATGACATGATTATGATGAATCAACTTTTTGAGTTTTGTGTAAAGAAAGCGCCCTTACCTGGTGGCGCTCATGCACTGTGTCTGTTGCAATAATGTCTTTATCAAATCCCTTTTCTTCTCCCCCCCCCACTCCCCATCGTTCCTTGATATGTGGGTACTCTGTGATTTGCATTATGTATTATCAAATGTCACTTTGGAATCAAGTTATGGCTGGTATCAAGTAATGATGACAGTAGGAAGGTTTTTTAGATTTCTATTGTATGATGAAATATATGAAATTTACTGTGATATTATTGCTGATTGAATACTATTGAACTGTCTTTGTTAAAACAATTCTTTTATGTATATGTTTCAGACTAAAACTGTGTGGCTCCTGAAGAAGGCTTTGTGTACGCCGAAACGCGCGTCGAGAGTTTAACCGCCACTGCTTTTCTTGGACAGCGTTTATGTAATTCGTTTGGTTGTCCATGATTTTATGATTAGTGTCTTTTTATTAAATGTATGATTTTTTATAAAAAAGTTTATTTGTCTGTTATCATATAGTGTTTACCTTGTGTTTAACTATATGATTTTTAAACGTGTTTATTAAAATTCGGTCCTTCTTTATATTAATTTTTTTGGGTCCTTCCTTTGCTGCCATTATTTGCCACTTGTTTTTCCAGTATATAATTGCCTAGGAATTTCTATTTCACACATCACATCCACCAACTACACCCTGCTGGGAGACCTCAACTTCAACCTCGACAACAAACGAGACCCCAACACTGCAGCACTCCTGGACAACCTCCACAACATTGGACTTCGCCATACCCACACACTCAGCAGGACACACCCTCGACCCCCTCTTCACATGGGAAACGTCATCACTTTCAGCCACACCACCAAAGTCCAGTGGACAGACCATCGATGCATCCACTTCACCTTCGCAACACCTACCATCCACAGACACCAGCATTGAATGCCGTGAAGAAACTGGACCAAAATCACAGATGACCAGCTCACCTCCTCACTCAGCAACTCCACCCCAACCTCCGCAGAAGATGACACCCCAACACTGCCACCTGAACTCTACACAGGTTGATCACCGACAGCGTCAACAAAAATAGCCCCCCTCAAGTGGAACAACAACGCACACAACAAGAAGTCCAGATTGTTCACCCCCGAACTCCGAGAGTCTAGGCACACCTGTTGCCGCCTCGAGAAGACCTCGAGGAACTTAAAATCCACAGAAGCCCACAACAACTTTAAAGCTGCCACCACTGCCCACCACAGCTCATTAGAAACACAAGTAAAGCTTCAATTGAAGACAGAATCTCCACACACACAGGGCCAGACTGGAAATACGGGGCACCGGGCAATCCCCCGGGAGGCTGGAAGGGATGGGGGTGGTTTCTTTACAGGCCCCCAGCAACAAAATCAGAAGACCGTCCTGCTTCCAGTCCTGTGGCAGCATGGATTTTCAGCAGGAATCCGACCCTGGAGTGTCCAACTGCAAAATACACACACAGTATAAATAATATGATATTATTTATACTGTGTGCCTTAGTTGCGCTCTAACCCCCTCTGTGGCAACGTTTGATGCGGAAAAAGATGCCTTTCTCAGGGCAATGACCTTGAGTACTTGAAAGATAGAAAGAGAGAAATTGTGTCGTGGAGAAATAAGAAGAAAAAAATGGCATCACAAAGGGGGAGACTGAGGACTGCAAAGCTCGTAGATATTCCTTATTAATTCATACTGAAAACAGGAGCAAAATATCGGAATGAAAGCCTTCATTTATGGCTGAGGGTGTCAGCTTTAATACTGTGTTGCACGGATTTCATAAATCCCGTCTGACCTGACCTGTTTACATCATTCCCAACTTCCCAAATCTTTATGCATTTCATTTTAGCAACATCGTTGTGGCACCATCATGAAATAAATACAAAATGCGTGCAAATGTTCTGCTGCCGGCAGCAAAATCAGAAACTTTGACAGCATTTATTTTCCCCTGGAGCAGCCTAGCTTGCTGGTCGCGTCTGTTTCTGCACAAAAAGCAGTCACACGCGCACAGAAGTCCAGCCGTGTACTCTAATACCCTCTTAATTCACATCAGGTCTACCCAAATATTGGTGTTGACACCCAACAGGGAAGCAGTTCTCAGTAGGAAGGGGTGCCCATATTCCTCTTGATGGATGGAACCAGCTCCCATGCAATGTTTGTTCCATTGGTTATATGTTCCATACAGTGCTTAATTTGAGCTGGTGGTTTCCAGTGCTCAGCACCAGCGCTTAATCATTAACATTGGCGCTTTTCACGAGCACTGGTTAAGGACACATTTATTTGTGGTAGGCACAGGTAGAATAAGTGATTTGTCCAGAATTACAGGATGTCGAGCTGACGTTGAGATTCAAACCTGGCTCCCTAGCTCCAAGAAGTCGACAGCGCTGGCCATTACGCCACATGCTCTCTCGCTTTCCAGGTTAGTATTGGTTCTGTTTTCAGCGGCGCCAAAAGGACAAATGAGCCCTGGAATTTTTGTTTTGTTTTTTTGTTACAAACTAACCACTGGGTTTATGTAGCGCCAAAACTTCAAACCACTCGGAAACACGCAATGTATGTGGGTCCACAGTAGATAGTGGATTCTAACAGAAAGGTAGACACACACTCCTCCACCTCCACACCAAGTGCCCAGAACAGAATCATGGTTGTGCAAAAATGTGCTCTGCATCATGCAGACTGCATGCACAGGAACTGGTACTGTAGCAAGTGTCATCATGTGAAGCCTGAGGACAGAGAAGGTGTTTGGATCTGCAGCCCATGTATACATGTCATAGAGGAGCTTCTGCTGAACATGTACAGATACGTGTGTATTTTTGCATTTGGTTAATATGTACTTGTGGGCGAGGAGAGGCTCACGGGGTGACATGTGAGGGTCCGAGGGAGGAACCATGCACGAGGGGCAGACGCAGTTATAATCCGGACGGAGACCTCCTGGAATAGAGGCGCGAACACCGAGGCTGCGGGGATAAGAAGGGAGCGCAGGAGAAGAAGTGTATGATCCACTGCAGGCCTCGAAGCGCTGGGGTACTCAGAGTGACACAGAACCAGTATGCGTCCAAGATCACAAGGAGGGCTTCAAGGGTGCGCTGGGCAGGTCTTCCTACTGCTGGCGAGATGGCAGTTGGTGGAGGGCTCCGGCCCTTTTATAGCTTACAGTCCGCGGCAGGGTCTGAGATCTTGTTACAATATTAGATCAGTAGTGAAGATGATTAGGCTCTTTATATTGCACAAATAACTTTAGATATTCATTATGTTTTCGAATAAAAGATTTTTTTCTTATAGATTAAGGTTCAGCTAATCAATCATGACATATGTGTCAGGATAGAGGTTCTCGCAAGATCGCATGTGCTACTTGTAGTTTTATGGTGACTGCTGTTGTGTTGACTGCCTCCTAACTCCATATGGGGGTTTAGATTTTCTTGACATCCACGTGGCCGATTACTACAAATTTTGTAATTTGGACCGTATATTGAGTGGTTTATATATTTTTATCGTTGGTTGGATTGAGTCATCCCATAGATATCAGATTAATCTTAATATCTTTAATACATAACATCTTTACGTATCGAGTATAGGTCTTTTTCTCTTTCCTACCCAAGATGGAGGCTATATCCAGCTAACATCTATACTAATAGTCCCCTTTTCGCTGCAATTTGCACCATACCTTCAGCGGTTTACATTTTTACTGGTGGGCTGTTTGAGTCGACTTAGAAGGCACTGGATTCAGCTTAACAATTTTAATATATAACATCATTATCTATCGGGCAGGGGTTACTCTCGGTTCCCTACGAACTGACATTCATACCTACAGTCCCTTCTCGATTTCTGACTTTTTGACGCACAGTCCGTTATTGATTGCCATAATCCGTGCGTCAACCTGGGCGGTTTGCATTCTTCCCGGCAGGCTATTTAAACTGCAGCAATTTACGGCAAGTTTGTTCATCATTTTTGTAGCCGAAGGCGCACCGGGAAATTTGTGCGTTTCTCTGCAATATCTTGCCATTTGTTTTTAAGGTAAGCGGCCCGATAGAGTGATTCCAGTCGCTAGAGGAATTCGGGTGTAATTGTTACCTTGTTTTTAACATAACTTATCACACGCTATTTGAGAGTGGGTTTAGCACGAAATTCTTAGCTGAATTTCTGCATATTTTTCTCTCTCCTCAGAAATTTGACTTGTGACAGAGAGTTGAGGTCATCACCCTCGCCCCACTAAGCAATATATATATGAATCGTTTGGTCTGCGAATAAAGTGATATTTATTTTTAAGGTAGGAATGTAGTAGTCATCTGCCTTGATTGATATACTGCCTTAAGCAAATCTATAACCCTATTAACGTTGGGAATCTGCTTTTAGGAAACCCCCTGCACCAAACGGAATAGTGTTATCAATTACATTTGAGCCTCAAGTGTATACTGACCACCACCAAGACAAGGAATCCTTTACAACATTACTTTTATACCTGGTATGTGTTCTATCGCCCTTTTGCTTGCTTTTTTCTCATCTCTTTATTTAGGGTTAGACGATCAGATTAAATATTACGAGACATTCTAATAGCTACCTTTTTATTTGTTTTTTATGTAGATATCAATTGACCTATACTGGTTGTTGGAGTGGGACGTTCGCCGTGTGCACCTTTCCTATTCGTTTTCCCCTTTTGAACAAGGTATCCATCCGAATTATACGTGACATTTGTATCCTTCCTACTAGATTCGTTGTTTTGTAAAATTGAAACAGTATCTTATTAGAATGCCATTAGCTAGATACTTTGCAACTCCTTTTAGTCCATTTTGACTTGGTGACCGTGGAAGAATTTTCTTCCTTTGTGCTTAAACCAAATATTCTTTTGAGTTGGCATTCATGTGATATTCATTGTGTCAAACTACTAAATCTCTTTTTGACCCACTATCAAAGATCATATGGATCGACAATCATCATTTCTTTATATATGTTACTGCAGAGTCAGGATCATATCTTTCCTGAACCTCCCTATTCTATTAACGGACTGAAATTGAAAATATCGTCTAAACCCAGTGACTGCTTGTATTTATAGTGATTTCTCTTTATTTCATCATATACGTTGAAATCATATATATGAAATCATGTCAAATTCGTTGTTCCCATAATATTGATTGGTTGTCATATTGAGATTTTACCTCTTTTTTGTATCATGTGTAAATTGTTCACCTGATAATATGATGTATTTATATCTGGTCCTTAAATGATATGATTATGACGAATCCACGTTTTCGATTTTTGTGAAAAGAAAAACACCCTCATTCTATGGTGCGACTATACTGCGTCTGTTGCAATTATGTTTTGATTAAACCCCTGTTTCCCTCCATTTTTCCCCTTCCCTTCATTTCCCATCGCTCCATGATATGTGGGTACTCTGTGATGTTCAAATATACATTATCAATTGTTTTTTCGTAATCAAGTTATGGCGGAGATTAAATAATAATGACAGTAGGAAGGGCTTCTTATAGAAATTTCCATGTTAAGATGAAATATATGAATTTTAATGAGATTTTTATTATTGTACTGTTTGTGTTAAAATATTTCTTTTTATACGTATGTTTCAGAATAAAACTGTGTGGCTCCTGAAGAAGGCGTTGTGTACGCCGAAACGCGCGTCGAAAGTTCAATCGCCACTGCTTTTCTTGGACAGCATTTATATATTTTTTGTTTGGTTGTCCACGATTTTATGATTAGTGTCTTTTTATTAAATGTATGAATTTGTATGAAAATATGTATTTATTTGTTATCATATTGTATTTACTTTTTGTTTCACTATATGATTTTTAAACTTCTTAATTAAAATTCAGTCCTTTTTAATTTTCCTTGGGTTCTTCCTTACTGTCATTGTTTGCCACTTGTTTTTCCAATATATGACTGCCTAGGAATTATTATTTCACACATTATTTCCCTGTCCTAGGAGTTGTTCTTATGCTACTACTAAGTGGGTCCTTGTTTTTTACAATCCATGATCCACAGCAGGCCTCGAAGCACTGGGGTACTCAGAGTGACGCAGAACCAGTGTGCGCCCAAGATCACAAGGAGGTCTTCAAGGGTGCGCCAGGCAGGACCTCCTACTGCTGGCGAGATGGCTGTTGGTGGAGGGCTCCGGCCCTTTTATAGCTTACAGTCCGCGGCAGGGCCTGTGTGAAACGGCCTTGAGGGAGGGAGCCTGTGCCCCTAAATATTCTCTTCTGTTCTATAGTCGGGTGGAGATATTTGGTTAAACAAGTAGCAGTTTTAGGCTGGAATACATGGTCTAACAATAAAATCACCAAGATCACAAGGGGCTCCTCCTCCGAAAACATGAATCCTTGTTCCACCTTTTCTGTGGAGATATTGCTAACAATAATCTACGGGACTGATGCAGATCTTAAAATGTTAACTACTATGACTACTGGGTTTGGGCTCCCAACAGTAAGGCCAAGCCACTGACCTACATCTAACTGAACAAATGCCAATACTGCTACTTTATTTATACTTACATTTGAGCGAGCATATTGCAATTAAAACAACATGCACCATGGACTTCTAGTTCTGTCTTGAATACATCTTTTTCTTTTTAATTATTTTTCTTATCAAAATTTACATATTTTCACAACATTTAAATTTGTGCAATCACAACTGAAGACAATATCACATCACAAAATGTTTTACATGTTCATATGCCTGATTTTCCCATGCAATCACTCATTCAACCTTTTCAGATGCTCTCACATTCATTAACCGCATTCACAGCCGACACTTTCTATTTACAATTTCATTTTGTTTGATTTTTTTGTCCTTAATTCAGAACAACGCCATAGAACACAATATCATCACATTGTATTCTTTCTATACACAATTCAAACTTTGTTGTGCTTTCCTATGGCTGAAAATAACTGGTCTACGCATTTTTAAAATGTTAGCAGGAGAAATCCTAAATGTCTGGGTCACGTCTATAGTAATCCCTTTCATGAATCGGAGGGCAAATGATTTCATGCATTTTGTTGATATTAACAAACTGCCTTTATGGCCGTTTGAGTATAGCATCAAGACTTTGTAGATTTATATAATTTAACATTTAAAGTTTCCCTACTTCATAACACTTCCAATAACAATTACTAGAATTATGACAACATAATAGTCACAACACAATGTTTCATCCATGGAAATTCAAATTCAGAAATGAGTCAGCAAAAACAGTAGCTGAATACATGAAAAGTTCAGAAAAGGCTGACTACACTCAAAGAAAACTTTATTGTGCACAGCCCACAAATGTACTAGACACCTGCGTCATTCGTGTTCAGGACAGAAGGGAATAAGTATCGATGAAATGTCTGCAAGATGATGAAATGTGTTCGATTTCATTTTCTGATCTATTAATCGGTCTATTAGAATTCAACATCAGAATCTCAATCACAACACTACAACTAACATGTTCAGAGCAAGACGCAAAATGGTAATTTACCAGTTGGGAGCAAATTTTCCCCATCCCCAAGAGCATTATTGAGGCTGTATATTGCATTCTTACGCTGTCTTGTAGGTATCTGGAGTGGTGTCAAAAGACTGATGCTACATCGGCCTAAACATAGCACTGGCACTGTTGACCACAATTAAATGAAAAAATGCAAACAAAATCTTTACAATGTATGCCTTGTCCAGAAGGAACAGATAGATCCACGTGTGACCTTGGTCAACCACGGAAGGCTCCTTGTGGAGAACGATAGCAGCTCATGCTAGGGGCGAGGGAAGTCTCTGGACTGAGGCCCGAGGGCCGTAGTTGTGCTACAGAGGCCTGCAGCGCGGCAGCGCCTTACACTTGCATTCTTACAGGTCGAAGGAGGAAGCAGGGAGCGCTCCAGGGTAAGCGGGAGGCGCCGTGGGAGAAGCGAGAGCTGCCGGGTGAAGGTGGGACTGCCGGCATCGGGGGCATCTGGGATGAGAAGGGCACGAGGACAGAGAGTTGAATGATACATGCATGAGGGAAGGGGCACCGCCAGAGACGTGAGAGCAAGTACACCCACGAGCTGGCACTGCCCAGGAGCACAGGCAAAGACCGGGAGAGCCGGGAGCCCCAAAATAAAGGACCACGAGCCCAGAGATCTGGGGGTTTGAGCCAGGAGACTGACAGAGGAGCACGGGCACCATGGAGCAGGATTCAGGAGCCGCTGCGGAGTCCACTGAGGAGCAAACCCCGGGCGGAGAAACAGTGAGTATAGGGCGTAGTGACCCAGGACACTACTAGGAAATGGCACTGAGGAAGAGGTACTGAGGGCTGTCACTGAGCAAAAGGGGTCGGGGGTAAGCGTGTAAACACAAACCACAGCGCCACCAGTTGCTGTTTGCTTTTTGCCTGAACTTCTTGTATAGCCCTGCTTCACATTAATGTTTTATTTAGAATTAATATTTCGCATAACGATTATGATACACTTTTGTTGACTGTATTTATTTGTGAACTTTTTATAGCACTGTACTGGAAGCTAAAATGTTTCTGGGCACTTTTCAGTCCATTTCAGAAGGGGAATTCTGGAAATTTGACAAACCATTGGTCTGCATAGCTTTACAGTGATTCACTAACTATAGCTGCTATCATACAAGCTGTAATTCCCTGTATTTTCAGACCACTGCCATTTTTTTTATATTCTATCCTTTTGAGACCACTAGAGCAGTGGATGGGTGGCTTTGTGCAATTGCAGTCTCACGCACAGCCAGTTACAGATGGAATTGCCCAGCAGCACTAGTGCAGCAGTTTAAGATCTTGGAGTTTCTGGTTGCTCAAATAGGTGCAATTTCTGATATTTATGTTTCCCTCATGTTCATTGCTTGATTTTTGCTCACGAGAAAGTATCACTCATAGTCATTGAATATCACTCATATTTACACTGAATTTATGAAAATGTCACACATAGCAATGTGAAACCTTGCTAGCTATGCACAGTGCAGTGTGCACTCCTGCCTCTGCTCTGCGAAGAAAAAGCACAACTGCCACTGGTGATGTGACCTCTCACTCACAAATGGCAGTGGTGCTTTTTACCCAGACAGACAGACTGAGGTGCTTCGGTGCAGTAGTAGGGTTGAATTTAATAGTGTGTGTGCCTCACACATGCACTATTAAATTCAACCCAAGTTACCATACCAGTCTACCCATCTACTGCACTGCGCATGCGCAGGGACTGGGTGCTGTGCAGCCGGTGCGTGCAGGCTGGGGCCCTTGTACACTTACTTTTGGCGCCACACCCACTGTCTACCACCACCAGCCTTCATGACAAGGCATGCACTGAGGCACCTGACCTGCCTTAATTGCAGGCATAATGACTAGATAACCTGGTGCTCTTTAAGGTCATCATCTACTATTTACGGTGCTTTAAAAGTTAATACAAATTAACGTTGAAATGAAAAATGTGCTGTAAAATGCACCATTTTGGTCTGCCTTTTTGCTAAATTTACTTGGGTGTAGAACCCCCCCCCCCCAAACCTCCCTAGTAGTGGTCAGGCTCGCTTGCTGCACTCTCTTGCTATGCTCACTCGCTACGCACCGGATGTGGGCTGCTCTGGAAATATTTGCAAGGCCTGCTTGCCGTTCCCAGTCCGGCCCTGCACACACACGCACAACAGCAGAGAACTCTTCAACATCATCAAGGAGTTCGCCCAACCCACCAGCGAGTAGACTGACATTCCCCCCTCACATGACCTTTGCAACAAACTCAGCACCTTCTTCCACCACAAAATCAAGAACATCTATGACAACTTCGTTGAAGACACTCAACACACGGAACCCCCACCAGACACCCCTGTCACCCAAAAACTGATGATTGACAGCTGGACAGCCCTCACCACTGAAGACACACTGTCTTCTACACCGTGCCCCCATGGACCCCTGCCCGCACCACATCTACAACAGAGCCGCCAACACCATCGCATCCATGCTTCACCACACCATGGACTGCTCCCTGACAAACGCCTCATTCCCTGACGACTGGATACATGCCAAGATCAACCCCCTCCTGAAGAAGCCCTCGGCGGACTCCACCAAACTCAAAAACTACAGACCCAATACCCTGCTCCCATTCCCAACGAAAGTCATCGAGAAAGCCGTCAACAGCCAACTCGCCACCTTCATCGAAGAGCACAACATCCTCGACCCGTCACATTCCAGATTTAGAAGAAAAACAGTACAGAAACCATCCTCCGTGCCGCAACTGACAACATCCACTCCCTACTGGACAAAGGAGAAACGGTAGCTCCCATCCTCCATGACCTCTCAGCGACCTTCGACACGGTATCTACCACGCCCTAACACACAAACTCCAAGACGCAGGTATCCCGGACAAGGCACTAGATGGGATCTACTCCCTCCTCTCTAGCAGAATGCAGCAAATCAGACTCCCCCTTTCCTCTCGTACCCCACACCAACCACCTGCGGAGTCCCCCCAGGGAGCCCTATACTCTTCAACATCTACATGGCTCCTCTCACCCCCATTGTCAGAAACTAAGGACTCAACATTGTTTCATACTCAGACGACACTCAACTCATCTTCTCCCTTTCCAACGAAGCCAACGCAGCCAACCACAACTCCCAAGAAGGCATGGAAGCTGTCTAGAACTCAACACCGAAAAAACGGAAGTACTCCTCATGGGCCCACACCCCAATGCCTGGAACAACACCTGGTGGACCCCCATCCTCGGGAGCCCTCCCGCCCCAGCGGACCACGCACGCAACCTTGGAATCATCATAGACTTCGAGCACAAAATGGACCGCCGGATCAACATCATCACATCCTCCTGCTTCCACATCCTATGCCTCCTACGGAAGACATTCAAATAGATCCCCCTCGGGCACAAAAAAAGTCACCCAAGCCCTCATCACCAGCAGACTCGACTACAGCAACGCACTCTACGCCAGAATAAACAAAAACCTCACCCATAAGCTACAAAACATCCAGAGCGCCGCCGCAAGACTGGTACTCAACCTATCACAACACTGCCACATTTACCAACACCTGCATAAACTCCACTGGCTCCCCATCGAGGCTAGAATCACCTTCAAGGTCCTTACCCATGCACAAAAAGCCCTCCACAACACTGGACCTGCATACCTCAACAGCCAAATCAACTTCCACGCACCCCAAAGAACCCAATGATCATCCCAGGTCTCCTACGCCACAGTTCACAGCACCAGAAGGACCAGATCAGGAGGCCATTCCTTCTCCTTCCTCACAGCCAGAGCATGGAACACCCTACTGCTCCACCTCAGGCAGACAACATCTCTCTCCGTCTTCACGAGAAAGCTCAAAACCTGGCTCTTTGACAGACATTGATGAACGGGTAGCTGCACCCTTCCCAAGCCCCCCAGCGCCTTGAGACCCTTACGGGTGAGTAGTTGCGCTAAACGGACCATGATTGATTGATTGATTGATTGATTTAGAGCTGTTGGTCTTAATGAATGGTGTTGCTTTGGATCAGCAGACAATGTTTGAGAGGGAGGTTCTTATCAGCAGAATTTTCACAAAACTAATATTTATAAAGTCTTGCCCACCATGCTTGAAACCATGCTTGCAATATATAGAACAGAAGTCAACCATAAACCTTAAAGGGACCTGTGTATAACTGGTATCAGCAACAATGTCGCATTTATCATTTATAAATACATTGTCAAATATGGAGAAAAAAATACCTGTGTGGTTAATTAGGTATAACAGCAATAATATCAATTAATATTAAGCAGTAGTAAAAGTACTTATAAAGTGAAAAGTGCTCAAGGTGTGGAGTGTGCATAAATTCTCATGATTGTGCAGGCGGCGCAAAAAGGCTAATTAAAGAAAGACACAATAGGTGGAAATAAACCACCGTTCAATAATGTGCATGAAAACTAAAGAGATAACAATAGACAACAATTTGCTTAATTTTATATGTTATACCTAATTAAATACAAACTTTTGTTTAATTTTTTGACAATTTTTGGCCATATCACTTTTTTTCATTTACGTGTGACAATTAACAATGCTTTCTACAGTACTGTATTATTCTTAAATGTATTTATAAATGATTCCTTTAGAACATTGTTGATGATACCTGAAATCATGCTTGGCCTACCTTTGCACAAAGTAGACATTGTTGATGAAACCTGAAATCATGCTTGGCCTACCTTTGTACAAAGTACATTTCTAGTTGTTGAGTTTCTGGACTTCATTTTTTGGTGTATCGGTACATACGGTCTCACAGCCAGGATTCTTGTCTGTTGGACTTGGGTTATCATACAGATTTGTCAATAGGAACATTGTTCCCTGTGACATTTTGACAGCGTGGAGTGGATCTCATTGAGTGACGTTTGTGTCCATGTGCTAGTGTGTATGTCTGCATTATTTGGTGGCTGTGTGGTGTATGGTGTCTCCATGGAAACTCAGTTAGTTAGGTGTCATTCTTGGAATTTATGCTGGTCGCATGATCTTGTTTGTCATTTCTACTGTGCACTTGAAAGCCATGCCTTATTCCCTCTCTTCTGTGTATCATCTCCCTAGCTGTACAATGCTTTCAGATTCATATCAATTGTTCCACAAAAGACTTACTCATGTGCAGGGAGCAGAGCAGGTAAGTGGGGTGAGAGAAGGGTTAGAGATAAAGAGAAAGACCGAATCTGGGGATATGTGAGATGGAATGAGATGTGAGATTCAATAGGCCGACTGTTTCATGGCAGGTGCAGGGACCCTTGTCACATCAATCTAGTTGCCAGAATGATTTTAGTCTGTGCCAAGATCCTAAGGCTTAAATAGGAGGGATGGATTAAGCTTTTGTTGGACCTGGTCACTATTACACTATGAGAATAGACCCAAAAGATAAAGCTACGTATACATATTTGCATTAAATAAGATGTTGACAGCCCACAGTATAGGCACTGCTCAAAGCTAGGGGTATGGACATGTAGAGCATGACACTGCTCATTTCAGCTCAGCATCCCACTTGTCCTGCTATTGCACATCACATTTTCCTGTTGTTTTTATGGGGAATAATCCACGCTCCCAAGTTTCTTTTATTTGTTTTCACAAAGGAGCCTGGTACTTTTTCGTTGCTCTTAAATGGAGGACACCCATATTACCTCTGATTTGCAGCCTCATTTACTCACCAACCCAATGGCCTGCAGATGAGGGCGGGGCCAAGGCCTCTCAAACAAGCAGTGTTATCCGCCCCCATGCAGTCTTCCAAACTCTAGACAAAGAGGACGAAATGCTTGCTCGAGGGCCATAACAAAACAGTATATATTGTACCCCCATCAGTTTACCTTAATTACCATTCGGCTACAAATGTATTAATCAATTTTAAACAATTAGTTAGATCGCACGTAAATTTATCATGCATTAAAGAATACGTTGTGTCAATATACAAGGCATTAAAAACAAGCCACTTTTTAAATTAACATTCATCGTAATTCTTTGTAGAGTGAAGAAAGATGAGAAATAGTCACAAGTGGGTGAGCGTGGTTAATATGAAAACTGTCATGCGTGTAAATCCATTCTTGTGAGCAATGCATTCTGTTGCTACTGAATTGGAAATCTATTAACACCAGTCCTTGTAATCTTATAATAAAGGGACAATTATTCTTAACATTCATTGTGGTGTCGCATAATTCAGAGTTTAAAGGAGGCCCGAGTAAACTGCTGAGGCACACGTTTACCATATAATGGAATAATTCTAAATAATGAGTGCCCCTCAACTCTTTAAAATAAAAATGTCCTATGACCCTTGTTATGTGTAGTGTTGACGTGTTTTTATCTGCAGTCATTTATGGGTCTCATCAGGATCTTGTGTCGCCTCTAATGCACAAAAAAGGGGGGGGGGAATAACTTCTGTGCCGTCAAATATTTGTCCTGGAAATTCTCATTATTCAGTCATTATCTCTGAAGTGCTGCGCATAGGATCGGTTCTTTGCCCACCATTCCCTTTCTTATCAGGCTGAGTTCTGGAGGACGGCGGGGGAACGGGGGACGGGAGTGCGGGGAGCCAGGCAGCCAGCATCTCCCAAATGAGTCACATGGCCCACCCAAGGTAATTCACAAGTGATCAGTTGCCTTGTGTTCTTTTCTTTTGTAATGCTTTGTGTGGGGTACTTTGGAAGGATGAAAATCTGAGTCTTTCTTGACAAAAAAATGAACAAAATAAATGCTGCATTCTGACATTGGCTTAAAGTCAGAACATTCAAGTGACTCATTCAAGTGGTCCTTCTGCTTAATTCAAGTAATCGTGATGTATTTGTAATTGCCCACTGCCCTCTGATCTGACGGGGAAAGGGTAAACAGTTTTGGAGTTACATTAGAGGGTACTTAGTTACAGTTGCAAGAAGGCAGATAGGTCTGTAGGTATTGGCAGGTTTTGAAGTTAGGATGTAGGGGAGAAGATTGGATACTATGAGGATGTAATTGAATTGTATATTTGTATATGCAGGGTGGCGGGATTGTATCATGTGGGGATCGTAGGGGTGGGGGAGAGAAAACCTAAGGGGTCAGGTAACTCGATGTTTAGAGAGGTTCTAGTTTTGTGAGGCGGTTGCCAGTTTTAAGGTATGTGATGTGCACCAGTTTCAAATAAAGCGGCCTTTTACACACACAAAATGGTAGTCGGTCTTGATTGCCCCCTTCATCCCTCCCAATGTGCGCTTTACCAAGCTCCACATTGACACAAGTCATTTTATATCTGCGTAATGTATTCATGTAAGTTAGCTACAATAGATATAGGCTACAACACATAAAAACAAGTCTAAAAAATACTGAAAGGAAATGGAAAACACATAGGTGTCAGATGTATGACTCTCAGTGTTTGGAACTTGCAATTTGCATTTTTTTGCAACTCTTAAATGGCGAGTTGCAAACACTGATGTACAACAGTGTCTCAGACACTGTGTGATTCTCAAATGGGTTGCAAATGACCTGCATCATTAATATTCATGAGAGAGGTCGCATTTTGCGACCCATTGGGAATGGCTGGCACTCACAGGGATGGTGTCCTGCTGGGGATAGCAGACAACCATGCCAGTGACTACTTTTTCAATACAGCAGTTTTTTTTGTTGAAATGCAGCCCATTTCCTTTAAGGAAAATGCGATGCATTTAAAAAAAAAAAAGGAAACGTTTTAGTTTAATTTTTTAAGAGCAGGCAGTGGTCAGTGGAACCACTGTCTACTCTTAAAAAACATTTTCACTGCCAATAACAAAGGGGAAGGGGTCCCGTGGCGACCCCTTCCCATTTACGTCTGGTTTACCACCACTTTGAAATTGGTGGTAAATGCAATTGCTTTGTGACTGCATTTGTGGCCTCAAAACAATCTTACATCCTCCTGCGAATTGTTATTAAGAAGGGATGCCCTTGGCACACCCCTTACTAATAGTGACCCACAAAACATATTTTGTGAGTCGGTAACAATTACAGACTCGCAAGATAGGTTTGGATCATTCTACAACCCTTTTTAGCAGTCACAAATGGGCCGAGTCACCATTTGTGACTGCTAAAAGCGTATATCATATATCTAGCCCATAATCTCATCATACTAATTTCTGAACCATTCATGAATAATCTAGGAAGGTATGTCATGGAATATTGGTGTTCAATCCGATTTAGTTATGAATGATGAATGAATTTGATACTTGTAAAGTGCAACTGTCACTGGCAATTTAACATCCAGGAGCGTTGCTGGGCAAAAATAGGTTTTTAAATAACAGTCAATGAATCTAAAATAAAAAGGATGATGAGATAAAATGAGAGACAAAGAGCATCGGGAAAAGAAAATGGCAGGTTGTATTTTTTTAATTTTAATTCTGTTTCAATGAAGCGGAGAGGGCAGTGCTTATTTTGTAAAAAAAAAAAAGTGCCAGGACCCTTCTCAGGAGGCCATTGCAGCCTGCACCACTCATTGTCACTGCCAGCTCTGCCAATGACAGAACCTATACAAGTACTAACCATCGCAATGCTAGAAGTGTGGCAATTCAAACTATCCCAGGTCACTCAAAGCTTTAATAATGGTGTGAGTGACAGATGATATACATTTTTGATGTATATTAAATTATTAAATACTGTTGTTGTGCTTATCTAAAGATTTGATAGACAGCGCCCTCATGTGGTGGACTGTCACTAGAGCCGGTGCTGACAATTAGGTGCCGGTGCCAAGCACCGCAAATCACTGGCTCAAATTAAGCACTGGGAGAGGGGATAGGGAGTAGATTCCAGGCTTTGGACCCCAACACCATAAAGGATTTGCCTCCCTGAGTTTTCAGTCTAAATGAGGGGGGCCTCAGAAAGTTGGTGTCAGAGGATTGCAGCATTCTGTGCGTCTTATATTGGCAGAACAGATCTCTAATATATTTTGGTCCTGAATTGTATAAGATTTTGAAAAGACTCCATTTGTGGATGGGAAGCCAATGCAATTTTGTCAAGGCTGCTGAAGCAGTGCTCCGTTTAGGGAGTAGCAACACTAGTCTTGCTGCAGCATGTTGGACCATCTGGAGCTAGTGTATTATCCGTTTGGAGCCCCCAGCATAGAGGCAGTTACAGCATTCCAATATGGAAGTGTTTGGGGCAAATGCAATCGAATTTCTGGCAGTAAGGGGAAGAAAGTAAAATAATTGTTTTAAGGATTTAACTAGATTAAAACACATGCCTGTCACAGCCATGGCTTGAGGGTAAAAGGAGAAGATAGTGTCAAATTTTACCCTCAGATTCGACAGTAAGGGATTTTGTATATCACTATGCACTCACTATGCACTCACAATACCGTTATTTCCTGATGAATTAGGCAAGAGTGATTAAGCAGAGTCACATAGGAGACATCTTTCCATGCCTGCTTGGTCAAGGGCATGCAGGAGCAATATTAATTGTCAGGTTACTTGGTACATGTTAAGTTGAATCCTGTTAATATGATGAATCAATATCATTCCGATGATTTGTTTTGTGAATCATTTTGTTATTGCACTTAATAAGTTACCATACTTCAAATATAGCACACTGAAAAATAAACCAATATCAATAGAATCTTAGATTTTCCCCCCAGTCTTTCCTTGCTAACAAGGGGGTTGTTTGGGTAGAAATTTATTTTTGCTAGTACAGCCAACAATAAGACTGTGTTATGTTTTAAATCCTGAGTTTTTGCTTCTCCAGACCAAGCACTCTTAAAATATACTGCCTACCCATGCGGAAGACATGTGACTCCTACACCTTGCAGTCTTCACTGTATTATGTAACATTTCCTATAGTTTGATTTAAACACTTGTATATGCGTTGTCTCTCTATCATGTGTGAGTGATATAAAGTGCTCTGACCCCCTACATTGCTATGAATAGCGCTATGAAAGAAATTAAGTAGATGTGAGATAGGAGCTATTGAGACATGAGGCACGCCCTTGTAGGTGGTAGTGATGGAATTCATGTAGAAGGTCACTGGGGGGCACCAACAAATATTAATGCACAGGGCTCTACCAACGCTAAAGCTAGCCCTGTGCAAGACAAAGCTACCAAACATTTTGAAACTGATATTATTGCCAGCCACTGCCCGTGGAGGGAGTTTCGGTGGGGGGAGAGGCGGGGTGGGGTTGCGAAAAACTGGAGTATGGATAATTGAACTTGATCCAGCGCTCCTAATGAAAAACTGTCTCACAAACGCTACTGATCTCCACAATACTCACCATTAATCATAAATCACTACCTAGGCCCATAAACTAAGGAGACAATTTTGAGCGACTAAATCATGTGACCTAGTCTGACATTTCAAAGTAAATCATTTAGCATGAATTAAAAGCAAAATAAAGTTTCCATTCCCTAAATTCTATTTCCCTGACTAAAACTCTCTTCACCTAATAAAATGATAAAGGCTGCTATCCTTATGTGCGCCAAGAGTCCATCAGCACATCATTCAGGAATCGGGAAGCAAGAGACCCCTCCTGTCTGTAGGGCCAGTTTTTATACCTTTCTTACTAGATGATCTTCTCAAAAGTACACTTTTCCTTGCCATCAGGGTTCCCATTGGTTAACAGATGTCAGACCATTCTCACGTCAAACTTTTCTGACCAAGTCCGGGGCACGTCATAAGCCCTTATTGTTCTTAGATTCCATCCTTCTAGCTTCCTCAGAAATGAAACATTTAACCAAACACAAGAACTTCCATTTCCTAATCTTGGCTGGCGATTCAGGCTTTTTGTCCTTGGTGATCTTCTCTAAGAACACGTACAACTCAACCAAAACAGTTCCGTTTATTATTCCATTGTTTGGAAAGAAAACTCTTTTTCTGCATTTGAGTGAAGGCTTCACTCTGGTCAAGTTTCTCATTTTCCAGCACTGCCAGTCAACCATTTTCTTTAGGCCCACTCAAGCTAATATTTAAACAAACACAAGACAGTAATTAATTAAAGAATTGAAACCCATTCTGTTTCCCTCCCCTTTGCTAAATGTTAACCCAGTTAATTATGTTACCTAGCAAAGCACATATAAGCAGCATATATAAAAACCTTCTTCTTTTAGGCCTCCAGGATTCTCCACGAGCTTTTGCCACAGAAAAGACACGACAAAACATATGCACATAAATATAGCACATGCCATTAATTAAACAGTTGCATTTAATACTGACAATAACGATAGACAAGATTAGTTTATTATTTTCACAAACTTGCAAGTACAACATGAAAGCATATTAATCCCTTGTGTTGTGTGTGCAATTTTAATCTAGATTGGTTAATTATTTCAACACATGCTATTAATACTGTTACATTATGGAAGTTCAACTTTGCGAGTTTTGAACAACATCTCGCTTCATCAACTCCCTCATCTGGTGATTTCATAATCACCAAACCACACCCAAAAATTTTCTGGAAAAATTTGATCTATATTGATCATGTTTAGAACATCCTTCGTGTTAGTTTTTCTAAAGCTTAGATTCAGCAATTTGTCTACTACTCTCATATTGAGCTCTACGAAATTCTTCCAGTTCTATTTCCTTCTCCTGTTCCTTTTTGAGTTTATAAATTCTCTTCTTTTCCTTCACAAATTTCTTTCTCTTGTGTAACATGCAACTAATCTTTAACAAAAGTATTACTATATCTATTACTATTACAGGATAAAGTATTTTCCCAATGATTGAACTACCAATCTCTTGGAGCCAATTTATAATTGTTGCAAATCTTTTAGCCAAGTGCTCTGTAAAACTTTCATCTTCAACAGGTTCAATTTCAGAATGTATTTTTGTTAAATTCTTTATATACATTTCTATATCTCTACTTTTATCTGGGATATATGTACAGCAATGTTGGACATGCAATGTCCCACAGACTCCTCCCTCTTTTGCTAGCAGAATGTCTAAAGCAAGACGGTTCTGCATTACCATGGATCTCATGGCAACAAGTTCAGTATCAACTAATTGAAATCCACTTGCTGTGTCTGTTGACAATCTGTCAACAATTGTAGAAACTTTTCTGATTGTATTTGCATTCAAGGTAATTCCCACCATAGGTATTATTGCACCAAATATATCTCCCATAATTTCTGAAAAACTTTCTCTTTTAAATCTGCTCAGGTGATCACCAATTTCAAATGAGCCCTTTGAATTTCTATCTACATGGAATATTTTCGGGAAAACTTAACCAACAAAACAGGTCCCATACCAATGGTCGGAAAGACTGTAATAGGCTTTATTCCCACAAATGAAATAAATTCCAGGAAAGATCGGATATTTGCCCCCTTTAAATCCCCAACCCCCTATAATACGATAGGTATCTTCACATTGACTTGCTCCCACAAAATAATTATCATAATGTGTGTTATCTCCTCTGATGCAAAGCTTTCCTCTATCAGGTTGATCTATGTTAATTGCAACATTTTTATTTCTTCCATTAAGTTTCTCGTCCTCCTTTTGCCAAAACTTAGATTTAGTATGTTTCGTCATCATGTTTCTCTTATAGATTGCTCTTCTCTCCTCCACCATATTTAACAAAGTTTTCTCTTCAGTTCTCAGCTTACATGTTAGATTATTTGTATACGCATATTCATAATTGAGTTCACCAGTCACTAAGAAAAATCCCTCATCTGTTTCGCAGGCCTTACTTTGTTTAAGCTATTTACAACTTTTAGATTTGCAAAGATTTCATCAAAGTCAGAATAATAGTATTCTAACCCACCTGTTTCATAAAAGAAAAACTTGTTATTACACTACAAGTTATGCCATAGGTAAGGGGAAGCATATTATAAGTAACCCCTTCCGAACCTAAAGCAGGTAATTTCACACAAACATAGCAATCCTTGACATATTCTGACAAGAGTCTAGAGAAAGTATTACTAGAAAAATCACCAACAGATCTATCTTGGTGGATCTCTGGTTTATGCACAATGACTCTATTAGTTTTGCCTGCTACATCATGAACAGCTTGTTTAGTCTCAGCTTTACTAGACATGTTAGTTTTGTATATCTCTTTGTCAATTCGAAAAGGGAAAATGACAGCTAGAATTAACCAGACCAAAATTAATAAAATCACACAAATAGAAGACATTTTGCAACACCTTCTTAGGATTGAACATCTCGAATTATTATTATAATTAGGCATCTTTACTTGAGACAAGAGCCTTTCAGAAACAACAAAAAAATTAAATATTAAAATTCTTAAAAATCACTAAAATTAAAAATTACACCCCCTTTTTAATTTTTTTTTAAAGATCCACTAACAGCTTTTCTTCGACCTTACGTCTTACAATGTGTTTTTTCCAGCTAACACAATTTCTTCGACCTTGTGTCACCTAACACATTTTCTTCGACCTTATATCAATCACAATTCTAACCTGAAATTCTAAATTCAATCAAGATCACTCGTACCATCTATTTCTTCCTGACTACTACTACTAACTTCCACTACTGGTGACTTATATTTTTGGTTTGGTTTGAATGGTCCTTTTCCCATACTGCTAATCACTTCTATTTTCTTTCCTGCTTGATTTTTCTTATCTAAATCACTTTTCTGACTTGAAATCTCTTTTATTTGTTCTTTTGATTTGTTCACTAAATTGAATTTCAGGCCTTCATTCTCATTTGGCCAATTATCTCCTTTTCTGAATAGTTTCTTCTTTGGTTCAGATTGATTACATTCAGTTCTACAAGCTCTTTTTCTGAATTCTCTCACTTTAGATTCTTCATCACTTTCATCAGTTTCATCTTCTGTATCTGAGATCTGAAATTTAGTTTCAGGTGCTTCTTTACTCGGCAGCTTCACTCCGTTAGGAACATAATCCTTATAGCTGGTACTTGGTAATTCGTCTTCTTCTTCTTGAATTACTTCCAATCCACCAGTTTCAGAATTTTCGTTCCTTCTTCCAGAGCTTTGAGTCTGCTTTTCAATACTTTCCTGATATTGAATTTCCTCTTGATCAGACTCCTTTTCTGCTTCTTTGTCTAGCAGATCTTCATCATTTTCGGAGTCTAGTACCACAATTTCTAGATCTTTTTCATTCGATGCCTGATTCCCATCTGCATTTTCCAGATCTTGACTTTCTTGTCGATCTTCAGTATCTGGATTCTCAGGTACTCCTTCAGAGTCTGAATCAGTTGTTGTATCACCTTCTTCATCAGAATTCTCAGGTGGTGGCACTCGAATAGTATGGCTGGCGTGTATCCACCTCTTTAGACCTTTACACTGCATTTGTTGTAACAAGTATCACTTGTCTCGCTTTCTGCCACCTGGGTACCAGACAATTTCTCCTTCGATGAACTTTTGTCCTCACCTAATAACCTGGCAAAAGATCATGAGCCTGCTCCTTTATTTCTTGTGAGCACTTCAGTTCCCACCTGATGGAACACAGAAGTCACTACATCAGATAGAGTTTTACAATACTCCATAACTGCACTATCATTAATGCTAAGAACCCTCACAACTGGAACAAATGCTTGTCTCATTACTCTGCCCATGAGAATGTCATGAGGACTTAAACCAGTTTTTCTATCAGGGGTACTTCTCAAAGACATTAAGACAAGTGGAAGTGCGTCAGTCCACTTCATTCCTATTGCCAAGCACATTTTAGCAAGCCTATTTTTGATAGTACCATTGACTTGCCCAACAACACCTGATGCTTCTGGCCAGTAAGCACAGTGCAGCTTTTGTTTTATACTAAGTGCTTCACAAATCATCGGTAACAATCTGTTTTCAAAATGTGTTCCGCGATCAGTTTCAATCATCACTGGAAATCCATACCTAGGTATGATTTCTCTCAAAAGCAATTTTGCCACAGTAACTGAAGCATCAAAAAAAGGTCCACCCTCCAGTCCAATGGTTCCCAAGCTTACAACTGTTTTTTTGTTCGGATTGATCTGTTGACAGATCAGGCATCTTTGGCAAAAAGATTCTGCAATAATCCTGAATTTTGGATTGTACCATGTCTGTCTAAACAACCTAATCATTGAATCTCTGCCAAAGTGACCTGGACCATGATACATTCGTGCCATGTCAGCAATCATGCAGTTTGGCATTACTGGTCTGTCATCTTTGTAAACCCAAATTCCATCTTCTTCTCACTGCCTGCAAACTGCTTTTAGCCATGTGTCTTTCTCCTCATCATCTGCTTCATCTTGTAAATCTGTTACTCGTCAAGTGCTGAGTTTTACTTCTGGTAAGAAGAATCTCAACTGAATGGGGAACATATACTTTTACAGGAAACCCCGTAATTATTCCTTCACTTTGTTCCAGGCTCAAACTTGTTGCAGCCACTGCTTTTAAGCAACCTGGTAATGCTTTTGCAACAGGGTCAAGAACTGCTGAGAAATAAGCAATTGGCTCTCTCAGTTTTCCATGTCTCTGAATCAAAACTGATAATGCACATCCTTCCCTTTCACTGCAGTACAACTCAAATTCTTTTTTGTAATCAGGCATACCCAATGCTGGTGCTTCACACAAGCTTCTTTTTAAATTTTCAAAAACCTCTAATTCAGTTTTTGTTAGGACAATCGGGTCTTTTATGTCTGCTTTTGTCAGTGTTTGCAATGGTTTCGCAATTACCGAAAATCCACTAATCCATTGACGACAATAACCTACCATTCCAAGAAACATTCGACCTGTCTCTGTGTTTTTGGAGGTTGCATTGCTTGGATAATTTTTATTCTTTCAATTGTTACCTGTCTAATTCTTTTTGCAATCCTGTGACCAAGATATTTTACTTCTTGTTTGCAAAACTGTAATTTTGCAGGAGACACTCTATGTCCCTCATCTGCCAAATGATTTAACAGAATAATTGTATCTGTTACACAGTTGTCTCGCGTTTTTGCAGCAACAAGAAGATCATCAATGTACTGGACTAATGTTGATTTACCAGGCAAATCTAGATTTTCCAGGGTTTTCTTTAGCAACTGATTTTAAAATAGATGGACTTTCTGAATATCCTTGTGGGATACAACACCATGCTAATATGCACTCTTGGAATCTGTTTTTTTTTTTAACTTTTTTTTATTTTCAATGGCAGAGGCATAAAAGATACAAGGATGAAGACAGCATTTAGTCAATTACAATCGTTCACATAGTTGCTAATACATAAATAACTAAACTAAGTAAGAGGAAAAGGAAAAGAAGAGAAAAAAAAAGATAAAACATGTAGCACGTAAAATATCTCTTTACGGATGTGGTCATTATTGAGTTAGATCCAATTGTCAATAGGCGACCATAGCTTCCTAGCAAATATCTTCTTTCTCTGTCCTTTCAGTTTGTAAACTGCTTTGTCCATTCTATAAACATTTAACAGCTTTCCCAGCCATTGCTCAAATGATGGTGGATCGACATCTAGCCATCTTGAGGTAATACAAAAACGGTAAATGGACATTCCAATAAAAAGAAAATATTCTTGAACAGCAGATAAACTCTCGGATGGAAAATATATGCCAGAGATAATCACAGAAGGACATAATTTGATATTAACATTAAGCAAGTTGGTCAAAAACTTTTCTATCTTATTTATATATAGAATTAGTTTAGGACAGCTAAAAAACATGTGGCATGAGTCTGCTGCTAAAGTTCCACAACGGCTACAATTGATGCCTTTTGTAGCTTTCCATTTAACCAGTTTAGCAGGTGTATAGTAAAGATCTAAAGAAGCCATGTAATGTTGACTTTTAAGAGAGCTGTTGATTAGTGTTTTGTTGCTAATCTCGAACGCCCTTGCCAAATCTATCCCTTCTATACACAGTTTCCTTTCCCATTTCTGGGCTTGTTGATCGAGATCATCATGCAACCTGTTAACCATTAATTGATAAATTTTGCCAATACGGCTATCCCTCCTACCACTCTCCAAGATATCATTAGTCTCCATTGCGTCACTGTATAAGAGGTTTTTTTTTCCAAGAAGCTACGAATTTGTAAGTATTTGAAAAATTCGTTTCTGGAAAGGCCAAATGTATCTTGGAGTTCAGAGAAGGACATTAGAACCCCATCTTGGTACAGTTGCCCAATTGAATGAATCTGTCCCAGACGAAGTCGATGGGTGGGGATATCTTGAGAAATCCCTGATAATGAAATATTGCAACAGATAGGTGTATAAAAATTATATTTTGAGGTTATCCGTAAAACTTTATTAATTTGTCTCCAAACCAAAAAAGCAGAAAGAAAAACCTTAAATTTTGTTTTTTTGTAATAGCTCGGCTCCGTGAATATCCATAAGCATTGGCGCACATGAGCACCCATAAGCATTTCGAAGATAGATGGTGCCATAAAGGTTTCGTTAACATGGTCATGAAATAGTAAAACCTTAATTGTTTTAAGAGTGATGGCCCAATAATATATTCTAAAGTTCGGAAATCCCAACCCAGCACGCTCTTGCGGGAGGGTACACCACTTTAAAGATCTTCTTGAGCGGCGATACCCCCATAGAAATCTGGACAACATCCTATCTATTTTATTGAAAAGAGACATAGAATAAAATAGGGGAATAGTACGGAAAAAATAAAGAAATTTTGGAAAGATTAACATCTTAATGACATTGGTCCGTCCGAATAAAGATAAATGTAAATTATTTATCCTTTCTAGAGTTCTGTTAGTGGATATAAGTAAAGGATCCAGATTTAGTCCAACAATGTCATCTATTTTAGGTGATATAGTTACACCGAGGTATGTAGCAGTAGAGTTTAGTGGAATATCAGTGGGTGTACCAGTTTTAGAATGTACAATTTGGGTTTTTGAGATATTTAATTTGTATCCAGAGAATTTACCAAATTCACTAGCAACTTCAATTATTTTAGGTAAAGCGGTAGAAGAATCAGAGGTTACAATGGCCACATCGTCTGCGTATGCTAAGACTTTGTGATCTACCTCATGAAGTCGGACTGGTGGGATGCCAGGTTCTGTGATTAATCTGTTCAAATAAGGTTCTAAATAAAGTGCAAATAAAAGTGGAGAACAGGGGCAGCCTTGTCTGGTCCCCCTAGTGATTGAGAATGGTCTGGAGATATCCGTGCCTAGTCTTATTACACCCTTTGCATTAAAATAAAGTGACTGTACAGCTTTGATAAATTGTGATGGGAAACCCTTCCATTCAAATACAGACCAAAGGAACCCCCAGTCTACTCTATCGAACGCTTTTTCAGCATCGAGTAGGATCACTCCGACTGGGGATTCCTTTGCTTGAGCCCAATCCAACAGTGCAATAACACGTTTAACGTGATCTGTAGTGTCCCTATGTTTAATAAACCCGTGCTGAGTGTGAGAAACCAAGCCTGCCATGACATCATTTAGTCTATTTGCGAGGATTTTGGAATAAATCTTACTGTCTGCCGTAATAAGGGAAATGGGACGATACGAGCCTAATTCCTTTGGATCCTTGTTCTTTTTTACAAAAACAACTATAGTGGCAGTGGACCAAGAATCAGGGGATTTGTCTTGGAATGCTACATTAAAGATTTTTAACAACTCTGGCTTCAGCAAATGTCTAAATGTCCGATAAAATTCAAGAGGAATCTGGTCGGGCCCCATGGCTTTGCCAGCTGCAAGGCTCATAATAGCCTTTTCGATCTCTTCCCAGCTTATTGGCCTAGCAAATAAATCGATATCATCTGTGCACAAAGAAAGTTGGTTAGTGTTTTGTAGATAATGTATAGGATTAAGAGTCTTATCAACTTCATTATTATAATCATTATACAGCATCTTGTAAAAGCCATGAAATGCCTCTAATATTCCTTCCTTACTTTCGTGAGAGACCCCATTTATGTCTTTAACACACTGTATTTCGTTAAAAGAAGATTTTTGTCGTAAACGCTGTGCTAAAATTTTCCCCGTGCGTTCACTAAATTCGTAGCGTTCAGTTTTATATTGTTTAAATTTTGCAGCTACTTCATCGGCAATATGTATACGAAGACCTGAACGTTCGATGGTTAATCGTATTTGTGCATCCTCTATACTAACATTGTTTTTACATGCAGTAGATAATTCCAACTCAGCCAGCCTGATCTTATTTAGCCTATCCTTAAAATCTGTTTGGTTTTTTTTCCTCTTATAATTTGCGAAGCTGATTGTCTCGCCCCGTACAATAGATTTGAAAGAATCCCAAACTACTTGTGGGGAGGCAGTATCATTGTTTATTAGAAAGTAATCTTTAATGATTGTAACCATAAATTGAAGGTACTCTTCATCTAATAATAAATTCCTCTGGAATGACCAGGATCTAGTTGGGTTTTGACAATCAGTAGGAAATTGAATCTCAGCAATTATGGGATTATGGTCTGAAATGACTTTTGGTAATATTTCAATACGGATTTTCTCCCAAAAAAATGAGGATACAAAAAAGTAATCTAAACGGACAAATTTTCGATGAGGAATAGAGAAAAAAGTATATCCAAGGTCATTATAATAGAATTTATTCCAGACATCAGTTAGCCCGTTACTTAATACCAGGTCTCTAAGTGCTTTATAAGTTTTGGTCTTACGACCCGTATATCTCTTCCCTGATTTGATGTTCCAATCGGCTGACATATGTATATTTAGGTCCCCACAAACTATTATCGGTTGTGTCCAGATGGATAACTCTGTATTCATAGTATTAAACAGTTCGGCATCGTCCAGATTGGGGCCGTAAATGCAACATAAAGTAAATTTGCAGCTTACAATTTTTAATTCAGCAAGCCCCCATCTGCCCCATTTATCAGATAGTGTTTTTAAACACTTCCCTACTCCCTTTCGCATACAAATTGCAACGCCTCTCTTAATACCCATTTGTTTAGATGTAATCAAAACTTCTAATCCCAAATTATTCAAAAGAAAACGTTTATCCCATGAAATGTGAGTTTCCTGGATACATAAGAGATCAATATTCAAAGTCTGGAGCATTGTTCGAAACATAGCAATCTTCTTTAAGTCATTAAGACCATTAAATATTAATAGTACATATTTTCACCTTTTTATACTTGTCAAAAATAATGGAAGAAAAAAATTATTGACCATCATCACTAGCATTTGCTCTTCGGTATTATCATTTGAATGCCTTATATTCATCCCTGTATTGAATACCTCTGCCTTACACCCCCACCACCAACCCCTGCCCTTGCCCACCCCCACCCTTATTCCCAGAACCCCTCCCCCCACCCTCCCCACTATAGGAGGCACAGGAACTTTCAGTTCCTGGAACGTATGGATGCCGTGTCCCTAACCCATAGCGTCCTTACTAAGAGAAAAAAAAGAGAGAAAAAGAGAGAGAAGGAGAAAATTCAGAAGAGAAATAAGAAAAGTATAGAATAGAGAAGCATAATGGTCCTGCATTTAAATAATTATTAAACAATATAAATACTAAACGTGAATTCTGGATTTATCGTACTGTAAATCAAAGTTCTTCATGATTATTCAAAGAGAATCCAAGTCCTCCTTGGCTTTAATTGTAGAAATAAAGTATTTTGTTTGGCCTTTACATATAGTTTTCAGTTTTGCAGGACCTTGAAGAAATACTGCTACTTCTTTCTTCTGAAAATCAGGAACTAATTGCTTCAATTGCCATCGTTGAGCCACAGTAGCTTGGCAATAGTCTGGTCGCACAAAGAACTGACAGCCTAGACCATCCGCTTTCTTATCTGGTCTTGCGTTTACATAAATAGATTCACGGGCAAGGAAGTTATTAAATGACACCAAAATGGCCCTGGGGTCATTTTCTTGACCTTGTCGTGGTTTCCTCGCTGTGAAAGGGAATCTATGTGCTCGTTGTATTTCCCGAGCCCAGTCCCAATCAGTAATTTCGGGAAAAGCATCGTTTAATAAATTGATGATGAACCTCCTCGGGTCACCTCCTTCTTTATTTTCAGGGATCCCCAAAAAACGCAAGTTGCTTCTACGGGCCTGATTTTCCAAACTAGCTAGCTTGTCAGATAGATCCTCCTTTTGTGCCTTGAAATCTCCCACTTCTTGTCTTTGGGCCATGCATTCTTCTTCTAACACAGATATCCTGGCCTCTGCTTCAGTGACCCTGTCAGCGGTCTCTGAACATAGTTTAATTGCACGTCGTACTGCGTTTTTAACTTTGGCACATGTCATTTGCGTGCGTTGATTCTCGGCCTTACTTTCTGCCCTATGATTCATCATAGTATCAAATATTGTTTTCAATGTGATCTCTTCATTGTTATCTTGTGGCAGAGTTGGATCAGGTATAGAGTTATAGCTAGGCCCCGAAGTATCATTGGCAGCAGAAGCGGTAGATATTGGGTTAGGAGATAAGAGGCTTGCGTCGTTTGGTGAATTAGGGGCGGTCTCTTTACTCGCTGCATGAAGAGATCTCTTCTTCCTCAGCTTCTTTTTGATGATAGTAGCCGCATTGGTATTATCAGGGCTCATACTAATCTCACCCTCAGAAGATAGGCTCTCACAGCTAAAGTCTGCCCAGTCTTTATTTAAACCCGTCGCTTCATCGGATGAAAGTTCTGATAAGGAGTAAAAATTTTCAGGGAGCTCCTGATTATGTTGCTGCACAGTGGTTTCTTTTGCATTTCGTGAATCACTTAGTAAATCATTTGATAATAATGATAGCGATGGGAGAGAGCATGCTCGGTTGGTGATAGCTCCACCTGGAACTGGAACTGCAATTCCCATAGTGCCCTTCCTCAAAGAATCAGTCGGTATCAAAGTTGGTATCAGAATTGAGGGATTATTAGAGTTATTCTGAATATCACCACTTGTAGATGGTTGATTAGAGGATTGTTAAGCCTGTTAGGGGGTGGAGAGGCAAGATGGCTGCCGTGGGGAAGGCTGTGTAGGCAGCTAGCTCCCTCGCTCCTGGCGTTCCATTGTGAAGAGAAGGAGAAACCTAGCCATTCTCCATGTTTAATTGCGCGAGAGTCGACTATGGGATCCTCTGCCAATTCTGCGGATAATTTCAACTAACGGGTTCATCTTACCTGGCGACGGTGACGGTGGAACACGTTGGTCAGTTCCGGCCGACTACTGCCACTACCGCTGCCTGTGGAAGCTGCCCCGGGCCGGGCTGCTCGGAGAGACGGAGACGGAGACGGAGCCGCGTGGAGCCTGAGAGGCGTTTACCATTTCCGGATCGGAGAGTCGGACACGGAGCTCCGCGGCAGCAGAGAGGCGTCGACCATTTCCTGAGTAGATTCTGGCATTGGTGGGAGCGTTTGCTAACTCAGGGCAGACAGAGCCATGGAAAATAGAACGTATCAAATCGGAGAAGAGATAATCACACCGCGCTATACTAGTATATAGTAACAACAAACTGCTACAAACTATCCCTGCGACAGGCGGAGTTCACGAATGTTGCTAAATTTTCTCGAGTTCAATCGGCGGTCCCCGCTGTGGCGTGCTACACTCTGTCTGCATTGGGCACAGAGTAGCGTTTTTCCCGGCAGAGGTGGTTCACGGAAGAAAAAGAGGACACCACTTCCACTCTCTATTGCCACACGCAGCAACAAGAAAAACGGCCCTGGGTTTGATTTGAAAGACGTGGGGCAAGAGAACGAGGAGATCGAGATGGCAGAGGCAGCACCACTGATCCCTGGCAAAACCATCACAAAACAGGGTAAGAACCCTAACAAGGGGACCGCTATTAAACCCAATGAAATACCTGGCATAAAAAGTTCTGCGCTACAAACATTACCAGATTTGTTTGAAAAACATGCTGCAAAAAAGAAAATAATTGATAATGATAATCAAAGTATTGATATGACTGTTGCACTCTTGGAATCTGAAAGCAAAAATTTGTTGGCTCTCTGGATGCAATGGAACAGTAAAGAACGCATTGCAAAGGTCTATAACTGTATACCATTCTGCATCATGCGGAATCTGATAAAGAATTACCGCTGGGTTTGGTACGACTGGGCAACACGGAACAACTATTTGATTAACCTTTGTCAGGTCCTGAACTATTCTGTAAGTTCCGTTTGGCTTTTTGATCCCCATAATCGGTGAATTACATGGACTGCTCTCAATTTCTTTTAAAACACCTTGTTTTATAAACTTTTCAATCACAGGAATTACTCCTTCAATTGTCTCAGCTTTCATTTTATACTGAGGAATATTTGGATAATCTGCTCCTTGTTTTACTGTAATTTGTACTAGGTCTACATGTTTCATTAAACCCATTTCATCACCAGTCAAATCCCAAACTTTAATATTGACTGTTTCTTTTAATTCTTCAGGTAAATCATTTTTGTCAAAGGCCGGAAATAATTTACTTCCTTCTGCTTCAACTATTAACATTGTTAATTTATAAAGGCCATCTTCTCTACATCTGGAGTTTGAAGCTCAATACCATCCGGTGAGCAATATATTTTGCAATTCATCTTGCAAAGGATGTCTCTCCCTGACAAGTTTACAGGACTGCTATCACAGACTATAAATCTATGTTTGTCTTTAAATTTACCAATTTCAACTTTAACTGGATCTGTTAAATCTGTTTTAATTTGTTGATTAGCTACGCCAACTACTTGGATAGTTTCACCAGAGAGAGGCAGGTTTTCTATTTCCACTGATCTAACAGTAGAACGGGTAGCACCAGTATCCACAAGAAAAGTGATTTCTACATCATTCACTTTACCATTAATAAATGGACCTGACTGATCTACCTCAAGAGTAGCTCCAAGCACACACTCTTCCTCCTCTCTCAGGCACCGTCTTAAGTATTCATCAGACTCGCTTCCATCATTTTCTTTCAACCAATATTGTTGAGAAACATTTGACACATTCACTCTTGGTGATCTGTTTACCTGTTCACCTCCGCAGAATCCTGTTTCAGAATTATACCTTTGTACATTAACGCAATTAGGAAGTGGCGGTTGTGGAATCTGACTCTGCTGATTCACTAACTGTCACTGTAGCTGTTGCTTCTGATTTATCTCGTTTAACTGTCGCTGTAGCTGTTGCTGCTGATTTATCTCATTCTGCATCTGTGGATTTCATGATGTATTTTTGAAATTTCTGGGCGGATGTTTACATTCTCGCTTCCAGTGTCCAATTTCGCCGCAATTAAAACATGGGAGTTTTTGCTTTAATTCTTCAATATTTCCCATTAATTTTGGCTTGTTATAATTTCCCTTAAATTTCCCTTGATTCTGTTGAACATTTTTATTTTCCAAAGCTACAATTTGTTGTTATGCTACTTTCACCTGTGCCCACATTGCTTTTTCTTTCAGCTTTTTCTGCTTAGCATCTATCTCATCACTACAGTATTTTGCTTTTCTCAGGATGTCATCAACTGAAAGTGATTGCCAACCAACTATTCCTGATCTGATAATTTCACCAATTTCAGGTCTTAAGCCATATACAAATCTGTAAATAAAATGGCTCATATCCTTCTCACTCAGCTTCTCATAACCACTGTATTGTTTAAATACCAGGAGTAATCTTTCATAGAAGGAATGTACTGACTCTTTTGGCTCTTGATTTGTTCTGTCAATTTTAACCCAATCTACTTCTTTTGGGGGAATCTTGTTTTTCAGCCAAATAATTACTTTATCATATAGAGTTATAACATCAGCTGAAGGTGCACCTGTTACTTTATCTCAGGTAGGTTCTTCTTTGGGCCAATCTATAGAAATTTTACATTCTGTCCAAAGATCTGACGGAACAACAATGTCAAAGAATCCATCAAGATCAATCCACAGAACTTTTGAGACCTTAACAAATCTTTCTTCCTGACGATACCATTCCACAGGTTTTTCTCTCAACTTAGGAAAATCATTTGTGAACAGTAAAATGTCCTGTCTTGTCCAAGGAACATGAACATAACCTCCACCAGCTATTTCTCTCATAGGAAATTCAGTTGCAATTTCCCCTCTTTCTCTTTTTTCTTCCTCTCTTTTCTTTGTCCATTTCATTCTCCATTTGCTTAATTCACCTATTCTTTTTAGAAACATTACCAATTCTTTTATATGAGTTATCCTTCATGTAGTGTTCATGCTTTCAATATCCTTTTCAGAGAAATCTACTCTATAATGTTTTTGCAAATCTTTTGGTCTCATCAAATCTACATTTAATTCAGCAGCTATTTCTTCTAACAAATCATATTTATTTTTCGTTTTCCATTGTATGCTTTTACAAATAAACAACAATTCATCATCTTGATATAACTTTAAACTGTCAGGACCAATTGTGCCAATAATTAATTCTTCCAAATCTGCTTTCAATTTTGCAACATCAAGTAATTTAGATTCTGAGGACCTATTCATACTTCTTTCTCTTTCTGGAGTTCCAGAATCAGATTCTGCAACAATTGGAGATTGACCATTTGAAAAACTTTGATTAAAAGTTAAGTCTGGCATCTTTTTCTCTCTGTGAATTTCTGATAAATCTGAATAAAATTTTTCAGACATTTTCTGTATTTCTGCATTTAAAGGGACAGTTAGAGCTGAATGTCTAATTTCTTTTTGATCAAAAACCGGAACAACGGGTCCAATTGTTACTGGTACTGTTACTGCTTCCATGCCTTTAGTTAACTGCTGTATTAATTCTTCTTTTGATCTAAGATATTCTGAAATATTTTGAGTGTCCTCAAGCCTTTCTGTTCTTATTAAGTTTCTTGGGATCTCATTTCTCTGATCTGGAGTTTCAGGATAATTTCTACTTTCTCCAGATGTACTAGAATTAGCTCTTGTTTCTACTCTCTCAGGAAATTTTGCATTATTCTGATTTAATCTAAATGGAGTTTCACTAGAAATTTCTCTAGGGGGATCACTTGGAGAAGTTCCTTGAGGAATTCTCGGGGTAGACCATAAAGAAAAATCAATGCCTGGTACTAATATATACCTTCATCCATGAGATAAGACCAGTGGCATTACCCAACTTGGAGAAGAACTGTTCAAAATGCTAATGGATAAACAAACCACCAACTTTATAATCATCGGTGACTTCCACCTACAGATACTGGGCACAACAGTTGACGATAATCATAAGGAAGATCACCCCTAACATGAAACGTACAAGGACAGGAAGGAAACAATTGGGAAAAACATCCAGAGCTCGCACAGAAACTTCTTGGGATCCTAGAACAGCTGAGCTTCCGCGCATTAAAAGGTCGATTTCCGGGAGACAACCCGCCGGTCTCAACATTCCACAACACGGTTACAAGTACAACAATTGATTACACTGCCATCTCCCTTCCACTACTTGGTAAAGTAGTTGACTACCATATAGGAGCCCTGGACCACTGTGATCACCTGCCACAAAAAACTACAATACAGATGAAGATCACAACTCCATCACTGACAGTAAATGTACAATGGCTAGTTCACACTACTAGCAAAAAAAGATTAAGATGCAAAACCCACGACCCAGAAAGGTTCCTGGCTGTAGCAAAACAACTCTCTCAAGAAACACAAACTGCAGAACCTAATACACTAAAAAGCTTGGAGAGTTTTAAAAAAGCACTGGGAATGTATACGCAGACAAAACAGAATAACAAAACAGGAGAACACCCCATCTACAAGACAGGTCTCCTGCCTTCGTAAAAAAGTACAAGTAAAACACCTAAAGAAAGCTATAAAGCAAGCGCTCTGGAAACTACAAAGATGAGGCCATGATTTCAGAGCCCTAAATGAACTGAGGCAATGAAAAGCTACTCGCAAAAGACTCATTTGGCGACTCAAAAAGGAAGCAGATGAGTGCTTGTGGGCCAAACTCTTGTCTGTCATCAAGACTAACAACAGCTCACGATTTTGTCAAACAATCGATACCTTATCAATTCCATTGATTCATGGTATTAACTCATATCTGACAGAAGAGGCTTGGACATCCTTTCTTCAATCTTACTTCAACAGAGAACCCGGGACCCAGCTGAACACAAACCCAGACCTGGCTTACATGGGAGTAATAAGACAGCAGTGGTGAGACCCACGTTGCGGTACAGTCATAGTCAGTGCAACGAGGCGGTGCCCACAGCCACTGTGCAGGCAGCGACATCGATTTCATCGAGAAGCATTGTTGTCGGTGAGACCATGGCTGCAGTGTCATCGAGGTCGGTGTTGCGCTCATCCATCCAGCAGTAAACATGGCATCGGTGCAGGCAGCAGCATTGATGAAGGCGTCTGGAATGCTTTTCTTGAACTCACAGCCCAGGATACAACTACGGTGGCCCAGAACTTGAATTGGCACCACTTGGCAGGGTCAGGGCTCCCAGCAGTGGAGTCCAGGTGCTGTAGATGAAGTTTTTGATGACCCTGAGACGTCCAACAGAAGGAAAACACACACAAGCCCTTGGAAAAACTTGGAAAGCAGGATTTCAGAAAACAACGTCCAGTCCTTTCACTGCTCACAGACAAAAGCAGTTGCTGCAGGCCTACCCAGCAAAGCAACACACAGCAAAGGGGCACTACTCCTCCTGACAGCTCTTCAGCTCTTCTTCTTGGCAGAGTTCTCAGTCCAGAAGTGTTCAAAAAGTCTGGGGTTTTAGGTCCAATACTTATACCCCTTTCGGCCCTTTACCTCAAAGGAAAATCTTTGTAGTTCACAGATCCTGCCTTGCCATGTCCTGGCTTCAGACACACTACAGAGGGGTGGAGAAAGCATTGTGAGAGGTCTGGCACTGCCCTATTCAGGTGTCAATGGCAACTCCTCCCATCACTCTAGCTCAGGAAGGCCCATCAGCCTGGCTATGGCCCATCATATGCAGGGCACACCTCAGCTCCCTTTGTGTGACTGTCTAGAGTGAATACACTAACAATCCAACTGTCAGTCTACCAGAAGTTGATTCCCCAAGCAGATAGAAGCACAGGATGATAAAGAAAGAAAATGCCCCCTTTCTAAAAGTGGCGTTATCAAGCTCATATTTTAAAAACAACCACCTTCACTAAAAGATGTGTTTTTTTATTCTGAGCTGAGAGAGCCCAAACTCCAAATTTCTGGCTCTTCCCAAATTGGAAGTTAAAAGGCGGCTCCAATGATAACCTATGGGAGAACTAGTCCTTGCAATAGTGAAAATTTGCAGTATTTCACTATCAGGACATGTAAAAACCGCTAGTACATGTCCTACCTTTCACATACACTGCACCCTTCCCATGGGGTTACCTTGGACCCACCTTAGGGGTGCCCTACATACAGAAAATGTAAAGGTTTAGGCCTGGCAAGAGGGTGCACTTGCCAGGTCGACATGGCAGTTCAAAACTGCACTGGCAGACACTGCAATGGGAGAACTGAGACATGTCTACAGGGATACTCTTGTGGGTGGCACAACCAGTGCTGCATGTCCACTAGTAGCATTTGATTTAAAGGCCGTGGGTGCACATAGTGCACTTTCCTAGGGACTTACCAGTAAAGCAAACATGCCAATCATGGATAACCAATCATAATCACAATTTACAAATGGAGCACTTTCACTTTAACACTGATCAGCAGTAGTAAAGTGCCCAGAGTACACAAATTAGCAAAAACGAAGTCCAGCACACAGTCAAACATCCAGGAGGTAGAGGCAAAAAGACAGGGGAAGCCACACCAAGGATATGAGGTCTAATAGCTACTTAAGTGGCTGGGTGACCCACTAGTAGCATTTAATTTACAGGCCCTGGGCACATGTAGTGCACTTTACTAGGTACTTATAAGAAAATTAAATATGCCATTTGGGGGTGAGCCCATAATACCATGTTTAGAAGAGCGAACACAAGCACTTTAGCACTGGTTAGCATTGGTAAAGTGTACAGAGTCCCAACACCAGCAAAACGAGGATAGAAAAGTGGTCTAACAACAATTAAAAATCAAAGATCTATTTTTTCTGTCAGTTCAATTTAGGGATTTTTAATTTCCAACTGAGTGTTACTGCTAAACAAAAAGTCAGGATCCCAGAAAAAAATTAATTATTAATTGAGGTGGATAGTAGCTCACCACAAGTAATAAGGTGAAAATCTTTATAAGGTCCAGTAAAACATTTAGTAATTTAAACCTGACTTCTATCCCTTGTAGATGTGGCACAAAGCATACAGAATTAACTTAAGAAGTACCAAAATAGTTTAAAAAAAGCATAACACAATAAAAATCCCATTCCAGTTTATAAAACTAGAGAATAGTTTAGTTAGTAAAATGACACAAATGCAGTAAGGCGAATCGAAGATATCAGAGATATGAATTTGTAATGTTTTGAATAAAAATAGCTCAAAAAAGAGCAAAGAGCCAATGATAGTCAATTGGTTTGTGTAACTTGGACCTAGGCGAGATTTCATGCCGACCACAATGGAGTGCAGGATGACTAGACCAACTAGATATGAATAGTCTGAGGTTTTATCTTGGGACTTCGTCTTTTTTCTAGATGTCAAAATCCTTCAGCATGGCAAGGCAGAGGGTTGTATTCAGATACAACCTGCTTTCTTGCTTTCCTCCTCAGGGCTCCACAATATCAGATATGTGTTGGATGAGGTTGCAGTGAAGCTGTTGGTTTTGGCGGAAAAGCTCTATGTGGTAGAAACTAACATTTTGTGCCTAGGCAAGTCCTCTTACTGGCCAGATATTTTTGTACCTTTGTCTGCTCAAGATTATTGGACTTCGGACTTAGTCTGTTATTTCAGAGCTTGAAATCCTCCAGCAGGCAAGGCTAAGGGTTGCATCTTAAGAGAGCTACAAGAAGCTGGATACCTACTATGTGAGGTCCTGCGGAATCAGATTTGCTGCAGTGTAGAAACTCTGTATGGGGAAAACCTGTTTCTTCAGCCCAGCGGCGACACACTTTGGGCAGATTGGCTTAGCAGTTTTGCCCCTGTCCTCTGGAGGTCTGAAGTCCACACATTTTCTAAGACCCAAATTTTTCAGGGATGTTAGGATAAGTCCACTTAGACACAGCCAAGGGGCCCAGAACCTCAGAAACAGCACATAGGTATCAAGATACACTCCAGCAGAAGTCACCAGCAGAATCCAGGGCAGGTCAGCAAGGCTTTACAGAAAAAAGCCTCTTGCAGCTTTTAGTGGCCCTTTAGCTTACACAACTGGTCAGCCAGCTGACCCTTGAAGTCCAGTTCTTTGTCCTGGGTATAAGTAGGACCAGGTCATTCCTTTCAGATCTCCTCACAGAGGTCTCAAACAGCAGGTGCAGCCCTTCTTCTCTTCTTCCACAGGTCTAGTAATATTCTGAAGAACGTGCCTAGGGGTGCCACATTCATACTTGGCACTAGCCTATGGATGTAGGTGATGACCCACTGAAGCCAGATGGCACTGAACTGGGTCGAGGTTCAGTGATTGCCTCAACAACTGGTGCTGATATTTACTCCTTGAACATTCAACGCTGTTTTCCTTTATATCATTGCTTCTTCTCTATGAATGGGGGACATTTTCTTTGCAGATTCCCTGAAAATAGCAGTTTCAATTATCATTCATTCTCCTTACTGATCTTATTTGCCCCTTTATCAAGTGGCTGTGGTTCACTCTCTCAGCTGGCCTCCCATTATGTTTGAGGGTTGCAGGTGCACACTTTAGGTTGCGTACTTTAACCTGTGTGAGGTGGGCAGATGTGGAGTCTGCAGTAGCATGGTTCTTATACCTGACAGCCCCAAAAATATGTACTTTTATATTCCAAATAGAAGTACCACATTCTAAAGTTTGCACCTTATTTTTGGGCTGTCAGGTAAGTTCTGAAACTTTGGCTGTGATGGTGAGTTTTACTGTGCCCTCAGACGCTCACGATATTAGCTTTTGCTTACTTGTGTATTTGTTATGGGTAGGTGAGAGTGGCACTTGTCTTCAAATGCTGAGTGCCTAACTTCATGTATAGACAAAGCGAATCACAATCGGATGAACAATATATTTGTGCCTTGGATGCATGCGCTATCTCCCAAGCAGAAATATGGTGCAGGGTCATTATCAATGTATAACACGTAATGTTAGTGAGCTGAGAAACGGCATGGACAACTATATGGTACCATTTACTCTGCCCACTCAAGAGACATACTGATCTGGGTAGCTCCAGGAATGCCCTATATTGTACATGGTTCCCACCAGGATATAGAAGGTTGTTATATTTTCGATGGGACACTAGGCAGAAAGTTTCTGGTGTTGGACAGTATTTATGCCCCCTCCATAAATCAAGCAGCTTGCTTTAATGCTTTGAATCCCCTATGCTTAAAATATGTGTTATCCCCACATCTGTGGCACTTGCACTTGCCAAGTCGACATGGCACTTTAAAAATGCACTCACAGACACTGCAGTGGCAGGTCTGAGACATGTTTTCAGAGGTACTCTTGTGGGTGGCAGAATCAGTGCAGCAGACCCACTAATAGCATTTGATTTACAGGCCTTGGGCACACCTAGTGCACTTTACTAGGGACTTATTAGTAAATCAAATATGCCAATCATGGATAAACCAATCACAAATACAATTTACACAGGAAGCACTTGCACTTTAGCATGGATCTGCAGTGGTAAAGTGCCCCAGTCCTAAAACCAGCAAAAACAAAATGCAGCACATATAATAAAAATCAGGAGGTTAGAAGCAAAAAGACAGCAAAAAAACACACCAAAGATTCCAGGTCTAACAGGCACTTTTAAAGCGGTAATCCATGGCTATTGCATTAGGACCTCTTGCGGAGTTAAGAACGCATGCATGGTTCCTAGATCTCAAGGTCAAGATGTTTGAATGAGCGAGGGAATGGATTCAAGCCTGAAACCAAGCCTTCTCAAAATGCAGAGATAGTATGAGGCTCAATTAGGTAGAATGAAAACATTGATTATAATTCTATGTAGCAATGAGGGTACAGGGCAGGAGCCTGCTAGCATGGTTACTGCGTTCTGAGTCAGCTGTGAGCCCTACATGCATGATCCGTGACTGGGATGGAGCCCTAGTCCATGCTCAGCAAGATGTAAATGCAGTGTTTGCCGGTTGGTATGAGAATCTGTACACACCTCCTCAGGAAAGCTGCACATCAAACATACAGGGATTTTTAGACAGCTACTGTATACATGGCCTCTGGCCAGGGTTCACACGGGATGTACAGTATCCAATCAATTGGCCATCTCATGATGTATGAGGCAGGGTAGCACCAATCCCTACTGTGTACCTCTATGTGTGTGATAGTGTCTGTTACGCGCCCATTTATCTTGAGCCTAGCAATTAAGGTCTGGAGCAGGTACTCATGCCAGCTCTCCCTGCTACAGTTCTTCTGTCCATTTTGCCCACAGTCAGCTACCCTCTGCTGCCCGTCTACCTGCTGCCCTCTGTTTGCACCTCCTCTTCTCTTTTCTTGCTCTGTTTTGCCTTTTCTGTTAGTTTTTCTGCTCTCTGTTTTGCCTTTTTCTGCTAGCTTTTCTGCCCTCCATTTTGCCTTCTCTGGGGGTCATTTGGATCGGCATCCGCCCGCCATCCCAACTAGATTTATCCCGCCATATTATTATGGCAGGGGTATTGCGGCAGACGCAAAGTGCATCAACTGCTTTTCCGCTGGTCGGCAATCGTTACGATTGCCGGCAGAGTGGAGCTGGAGTAATATGGTGGCGGTGCCTAGAAGGCACCGCCACCCATATTATGATTGCGGGTTTCACATGCCTTTCCATGGCAAAGGCTGGCGGGGAACGCTTTGGGGGCCCATTGCGGGCCCCCGGGGGAGTTGGGATGGTGAGGGGATGCACTTGGGGGGTACCTATGGTACCCCCATTGCCATGCACAAGGTGGCAGGCACTTTGCGGTGCCTGCCATGTTGCATGGCAATGCACGTGCAAGAACAACAGGAGTAAACCCATAGACCACGTCGGGATGGGTGTGGAGTATATATAAAACAACAATTCCCAACAGGTATCAGTTTAAGGCAGTTAAATGATGTATGCAGTCAGCATCACATAAACAAGAAACAAGGAGGCTCACATGGTTTAAAAGCTTGTTATTCACCAATTCAGAGGAGGGTGTTTTACATGGAAATACAGTTAGGCAGCACTGTACAGAGAAAATCATGTGACAACCCGAAGGCACTTGGTGAATAGTGATATATATAATTGGTGAAAGGTGAAGATGCAAGTGCTGAACGTGAACAGCGTGAACGGCGAAAAATGACAAAGAAATTATACAGTGATGGCTCCGCAGGATTAAGTTATAGTCACTTACATCATGGTATCAAACAATTTTACAAGAGCCAAAATTTGCGCTGTGATGTCGACGGCGTTTCGATCCCCGTGAGTCGGGATCGTCTTCAGGACAGGGTTGTCAGATTCAGGCAGTGTTGTGCACGCTTTGTCAATCGCGTGGTTCCTGAGTCCCTAGGTAGATGGCGGTGTGAAGCGTCTCTCCTCCCGTTACGAGTTCCCACACCAGAAATTGGAACGCTTTCTCACGACTACACCCGCGATGTGAAGGCGGATTCGGAGATCGGAATATTCCTGGCATGCAGTGAGCTGTTTTTTATGACTGGGGCTGCTCCAGAACTGGAGGCACGTCGAGCGGGACTTCGGACGTTCCCTGCCGTATCTCCGACGAGGGTGTAAATGCGGTACGCCGAGCGATCACCGAGGCGGTGTAGATGACTGAAAACACACGGCGAGATTGAAACACGGTGGTGCGGAGGTGATCTGGAGGATTGAGCTGCGGACCCTGCAATAAGGACACGTGAGTACAGTCCGACCCGCCATGTGGGGACCCAGGGCTTCCAATGCCTTTACCAAGATGGCGGCCGCCATCTTTGCAAATACAAGGATCGAGCGTGAATGACTTTTGGTGCCTTTTTCCCCGATGAGAGGCAGTATTGGCAGTACTAGTAATTATTGGCAAAGACATGGGCACACAATCTTGAACCAGCAACGAGGGCCTAATAAATATGCACCATTTGAATGAAGCACATGTTCTTCTGATAGTGGTGACTCCTCCCACGATGCCACGTGTAAGCTCTAAGTGAATCTATGAGGCACCCTACGGCAACTCCGAGTTTTTCGCTGTGGCGCTCCATAACTGCCAGGTGTCCTGTGAGCTGGCCGGTCATACATGAAGCATGTATCCGCCCTTGGTGTATGGCATTGTCTGGCATTAAATTGATCGAGTTACGATCTTCAAAGCAGGTCTTTCCCGATCTTACCAGACCCTAAACCCCACGTGGCGCTCCAATTTCTTCTGCTTGGGGAAGCCTCTATGCCTATACTAATCTATACTAATCTGCCGCCCTAACCTTCAATCTTCTACCTACATCGACATGACTGTGTCACCCATATAGAACATTGTCAAATCTACTTTAAACGCTTGTGGTGGAGAGGCTCTCGAGGCACCACTCAAGGCTCCAAATAGTCATAATGGATATCAAAGATCAGAGCACCCTGAAAAGACTCAAATCAGACCACTCGAACCCGGGATTGCCGAACAAGACAAAGAAAGTTACTACTGAGGCACTTGATATGATCTTAAACAGGCTGGACGACGTGAAAGATTTGGCTAAGGTCACCAAGGAGGAAGTGGTGGCAATCCGTCAAGATATAAGGGACACTAATGCATGTCTGACAGAAACGGAATCCAGGATTAGTCGATTGGAAGATATCGAAATCAAAACTTGTGCGGCCCTGAAACACCTACACATCTCCTCCGACCAAACCGTTAGAAGACTGGCTGAGTTGGAAGATAGAAATAGAAGAGGGAGCTTACGCATTTTTGGGGTCCCGGAAGGGTCCGAGTATTCACAGGGATCATGTGTCCAGTTCTTGGAGTCATGGTTTGCTCAGGCCACAAATCTGACTTTCGTTAATCCTCTAGAGTTTGACAGAGCGCACATAGTACCCGGAAGGATCACTAAGACGCAAAAAGGTCCCAGGCCCATCGTCTGTAAGCCGTTACGATATCAGCATGTGGAACAAATCCTGGCCTTTGTTTGAAAGCACAACCATATCCTATGGAAAGACCCGAAGATCTACATCTCACAAGATTATAGTAAAGAAACAGTAGAAGTAAGGAAGGCCTTTTTGGCCCTGCGACCACAACTGAAGTCGAGGGAATACCAATTTGGTTTTGTGGATCCGGCGAAATATAGAGTAACGGTACGTGGATCACCTCATTTTTTCACGGATCCTATGAAACTCAAACGCATGCTTGAGGAGTTGGAGGAGCGCGACATGGACACTAACAACCCAGACAATATGGCGGCCTCGGCCTCGGGATACAAATGAACATTTTTGTGAGATGTTGTCTACAATTGATCACCACTATTCATATTGACTCACAGGTTTTGTGGTTCTAGCACCTATCAGATTAGGATTTACAATCGAGAACCTCTTCTGGTACTGGGAGTTATTCCGTGAGTTATGTTGCAACGTATTATTCTGGCTCAAAACCTTTGGCAATTTATTATGCCCTTGATTCCTTATTACCAAACCTGTTTGAATTATTCGCCTACGAATATACAACTAATTGATATTTTTTCATTGGTCCCACTAATTGCTCTAGTTTAAAAATGTAACTAGTTTCTGAGATATGTAAATTGTGTGACATTAACACATTACTACGGCCCTGTTGAGACTGCTGACAAATGGACCACTTATTGTTAGTCTATCACTCTTGTTTAGGTATCGAGTCTCCTGGGTTTTGGGGCACCCCGAATGGAGAATCTGATGACACAATATTCTACAATGGCCTCCTCTATACTTTAAGCCAATTCCGTTTGATGCTCTACCAATAGAGTCTAATAGAGTATACCAGGTTATCCAGAGTATAATCTCATAGTTGAGTCACACTATTTAGAAGTTCTAAATGGTTTAGTGTACGGTTTGAACACTTCAGAATGTTGTTCCAATGTTTATGCAATATTAATACTGACGGGAGGTTCACTGCGGTTTTCCTCACGTCGCCATGCTTACATATTGCAGTAGGGGTGGGTGGGGTGGGGGGACTGGGGGGTCAGGGGGGTTGTGTGTTGTGCGCTGTGGTTCTTGTTTTTGATTTCTTCATCTTCATTTTCATTCTTATTTCTTGTTTGGACAAGTTGGATCATTTGCATGCCATGTCTATGTGCCCATACATCTGTTCGAGGTTTTTGTCATTTTAGTGCCATATTCAACAAGAAAGGGGATTCCTCACATGATATACCGCGTGTTACGAAACCCTTGAGGTTCATAATGCACTCATGACGTATGCAATAGCATAGATGATACATCCTACACTTAACACGCCGCTCGGAACGGCCTCCCTGGGTAAATTAAAAATCTTGTCCTTGAATGTAAAAGGTTTGAACCAACCCATAAAAAAACAGATGATATTAGACTATGTACGTAGGCAGAAAGGCAACATTATCCTGTTACAAGAGACAAAGCTAGACACGAAACAATTCTACACTCTGCGTAATAAGGTCTATTCGGAGGTACTGGGTTCAAATGCCTTAGGTAAAAAGAACGGGGTATTGATATTGTTAGCGAAAAAATCCAAGATAGAGTTTTTGTCCTCATCAGCTGATGAGAAGGGACTCTGGGTCACAGCTAAACTCGCCAGGGACAATACAGAATTTTATGTCACAAATATTTATGCACCTAATACTAATGACCTAAACTTCTGGCAGGAACTGGTGAAACAGATTGAAACTATTCCCGACACGGTAGTTCACATACTAGGAGGGGACTTTAACCTCCCATTCGATCCTGCCCTAGACAGGGATTCGAAGTGTACTTTCAAACCAAACAAATCACATAGCGCATTCATTAAATTGTGTCAGCGCTTTAATCTGGTTGACACATGGAGAATACAAAACCTCACTGATAGGGACTACACATTTTACTCTTCTCCACATGATTCATTACATCTTTGTCACACAAAATGGGGTACCAAGGATAGAGGACACATCCATAGAGCCAAGAGTCCTATCAGACCACTCGTGCATTTCCCTTTCTATCAGCAACATTAAACCCTCCCCTAAACAAACGTCATGGAGACTCAATGAAGAAATCTTAAACAAAGTACAGCATAGGATTGCCATTCAAACAGCCATCCGGTCATATCTGGAAATAAATATGAGAGGGGACACTTCAGACCTTGTTCGCTGGGAAGCCTTGAAAAGCACCTTAAGGGGAGTCTGCATCAAGATTCGTTCTGCAATGAACAAAGATTACAATGCAAAATTAGAAACACTAGAAAGAGAGATAGCCCACTTAGAAAACAAACACCAGTTGACTAGGGACCGGGAGACACTTAACACTATGACTAATAGAAAATACGAGTACAACAAGTTGGTGAGTGAAAGGGCGGGAGTACGGTTGGATAGAAGGTGGAAATTTAAACTTTGCCAATCTAACAAGGCAGGCAAAAGCCTGGCCGCCTATCTAAAATTCAAGGTTCAGAAAAACTCTATTAATGTTATAAGAGACTCTGCAGGAGTAAGCCACTATGACCCCCACGAAATAACTGACGTCTTTAAAGACTTTTATGAGGGCCTATATGCTAAAAACGAACTGGTTGATGAGGGTAATATTCAGGATTACTTACAAGAATGCGACTTACCAGAATTATCATTAGAGGAACAACGTAGCCTAAATGACCCAATCACGTCTAGTGAGGTAGAGAAGGCAATCAAAGTTCTGAAATGTGGAAAAGCGCCTGGCCCTGATGGCTTTATGGCTAAATTTTACAAAAGTTTTGCATCAGACCTAATAGAACCTCTTCTGCACCTTTTCCAGGAAATCACAGATACAGGTGAGGTAAAAGGCACTTTAGCGGAGGCGATTATTGCGGTACTCCCTAAGGAAGGCAAAGATCCATCATTGCCAAAAAATTATAGGCCGATTTCCCTGATTAATCTAGATTGTAAGTTACTTGCTATGTTTCCATCAGCTCGGCTACAGCGAGTCCTCCCTAACCTCATACACCCATCTCAAGCAGGATTTTTAAAACATAGACTGTCAAGCGATAACACCAGAGTATTAGCTCACGCATTAGAAAAAGCAAAGCTTTTGCATACCCCCACAGCTGCAATCACGTTGGACGCTGAGAAAGCCTTTGATAAGGTAGATTGGGCATTCCTTGAGGCAGTTTTACACAAATTTAATTTAGGAACAACATTCACTAAACTCGTAATGGCCCTGTACGCCTGCCCTACTGCTAGGGTTAGAGCAGGTGGCTCCTTCTCCTCATCCTTCTGTCTGAAACAAGGAACGAGACAAGGATGTCCACTATCCCCATCCTTGTTTTTGCTAGCAATTGAACCTTTTCTATATCATATACGGAATAATGAAGCCATTGCCGGGGTGCCGTTTAATGGCTGTACTGTAAAATTAACTGCGTATGCAGATGATGTGCTCATTTTGACGGAAAGGGCTGACGAGGCTATTCCGGCACTAATGATCACAATTGATGAATATTCTAAGGTTTCAGGTTACAAACTGAATAAGGACAAAACAGAGGTCAAGCTCCTAAATAATGTCGGAAATAAAGAAATACTTGGTACATCTGGCCTCACTTGGCAACCACAAGCATTTAAATATCTGGGTCTGGATTTCGAGAAAGATTTAATAACAGCCCTGAAGGTGAATGAGGACCTAACTTTAAAAAAGATATCCACATTATTGGATGGCTAGTCACACAAGTTATTGTCCTGGTGGGGTAGGGCTGAGACCCTTAAAATTATGTGCACGCCTCTGGTTAATTACCTAGCCAGCATGCTCCCAATGACTTTTACAGACGAATTTGTCAAGAAAGTGGATAGGTTGTTTGGGGAGTTCCTGTGGTGAGGGAAAAAAGCCAGGATATCGTTAAAAAAGTTGCAGCTAGCAAAAGAGAAAGGCGGCCTGGGCCTTCCCTCGTTCAGGAACTACCAGACGGCTTTCCTCTGCAAACAGGGGGATCTTTGGCTAGTCGATTCTCCATCATATACCCCAGTATGGCTATCTATTGAACAATCGATAATTGCACATGCACCCCTTCCGGTCCTCCTACTGAACACCAGGCGAGCCCTCCTCAGACTTGACCAATCCCACAAAACTAACTCAGTAATCAAGAAATCCACCCTGGTATCATTGTGGAAAAACCCTGTTTCGGATAGACGGCAAAACCCTCTATTGGGATCTGTGGGCTAGAAGCGGTATCAACATGGTAAAAGACCTTTATGAAGGTACTCTACCCATCCCTTTCTCGACCCTGCAAAGGACATTTAACTTACCACCCATAGAATTTTATCAATTCCTGAAATTGAAATCCGTCATCTCTAAACGTACCCTCACTACTGAAATACCCTGGCTTATGACGCGTTTGCCGATCCTGTACCATGCTGATCATTTCGTATCCAGAGTTTATAAATTAATCCTCCCCATGCCCAAGAAACCCCATAAGCTAACAGAAGGCAAGTGGGAATCGGAACCTAACTTGACAGGAATAGCGATAGACTGGGAGGTGATACACATCACTGCACTATCAAATAAAGTTTCCCCAATCCTCTGTCAAACAAAGTACATGCTGCTGAACAGAGTGTTCTGGACTCCTCAGAAGTTGTTCAAATGCCACCTAAAAGATACGCCCAATTGCTGGAACTGCCAGACAGCACCTGGGGATCTGGCGCATATGCTTTTTGATTGCTCCCTACTAAGAACATTTTGGGGGAAAGTCTTTGCTTATATCCACCAGATATTTGGAATTAAACCTGCGCAGGAATTTATATATATCATACTGGGCCCATTAGATACACAACTACCTGACATACATGACCGACAACTGTTAGATATCATGTTAACGCTGGCATGCAAGGTCATTCTTTGTAAATGGAAGAATTTTGCTGAGGTCAACTTTAAAATCTGGCTAGAATGGCTCTCCTTTTTGAGAGGGGCCGACAATCCGGCGCTGCAGTCAGCTACATGGAAACCCTCCAACAAAAAACTGTGGTCCTCACTGGATGTGTCATGCTCTCACTTTGAACCTCCATGATGTAACCTTCTAAATGTTGATTATCCATATATGCTTCGTTGACTCTGTATGATTCTATATGCTCCAATGATTGTAAATGTTACTGTTGCTTGTACTATGGCTAATGCTTCCACCGACTGATTAACCTTGATGCACTGATACACTTGTTCTTATTTTTTATTTCTCCTTCTTTTATTTTTTCTTCCTTTGGTTTTCTGTAGGCGTCATTTATTACCACGATTGCATTAATCTATGTATTGGAAGACTTACTGTATTGTCTTTGCTTTCTGTTTTTCAATCTTCAATAAAAAAGAATTGAAAAAAAAAATAATTGTAACAAGGGAACCAGAGTTATGACTTTTTGAAGTTTTTAAGTCAAAAAGCACCATGAAACTGCAAAACATATATGGATGCAGGTCATATGGACCAGGGTGCAATTTTAGGCCAACTGCCATGGAGCAGGTGTCTTGTAAGCTAAGAGGGATCCACCGGTCTGGAATTTACATTGTGAGTTAGTCTTTTTTTTAATCAAAGTATCAAAGTCCAGTGGGACAAAGCAGTAATTTAAAGGCAGCAAAGTCTACACACAGTTGGAGACTGCATTATTGGGATATGTTTTGGTATCAGAGGCATAGAGCTATATACATCTGACCCTTGTCATAGTAATCTCTTTGCCACCGTTTCCCACTCTTGAGTTTACCTTCTGACTTTAACCTATTTTTGTAGCTCAAAATTCTCCAGTTCAATATTTTTGAATACCATGCTCTGTGGTCTTTCAAGCTAGCAGGACTCCAAGGTCAGTGTGGCTGCCTGAATTCCAAACCAGGGGCTGCCATTAGAAATAAGGAAACGACCCAACAAAATACTGACCCTGGCAGGCTCAATGGTCGGGCTCCTTTTTGGTGAGCAGAGGCATCATGGCTGTGAACAGTGAAGCTTCAAAAGCACCCCTGACAGTATAGCACTGATTACCATACCAATGCTGTCAGATTTTTTGAGGACCATCTGCTGTTCTTGCACACTCTCCTTTCCCATATTCCATGATAACTAACCCTCCGTGTTTTACTTTCAGTGGCCAAGGCCTAATCTTCCCTCCCAGAAAGGCTTGTGGCACTTCTTATAGTAGTCAGCTATTGTCATGAAGGAGGCAGAGCCAGGCAGAACTAAACTAAATACTGTCCAGGACCTCAAGCAGAGACAAACAAGCTTCAATAAAATCATATTTGCTGTCTATTTCTAAAAAATCTATTTTCATTATTGATATCAACTTTTAGTAAGTATTACAATGGTGCATGTATGATTTCTGTAGCTATTTACTAACGCGGGTTATGCAGTGAAAAATAGCTTCTGTACCCTTTCAGTGCTTTGACGTACCAACCTAAGTATTAGGTATGCCCTACTTTTTACATTATGCAACCAGACCTTCCGAGCTTGTAGGCACTATTTATGTGTGCCATAGCTAATGTCAAACTAGGTATTTACACATTTAAACATGTAAAACAGCACACTTTGACATAGCCCTGTTGCAGCTTTGTTCACAGCAGTTTTGGAGAGCACTGGTAGGCTTGAAGCCATGCTTTCAAAGTCATTCATTTGGATCGTATAAATCTACGCTAAATGTAATGTGTGACATTTAACTTTTATATCTCTGGTGCCTATTACCTGTGCATATAAATTTGGTGTTACATAAAAGTAAAATATGACAACGGGGGAGGTCAATCTCGCCATGTTTTGGGATTAGACCTCATGTAATCTTCGGCTGCATTGCAGTCAGGCAGTGATTAGAGACAAACATGCCAGCAGAGCCCAGCCAGAAAAATAGGAGGACAACTCAGAAAGGTGTGCTTTTCTACAATGAATCGTAGGCCTGGTGCCATCTTATGCCTATCCCATAAACAGGCTGTAGGTCTCCCAAGTAGCGAACCAGCACTCAAATAAAGACAAGCAACTGTTTTAGCATTGAGTAAGCAGAATGTGGCACACTCAGAAAGATGAAACGATGAGGAGAAATAAAGATGTTTCTCCTAATCGCGCCTCTGGTGGAGGGGCATATAATTCTGATGCATTCCCAGGTCTGCCAATGTTGGTAAATCTGAGTATGTAGTACACAATAGTGAACCGTATTTTCACTATTGTGTTACGTTTTCTTAGATACCGCGACCCATGAAACACTGATTAAAGGCAGTCCGTGAGTATTGGTCTCACGAGAGCATTATTTTATGGGCACTTTTGGATTTTCATTCACAGTTGGGTGACCGGTTATGCACGTTACGCTGCTCTTTTATTTTTGCACTCCGAGGATTCACGTTTACAAACAATGCCTTTATGTTGTTTTTGATGAGGGTTGAGCGATGAGCATGACAATAACACGCACTGTTTTTGTAGTACTTGAGTGTGGATCTTGATTCTATAGCCTTGTGTTCACTTTTAAGGCTGATTTTGTTATATGTGGCTAATGACACAATTAGGTGATTGTAGAGGTGCAATTCATGGCATACATAGTGATATTATGATATGTTCCTTTTTTTGTAGAGTTGTCCCCTGAGGAAGGGCTTGTCATCTGCCCGAAATGCATTGGGGAGGATCTATGACTGGATGATTTTTGCGTTGGATGAAATTTATGAACTTTGAATTATGTTGAACTTTTGATGAAGTATTAAATACTCTTGGAACCCTAACATGAGGTGGAATCAATTTTGATGAACTGTTTATAGACAATCCTGTCTATGTTTCAAGCTGTGCAACAGGGTGTCTCCTTCCAAATGGGGGGAGCTTTGTATTAGTTCATTGATTCACGCTGTGAGGTACAGACAGCGTATTACCCCGTTAGCACGCCACAAAATTAACATTTGGACTGAACTATTGAATTATCCCGCTGTGGAAGTCCCGCCCTCATTGCTTTAAATCTGAGTATGTGTCAGAATCCAATGGTGGATGTGTGGGAACACCCACGCTCCACCCATGGCACGCCTCCCTGTGGCAGAGTAACGCAAGGCAGTGATTTGAGCTGCCTAGCGTTACTCTAGATTTATCAAGCCACTCGGGGCCACAGAAGGTGGCCCTGAGTGGTTTATATATGGCTTAAAGAAATCCGCCTGCTGCGTTGGCCCCACGTTGTTAAGTGACTTAAAAGGCAATGCAGAGTGATTTAAACTGGATCCGCTTAGCTACTGGCAACCAGTGTAGATGGAGTAAAGGTATGGAGACGGAGTCGAATTTAGAGATACCTGGGAGTACTCTTGCTTCTGCATTTTGAGCAGTCTGTAGATTTTGAATGCTGTGCTTGGGGGCACTGGTAAAAAGGATATTGCAAGAGTCCAATATTGAGGATATCAGCACAGATACCACAGTTTTCCTTAAATTCATAGGTATTGCGGGAAGAATCCTCCTCACAATTTTCAGGATATAGAAGCAAACCGAGGTGACCGAATTTGTTTGCGCTTCAAAAGACAACTTAGTCTCAAAGATGACTCCTACATTTTTAGCGTTAGGCACTGGTTTAGGTAAAGGACCAAGTTGGACCGGCCACCAGCTATCTGTCCTGAATGAGGGATTGTTCCCCAACACCAAAACCTCAAAAATTAATTCAACTTCAGACAATTGTCTGCCATCCAATTGGCTATATGGGTCATACAGTCAGGAAAGCTAATGGCTGTAAGGCTGGATGGACTGCTCACAGAGACATTAATTTGTGTATTGTCTGCTTAAGATACAAAGGCAAAGCCATAACTTTTTACTAGTCTGGCAAGGGGTGTGACATAAAGATTAAAAAGCGGTGGGCTCAGGGAAGATCCCTGAGGAACTCCACACAGCAGCGAAAAGGAAGGTGAAACATAGTTCCCTAACGCAACTTCCTCAGACCGTTCGGACAGGAAGGAGCCCAGCAGGGATAGCGCCTTATCCCTGATCCCAATGAAAGCTAGACAGACCCGACTGTATGAAAAGCTGCTCATAAGTCCAAAAGGATCAGGGCAGCGCTCCCCCCACTAAAGTCTTCCTAAGCTCTTCAGCAGCTGTAATAAGGGCCAGCTCTGTGCTATGATAAGCATGAAATCCAGTGGGCGCCCTCATCCCACCCAAGACACCCACTGAAAATTAAGCACTTGGGGCCAAGGGGGGAACTCCGGGGCCCCCGCACCACCTGCCAGTTCCCCTGCCTGCACTCATCCTGGGTGTCAAGGGAGATGACTACATTTGTCTGTCCGGCGGGAGCAACATTTCTCTGTGCTGGGAGAGAACATATCCCTATTTCCTGCCCGCAAGAGCAAGAGCATGGGCAGGGAGTTGAAGTTCTCCCTGCCCTGAACAGCAGTGTCCTGGGGGATGGGGTTCTTGGGACACTGCTGCTATTGGGACCCAGGCATAGGGTCCCTTGGGTAACGGAATGGTTCGGTGAGGAGGACCCATGCCCCCTCCTAAATTATACAATGTTTCAGTCCCAGAGCAGGGGCCTTAAAAAGGCTTGGGAGGAGAGGCACACACCCCCCAATAAAAAAATAATTGAGTCCTGGGGGAAAGAATCACTGGGGCCTCGAAAAGGCTCGGGGGCACACTCCCTCTCATTAAAAAAACGGGCTTGACCCCAGGGGGATGAAAGGGATGGGGTCTTGAAAAAACTTGGGGAAAAGAGGTAACATTTCCCTCTCCCCACTAAAATAAAATGGTTGCCCCAGGAGATTGTGTCCTTGGGGCGTAACAAAAACTTAGGAAGGCGGGCCGCACATCCCCTCCCCCAAGTAAGCAAATGAAACAAAAAGCAGTTAATGTGAAATGAGCAGAGTAGCCACAGAATCCCACCAAAGAAAAAACTTTTATGATTGGTCCCTCCACATTCCTTGTCATGATCACGGACACATAAATGAGAGGCAGACACCAAGGCACTTCCTAAATTTTTTCTTTCTGCGATCGCCAAGCGAATCTCACCAGAGATAAGTTCATCATTTGGTACTTTATTTATGTACTGTTACTATTTGTTACGAAAGCCTGCTAAAGTGCTCTTCACTATTTACCGCACCAGTGATTCACATCTGATTTGCCTGGTTTAGAGATTGGGAATGATTGGCTTTATTTATGCCTCCGAGGCATTTGCTTTATTTGCCATTTTTTTTTAATTCGGCCCTATCTCTGGTTACTGGGCAACTGGGAAACTTGTTAAAAAGCCCTACGAGAAAACTCTTCTGCATTCTCCGCACTCCCGTTGATAGGCAGTAGAAACGCACAAGATATTCAACTCGACAGCTAGACTATGTCAGTTGTCTACAAGGACTGTTTCAGAGAGGTGCTTTCTGGAGTTGCTTTTGTTTTTCTTGCACCATGGAGCCTGCATAAAAGCATTCTTCAAGGAGAAAGAATGTTACTCTTCTTCTGAGGCAGAGCTGCCTAAAGCCACTGATTCTTGTACAAGCCAGCCTAGTTTAGAATTATTACAGTACATGATTAATTGGGCAGTGGCAGCTATGTTTGAAGCTAGAGATGCTTCTTCTACCACTAAGAAAGCAAAGTTATCTGAAGACTTTGATGTTTCAGATGAGGAAGGGGCAGAGGAGAGAGGCAGATCTATTCAGGGCGCAAAGATCGAAGAGTTGTTAGATCACTTAAGAGACAACCTTTCTTTACCCTCTTCCTCCCAGGGAGAGCAGGAGGATTTACTCTTCGAAATATCACCATAAAGATCCTGAAGATCTTACTGTGCACAAGACAATAAGATGATCGTTGACCAGGGAATGGTCGTATTTGGAGAATTCCAGCTGTCCATGTTTTCTTTCTAAGCGCTATCCTTGGATCGTTTTAAGAAGAATTTCCTTCAAGTGTTAAGGTGGGCTTTATCGTGGCAGTCTGACCTCCAGTGGCTCCAGTGCTTCAGAAGAGGCATGTCCTGCACATCCCATTGACAAAAAGGTAAAGGTATCCATTAAAAGGGCTTATTTGACTGCTAATTTGGCCATCTGGGCTGGGGCTTATGCCACATATGCTGTTCCTTAGCTCTTACCAGACTTTCACACCTTGGCAGAAGAAATTCAGCAAGGAGAGGACCCAACGGCAGCATGGCTGGCACTAATAGAACAGCAAGTTCAATTTCGATCAGGCATTTGTTTTGATTCACTGGAAACATATCTTAATGAGGTCGTGGAAAGCAGATAACAGTCACAAATCTCTCTCGATTCACTTTCTGCTTACTGGTAGCAAATTATTTGGTTCCCAGCTGGAGGAGCTCATTAAAAATCAGCAGCAGACCAGAAACTTCTAGCTCGTGTTCGTCTGGCAAGGTGAGGGGACAGAATCGGTTTTAGATGGGCTTTTGGTCAATCTACATCCAAGCCTTTGGGTAAGCCCTTTAGTGGCAGGGGATTTGGCAGGGGAGGTGCCTCCACTGATAAAACCCAGCAACAGTCCACAGTTGCTTCCAGTCCTCCAGGTCTACCAAAAGCATGACTATCTGGACATAGTGGGTGGAAGAATCCAATTTGTTCATTTAAAAATGGCAAGCACATATCTCAGACGATTGGGTTCTTCAGGTTGTTCAATCAGGATACAAGATTCAGTTTTCCACGGAAACTGAGAAATTCTTTCTTTCCACGCCGGTGCCTCAAAGTCTGTTAAAGAAAAAAGGATTAAAAGATGGGATCATGGCACCCCCAGAATGGGCACCATTATTGCAGTCCCAGAGCCTGGGTTGTTATTTAAGAATGTTCCTGATTCAGAAGCAATCAGGAGACTTTGGCCCTGTCCTAGATCTAAAGAAGTTCAACAAGTACATTCCACATCAGTGTTTCAAGATGGTAAATTTGCAGTCCATCCTACCTCTCAATTATCCAGGAATGTTTCCTGCATTTCTGGATCTCCCGGATACATACCTTCATAATCCGATTTATCACGAATTTCAGAGCTATTGAAGGTTCAGTGTCTTTGGAGAAGACTTACAATTTTTTGTCATGCCATTGAGACCAATTTCAGTTCCCAAAAAGTTTACAAAGATTATGGCACCGCTGCATGGGAAACCGTATTGCTCTTGGGCTTTTTGTTTTACTCCACCTTAATGACTGGCTAATTCCTGCTTCTTTTTTTGCAAAGTTGCATGAAGCAACTAGTCTGCAGTGTAGTGTCATCCGATCAACTCCTTTTGAACAAGGCCAAATCTCATCTGAAGCCTGTAAAGACTACAATTTATAGGAGCCCTCTTCAGAACAGATACAGGGTGGGTGTTTCTTCCTCCTGCAAGACCAAAGAAACTGAGAAACAGACTAATTCATCACAAGGAAGCCCCTTTGAGACTGTGGTTAACAGTTCAGGGAGACACAGCTGCAGCTGTGTCTCTAACCCCCAGGCCTTATCTTCACTTACATCCTCTGATGAATCATCTTCTGAGTCACTGGTGTCCTTTGTCACAGAACCACGATCTAATGGTTCCCATTTCATAGGAAATTGTTTCCAAGATCCATTGGTGGCTGATTCTCTCCAATGTGAATCAGGGATTTTCCTTAGATCCTTCCAGTCTAATTACAATGACTATGGCTGCAAGCAATTGTGGCTAGGGGAGGGGGTGGGGGTGGGGGCAACAATGGCATCCTGATCGGTCCAGGATGTTTGGTCAAGGGAAGGACTGAGCCAGTCTTCCAATTGGAAGGAACTGGCAGAAATGGTTTGAGCCCTGTGTTAGCCTTAGCTCCGCTCCTCAAATGCTTACCAGGCAGAATCTGTATAGACAAGCAGGAGGCAAGAGCTTATGTGAACCATCTGAGGAGCATCAGGGTTTTTAAGTTGGCTCAAATAGTGAAACTCATAGGTATTTAGGCTGAAACAAATTTGCTCTCTTTTTCTGCTATTTTTCTTCTGGGGAGGGAGAATATCTTAGCAGACAGGTTAAGTCACCACATTCCGTCTTCAATGACAATGTTCTTGGCTCCCCAAATTCTCCAAAGCAGGATGGGAAAGCCTTGGTAAGACCTTTTCACTTCCCCTCACAATGCCTTCTTTCTGATATTTTGTTCTCTGTTTCCACATCCTTAGGTTTGAGTTTCAGATGGCTGGAGAGGCTTCTGCTGCATTTTCCCCTTTACGTTGTTGATGAAGGTCCTTTTCAAGGTCAGGAAGAATCAAGCGGAGATCCTACTGCTGGCTCCACATTGGATACGTTGTCCTTGATTTCCCCTTTTCTCTCAAATTACAGCAGGAAAATCATAGATTCTTCCAAGATCTCCATCACCTCTGTTTGTCTTGGCTTCCTCAGAGTTCCCTGAGCACCCTATATCTAGCGGTCTGGCATTTGAAAGGCAGAGATTGGAGTTTATAGGTTGTTATGCAGAAGTAGCACTGTCAATTCAGAACTCTAGGAAGCCAAGTACTTTGAGGTCATATGAGAGACATTTGAAGCATTTTCAGTATTGGTGAGTTTCTAAGGGTTGTAAAGCTGCTTCTTGTCAAGGTTCTCTTATTCTGGAGTTTTTGAGATGAGGTAATTTTTGGATTGTCTTTTTCCACCTTCAATCAATTAATCAATCAATTAGGGAATTGTAAGAGCGTAGTGTGGCTCACTGGTTAGAGGCGGCAGACCCGAGAGCAGAGGACGGCCCGGGACCAGGGTTCGATTCCCGGCGCGGCAGGTTTCTGGACCAGGGTCAGCGGACTCGATAATTCTCTCGCCTCGGTGCCCACTCTGATCAGCGATCACACTCGGCAACTCTGGGCATTAGCTTGCCTCATCCTCACTAACGGCCCCACCAGACCGCCGGGGATGCCTGGTCTCACCCTGGAGATACCCATTAAGGGACCATCTCTCAGGGAAGCCAGGAAGGGTTTCGCAGCGGTCGAAGCGCCTTGGGACCCTCCGGGTAAGTAGTGCGCTATATAAATGCCTATACATTTACATACATTTACATTTACTCCGTTCAGCCGAAGAGCCAGGTCTTGAGCGTCTTCCTGAAAGTGTTCATGGAGGGGAAGAGTCTGTGTCCACCGGAAGTTCGTTCCAGGTTTTGGCTGCGATGTGAGAGAACGATCTTCCGCCTGCTCTGGCTCTGTAATTGCGAGGGGTTTTAGCCAGTGCAAGGTTGGCTGATTGCAGGTTTCTTTTGGGTACGTGGAAGTTTATTCTGTCGTTGAGGTATTTGGGTCCGTTGTTGTGCAGGCATGTGTAGGTGTGAGTGAAGATTTTGAAGGTCACTCTCTTCTCCACGGAGAGCCAGTGGAGTCGCCTGCAGGTGTTGGCTGATGTGTTGGCGCCGGGGGATGCAGAGGATGAGTCTGGCCGCGGTGTTCTGTATTGTTTGTAGTTTGTGGAGTAGGGACTTGTTGATGCCGCCGTAGAGTGCGTTGCCATAGTCGAGTTTGCTGGTGATGAGTGCGTGGGTGTTGTAGCAGCTGTTTTCCTGGACACAGGGGAATCCAGCCGAAGGTCTTTCAGAGGATGCGGAGGGTGTTGAAGCAGCTGGAGGTGATGGCGTTGACCTGACGGTTCATTGTGAGTGATGAGTCGAGTATGATGCTGAGGTTCTTTGCGTAGTCTCAAGGGGTCGGGGGCTTCCGAGGGCGGTAGGCCACCAGGTAATTGTCCCATGCTGAAGGGGTGGTTCCAAGGACGGGACTTCAGTCTTATCAGCGTTGAGTTTTAGGCAGCTGTTGGTCATCCAGACTGCGACTTCCTTGCGCAACCAATGGACTGCATCTAAGATCCATTAGGGGCATGGCCTTTAGTGACTTGGATATTCTGGTTGCTAGACTACTTAGTACTTTTTTCCTTCAAAGTCCAGGTGTGCATTCTCCAGTTTCATCTTTGGATACGCCTTTGGTGCTTTCAGCACCTCAGTTTCCACCCTTCGAGGCTCTAGACTTCGTTTCGCTCACATTTCTGGCACTTAAGGTACACTTTCTTGTTGCTTCAGGATGAAAATTGGGAGAGATTGAGACCCTTCTGGCCATTGAACCTTTTCTGAGTTTTTATTTTTAGAACAACGTAAGTCTTAGGTCAGACTCTAATTTTCTTCCCTAAGTCCCATCCTCCTTTCATAGATCTCAAGATTTGGTTTTGCCTTTTTTCATTCCTTTCCCTTCCAATGTGCAGGAATCCCTTTGGCATTATCTCGATATGCATAAAGCCCTTCCTATTTATCTTCAGAGGACAGCATCAGTCCGTACACTTGATTCTATTTTTGTTACTTTAGGTCTGGCCACCAAAGGGCATCGTCCTACTACATCTACCTTAAGTATATGGATAAGAATGACTATTTCTCTTACTTTGAGAATGCTAATGTTACAATCCCTCCTTTTGTTCAGATTGCTACATCAGGAATATGTCTTCCTCATGGGAAGCTTTCAAAGGGGCTTCTTTGAAGCCTATCTGTGCAGCTGCTACCTGAGCTTCTCCTAACACTTTTATACCTCACTACACGTTAAGAATGGAGGACGTGGTTTCTTTTTCTTTTGGGTCTGTAGTTTTGTCTGTAGCTCAACAATTTTTTTATTATTCTCTGTTCAATGAAGGTCTTTAATAAGCATATTCCTGTGAAAGTTCTCCATTTTTTTACAGAGCTTGGGTGTAAGCTCATGTTGTGAGGACTGGGACGAGGGAGACGGGTGAGGATGGTAATGCTCGGATTACGTACCATTAATCTTCATTACTCTGAGTCATAGTCGACCTCAGTCCACAGTCCCCCTTCACATCCTCCGCTTCCTTGGGGCATGTTGGAGAGTGGTAAAAATAGTTTTTGATGTTTCAGTTTTTTTGTTCTTTTATATATTCAGGAAGTGCCTTGGTGTTGACCCCTCTTTTATATGTCACCTGATCATGACAAGGAGTGTGGAAGGGCCAGTTATAAAAGGTTTTTCTTTTTTGAAATTCTGTAAGTAGAGCAGATGCTCACGTTGTGAGGCTTGTGACGAGGAAGACTGTGACTCGGAATAATGAAGATTATCGGTAAGTAATCAGAGCATTACCCATCTTCGGCCCCCAGCTAAGCACCAGAGCACCAACATACTTGCAATATTATCAAAGGCCGAAAATAGTTCTAGCGTCACAAGGACATACCAAATGCCCTCAGCCACATGACTGATGTTTGGAGATGGCTGTTATTGTGAGGTTGGCACCAAGGACTGTATGTCCCATTGTGGGAATCTGAAGTCGCCCTTCGGAAATTGAAACATATGCGTTGAAGCATTAAATCAACAGAGGGCTGAGCCAAGCCAGTTAAAAAGAAACAACCCTATTCTGCCAGTGAAATTAACTCGATGAACATTCGTGCCCAGCTTGCCACCGGCTTGATTGCTCACGGAGCCTGGCAGGAGCGGAATTTCTGCTCTCACACTTTTGGCGCCAAGATTATGAAGTCAGCCTTTAAGGCACAATGTTTATCACTGATTCCGATCTCACTCGTCACGCAGCCGCTTTATGGGTACTTGGTATGCGGCAGTGCTCCATTTTACAGGTGGCATGTTATCCACATATCTGCGAAAATCTAATTGAGTCTTGGATTAAAATCTCAATTATCTCTCTTGGCAAATAGCCCAAAATGTATTCCTTCAGCATCAAGAGGCAGAAAATGGATAGCAAGTGAGTCTGTGCTTAAATAAATGCTTATTTAGAATATGTCTATCTATCTATCTATCTATCTATCTATCTATCTATCTATCTATCTATCTATCTATCTATCTATCTATCTATCTATCTATCTATCTATCTATCTATCTACCTACCTACCTACCTACCTACCTATCTATCTATCTATCTATCTATCTATCTATCTATCTATCTATCTATCTATCTATCTATCTATCTATCTATCTATCTATCTATCTATCTATCTATCTATCTATCTATCTATCTACTTACCTACCTGTCTGTCTGTCTGTCTAACTCTCTATCTGTCTATCCGTCTATCTATCGAACTGCAGAGATAAAAAAATGAAACACAAACCTTTTAGAAATGATTGTTCCACCAACAAAACATGAGTTCATACAGCAATTTCTTGTTCTGAATCCACCCACTCAGTTGTTCGCAGTGAATCAAAAGCAGAACTGCAGGGGCGGATTTGCAACGATGGAGTTAAAGACATCTGTGCGGAGATGATGTTATGTATCCTCATGCTCTGTTCCTTCACTGGGCAATCACTCCCGCATCCCAGCCTTGTTCGCGCCCATCTCTGTTTTATCTAGCATGCTGGGAAGAATAACCAGCAAACTACCTCCTTGCTCTGCTTCTCAGGAGGTTCGGACTGTTATCAGGTTAGATGCTGTCACATGGCTCCCAGGCTTCAGTGCCCTTTCTCGCCATCTTCCAGCCACCCACAGCCTCACACTTTGTACTGTATACAGGAAATTATGCACTGAAAAGTTGCCATCAATCGATTTTTGCTAGGATTTTTTAAAAGTGTAAAGCGCTTTTTGTTTAACCGTTTCACTCATTCTGATATGAAAGGCTAAATGGTGCTATTTATGACATTTGGGAAATACATGTACGGGAGATGCCTACCTACATACATGCCAACATTTTAGAAGAGGAAAGTGGGAGATTAAAAAAATAATCGGAAAAATATATTTCCCAGATTGACTTCTACTGAAACAGAGGCAATTTCAGGCGGGAGGCAGCCAAAATAAAGACATTTTTGTAATAAAAAACGGGAGTCTCCCACCTGAAGCAGGTCTATTGGCATTTATGTATCCACTCTTAATGATTTGATACATTTTTTTTCATGGGCAGAGCATTGGCACCATAATGCAAATAGGTCATTTGTTAGGTCTGAATGGAGAATATGAGGCAACATAGATGAAGAACCGGTATTCATCTGTGCGTGTTAAGAATGGATAGCCTCCAGGTCTCTGTGACCTTTCCTGCTGCGTGAAAGCGGAAGTGAATGAGAGTGCAATGCTTATTTTGATATGTAATTGGACAGCGTACCTGCCAATCCCTTGCGTGTGTGTATTTAAGTAATGTGACTGAAGGAACGGATGGAAGGATTTATGAGCCAGAGAGGAGATTCGTTTGAGAAAGACACTTTTCTTGTCTTTTTTCGTTCTTCTTGAGTCAGCCTTCACAAGTAGTTTTCAGTCAGTTCCTGATAAAGCTGTGGAGAGAATGGGTGAGAGAAATGTGTCTGAGGAGAACTCCAGGTGTTTAGGTCACGCCTGGGCAGTTTGTGCGCTGCTCTGCGAGACATGCTGTATTTGAGTATAGACTTGAAGCCCACCCACTCTCCTCCCGCATTTGTCATTGGAGTGTGTAAATGTCCTTTGTAAATGCTGGCTTCTGACTGGCTAATAGGTTTGTTAATCCCTCCTTCATACCACCTTTTCTTCATTTTCAACCTCCCATGAGGACTAGCCCTTTTACTTCTGTTGTTACACGGTATGTCTTATTTAGTCTTGAGCACTATTTTCTTTCATGAGTTTCTCCTGCTGAAGGCACAACATGCTTTCCTGCAACATACAGCACACCATGAGTGCTTTCACTTTCCAAGTAGCCCAGGACAGTGGCGGTTTTGTATTTACAAGAGTTTGAGCTATTGCCATTGTAAATAACATTGCCTTTAATTTATGTGTTAATTATCAAAACAGATAAATAAAAGGCATTGTCATTTACAATGCCAGTAGCTTAAACTCTCGCAAATGTGAGACCTATTGCATTGTATGCTTGTTTCCATGGGAATCAGTGCAGGAAATGAGAGGGATCCTGCTGTATTTTAGTCCTGAAGCCATATCTGAGCTGATCCTGGGATTTAGCCGACCCAGTGAAATATGCTTAATTTGTCATGGTTATCACAAAACAGAGTGACAGGGGCTTGATAGGTCCAGTATACAGGCCCCTGGTAGATATGGCAAGAACAGAGGTATGCAGTTCCTAAGGAGGGCGTGGAAGGGAAGGGGGGAGGGAAATGGATGTAGGGTGTTCCTGGTGTAGAAGGGGAACTGTAAATGGAGTAGCTAAAATTAGGAGCAAGGGCCCTTACACACCCCAAGGGGTTTCATGCTTCATCATTGGGCAGCTGTTTATTATTTCAATTGTCTCCTCCATATGACTTACTGACACTCACTTGATCCTCCAATGGATCTTGAAATGTGCCACTGAGGGGTTGGATATAGGAGATCTAGCATCTGAATATCCAATAAGGATCAGGAATTGGTTAACCGAATCCCACATTTTTAATTACATTCATGTATATGACTCACAACACCAGACTATATAAGTAAAGAATTACTACTGCTAGTCCGAACCTTCTGAAGAAGTTTAGCCACACTAAAATCATGCAAACCAAGAATTCTGTAAAGGCAATACAAACCCATACCATTAGTACCTGATTATTGGAAATTTCTCTATGCTGATCTCTTCCTGTCATTAATAAATCAATTGGAATGCACAACAAACTTAAGGAGACAAGCCATGATACAACAGATTCTATGCTTTAGTTAAAGGTGAAGAGTGGAGGACAGTCTTATTAGTGTGGGCTTGTCATAAAATGGAATCAGAGCTTCATAAAGTTCAGCAAATACATGAGCCACAACAACTCATGGGTGGTGTCCCACCGAGAGAGAGTCCAAGATTGGCGCACACAGCGTATGCTTCAACTGGGAAAAGAGCAAGTGGAGTCCGCAAAAGTTCCCAACTGAAAGATGCAAGATAAACAAAGAGCAGTCTCCGGGTCTGTCAAAAAGTCAGCCATCCATCAATCAAACCAATGTATATTGTATCCTGTAGTGCCAAGGTGATATCTCCTTTGTCACATCATTGTATCAGGCCACTCAGTCCATTGATCAGTTCATATAAGAAGATTGTCATATAGCATAAAGTAAGACACATATTATAGAAAGAGGTGGGACGGATCACGTAGGTTGTCAGATCATCCGGTATACTTTAACATTAAAACAATGATCCTTTAGCAGCAGGCACATGAGTGATTTCAAGAGAACAGTTTCCAATAGCAGATGTTCCCAAAGTATCAACCTTTGTTGCAATAGTCCTTGTAAGCCAGTGAGAACTCTTCTAGTAAGACACCCTTTTGCTTCACATTGAAAGCTTAGGAAAACTTCTCACAAGTGTAAGACAAAGCAGAATAGGAAAAATGTAGGCCTATAATAAAGTTAATTTAAAATATGCAAAATATAAAGGAATTGAAATACGCATTTCATAGGGAAAAACAGTATTCTAAAAACTCCTTTCAACTTATAAGCACTCAAAACTTGTTAATTTTTGGATTACAAAGATCACATGTAACTATGACACTTTACTGCATTTTCAAAAGTCTAACGTGTAAAGTTATTTCAAATCAGACAATGCTAATATTGTTTCAACTGTTTTACATTAGTACATATATGATGATTATTGTCTCATGGTTTCAGGACATTTGCACCAAATATGGCTATGCCGCATCAGTTTTCTTTTCTCATTCGGTGCACAATTTCACATATACAAATGAAATTTAGAATGAACCTCTTCAATATCACATGTAAAATTATCTAGAATACATTAGATTTCATTATGTCTTTACACACATTACTATTTCAATGAGGATGGTTGGGAGTTTAATAACAGGTGAGTACATCACTTTAACTTTCTAATACGCTTTGAAATAACATGTTAAAACTGGTTAATAAAATATGAACCTATATTATTCAAATGAACATGATTTAATCTATTCTACAGTTATCTGCAAGTTTTTACAATACAGTCACTAAATTCTCTTGCATTTATTTCTCATATTTCTTTAACATGTGGTTAGTGCACATTTATTCATAGGTTACTCAAAACGCCTCATAATCGGTTTATGTGTCAAGCAAGGGTTCGGACAGCTTTTCAGCTGCATCACTTCATAAGTACTTTAGGAAAACAATAATTTGGAGCCAGGTTTTTTACTTTATTCAATCCCCTTATGCAGACCCTCCAGGTTTCGCGATTTGCAAAAAATGTGCGAAATTGGCAGTTTTGTAAAAATGCCACAAGTTTTACAAAACTGCCCGCAAAATGTCGAAAATGTGTGTGTTTTTTTTGACAAAGGGCTGTGAAAACAGATATTTACACCTCTTAATTCCCAACTTTTGGCAAACAAGGACCTCTTGTGGCTATCTTGTTGAAGCACTCACTTTGTAAAATGAGACACCACTTACCGGCGGCAGTGAGGTGCAGCAACAGGAAGATGGCGGAGTATCTTGAGTCCCTCTTCGGTACCTAGAAGGGTAAGTAAGAACCCCACAAAGGGTCGCAGGCTTTTTAGGGGATGGGAACATGGTATCAGTGCCTCCGGAGGCCTTGTGGTGGAGGGAACCTCGCAGGACAGAAGCGGGCAATGAAGAGGGAAAGGAGAGATTGGGCCTCACTGTAGAGCGAGAGGATTGGGGCGTGCTGGGAGTTTGTAAGATGGCAGAATGGAGGCGCTGGTGGGGCAAGGGCGGTGGTGTCAAGCATGTGAAGGAGAGAGACTGGAAACAGTTGAAAAATCCACAGTAGGGCCAATAAATTGGGTAGTGTTACCATATGTTGCGAGTAACTCTTGGGAGCCACTTAACTGGCTTCATATACCATATAAAACGAGTGGTCAGCAGAGTGTGTACAGCCTGTGAAAGAGAATCGGGGGATCTGTGCGTTAGTGGCCTAAGGACCTTGAGAGAGTGGATGCAACTTGGCGGGCACATGGTCTAGGAGAGGGAGAAGGACTGACATTGGCAATGGCATTTACTTTCTTTGTTCTGACTGTTAAGGGGAGCTTTAATTTATCAGAATGTTAGAAGTGGTAGGATAGTTTGCGTATAGGTAATAGAATGTGGATACTGCTGAGGCTGCATTTTAGTCAAACATCTGTTATGTACAGAGGCAAACACATGATGGAACAACACATGTTTAGGTTTGTCCTCATTTGAAGTGGTTATGTTCTCTGTTGGCTTTGGCCAGATAACTACTTGCTTTGTGTAGTGTATTGCATTCCATGTTCCTCTCAGACTTTAGTTTTGGAGGTTTTGTTGATTATGAGTAGAATTATGTGGCAGGAGACAACCAAATTATGCAGCAAGGTTGACTAAATTAACCGGCAAACTGTGGATAGTATTGCTTCATTTTGTCACAGTCGTTAACAATAACTGATTACAGGTTCCTTTATCAAAATAAGGGAGTGAGAAGTATTAACGATTGTCGCTGACACTGCCCAGGTTCATACGATTAATCAGTAGAAAGTGGACCCACTATCAATAATTCTTCTCTCACTTAGGGCCAGATGTAGGAAGCCTAATACCGGTCGGTAACGGCCAAAATTACCGAATTTCGGCCATTACCGACCGGTATTAGTCTTTTCAGATGTAGGAAACCACATTTCAGGATTTGGTAATTTACCGAGTCGGTAATTTAAGAAATCGGTAAATTACCAAATTCTTAAAATAGCGATTCAGTAAATTACCGAATCTGTAATGTAGGGATCACTCAAGTGAGTGCTTCTTACATTTAAGGATTCGTTATTTACCACCAACTATTAGTTGGTGGTAAATAACGAATTCCTTTTAAAAAGCAATTTTTTACTTTTTATTCAGTGCCATGTGGCAGACATACATGCCCTTAGGGCATCTATGTGTGCCACATGTGCACCCATGCACTATTCAGGGGTGCAACAGGGTGTCAATGTGACACCCTGCCACCCTTGAAAGGGTTCCCCCTATTACCGATTTGGTATTACTGATTCGGTATTTACTGAATCGGTATTTACCAAATCTGTATTTCCCATTCATTCATATGGGCCTCCAGGCCCATAGGAATGAATGGGAATTACTGAATCGGTATTTACCGATTCGGGAAATACCGAATCTGTAAATACCGATTCTTAAATACCGAATCTTACTGATTCAGTAATTTTTACCGAAAAATTATCTACATCCCATTTACCTATTCTTAAATAGCGAATCGGAAAAATTCAGTATTTAAGAATAGGTAAATTGAGATTACCTACATCTGGCCCTAAGTCCTTAATTATTTTTTTTTTATGGAGCTCTAGCCCAGTAAATTTACTAGTGGTATACTTCATCATCGAATCTTTGTCCATTCACCAACTGTGTTTGGAGAGGCTCAATCTGGGGACTCAAGGGAACACGTTGATATGGGGGATGTAGTAAGCTGGATGAAAACAAAACACTGCAAGAAAATTAATTAATATTAATTATGCTGGGCTCTAGAAAGTAATCCTTTATGTTCACGCGTCCTCTCCAAAGTCTTCAGGACAGGATTGCCTTTCGAGGCCAGGCTATGTTTCCTTAAGTCGACCTATGAGGACTGGACCAGGTAGACAAGAGGTGACCTCCCTATGCAGTCTCTCTGAATTATTTGCATTAGTCACTACGATCACTACAATCCTGCACCCTATGGTGCCTGAGGAAGAGGCGTTCTGCCTCACTGATCCAGGAGGCAGTGGTGCCACGGCAGGAGTGCATACATGGGCGCTAGAAAATCCCAGGGGAAATACAGCTCCCTCGTATGAGGTTAGGAGTGGAGCTGTGCTTCTGTAGAGCTACAGACACGTTAAAGATGCCTAATTCAAATTTGAATACTCTGCTAAAAGTTTCCAATGATTTTAGGCTGAAAATGAATGATTATGAGTAACATAAAGTGCTGCAAAATTGCAGCTAAATTTTCATATTTGTGCAGCTAAATTTCCATATTTGTGCAGCTAAATTTGCTAATCCATTTTGCAATATCCGTTATGTAAGAGATGTACTTGCACTGTAAGAATGCCATATGTATCTGTGTGTATGAATAATTACACAAATAATGATATAAATGGCACTTACCAATTTATTTTTTATTTAATTCTTCAAAAGCGGTTATCATTTCAGTGTAGGGGGCCAAGGTGATTTACATCACACTCTAAGAGAAAATAAATCATACTTTTGTGTAAAACACCAAACAGTAAATGTTACATAAGATAATGAGGGTTGTATGGTGTAGGATTCACATATCAACTATACTTGCAGATATTATATGTTCAGAGTGGCTGGTGGAGAAAAACACAAATTCAGGATTTAAAATGTAAGGCAGTGATTGGGGTTGTAAGTATTAACTAGACTTAATTACTACCCAAAGTAACCCTTCTTTGCAAACTTAGAATCAATAACAGATTGAGGAAAAAAAGGGATCTAAACCAATGACTTGAAGTTTGCATGCTGCTCCTTGATGCTGGGTCATAGTTCACGGTGCTGTATTAGTAGGATTGCAACTTATGAACTGAAAGTAACAAAAGGATATATAAGGAGAAACAGTAACCCACATATCTATCTACATAAAATACAAATCTGTGTTCTCCATGTTACAATGTACTGTGCAGTAGCCACATCAACCCCCCATGCTACTTTATGAATCAAAACTGTGACCAGATAAAACACAGATCTCTACAGCAAAAGCACTAAGCACCAGAGTTGTCTTAGCATTATTATTATCTCCTGAAATTTGCTAGGCAATGAAAGTTCTCTGCAACAGATGCCTTCAGCCATAAGATAATTTGAAATGCAGTCTCTTTGTGAGCAATTAATTAAGCAGAACAGATTTAATGCCACATTTGTCCTTCTTCCCAATTTCTTTGCGGCAGATTTTTAAAATGTCAATGTATAAGTTAACTGTCAGACGCCGCTTTCCATGTCTCATGTCTATTGTGACTCGATCCCTTATTCTCTGAAACACCATGACCCTTTATGGGTTCCTGAAGTAGATTATTTTTCAGTCCCACAACTAGTGGGAATGAAGCTCGTTGCTCTTTCAAAGAATAAGACTGGATTTCTGCTCTGGCGGATTCCTCCAGTCTACAGAAGCCTGATGTTTTGTTTTGTGCCCCAACATCTGAACCAAAAGCTGGATGTTTGGAAGCCACAGCCTCCCAAAAAGCAGCTGTGGGCTAGACCTACCTTTCTCACTAGTTGGGTCACACTTGGCTTTCCCTTTCACCTTTCTGAGGAGAGGACGTCAACCCTGTTACTCAGCAGGAATCTCTTTAGCGATTACATCTCCTGGTGAAGTCGGTACACTCTCCACAACTCTCTTTTCATAATGGATCACATTTCCTGTAGTGGTAGGGATGAAGAGAGAGATTTAGGGGCAGATGTATCAAGATTCGATTTTGCGAATCCCAAATAGCGATTTTTTGCGAATAGCTATTTAGAATTCGCAAAATGGAATGTATGTAACAATTCGCTATTTTTTAGCGATTCCTTAATATTCTTTATTTCTGAATTCGCATTTTGCGAATTCGCAAATAAGGAATAATTTCCCATGCATTCCTATGGGCCAGGAGGCCCATAGGTATGACTGTGAAGTAATTCTCAAATTGCGAATTCGCAATTTGCTAATCGTAATTTGAGAATTATTTCAAGGGTGCAGGGGTGTCTCAAAGACACCCTGCTGCACCCCTGAAATGCACATGTGTGTGCATATGGCGCACATACATGCCCTATGGGCATGTGTGTGCGTCACATGCCACCTTAACAAATGACAAATTGTGCTTTTTTAAAAGAATTCGCAAATTACCATCAACAACAAGTTGGTGGTAATTTGCGATTTCTTAATAAAAATTCGCAAATTGAAATTGCTATATACATAGCATTTAAGGAATCGCAAAAATTGTGTTTCCTTAAATGCTATGGCAAAATAAGGAATCGCAATTTTTTGCGATTCCTTAAATTGCGATTTTTTTAATACATTCCAAAACATGCAAAAAGGCCGTTTGCGACTCGCAAAGGCCGAAATCCTGTGATTTTCGGCCTTTGCGACTCGCAAAAGGCTTGATACATCTGCCCCTTATTCCCTACTGTGTTGGAACTTCTATTTCATGAATTAAAGGTTGCTTGGTGCAGGACTTGCTAGGGGAGATCTCTTACTAGTTCCAACATTCTATTGTAGTTATTTAGGGCCCGATTACGATGCCAGTCAGATGAGCATCCGACTGGCATCGCTGCGGTAAAGGGACCGGCCGACAGGTAGTCAGCATTACTGACGGCCAAATTAGGATTCAGCATCCATGGAGGCGGTCGGAACCAGGCCTCTTTGCATTGAGACTTGTGCTGCGACCTGGAAAAGGGCCACAGCACGAGCCCCAATGTCAAAAGGCATGTTTTTAAACATCCCTGCACCCTGTGGCAGGCACCATGAGGGGCCTGCCACACTATGGAGGGATGTTTAGGAGGCACCACAGGTGTCCCCCGGAACTATAGCGGAGGGCCACAGGAGACAGGGGCCCTGCTAGAGGCTCAAAAAAGCCTTTCCGCAAGCCTTTTCACATCGGAAGAAGCAACATGAAATGGATGGCGGAAAGGTGGATCATAATCTCCATAGCGGTACCTGAGAAGGCACCGCCCCCATTGTAGGGAAAGTAATCCAACCAACCGCCCAACGGTCTCCTTGAGCTCATCGGAAGCTGTTGGTCAGTCCCAGGAGCAATGCGGTCTGACCGGCCGCATCATAATGCGGCGGTCTCACCGAGGATATGGATGTCGGTGGGACCGACACCGACGGCACGTCGGTTTTAGTCCCACCAATATCGTAACTAGGACCTAAGAGTATGCACTCTTAGGGATATCACTCCTCTGCAAGAGGAGTGCATTCTCTATTGACTTCATAGAGCTCTGGTGGCTCCACTTTGGGAAAGTGACCCATGTTTATCTATCTGCGGGACACATGTTGAAAGAATCGTAGTCCATTCCTACAAAGCAAGGCATTTTTCACTACTCACCCAACTCTCTGGAATCTCAGCGCTGAAATATGCAGAACAAGCCAACCCTCAATACGGCTGCCAGAATGGTAATGGGATTAAAGAAATTTGACCACATCTCCCCTGCCCTCAAAGAACCCATAGAAATGCGGGTGAACTTCAGAACGGCCTGCCTCACCCACAAAGCCCTCCACACAGGCAAACCCCAATATCTGGCGTCTAAACTAAAAAAAGCAGGTCAGAGTAGGAACCTCAGAAGCTCCAATACCTTACTGCTCATCCCGCTAAAACCTCGAAAACAAAAAACGCGGCCAGATTCTTCGCCTGAAATGCACCCAAAATATGGAACTCCACCCCCCCACATCAGAACTTTTCCCTCCTTCGCTAAATTCAAAAGTCAGCTCAAAATCCTCTTCCTCGATTGATCTCCAGCGATCAGATAGGATCAATCGGAGTGCTGAAAATGCCACTTTACCCCTCCCGGCTGTGGGATAACAAGTTGTTGTAATGGACCCACTCAACATCTTCTTTACTATGACTCCCACCCGGACTGTCTCACTGTTTTGCTATTTGTTCTGCTCTCTTTTGCTCGCTTTATTGTAATATGTTGGGCTTTCGCGTGTTTTGCTATGCAATTGCTGGGAAGCGCTCCGATACCCTCCGGTCAGGCTAGCGCTATACAAAACTTCGTAAATAAATAAATAAATAAAACATAAAAAATAAAAGTTGAGGTTTAAATCTACCCAGGTTCGTCACAGATTAACCTTACTAGCTAAAAGATCTTTCAGTAGTGCCTCGGAAACATTAAGTTTATTCATTAAACTGAATAGGCCAATTGGCTGTGCCTTTAGTACATTATTGGAAATTGTGAAGGTGCAGTTGGCTACATGAGTTGAACTTCAGTATATTCAAGTTGGCTTACCCTTGGCCATTTTGTGAAGTGAGAGCAATTCTGTTGTGGAGCCTGACATGTATTTTATTTAGGATTTGTAATGCGCATAGCTGCCTCCGTGACGAGGCGTCCCAGCGCAACCATAAACCCCATAAACCCAGGACCGAACAGTGAAACAGCAACATTTAGACTACCTGCGAGGGAAAGAGCCAAGTCTTTAAGGCTTTTTGAAATGCCAGATGATTTGGCATTGCTCTCATGGTGAGAGGGAGCGAATTCCAGAGTTTCGCGGCCAGGTAACCGAAAGAACGACCACCAGCCCTCGATCTCCATACGCGTGGAACACGGGCCAGCGCAAGGTCAGCAGATGGAAGCAGGCGCCCCAGCACATAGTACTCCAACAAGTGGAGTAGCCCTGGTGGGGCCTGTAGTGTCAAGATCTTATGTGAATAACAAAGTGCCTTAAACTCAATACGCCGGTCAACTGGCAGTCAATGGAGCCTTGACAGCACATGTGCAACCGAGTGAGATCTAGGCAATGCAATCAAAAGCCGAGCCGCCGCATTCTGAACCCTCTGAAGGCATTTAATGCTCGCCTTGTTGGTGCCCAAGTAAAGACAGTTTTTACCCAAAAAAAGCTCCTGGCCACCAATTCTGATACTGCTAATGAATTATGCAGGTTTTACATACAACGCAATTAGTCACTGTACTTTACTTCAAAAATTGTATTTGTTAATCTTTTTAAAAATGTCATTCATACTTCAAAGTGCATGAGAAGAATACACATTTCCTTCATAATAGAGTACAGAGAATCACTCTGAAAAAGACTTTCAATGGACTATTTTGTCCGGTATCAAATCAGCCCCCCCCCCCACCCCCCAGGAGGACATTTGGAAGACATGTTGGCAAAAAAGAAGCCTATCTGATTCTAAAATTTCATGGAACTACAAGAGGGCTGAATGACCAGACTGAGCTTAATCAGATATTATCTTGAAACAGTGGCGTCACACGTCCAGAATGGCCCCCTTAAAATACACTAGCCTGTGTTATCCATGCGAAAAACAATTGGTTTATAAACCTGAAAGATTGGCACAGCCCCCTCAGTAACACCAACTTGCCCAACCCATGCGGGAACTACGTGTTCCATAATCCTATTGAACACTCGAGAGGAAGGAACCCTTGTAAAAACAGCGTCAGCACAAGCACCGCGTGTTGGGTGCTTGCAGAGAGACGTCGGATGTGGTGCACACCATAAGGAATTTCAGCTCAAAAGTGAGTAAAGCGTTATGCAGCTGCGAATATGAAGCGCTATAACTTGGTCGCACAATCAAATCGGTCTTTTGACTAATCCCAACAATGCCAAAAAATTGCCTGAAGTACACCCGATAATCCGACCACATCGTAACATCTGTTGCCTGCCAAAATGGGTCGCACAAAAAGAAACAACACCTAATCTTTGCTACAGTGGATGCAACATTGCGCATCACTTGAACTAAGACTTAATGCGTATTGTATAGCGGTAAAGAGAACATCTGTATTGAAATCCTGCCGTACTTTATATTATTAGGAAATTATGAAGTCCTAATGAAGAAGACGCATCTCTTTGGATGAAGAGGAACCGCCTTACAGAGTAAGATAAGTGCTTTAAAAATCTCGACCCTGTATACAGTGAACTAAATATTAGGGCTAAAACACCTGTAAGAATTTATTTCATAGGGTGAAGCTACTGTGCCCAAATTAATTATCACTTGTCCTCATGCAAGAATCAGCCAACACAGGAAGAGTCTTCTGAAAAAATCCAGGAAGACTCTAGTAAGCTATTTCTCTTATGGTTTTAAAGAAAACATGATAGCTTAAAACGCCAGACTCGCAACATTAACACACATCTAATTTATTTACTTAGGTTTAGGCCTATAAAAGTAGCAGAATAAGAAAACCTCACTGCAACATAAGAAGGTACTTTTTTATATATTAATCTGCTAGAATTTAGGGAGAGAGGAAGCCAAATAGTGTGCAAATTTATGATACATTGTTGCTTTGTTAATCAATAGGATTGCACCGTGGTCCGAAGCCCTGATGATAATTCCTTAAGAAACCGGGGAATTAGAAACGCGTCGGTACGCACAAAGTACCTGCAAGGGACTATCATCAACTGAGACTCTATTTGAGGGTGGTGACACATAAAATACACCCCAAGAGCAAATTGAACTCAAAATATTTTGCCCCCGCATGGTTGTCTGTTTTAGCGTCTTATTGAATGTTTATAAGATAACAATCTTATCGCTTGCAGACACTATCAAACTTTTGACTGGTGTAGTCACATGATATGAATGTAAAGTTGTTTTTCATATATGTTTTTCCAATGAATTCATGAAAATATCAGTTTATAATTTTCTTTTGCACTATTTTGTTAATAATGTACTCTATTATGAAGGAAATGTGTATTCTTCTCATGCACTTTAAAGTATGAATGACATTTTTAAAAAGATGAACAAATACAATTTTTGAAGTACAGTACAGTGACTAATTGCGTTGTATGTAAAACCTGCATAATTCATTAGCAGTATCAGAATTGGTGGCCAGGAGCTTTTTTTGGGTAAAAAATGTTTTAAACGTCCTTCCCATAAAGGACGTAACCCCTATAGTGTAAACTCAAGTAAAGACAGTTGGCATAGTCCAATCTGGACATGATGGACGCCTGAATGATAGTCTGACGCACTTTAGGGGGAAAGAAACCGAGCAATGGTCTGAGGCCACGCAATAGCCCAAAGCAGGTCCCAGCGACGGCTTTTGTCTGTTTATCAAAAGTCAGGTCACTGTCGAACAACACACCCAGATTTTTCACTGCCTCTTTAGGGCGGGGGCAGGCTTGAGGCGATCCGGCCAGCACTGCTCAGACCAAAACTCTCGGTCCTTGCCAAGGAAGAGAATCTCAGACTTGCTGGCGTTCAACTGTAAACAGTTAGCTGCCATCCAGTCTGAGATAGCCAAGAGGTTGTTCTTGAACTTACCCACATTGGTATTGCACTTCTTCGAGAAAGCAAATACCAGTTGGTTATCGTCGGCATAAGACACCAGGGACAGCCCCCTGCTCTTTGCCACCTCTGCCAAGGGTCTGACATATAAGTTGAACAAGAGAGGGCTCAAAATAGAGCCCTGTGGGACTCCCCGCTCCAGAGCAGCCTCCCGAGAGTGGTATGGAGGAACAAAGACCTGAAACGACCTGTCTTCCAGGAAAGACCTGAACCAGGCCAATGCCACATCTCTCACCCCCACTTCCTTGAGGCGTTTCAGAAGGATTTCATGGGAAACCGTGTCGAAGGCAGCACTTAGGTCCAAAAGGACCAGTGTCGCAGGCCAATGCCACTTCTCTCACCCCCACTTCCTTGAGGCTTTTCAGAAGGATTTCATGGGAAACCGTGTCGAAGGCGGCACTTAGGTCCAAAAGGACCAGTGCGGCAGAGTCCCAAACATCCAGACTGCCCCGGATAGTTTCTAACACAGCCAGCAGAGCAGACTCTGTGCTGTGCCGAGGCCGAAAACCATGCTGAGTTGTAGCAAGAATAGCATTCTGCTCAAGGAACTTAGCCAGAGTAAAGTTCACATGGGATTCCACCAGCTTGGTCAGGAAGGGGAGCTGGGAGATAGGTCGATAATTCCCTGGGTCACCCGGGTCCAATGAGGGCTTTTTTAGTAGTGGAACCACTTTAGCATGCTTCCATGCCTAGGGAACAGAAGCTGAGCTCAAGGACAGATTGGCCAGATCGAGACTCACTGGAGAGATTAAGGAGTGTAGCTGGCGGAAAAGGGCGGGTGGCATAGGGTCCGCTGGGGAGCCAGATCTGATTTTAGAGCACAAAGCCTCATAACCCAAAAGGGTCAAAGGAGGGAATGAGGACAGGCAGACTACCCCCGGGTTATCTACCATGTCTGGCACCCCTCCTTCCAACGGGGGGGTCATCGTTGGTAGACCCCTGTAGATCTGGTCCACTTTATTCAAAAAGTACTGCGCATGCTCATCACTTTGATGGTTAGAGCTGATGGAAGAAGCTCTCTTGGATCCAGCGCTCTTCATGTCATTAAGCAGGGAGAAGATGGTCTTAAGAGGGTTGGAACTGGCCAAGATTTTGTTGGTTACAAAGTCAGTGCGAGCTCTGTGAATGCACTTGTGGTAGTGTTTGATAGCGGCCCAATATTATTATTTTTGCAGACGTCTCATATGAGCGTCGCCACGCTACCTCTAGCTGCTTGCAGCCCTTTTTCGCCAGCGTAAGTGACTCAGAAAACCAAGGATTGGAAGGCCCTCGCCCCTTGCCCCCTCGTTTAGCTGGAATACAACTGTCCAAACCAGCTGTCAGCCATTCCTGAAAGCGCAGATTGGCTGCCTCCGCATCACATGGAAGCGGAGGCCAATGCTCGGTTAACCAACTAGAAAAAAGGTAGGGATTCAATTTGTGCCAAGGACGTTTGAGCACTCGGACTAGGCGGGGCTGTTCAATTTGCCCTGTAATTGCAGAGCAAATGGGACCAGGAAGTGATCGGTCCAGACCTGCGGGACCGGTGAATGAACAGTTAGAGAACTTAAGTTGGAGAAGATAGGGTCCGACAGGTGGCCCACCACGTGTGTGCCCTCAGCGACGTGCTGCATTAGCTGGAAGGCCTCTAAATCAGCCAGAAAGCAGGCAATCTCGGATTTTCCCCCATTCTCTAAGTGGAGGTTAAGGTCCCACAGGATGGTGAAATTCGCCGACTTGCTAGCCAGTGGCCCAACCACACTTAGTAAGTTGTCCTTGAACAAGCTGGATGGTCCTGGGGGCCTAAAAATTAGCAGGCCAGATAAAATGGAATTGTGATTGAGCTGGATTTTAAATACGGCACTTTCATAGCCAGCAATGTTTTCCTTGCACAGGCTAAGAGAATAGGCTTCCTTGGTGATCAAATGCCTCCCCCTCTGCCCCCCTCTCTATTAATTGCCGCTAGCACATACCCCTGTGGTAGCACTAACCAAGACTCTGCCACAGAGTCTTGTGTAAGCCAGATCTTGTTGAGAAAGAGGGCGTCGGGGGACTCGTCGACTCAAAGATAGAACACCTCCGCATGGTGTTTTGTCAACGAGCGACAATTCAAACTCAGGAAACCCTGATGGATTTTAAGGGAGCAGATGCAGGGATCCTGACGGCGGCTCGGCACGGACGGGCGCCGACGGGCTTGCCTTTGGCATGCCAATGGCGATGCGAATTCTTTGCCTCGTGGAAGTCCATGCAACAGAGGGAATGTGTTAGTTCAGAGGGTGACACATCGAGCAGCAGAGGTAATGCACCGGTTTTGTGGGAGATGTGCTGTGCCATGGAGAAGATGCATTGGTTCTGCTCAATCCACAGATAGGCCGTCAGAACATGTTTATGCCCACTTCCAAGGGTTCAGGACTGGGGTGACACAAAGTTGGAAGGCAGGACTCACAAATGGTAGAATCCAGATGCTGGAGTCAAGGTTGTTGGAACCTTCTGTCCCTGAGGCTCTAGTGCCTAGGGACTAATTAGGACTTTGGCAGTCTAGGAGAAGGGCTGCCATGCCACCGCCTTGCTCCAAGACCCCCAAAGCCAAACTGGCACAGCCCGCCAGCTTATGACTTTTTTAGTCTCTAGCTGGTGGTTCTTTGATGGCCCCAGAGCAGTGCCTATGAAATAGACAATCCAGTGGGGAAGTGAAAGGCAGAACCTGAGTTGCATGGACTTGTTTAATCAATACTGTGCAGGAACTGGCATGCATGCACACAGAGGGGCACAATATGTGCCCCCCTGCATGCACCCCATATCCCTGAGGCAACAGTGGACTTTATAGGGCCCCTTTGTTTCCACCCTGCCACAGTTTTCATGGCGGGTTCACTGCCATGAAAACCGCGGTGGAGAGGAAACTCGTAATATGCTAAGCATATTGTGGCCTCAAGACTGCAGCAACACCGCCAGGGATCTTTGATCCATGGCGGTTGGGGGGGTCTGATTGCCCAATTGGTTATAGGTCGGTCAGACTGCTGGTGCACCGACCGCCACCGTGGCTATGGTGGTTCCATATTCATCATTTTGTCCTAAGTCCTTTAAGTCCCAGTCCACCAAAGGAGTACACTTCTAAAGTCTTCCAGTTCCTCAGAGGAGGCACGTAGAGACTCACAGGATGATAGGCAGAGGCCAACACAAGGGTCCAGTCCAGGTCCAGTTGCTACTGGCCATCTGAGGACTTCCAGAAAAAGGCCTCTTGTATCTAGAACAGAAGGTTAGCAATATGACCCTCGGAGTCCACATCTTTATCATGGGTACAAAAGGGAGGAGATGCAGTCCTTCAGTGCTCCTCGCAGGTTACAGACAACAACTTTGGTCCTATTGTGGTCTTCTGCAGGTCCAGAAAGTGTTCTGGAATGGGTGCCTGGAGGTGCTTCTTATATATCCAGCACAAGCTAGTGGATGGGAATGACTTCTGGGTGCACCCCAACCAATGTGGTAGATGTTCCTGGGACCAGCTCTACCTACTTTGGGCATTTACAAGATGGTGAGGGCTGGGGGTGTGTGTGGGTGAGTGTAGAATGGTAATCTTGGTGTCCTCCCACCCCTAACACTAAAATCTAGTTTGGAGCAGCCACTTTACCCGAATCCTGGGCGGTTAATTCCGTTCCACTCGCGAATTTGCGGAATTTGGGTAATTTTGCGTTCCGTGGAGAACGCAAAATTGCCCAAAATTCTGCATTCTGCGACTTCGCGAAATTGTTTGCTTGTTCGCGTTCTCAAAATGCGTGTTCATGAGATATTTCACCCCGAGCACGCAAACAGCAATTGCAAACAGGAAAAAAGCATCGCGAACAAGCAATCCCACGTGTTTGCGGAATTTCTACGTGTCCGAGGAGATTTTTTACTGTTTTGCGCAGATTCGCGTAACGCGATTATGCAAATTCCACTCACCCCTACTTTACCCAAAAAAAAAATTCAGAGACAGACGTCTGGTAGGAAAAAGTAGAGACCTTCAATAAAAATTATTGGATCCACAAGAATTGTCTTGGCATCCTGTTCTCTCCCCTTTCAAGGGCGTCCCAGGGGTCATAGGTAAATCCAGTAGGGCTGTCAAGCAGGATTGGACACTTACACAGGATTTGACACTGCAGTCAAAATGATACTCACAGCCTCCACCCTGCATAAGTACAGAGAAGTCATCTTTGCCCATTCAGGTCAGCCTATTGTTTGCTCCTTTGAGGCATTTCACAACTAATCACTGACTAGGAGCTGGCATAGGCTTCTGTTAATTAGCCTTCTGACAGTTCAGGCAGGTAAAGCGTAACATTTTTAAAGTTACTTTCCCTTACTATTTATTAAAAATCTGACTTCACTAATGAATTAGATTTTAGTAACTTTTAAAAATAGTGGTTTTATTAGTTTTCTAGCTGGAACTCTTCCCAAAGTATTAGTATTTAATATTGCTTCCCAGTGTTTTGCTATGGGCCAGCCAGCCTTTCTACAGTAAAAAGAGCCTTTGGGGGCTAGTCACTCTAAGGACATGCTAACTTTAAATGTCTACATGTCCTGCTTTTAAATACTGTGCAATCTGCCTTGTGGGCTACAAGGCATACATAGTCGTGGTGTATTAGTATTTTAAAGGAAGGTTTTTACCTGGCAAAAGGGGTCTACTTTGACTGGTAGCAGTGCATGTGTTGCACTGCCAATTTAAGCTGCAGTGGTTGGCCTGAAACCACGTTTGCACCATCACTGTAGTTTATGGAACAATAGGTGCTGCAATACACTAGTGCAGTGGCATTTCATTTACAGACCATGGGTACACCTTGTTCCATATAATAGGGACTGATAGGTAAGTTAAATATTCCAATTAGGAATATTCAAATTCGACTATGTTAAAAGGGGGACCACAGGCACTTTACTACTGTATAGGAGGGGTAAATTGAACAGAGTTCTAAAAGTAGCAACAAAAAAAAAGTCCAACAGTGGGCAAACAATCTGGGGTGGCAACGCAGAAAAGGCAAGTTTCTTACACTCTTTCTATGTTGCATGCAGCCTGGTAAATCAAACTGAGAGTAATCAATCTTATTCAGCTGACCATGATGAAAAATACTCAGAATTAATGATCTTGTGCAATTATATGTGTTGAGTCCATTTGCTTGTCTGCTACAGTTGATACATAAATACTTAATAAAAAAGATGATAAAAAAGGAAAAGAAAATCAGTGTAAAAAAAGAATATCATTGCACTAACTTGCCAGAATTCTTTGAGCCAAATGGGATTGCTGGAAATGGCGGAATTCCATGCCTAAAATCTGATATTATTAGTTACGAATCTGGGAAATATATAGACCTAGAATAGTAAGTAATAGGCTGATGTATGCGTGAATAATAAAACGTCTCCACATCATTTCTAATTTATTGAAATATGGAATTTTGTCATTGACTGACTGCCGGCTCTCTGCTATGGTGTAGTACTGTGATCCCATTGAGCATAGAGGCATTGAGTCAGCGACATCTGATGAAAGAGTGAACCACTCGCCATATTGAGGACAACTATACATATCCTATCATCAACTGTATACCTATACGGATCTTCATCAAGTGAAGTATACATCTTCAATGCACTCCTGAAGCGCCAGGATACCCGTGGGGTGACAGATTGCGCTATATAAATTCTAAATCAATCAATCAATCACTCCTCATTTGTTTCATAGCAGAAATGTCCATGGACTGACTGAGATTCTGGCAGATGTTATGTCTCTCAGATAAGGGTTAAAATTATTTTAGATATGGCTTGCCACAACTAGTCCCAACAACTGGAAGTTTACTTTTTGTCTAAACAAGAATATCCGTAATGTATAAGCAGTGAGGTTTACAAGGGAGTTTACTTACTGCATCACATGTGTGGGGCAGAGATGAACAGGGAGAGGATAACGGTTGGGGGGGAACGCGGGGGAGGGGAAAGGCTCGGATGATACTAGGGAACACAGTGGGAAAAAGAGGGAGGTGCAGAAGAGAGCAACGAAATACTGACACACAGAGGAAAGAGGAGGGGCCACGCACTGTGGTTGAGTGTTAAAAGTCAAAGGCTGTCTGTAAGAATGGTTATTACTTTCTAGTTGTCCTCCCAGGAAACAGACTAACAAAAGACAGGACTTCTGAGTGAAAGATTCTCCACAGATGTCTTCAAGGCTACGGGAAGAACACATTTTCTGGGTTATTTAAAGAGCTGGTGTAGTTGCCTGCTTTCTAGACATTAGTTTGCACGCCCAGCCGCGGTCGTTAGTAGGTGTTTTGCATGGCGGTGTCATAGGGAGGGGGAGGGGCAGAGTGGGGGGGGTCGTAATCTATGGATTACTGAGCTTTACAGGTAAATAAACATATAAACAGGCGCGGTGCGTCCATTGGACCCACCGCGTCGCCACTAAACCACATACAAATTTTTTAAAAAATCGCGCTACCTGCCGGCCGGGAATCCGGGAGACACCCGACTTTCCCGGAGTGCGCAGGGGGGGTGGGGGCCTGATGGGCCTGCTAAAGCTGCGCATGTCGACTTTTGGGCACAAACATGCCCGCGCATGCGCAGATTGTTTCCCCCCTGATTTTTCCTTTAGAGAGAGGACATGGGGGCGGGCGGCAGGCCCCGGGGTTGTACAGGGCAACTGGGCGAGCAGTTATGGTGCCCCCCCAGCCAATCCTGGCTGGGGGGGCACCATACAGCGCCAGGATTGGCTGGTCAATGATCAGAGTGCTATGAAGGAACATTGTTTACTAAACGGGTTCACTGTAGTAGTGTAGTGTACACGGAAAGTGAAATCCGACCTTGAGAAATATAGATGCCGAGTGATTTTTATTTATTAAATTATGCCGCAGTAGCAATCGCCAGTTAGGCAGCACAGGTTTGCTTATGAAATGTGGTGATAGAAAAGTAAATACCTGATTAACTCATTAAAGAAACACTATAGGAAGTAACGTCGTTATGCACGCGTTTGCAATGGCGGTTTTTGGCGCGCTGCTACAAATGAGTGTAGCTTTGTCGGCCATCTAACTGCTAATGACTCGTTTTGCTGCCCTTATTTAGACTCGTTTTGCTGGCCCTTCTGCCCTCATTTACACTCGTTTTGCTGCCCTTCTGCCCTCATTTACACTCGTTTTGCTGCCCTTCTGCAACTCGTTTTGCTGCCCTTCTGCCCTCATTTACACTCGTTTTGCTGCCCTTCTGCCCTCATTTACACTCGTTTTGCTGCCCTTCTGCAACTCGTTTTGCTGCCCTTCTGCCCTCATTTACACTCGTTTTGCTGCCCTACTGCAACTCGTTTTGCTGCCCTTCTGCTCTCATTTACACTCGTTTTGCTGCCCTTCTGCAACTCGTTTTGCTGCCCTTCTGCCGTCAATTAGACTCGTTTTGCTGCCCTCATTTACACTCGTTTTGCTGCCCTTCTGCAACATTTGTGTTTGTCAGTGTTACATGCAATGTTTATTCCCCACGATCCCCACCCCTTTATGAATGATGGATGCAGGATGGATGCAGGATGAATGAGTGGATGGATGGATGGATGGGTGGATGCATGAATGAATGATGGATGCAGGATGGATGCAGGATGGATGGGTGGATGGATGGATGGATGGATGGATGGGTGTATGAATGAATGATGGATGCAGGATGGATGGGTGGATGGACGGGCGGATGGATGCAGGATGGATGGGTGGATGCATGAATGAATGATGGATGCAGGATGGATGGGTGGGTGGATGGATTGGTGGATGCATGAATGAATGATGGATGCAGGATGGATGGGTGGATGGATGGATGGATGGGTGAATGCATGAATGAATGATAGATGCAGGATGGATGGGTGGGTGGATGCATGAATGAAAGATGGATGCAGGATGGATGGGTGGGTGGATGCATGAATGAATGATGGATGCAGGATGGATGGGTGGGTGGATGGGTGGATGCATGAATGAATGATGGATGCAGGATGGATGGGTGGATGGATGCATGAATGAAAGATGGATGCAGGATGGATGGGTGGGTGGATGCATGAATGAATGATGAATGCAGGATGGATGCTGGATGGATGGGTGGGTGGATGGATGGATGGATGGGTGGATGCATGAATGAATGATGGATGCAGGATGGATGGGTGGATGCATGAATTGATGCAGGATGGATGATGGATGGGTGCATGGGTGGATGGATGGATGGGTGGATGCATGAATGAATGATGTATGGATGCAGGATGGGTGGGTGGGTGGATGGATGGGTGGATGCATGAATGATGTATGGATGGATGCAAGGTGGTTCCGGCTCGCTTGCTGCGCTCGCTCGCTGCGGTGCAATATGCAAATTAGTTTATGCCACACCACTTTCAAATGTCACTAGCCGCCCCTGCATATAAATAAATAAAACGAATTTTGTCGCACGCACTGCATCGCATTCGGGGATGCAGTGAACGCAACAAAATTCGTTTTATTTATATATGTGTTTACTTACCTGTAAAGCTCCGTAATCCATAGATTACAATCCCTCCCCTCCCCCTCCACACTTCACCGCACTGCAGGAACACCTACTACCGACCGCGGCTGTGCACGCCTCCATGTGCACAGGTGCAGTCATGTTTCTGTGATTTATGCGTTTAAGCACCAGTTCTCTGCTGTGATTAGTGTAGATGCGCGGGTTACTTTTTCCATCGGACACAATATTGATGGTTAAAATATCGAGTGAACAGAATATCAGGTCAAAAATATAGAGGACAAAAATATCGAGAAGGTAAGTGCAAATAGGTAAGTCTAGATCTCCTATTCTGATCCCCACATCTACGTACCGTGAAGATGTATATATCTATTCAAGGTACATATATATGTAGTTAAGTATAGTAAAACTTTGCTTACCCATAAAAACTCAGCTTATCCTTGATATCCTTGACCCAATATTTTGTCCACACAATATTTTTTCTTCGATATTTTGATCAAATAAATACCCAAATCTGTTTTTGCACAGACGCTCATTGTCCATGATAGTTTCCAGGAATTCCACGTGCAAAAATTGTGTCAACATTTGCCCCATAACTATCAACAAACTACAAGTAAGAATTATTCTACAGTAAAACAGAAGTTCAAGGGCAGGCCGCTTCTGTGGCTGCACGGTTCACACTTTCTACCTCTGGCACCGTGTGTGGGTTTTTTATGCACCTGTTGGATAACCTATTACTCAGATTTTCTGTTTCAGTTTTATTATTCATGGCATGCATTACAACCAGATTCCCGGAAGACATTTCTCTGCCTCTTGTTTGATTAAAGAGTAGCTGTCAGAGAGGATTTCTGTTCTCATTCAAGTTCCAGCGCCTGAACAGCGAGAATAGGAAAACAAATGTATCCTCCAATCCCATTTCATTACCAATGATTAAAATCGCGGAGAGCGTGAAAATGGCAGATTTAAACATGAACCCAGACAACAAAGTACATGCCTGCTGGTAATTCCCTGGAAACATTTGTCACATAGTAAACCGGCCAAGGCCTTATAGATTTGCAGTCACAAAGAAAAGCAGGTGGTGCAGATCGACCATGCTGTGACACTGTCTGCTGTCTATGGCTTAAACTTTAATCAGAACAGGCTCTTGTCCTGCTTGCGAGAAAGGGGAAACAACTACAAAACCCTTCACGCTGCCGCTAAGGGGGACGGCGGTGGTGGCAATAAAACTGATGGTATTTAGACAAAAAACATCTTGACTAGTAAAGTGGGTTTGTGTATTTATTACACTTTTGTAAGCTGATCAATTTCTTAACATGAACATTCAATATTTTGGATCAAAACTGAGAAGAACGACAATTTAGAACAATCCATATAACATGACTAACAAATGAAAAAACAGAATGTTACAAACAGAATACACAATATTACAAACAGCTTGAGATAACCAGTCCTTAGATTTTACAAGAAATGTGGCGACACTGTACAGGGCCGGACTGGGAACCAAAACCGGCCCTGACAAGGTGCTCAGCCAGCCCCCCCCCCACGGGGGTTGGGGGTGCGCCGGGCTCTTTGCCAGGTCCGGTTTTCGGCTATGCTGCAAAAACGGCCCTGTAACAAAAACGGCCCCCAGGGGCCCAAAAACGGCCCCCACCCGTGCAGCGCACCGGGAAATTGCCCGGTGCCTGCTACGGCCAGTCCGGCCCTGGTGACACAAACAACTTTAAATTTCAAGGACTAAGGTCTGCCAACAACAGCTAGTCATATAAGCCTATTGCAACAGGCAAATTGCCCTATTTGTGTACTATATGATTGAGTGACTGAGATGTAAAATTCGAACAAGCTGAAATAGGGTCAACACGTTTCAGAACCCGGAGTCTCTTTGGGGGTTCTTCCTCAGGACTGGGACTGGGTCAAACACCTTCAAAATATAGTTTAAGCACCAAGAGGGGGTGGTTGTAGCCTCTTTTCAGGGGTTTCTCCAACTCTTGAGCCCACAGATTAAATACAGTTAATAGCGAGGATAGTTGCAGGAGGATTTAACAATGTGATGACCATTGTGTTCAAAGGCTACCCTGGGGAGCACATGGCGTGTCAAGTTAATCAATTCAGTTGCTTCCTGAATTTAGAAGCATAAGCTGCTGCAACTTTTCTCCGGCATGTCTGAGTCAGAAAGGCTTCTCAGGACTTCCCGAGAAGCCTTTCTGACTCGGACCTGCTGGAGAAAAGAGGATACAAGGACTGATTATCTCAAATTGTTTGTAATATTGTGTTTTCTATTTGTAACACTTTGTGTTTTTTAATTTATTAGTCATGTTATATGGATTGTTCTAAATTGTCGTTCTTCTTGGTTTTGGTCCAAAATATTGAATGTTCATCTTAAAAAAATGATCAACTTACAAAAGTGTAATAAATACACGAAACCACTTTAATAGTCAAGGTGGTTTTTGTCTAAATATTGTTTACTTAAAATACACCCTCCCCACAACTTGCTATTTATAATTACAAAATAGAGCTAGCAACTTAACAGGAGCTTGGCGTTAACACATCGTTTGCCTATTTGACAGTAGAGCCAAGCTTGCTTCAGCGTGCTGCACTTCAGCATGTCAAGAAAGATACTGATGGTGCTATGAAGAAAGAGAGGAGTGCAAGAAGAATGCTTCAGAAAACTGGTAAGAGGATAATTCTTTGTGGAAAATTAAAGTTACTGTTTTGCACTTATGGTGATCTCGTTATTCGTTTACAAAATATATAAAATACAAATTAGGAGACAAGCGTTAGCACAGCTAAAACAAAACTTTTGCATGAGCTGTACTGTCTAGGAAGTACACGAGGAGGAGGGTGAAAGAGTGTGGCACTTTTTGTGCTTCAGCACAAGCCGGGCAGGGTAAGCAACTCACATGCGCGAATGCATGGGACTCATGTGGAATACATCAAAAAGGACAATGCATTTCTTTTTCTTTTTTTGAAATCTTTATTTTAGACCTCATACAAAGAAAAATAAAACATATCCTACATTACATGAAGCAAATATAATGGATGTCCTCTTTTTTTATTAATTCCTTTTCCCCTCTCCACCTCCTAAGACCCCCACCCTCCTATGCAACTCCACCCCCTCCCTCTTGATCCAAAAGACATTACATTGATACATTTCTATTGCTGGAATTACTCTTTAACCTTCAACTAAAAGAAATGATTAAGTATGTACATTGCCGCCGGGCTACTCGTAATTCATTGAATCCACTTCCTCCCTAATCCATCTAGTTATGGCCTCCCAAATTTCAAGACCTCTTTTTTTTGCTCTATATCCTCTTCTCTTATATATTGCAGTCTCCCACCTATATGTAGCTGCAGCTTCCCTAACCAACAGTGTAATGAGGGAGGATCCCAGTCCAACAAACACTGGCCAGACATAGCCTACACACTGCCATTGCTGTAAATAACAAAATCCGGTTTAGTTCACCGATTTCCTGTTTACTTACTCTCAGAATTATTACCTGGGGGCAAGATTCACCATATATCCCAGAATTGTGTTAAGACGTTGACCTATCTCACTTAGCAAAAGAGCAAGCTTAGGAAATGTGGCAAACATATGTACACTATCAGTGGCTAGCACCTAAAAATCCGTGCGGGTGTGATATATAGATTAAGCCACGTTTTAAAACACTGTACTTGAAGACTTGCAGCGATAAATGCTGTCTGGCTCAACCTAAGTGTCAGGTTTATCTCCACGGGATCCAGTTGTTGCACAAATGGCTCCACCTCCAAATGTCACCAACCCCCTCATGTTTTATACAAGGTGTTCGAGTCATTAGGTGAGGGAAAATAAGAGAAGAAAAAGAAGGGAAGGGAAAAGAAGGGGCCAGCAGGGAAGGGATACCTGAAATGACAAAAGACACCTTCATAAACACTAGGATAACACACAACGCTACTCTCATGAATTCACGCTAATATGCATCATTATATACCTGCTTAAAGAAAAGAACAAGACCCTCTGTAATGAGTCTTCCTTCACACTCCACTACTGCCTTTGGATCTCCACAGAGCAGCCCAGAGGGCGTAAGGAATTCGGAGTCTGTGATAACAAATAATAAGGAAGGAACGGAAGGAAAATCCTAACCAATATCCAAAAAAGGAGAGCACAGGATACGGTAGTGTGTAGGAGGCAAGAACCACAACACTCCACTCCTCACAGCCCTGTTGAAGGTTCCACTTGGCCAGAATCAAATTAAATCATGAACAAAGAAACAAAACAGTAACGCGTAGTTGCATCCACCACTGCGTTCTGGTCCCTTCAGTCTTATGTCAGGAACAACACACGGTAACGCGTAGAGGGATCCCCACAGCGCTCCACTATCAAAGTTATTGTGCATTTAAACCAGAAAACACGGCAACGCGTGGTTTCGACCACCATCGCGCTCCGCTATCAAAGTTATTGTGCCTTTAAACCAGAAAACACGGCAACGCGTGGTTTTGACCACCACGCGCTCCGCATTTTAGCAACAGCCTCCAACTCCTTTTGTGCGAACAAAACAGTTCCAAATATTCACAGCCACTTAAAATAACAGAAGGAGGAAAAGGACGGAGACACGCAGCAGCCTGCTACAGTGTTCCGTGCTCACAGTACAAAACGGAAAGTCTGGAATAGCCTAAAACGCTTACCGAGAACAGTGCTCGCTGGCAATTCAAAGTTTCAAAGTGTCTCTGACGATAATCCAGCGAAGGAAACCAGGAAACGGCGTGCAGAGCAGGACCGCTCTCACGCCATGGACGAATCTTGAATAACACGCAACAGGATGCGTGTCCCTCCCGCTAAAGTACTTCCTGGAAAAGGAACAGGGGGATTCATGGGAATCGTAGCTCCTTTACGTCACGTAGGCGCAGTACAACCGATTCTGACACTAAGGGAATCTTCACATTCTCCTGTCCCTGCTTGTAAAAGCTCCTGCCACTGACCTGTTTGTTTAACTAAGTCATCCCCCATTTCCTTGTTGATGAACTTGTATATTGGGGACAATGTTGCATAAGCTCCAAACACCATATCTAATAAAGGAATTTTAATGCAACAAACTGTCTTTTTAATCAAAACATCCCCTAACTGTGAATATTAAAAAAATGGATTATTCCCTAGCCCAAATTTCTCCTCAATTATATCAAATAAAAAAATGTCCTTGTCTTCCATTAAATCACCCAGATGCCATATACCTCTTTCAACCCAAATATTCATAAATCCACCATGAAATGCGGCTGGAAGTAAATCATTATTAGCTATTGGAGCATATCTGTGGATTCTACCAATATTAATTTTTTTCCGAACTGCCGTCCAGACTTTGAATGTGCCCAGTAAAACCTTAAATCTAACCCTTTTAAAATAAGAAAAATCAATATGTTGCATAAGACATCCTTTAACTTCCGCCCCATATATTACCTTGTATATCGAAACATTAGATGCTTCCCTTAAATCCCCCAGTCTCTTCCCAACATATTGGCCTTCTGTTTCAAAGCTGCTGCCCAATAATATACTTTAAGTATTCCCGCATATGTATTATTGCTGTAGAGTCTCCATACACAACTTTAGACAGAGTTGTCAGCCTGTTTGGGGAGCCTCCTGCAGAGCTCTACCCGAACACGTCTTCCTCCATTGCTCCCGTAGCCACGCCCCCACTTCAGCACTCAGCTCTTAATGCCAATGCTTCAGAGTGCCCCAAGGGTATAAGGACAGCCAATTGTTGGTCAAAGCAAGAGTATCAGAGTTATTTCAAAATTGTGATGAGCAGGCATTGTCCTACGTAGATGATATTTATCTGACTGACAATGATTTATTGAATCATTTAAACAGGGTGAGCAACATAATTCTGGGGTTTGCGACATTGGACTTTGAATTTTCCTTTAAAAAATAAAAATTGCAGACCTTAATGTCCTATTTTTGGGATATGAGTTATAAAGTGAAGGAAAAAGCCTGGCAGCTAACATTTTGAAAAATGTGCACTGCTCCAACCTCTAAATACTCTGAAAAGATTACAACCATGATGACATTGCAAAAACTCATACAAGAATATTCAAGAAATATGGCTACATTAGATCTGTGTGAAAAAAATGTAAATCTTTTATTTTAGTGGCAGGAGTACGTACAAAGAAATCTTTTAACTTCCACTTAGGGGAGCGGAAATTGGAGGTGGTTGATTCATTTGCCTATCTGAGAGTATTATTTGATAACAAGCCATCGTGGAGAAAGATGCTGATAAGTAGAAAGGTTCTTCTGTAAAAGGGGATTAGGGCCCTTGAAAATGTTTCTAAAAAAGTGGGTTCAAAGCCTTTATCAGAAATTATACACATTTATTCATGTACAATGCGACAAGTACCACATATGGGGCAGCTATCTGGGGAACGGCAGACTCAGCTCGTCTCCAACTTGTGTAGGGTGCCTTCTGCAATAAATTGCTTCTGCTCCCACATTCATGCACAAACTATTTATCACACAGAAAACTGGATATACCCTACCTTGAGGATTCATCTAGAATGGCTCCCTTCTTTTTATGGCTTTCCATATGGAAAAGAGAACGTGTACAACTAAATCAGGCGCTCCTAAAGAATTGCCTTAAACTGGATTATATCCATAGATTCACATGGTTAAAGTGTGTTAAGAACTACCTGTCTGAGATAGGTCTCCAATAACTATAACCACCATTACGCTATGTCTCGTTCTCAAAAAACAAAACTAAAAAAGATTTTTTTGGAAAAAGCTGCTAATGATAGGTGGGAAAGGAATAAACATAATACTACAATAACTGCACATAGTCTTCTTTCCCCGGTTAAAGATATACTATGTTCATACCTTTCATTTGTAGGGAATCTTCAGCACAGATATATTATGATTAGATTTAGGAGGAATTATATTCCTTTAATGTTTGGTTTTCCTGCTAACATACACTTGGTGAATGATTTACCACCATGCCCAGGTAATGGGAGATCATCGCAAACAACGTTACATATTTTATTGTTCTGCACCTTTTACAGCCCTCAAAGGAAAGCTTTGCTAGATCGGATGAGAAATATAAATTTGTTCAATGTAAGCCTGCACTGCACTTTATACAACAGCTTTCAGATTATTATATGTGTTTTTCCCTTGCCTCCTATGTAAGGGCAATGGCTAGACAAAGACGCTTATCCTTACAGGTGTTTTAAGAATTTGTTTTATCTGGGAAAGATGAAATTGTGGACCTATTGGATGATTTTATATTGTACATGATGTATGTTTTAGAGGTTTTACTTAAGGTTTCAATCTGTGTATATATATATATATATTCAATGAAAAAACCATAGGTTATAGGCCATATATAGTTAGGAATTAGCATTTACAAAACCTTATTTTACTCGCATAAAACCATTGAAATTCCATATATAGTTAGAAGCTCTAACTATATATCGCGCACCCGCAATCCACTGCTGATGATGTCACATATTACATCATTCATGCATGGTCAGTGACATCACTGATGACATCACTGATGACATCTCAAATGACATCACTGATGACAACTCAAATGACATCACTGATGACATCTCAAATGACATCACTGATGACATCACTGATGACAACTCAAATGACATCACTGATGACATCTCATTTGTCATCACTGATCACATCACTTATGTGATAATACAATGAACCTCTTCAGACTCTAATATAACCTTACATACACTCAGTATAAACAGACACTCACAGACTGTCACTCATCCATGGAGTTACTCACACACCTACTCAGTCATGCAAAGAATCAATCACACCTCCATTTCCTCAACTATAAAGTTATACACATCTTACTTATTCAAACATATAATAACACATATTTATTCTCTTATATAATCCCTGATACAAGCTCACAGTGATCGATACAGCCACTCACACATTCACTGGCTCTTATGTTCAGTTATTTATATCTGTCAACTCTCACATGTATTGTGTTTTACATACGTACTTACTTGCTCATGTAGCAATGAGAAATCCATTCACTCACCAACACACCCATGCATAGTCAACCGCCCATATAGCTGTTTCCACATGCACTCTTGAACTCATACTCCTAGTGAATCAACTGCTTACACATCTATGCACAGAGTCACGCACCTCCCAGCCACCCACACACACACTCAGCCTCCCATTCAAATACTTGGGCAACCAATCAATAACCCATATGGCCACTCTTATAGCTACTGATCAACACATGCAGCAGCTTACACAACAACAAACATACTGATGCACAAATTAAGACAGTTTAGTCACTAACCCATGCACTCAGTGAGACACATTTAATCACTCACTCATACAGTCAGTCATGCACCTACTAAATTCTTCATCCAGACACTTATACATCCACTCATTCTTCAATATGTGAAACATATTTTAACTTTACAGAAACATACAGTCACTGGGTGTTGTCATCAGTGATGTCATCAGTGATGTCATTTGAGATGTCATCAGTGATGTCATCAGTGATGTCACTGACCATGTCATGAATGATGTAATATGTGACATCATCAGCAGTGGATTGCGGGTGCGCGATATATAGTTAGCGCTTCTAACTATATATGGAATTTCAATGGTTTTATGCGAGTAAAATAAGGTTTTGTAAATGCTAATTCCTAACTATATATGGCCTATAACCTATGGTTTTTTCATTGAATTTTCAAGGTTTTGTAAATGCAAATTCCTAACTATATATCCACTATAACCTATGGTTTTTTCTGTGAATTTCATTGGTTTTTTAATAGCAAATATGAAAAGCTTTAAAATGTCAAGTACATGATAGATAAAAACATTTTCGTATTTATGCACGCTGATGTGCTTTGAACGCTGCACCCCCCCCCCTCCCCTCTTTTGCCTTAGTAGTACTCTCTCTTTGCAGATACTGAAGGGTAGTTAACGCAGGCCTTTACCCCCGTTGTAATCCGTCGTGCCTCCTTGTCTCTCCATTTGATTGATTGTTGTCCAAGCATTTACTGTTTTAGAATTGGTTCTCTTTGGATCATTCTCTATTTACAAACAAGCACAAAGTCGCAATACTCTGTTTAGTCTTTGCAGATAGTGAAAAATCGTGTAAAAAAATAAAAGTAATCGAGCAAAATCAGTAGGCCACTAATTGGATCTCTTTTTGACCTCGCTAAAATAGAAATATTAGGAACAACCCTTCTTGAGAAATACGAAAATAGTGAGATGAACTGAGCTCCACACCATGAGGGCTGCAAGACAGCTCGGCTCCATCACCCATCCCGCACAAAATAACGACAAACCCTATGCAAATATTAAAAATATAGACAACACACCAGCAAAGAAACAGGGTAAAACATTTTAATAAAAAACTATTTACATAACGTTGGTTTATAAGATGATGTCAGTAGTGGACCGATGTGTGAATAGATCGAAAACAGCACAAGGCTCCAAGATCCAGATAGCAAGCTCCTGGATGTTGGGTGCCATAGTTTAGAGTTCTGAATTTCAGCCTTTTTCAATGCCTGTGCTTTGTTGAATCAAAATGGCGGCTTGACACAAAGCTGACTCAAGCGTTGTTACTGATGCTATGCAGACCAAAACTGGTTTTCAGTTTGTACATTTTTCTAGATTTTTCAATCCAAGTTTGGTTGACTTTGTAGAACGATGGCTTCAGATTTTCAACATACGGTGTGGTGGCGCTGACTGGGAGGGGGCGCTTCGCTCCTGCCCCCTCCCCAAGTAAGATTTTCATACGTGAAAGTACGTTAATGGTTTTGGTCCCTGAGATGCTTCAATGTCACTACCATTCTCAAATAGCATAAGTTCTGGATGTTGGGTGCCATAGTTAAGAGTTCTGAGCAGTGCTTGTAACACTGTCTGAAGCTTATTTCCACCTACTGCAGCTTCACTATTCTCAAAGTAAGTGAGTGTCGTTTGTGGACCTGACTGCATTAGAAAACAATGTGATATGTTACCTTCCTAAACAGCTTGACGGAGGCCCCTGAGGGGCGGTGTGATGGCCATGGACTCGGAGAAGACGCTTGGCTCCGACACCCTCCCCAAGTCTTATAGCACTGGTGTAGCCTGAGATCGCCCCCGACATAGGCGGCCGGCTCCCGGGGTCCGGCGGAACTTTTTGCCTTTTGATGACTCTTCAATTCTGGACCTTGTCCCACAATCCGTTTGACCTGAAGACAAGCTGTAGTGGGGCGCCCCTTTATCGTTTTAGTTGCCATTCCGCCCGCTTTTGCTACACTGTGCCTCTTCCGCCATTCAGCTGTTTACCGCCCGCTCTTGCGACTACAGCGTCTCGCTCACCATGTAGTTGAGATGCGCCCGCTCTTGCGGTGCAGCGATAGGCGGCTGCCACAGGACTCTCAAAATGGCGGCCGGCTCTTCGGTTTTGGGCCTGGTCCACTAAAATGGCCCTGGGACACCTTGGAACTCGGACGCTTGTCTGCTAGGGCTTGGGTCCCATTCTCGAAAAGCGTCCCCTCAGCCGTGAAGATTCTACAAAAGTCTTGGGGGCCTCCGACTCCCGCAGGCTTCTGGTGGGGAGCGGCTGCCATGATTGCTCGTGGAATGGCCACGACGGAGCTACGAGATGGTAGTGGTCTCATGCTGACGCCAGCTTTAGTCTGAAACATCCAGAAACACTGTAGACTACCAATTCGATCAGTTCCGGTAGCGCCCCAACATGACCCGGAAGAGAAGAACTTGCCCTCCCCTCTTTGACTGATGGTTCTTGTTGCCTGTCCCCTCTGTTGTCATTTAACAGAACTTTTTGGACTGCTGAAAGGGGTTGTGTTCTGAACGCTGGTTGGTGGAGACATTTTGACTATATTCTTGACCTACGTTGTCGCGTAATGCGTTTTATGACACGCCGCGTTAGCGCACCCGGAAGTGATCCGAGGCGCGGCGCGCAGCGCGTAACGTAAGCATAACAGGTCATGTGACTTGTTAATAAAACTTTTCATTGGTTCATTTTACTTTTGTTAATTTAATGATGAAAAGCTTGGTCATATGACCTAAAAATTACGCTTTTTATTATTTTCGAACAATATTTTTTTTTCAAACATATGTTATAATATTCCAGGCTAATGTACTTTCCCGGAAAATTTACAACTGTCTTGCAAGTAAAATATATTCCTTTTTCGAGAAAAAGGGCGTTTCTTCCTTCCATGACGGAGCCGTTGAGTAAAAGAGATTCGGCCTGCTGTCTTAGTCGCCGATACGCCTGATTATCAGATTCTTATCGATCACTTTATGTTGCAGGAGTGGAAAACACAACTGCCCTTGACCATTTATCTTTACTGCGTTCCTACATATTATACCTTTTATCCGTCATGTAATTGGACTGCTTTATTTCACTTGCCTTTTACTGATTCGAAAACAGTCACTAAAAGTAAAAACTTTACAAATGAAAATACTACTACCGTGTTTTGTTTTAAAAACCTTTATTGTAAAAATGTCAGTATACAAATACAGGCCTACAACCACGTGGGCCGGCCACGGAGCAAACTGAAATCGTATATGATGAGGAGACATTTACACTGTAGAAGAACGTAACGAGCGGGCCATTAGGTGACAAGAACAAAGGTGTCTAACAGTTGCGGAATCGGTGGACGTACATTTTGTAATTAAAATACGACAGGGCCACTTACAATAACATTTTCTAGATATACATTTGCGGGCAAAGAGTTACGAGTCCCATTTATACCGGCGCCATTTTGGGCGAGGCCGGGCAGGTCCAAGATATAGTCAAAATGTCTCCACCAACCATCGGCCAGACCAGAACCCCTTTCGGCCCTTTATGCTACAAGATGGTGTCTTCCATTCAGAAAATATTGGTGGCAGCATTTTGAAAGGAAACAGAAACAGCCGTTCTCCTAGTGAGTTTCACATTCTTACATTTAGGAAGAATGTTGAAGAGTAGTATGTGGAAAATCTGAAGCTATTTTTCTACAAACTCTCAATCAGACTTGGATGGAAAAAAAAAACCTGAAGAATGTACAAACTGAAAACCAATTTTTGTCTGTATAGCACCAACAGTAACGCTTGAGTCAGCTTTGTGTCAAGCCGCCATTTTCATTCAATCAATAGCGTCCCCCTGCACACATTCAGGGACCTGGTCGTGTCTTCAGATGAAACGCATTGTAGGAAAAGAAGCAGAAAGGAAAAGGAAAAAAGTTCCGCCGGACCTAGTGAAGCTGCAGCAGGTGCAAATAAGCTTCAGACAGTCCTACAAGCACTGCTCAGAAATCTCAACTGAGGCACTCAACATCCAGGACTTGCCATTCGGATCTTGGCGCCTTGTGCTGGTTCCGACCTATTCACACATCAGTCCACTACTGACATCACCTCATAAGCCAACGGGGCACCCCACGCCGACTTTCGGCGCAGCATTGTAGGATGGCCACACCAGTGCGGCAATTTGCTGGACACCACCTCGGTGCCATCCAGATCTCGGCGCGTTCATTCAATCAATAGCGTCCCCCTGCACACATTCAGGGACCTGGTCGTGTCTTCAGATGAAACGCATTGTAGGAAAAGAAGCAGAAAGGAAAAGGCAAAAAGTTCCGCCGGACCTAGTGAAGCTGCAGCAGGTGCAAATAAGCTTCAGACAGTCCTACAAGCACTGCTCAGAAATCTCAACTGAGGCACTCAACATCCAGGACTTGCCATTCGGATCTTGGCGCCTTGTGCTGGTTCCGACCTATTCACACATCAGTCCACTACTGACATCACCTCATAAGCCAACGGGGCACCCCACGCCGACTTTCGGCGCAGCATTGTAGGATGGCCACACCAGTGCAGCCACTTGCTGGACACCACCTCGGTGCCATCCGGATCTCAGCGCGTTCGAGTCACTGTGCCGGAAGAGTGACCGGAACTCAGCTGAACACGCCGTCTTTCGGCGCAGCATTGTAGGATGGCCACACCAGTACGGCAATTTGCTGGACACCACCTCGGCGCCATCCGGATCTCGGCGCGTTCGAGTCACTGTACCGCAACAGTGACCGCAATTCAGCTGGACACGCCGTCTTTCGGCGCAGCATTGTAGGATGGCCACACCAGTGCGGCAATTTGCTGGACACCACCTCGGTGCCATCCGGATCTCGGCGCGTTCGAGTCACTGTACCGCAACAGTGACCGCAATTCAGCTGGACACGCCGTCTTTCGGCGCAGCATTGTAGGATGGCCACACCAGTGCGGCAATTTGCTGGACACCACCTCGGTACCATCCGGATCTCGGCCCGTTGTGCTGCCTTCGGCCTATTCGCACATCGGTCCGCTACTGACGCCGCCTCACGTGCCAACGGATTTTCTACGCTTTTTGTAGCCCTATGTCGCATAACAGGTCATGTGACTTGTTTATAAAACTTTTCATTGGTTCATTTTACTTTTGGTTTCCTAAAGATGGAAGGCTTGGTCATATGACCTAAAAATAACACTTTTCATTGGTTTAGAACATTTTTTTTTCCCAAACGATGAAAGCCCCACCTTGTTTCTGGATCATTCAGACTGAAGCTGGCGTCAGCATGAGAGCACCACCATCTCGTGGCTCCGTCGTGGTCATTCCGCGAGCAATCATGGCAGCCGCTCCCCACCGGAAGCCTGCGGGAGTCGGGGGCCCCCAAGACTTTTATACAATCTTCACGGCTGAGCGGACGCTTTTCGAGAATGGAGCCCAAGCCCTAGCAGGCAAGCGTCCGAGTTCCAAAGTGTCCCAGGGCCATTTCAGTGGACCAGGCCTAAAACCGAGGAGCTGTCCGCCATTTTAAGAGCCATGTGGCAGCCGCCTATCGCTGCACTGCAAGAGTGGGAGCAACTCAACAACATGGTGAGCGAGACGCTGTGGCCGCAAGAGCGAGCGCAACTCAGCTAGATGGCCGCCACCTGGGGAGGCCCGTTCACGCCGGCTCCCCCACGCCCCCCCCCCCCCGAGCCGCCGCACGCCAATTTTCGGAGCAGCATTGTAGGATACCAAAACCAGTGCGGCAGTTTACTGGACATCACCTGGGTGCCTGTCGTACATGTTGTGTCAGCCATGTGACACTGGACACAGACCGCTACTGACGAGGCCTCCCCCCGCACCACCCGGGACGCCCCACGCTGTTTTTCTGTGCTGTATTGTAGGATCCCTAAACCAGTGCGGCACCCAGGCGACATCACCTGGGTGCCGTCCAGAACTCTGCACGTTGTGCTGCCTTGGGACTATTCGCACAACAGACCGCTACTGACGAGGCCTCCCCTCGCCCCACCCGGGACGCCCCACGCCAATTTTCGGAGCAGCATTGTAGGATCCCTAAACCAGTGCGGCACCCAGGCGACATCACCTGGGTGCCGTCCAGAACTCTGCACGTTGTGCTGCCTTGGGACTATTCGCACAAAAGACCGCTTCTAACCATTGTTGCTTTTTGTGTTGAGAAATGTTTAAATGTTTTTAGTTTTTGTTCCGTTTGTTAAAGTTAGTAGTTAATAAAGTTTTATAACCTTACTTTGTTGGAGTGTTATCTATTTTTTTAAAAACGGGTGAATGGGGCCTTGAATCGGGTTATTGTCATGTGTGGGCTTTGGAAGTGTGCTGCTGCAGGATCGGACATTTCAAACTCAAATGCACGTTCTTTTTCTTACCTTTCCGAAGCATGGAGCGCAATAGCAGGCAGAGAAAGGGTGATGCACGTGTTGAACACTACCTGACCTGGCAAGTTGCTGGCAGTGCCCCCCCGCCCGCTCCTGAAAGAGGGCACACACACACCGCCGCCCCGAGTACTTCACAAATCTTTAAAAGACCATGCGCTTGTTCATGAGGCTTAAATGGTTTATCACCTCTTCTACAACCCCTGCATCGACCCTCTGACGTTTCATGGAAAAATTACCATGTAACACAATAGCAAGCCCTGTCGGCTGAAACCCCCAAGGAATCGTGGGGCATATTATCAAGGGGGTTTATCTCCGCTTTTTTGGCTTTAAAAGCCATGAAAGCGGAGATAAAATTATCTCCCTATTACCAAGCTGTCGCTAACACCAGTTAGTGACAGCTAAAAGGAGATAGCGACCATCTTGGGCCCCGCTTTGCATGTCAGTGATATTTATCACTAATGACATGCAAAGTGGCGTGCCAAGATGTTAGCAACTGGAAACAGTCCCTAACATCGCTACCTTCTATTACCAACTTTTGGAGATATTCGCGCTAAGCGCGAATATCTCCAAAATCTAACACCTGCCCTGAGCAGTTCTTAGCCATGTTATCCAATGGGAGGTGGATAACATGGCTAAGAGCATTAGGTCAATAATACATGAATATCGCTGACTTTTCTGCGATAATAGCAAGGTTTATCTGCGATAAAAATCGCCGATGTGCGGCGATAATTTTTGTCTCTAAACAAGTTAGAGACAAAAATTATCGCTAGTTGTTCGTAATATGCCCCCGGGTTTTTGCTTGCAGAAATCGGGAGGCGGGAGACTAGCACTGAAATCAGTAGTCACACGCCTAAATCAGGAGGATTGGCATGTCTGAATTCTCTACAGCTGGGGCCATAAACTACATCCGCAGGGTTAGGTGATATCCTGGGACCAGCCTGGCATCTAAAATGGCTGCCGTGCACGACAAAATTGTGCCATTCGAAAAAAAGGCAAGATGGCGCAGCCGCTGGAAGAGATGTATCAACATATATCAGTCTCCTCAGCCACCCTCAGGAAACATAGGGGATTAGGATACGTCTCCCGCACCCCCTTATACCTAGTAATTTAATTAACGAAGCACAAAATGGCGAATTCCCGTTTCGCTACCAGTTTGCGGCCCAGTTCGCGGCCCGTGAAGCGCTTCTACCGTGAAAAATCATTTTTTTTTATGTTCCCCACGGGACCCTTTAATAACCCCAACAACATTCCTAGGGGGTGAAGAGGGGGATACCTTGCCCCCTTTCATTAAATTCCCCCTTAGTTTTTCACCTTTTCTTCTCTCTCGATCCTACCGAGAGACAAGATGGCGGCCGCTCCGGACTGTCACGCAGCAAAAAAAAAAAAAAGCTCACGCACAGCCGCTGGAAGAGATGTATCAACATATATCAGCCTCCTCAGCCACCCTCAGGAAACATAGGGGATTAGGATACGTCTCCCGCACCCACTTATAACTAGTAAGGGGATTAGGATACGTCTCCCGCACCCCCTTATACCTAGTAATTTAATTAACGAAGCACAAAATGGCGAATTCCCGTTTCGCTACCAGTTTGCGGCCCAGTTCGCGGCCCGTGAAGCGCTTCTACCGTGAAAAATCATTTTTTTTTTTTTTTTCCCCACGGGACCCTTTAATAACCCCAACAACATTCCTAGGGGGTCAAGAGGGGGATACCTTGCCCCCTTTCATTAAATTCCCCTTTCGTTTTCCACCTCTTCTTCTCTCTCGATCCTACCGAGAGACAAGATGGCGTCCGCTCCGGACTGTTTAGAATGTTGACAGACACCGGAGAGCCAATCAGCTTTCTGCGCGCAAAGTTCCGATAAGCGAAAAGTAAGCGGACCGGATCGCTGCCCAGAGCGCTGTTACAGATATATATCTTGGTTTGAACGTTAATTTCTCAAAAACTACTGGAGCACATATATTGAGACCTAGCAAAGGCACATCGGGCTAACAGTCCCTACAATTTTGCCAAGTTTCGTGCAAATCCATTCAGCCGTTCGAGCTAAAAGTGAGTCCAACCGCCCTATGGAAAACTCAATGCAAAAAACGCGTTTTGGGACCCCCCTTTTTTCTCGGCCCCCCCTTGACGAAACCCCCCCAAATTTTCAGGGGCTGCTCAGAATCAAAATGTGCCATTTTCCTGAAAATTTCAGCCGATTCCGTCCACAAACGCCAAAGTTATTAGACATAGAATTTTCAAAAGTCCCATAGAGAAAAAATCCTAACTATATATACCTACTGGCGATAGCCAGTAGGTAATATATATATATATATATATATATATATATATATATATATATATATATATATATATATATATATATATATATATATATATATATATATTTAACACCTTGGCTGCTAGGCGTTTTCCCCCTCCTGTGCTGGGAATTACCATTTTGCTGTTCCCTCGTCATCAGCACACAACACCCGTGGGTGATGATGAGCTGAGCTCGTCATCAGCATCGAAAGGTATATATATATATATATATATATATATATATATATATATATATATATCCAAGCTCCAATTCCCTCGAACATACCCAGCCGGGTTAGAAGGAAAGTCAGCACTCACGAAAACAGCAGCAGTAGTTTCAGCAGAAAGGTTTTTTTTTTCGAACAAACGCGTTTCGGGAATGAGATCCCTTCGTCAGTGTTAACATCGGAATGCATTGCGCGGCACCATTATCTATGTTTGCAGCCCTTATTGGCACAAACAACGGACTTAGGTGGTTACACACAGAATGCGCGCCATCTTGAAATGTGTTAAGATTTCACAAATGACCATAGAAACATCTCGCATTTCTTTAGCTTTAGCATGTATGACATTTCTAACCATTCACTGTTTCGTCGACATAATGCACATTAAGGCAACATTTGTCATAAGAACGGAATTATGCCGTGAATCGGCTACCCATAACTGTATCATATGACAAATCATATCCCACCTATATAGTAGGTACAATTGATCATAAAACAACTCTCTGAGCAAAATGGCATTGCACAAAACAATGCTCGTTCTATACTGGATGTATCATATTTGTGTTGCTATATTAAGCAGAATCTAGCCGTGGATCGGCAATTGCGGCCTCTGTGGTCGCTAGCGTCTCAGAGTTATGTTGAGAAAAATGTCAGACTTTACATATAGTTATTGGTCATCAAAAATTACATTGGAGTACATCCTCAGGTTAAAAATCAGAATTTACATCACTTTTGTGTTTAGAATATGAAACAAACTACGTACATTCTAAACATATATTATTCAACCCAAGTGAGTTGACAATTCTTCCCCAATATTCAGTCCCTTCGGGGCCCTAGTTTCAAGATCAATAATGAAACGGGACTCCAATCTTCACAGTGTCTGTAATCTGTTACCCCCTCTGGGATTTTCTACAACTTGATCTAAACAGAAATATCTGAGGAGATTCCTGTCACTATTGTGTTTGATATCAAAATGCCTGGCTACCGGGTACGTGAAATCCTTGTTCGTTATAGCACGCATATGCTCCAACACTCGAAGTTTGACAGGATTGATGGTACTTCCCACATATCTATACGAACAGGGACACATCAGTCAATATACTGCATGATCCGTGTGGCAGGACATACATTTGGTGATTTTTCTCCCACCTTTGCAGCCTGTGACTTCATACGACAGAGTTCTTTTGCTAGCAGAACAGGCTTTGCATTTTCCGCAAGGAAAAAAGCCCTTAACATCCTTTAGTGTCCCTATCTGTTTCTCCTGTGGTTGTAAAAAACTGTGAACCATCTCATCGCGCAGGGAACGTGCCTTCCTGAAGGTTATTAAAGGTTTCTCAGGAATATCAGACCCTACTATTGGGTCAGATTAGAGAATATGCCAGTGCCTTGATAAAATAGATCTTAATTTAAAGGAATCCGCAGAAAAAGGTGTAATCATGCGGAAGTTCGTTTCTTCAGGGGACTCAATTTTTTTATTTTCAAGAAGGGTCCTGCGAGGTATCTTTCTAACTTTCTTCAAAGTGTCTTGAAGGAGGTTCAAGTTATATCCTCTATTACAGAATCTTTCTATACTGTCAGCGGCTGCTGTTTCAAAATCCTCATCCTGTGTGCAGTTGCGCTTGAGTCGCATAAACTCCCTGTAAGGGATATTCTTAATGAGTTTACGGGGATGAACGCTAGAAGCGTGTAAAACGCTATTGCCAGCGGTCGGCTTGCGATAAAGCTGGGTGCAAATGTGCCCATTTCTCACAGTCACTTGGAGGTCAAGGTAATTCACCCTTTCTTTATGTATTTCTCCTGTGAATTAAAGATTGCACTCATTTTCATTCAACACATCTATGTACCGTTTAGCCTCATCAATGGACCCATCCCACACTAGGAACAGGTCATCGATATACCTGCTCCATAACACCACCTTATTGTTCCAGGTGGCGTTCCTGGGGGCCCAGGCTACCTGCTCCTCCCACCAGCCTACGAATAAATTTGCATAGCTGGGGGCGAAGCAGGAGCCCATTGCCGTGCCAGAGCATTGTTGATACAGTACATCCTGAAAAAGAAAGATATTATTGTATAGACAGAATCTTATGAGTTCCAATAACATCTTATTATGAGTGGCAAATTTCAATTCTCTTTGATTCAGGAAAAATTCAACAGCTCTAAGACCTTGTTCGTGGTCTATGCAGGTATAAAGACTGGTTATGTCTAGGGTAATTAGGATTGCCAGACAAGAGGTTCCACTTTCTTTATGAAGTCCGTGGTATCTCTGATGTAAGATTTCAGAGATAATAAGAAGTTGAACAAAAACCTATTAAATTCACTGAAAAAAACATAAATTTCACACCAGTTATAGTTAGTTGGACATTTTACTGACATAAAACCATTGAAATTCCAACGTTATAGTTAGTTAGACTCCCTATAACAAGCGCGCCTGCAATGCACTGCTGATGACGTCACATATTACATCACTCATGACATCGTCAGTGACATCACTCATGACATCACTGAAGACACCAGCCAGTGAATGTGTGTCTTTCTCAAAAATTAATATGTTTGATATTTGTATTTGTAAAGGTTGATGGAAGAATAAATGGTTACATTTTTAAAATGATTAATTAACTGCCTTATTAAGTGTATTTTATTGAATACATATGTTAGCGAGTAACTTTTAAATATTGAAATATATGTATCAGTGTTTCACTTTGTGTATAAGTAGCTGCATGGGTTGGTGACTGACTCACTGTATGTGTTTTGAAGACAGCATATGTGCAGGACTGTATGGGTGGATGAGTGTGTGTATATGTGTGTGTTAGTGAGTGAATGACTGTCTCACTATTGTCTTTTTTAGTAACGACATATATTTTAATCTAGTGTATGTGAGTTTTGATGTATATAAGTGAGTATATGTAAGAGTAAGAGATTGTAAGAGTTCCTGTTTAAATAAGTATGTGTTTCTATAAGTGATTGTTTAAGAGAGTAAGTACGTGTAAGTTTCCTTAGAAGTAAGGAGGTAGTGTGGGTATAGTTTTATATGCAAATAAATGGATGTTCAATAATTTCTTTGCATGTGTGAGTATGTGTGTGAGTAACTTTTGGATGACTGTTGGTGTATAACAGGATGAATAGATGTATCACTACATATGATGAGTGAGTAAATGTATGAGTGACTATATAGAACTGTTGGTGAATTAGTGGATGTGTACATAGATGGTGGAATTACTGAATTGGTTGTTGTAACTGGTATGGGTATCTCCATTTTTTTGAAAATGTTAGTTTCTATTTTTGAATATGTTTCAAGGGTTACATTACACTAAAAGGAGGTCTGTCACTCTGTCACAAGGATGGTGTCATAAGTGATGTCATGAGTGATGTCACTGACGATGTCATGAGTGAGGTAATATGTGACGTCATCAGCAGTGCATTGCAGGCGCGCTTGTTATAGTGAGTCCAACTAACTATAACATTGGAATTTCAATGGTTTTATGTCAGTAAAATTTCCAACTAACTATAACTGGTGTGAAACCTATGGTTTTATCAGTGAATTTAATAGGTTTTTCAAATGCTAATTCCTAACTATAACTGGTGTGAAACCTATGGTTTTTTCAGTGAATTTCATAGGTTTTTTAAATTCTAATTCCTAACTATAACTGGTGTGAAACCTATGGTTTTTTCATTGAATTTCATAGGTTTTTTAAATGCTAATTCCTAACTAAAACTGATGTAAAATCTATGGTTTTTTCAGTGAATTTCATAGGTTTTTTAAATGCTAATTCCTAACTATATATAAGGCCCCAAACCTATGTTTTTTTCAGTGAATTTCAAAGTTTTTTTAATAGCAAATGTCTATAGCTATGAAATGTAATATTTGTGAAAATGAATCCTATATTATAAATTTATGTTAAACAATTTTTTTTATGTATATTGTTATTTTATTTTTTTTGCCCTGGAAGCGCTCCCGGTGCGCGCCCCGGTGAGCTTCCCGTTAGCGCTATTGCTGCAAACGAAAACAACATCGTGACGTATTGCGTAGCCGCGTGATGCATCATATGACACACAGCGTAAGCGCACCTGGAAGTACGCGAGCGCATACGATCGCGAAATGTCCTGACGCGCTTACGCGGCGCGCCCTGGGCGCGTAGCCAAAGTGCGTCGGGTCATGTGACCTGAAAATAACACTTTTCATTGGTTCACAACACTTTTGGTTTCCAAATGATGAAAGCCCTGCTCATGTGACTTGAAAATAACACTTTTCATTGGTCCAGAACAGTTTTTTTTCTCCAAATGATGAAAACCCCCACCTTTTTTCCTTATTCTGACTTTGTCCTTTGACTGAGGAAGACCTGTTTTGAGATCTGTCTCTAATCTGTTCTAATTTTAAATGGCTACAGTAGCAGCAGCAGCTGGAGCATCTGCCCCACCACCACCACCACCATCATCAAAAAGACCACCAGAAGATCACATTGGTGGTCAAGAAGAAGAGGAGGAGGATGATGAAGAGGAAGGACAGACAAGGCATTTCCTGCCTGAAGTTAATCAGCCCTACAAACCCAAAGAGCACTTCATATGGCAGTTTAACAAAATCCCAAGGGGTTTCAAAAAAGTCAACGCTGCGAAGGTAACTTGTCTGATTTGTGATGCAGAGCTGTCCAGGGGGAACCCTAACAAAAAATATTCCTTTGGGAATCATACCATGATTCGGCAAATGATCCGTTGGCACTCAACTATTCTGCTGCAGAGGCAAGGGACCTCTGCAGTAAGCTACCCCTATCAACATCAAGACCCTCTACATCGAAAGAACCAACTCCATCGGGTTCAGAGGCAAACGAGACGATGCCTATCATACAACCAAAATTTTACAGTTTTAAAATCATGTGCAAATATTGTGGAAAGTTAATTTGCTATGATGAGCATAGTATAAAACTTATCATCTGTGCTGGGAATAACCATAAGTGCCCGAAAAATCCCAAATTTTTTCTGGTTATTTTTTTGCTCCAGTTGAGCCATTTACAATTCCCTGTTTTTTGTTTATTCCCATGAAAAATAAAAAAATATATAAAACTGTTCAGAAAACCCCAAAAAAGTAAAAAATGTTCAAAAAAACTGTAAAAAAATATAAAACAACAAAAAGAAGAAAAAAAACTGTTCTTTTTAGAAATACCTCCAATTTTTAAAAAAAACAATAAATTTTTAAAAAACTCTGTCATTCTTTTTTCCCCATGGTACGCTCCCCGGTGCGCATACCGGGCGCACCCCCGCGCAAATCGAAAAAAAAAAAAAAATGTTGCCCCTCGGGGCCCTTTTATGGCCCCCACATCAATCGTAGGGGGTCAGGGGGGGTTTACCCTGCCCCCTTTTGGTCATTTCCCCCTTTGTTTTGGCCACCTCTTGTGTCTCGATCCTACCGAGACACAAGTTGGCGGCCGCTCCAGACTGTTTGGAATGTTTACAGACACCCGAGAGCCAATCTGCTTTCCACGCGCAAACTCGCGTAGCGCGCTGGTACGTGCCCCGGTGCGCGTACCGGGGCGCGCTTATAGATATATATATTTTTTTAACCTAAATTACTCAAAATCCACTGGAGCACATATCTTGAGACATAGCAAAGGCACAACGGGCTACCAGTCCCTACAATTTTGCCAAGTTTGGTGGAAATCCATTCAGCCGTTCGGGCTAAAAGTGAGGTTGACCGCCCTATGGAAATTAACATGGGGAAAACACGTTTTGGGACCCCCCTTTTATCTCGGCCCCCGCTTGACAAATCCCCCCCAAACTTTCAAGGAAGGACCAGAGCTCCGCGAGGCAAATTTGAGGAAATTTTCAGGCAGATTCGTCAACCGGCACCAAAGTTATTCACAATAGAATTTTGAGATTTTGCATTGAAAAAAATTCTAACTATAACTACCTACTGGCGACCGCCAGTAGGTAATATATATATATATACAGGACACACTGACGAAGGCTCACGCCGAAACGCGTCTGTGCTTTTCTTTTTCCCTTTACTTAAAACCTGGTATGACCTTGGTCCGCGAGTGCTGCCTCTTTCTTTTGGATTTGGGAGAGTCGAGCGTAATATATATATATATATATATATATATATATATATATATATATATATATATATATATATATATATATATATATATATATATATATATATATATATATATATATATATATATATATATATATATATATTTGTACTTTTATGCATTGTAGTAATGCGAAATACAGTATGTTATTGTCGATTACAATCCATTTTAGGATTCCTACATTTTGGCTGAACATACATTTTGGATTTCGCAGAAAGGGTTAAACCTTCCATCAACCTAATCAGACCTGATTTTTCATTTCAACATTGGACACGCAGAAATTCTCTGTTCCGTACAAGCTGATACAATACCTTCCAAACATTTACACACATGTGTAAACACTACAAATTTGATGATCTGTGTGGTCGCTAGTCAGTCAGGACACACTTATCTCACCTTCAATGAAGGCGAAACGGTACCCATAGTATACAAATCTCATTTGTATACAAATGCTGAATTGTGTTTTGCATCTACAGAAAATATACTGACAGCAGTATAAACTGCTGTTGTGAGAGAAAGAGCACTAGCATAAGGGAAGCGCATAATTGTCGTAACTCCAGTACCAACCTTAGAGGCTGTTACCAAAGCAAGCGTTCCAAACGCAAAAGCACTATATCCACAATGGATACAATGGGCTAATTATTTCCCTGTAGCAGATGTAGACTACAAATTTATTCTACATTAAAGGCACAAGCATTCCTGCAGTATGAACAGGAATATCCTCTACTGAATGAAATATTGCCTCTAGACTACTGCAAATACATCATTTAAACTGATGGGTCTGCCCAGCCTGCCATAGGAAGTAAACAGCAAGACAGTGCAGCATGTACAATTGTGAAGGATCGTATGCAGGATGGCAAGTTCCATCCTAGCAAAACACAGGCGCAGTCTCCAGGAGATTGCACGGCACAGCTGGCAGAAACGAAAGCACTAATACTGGCACTACAGAATACAGATCAAGAATTCCCAACACTTGTTGTGTGCGATTCATTTTATTGTGCCCATTCATACAATGAACATCTTCACTATTGGAGCCACACTGGGTTTCGAGATTCCAAAGTTTGCACCATAAGGCACAAGCTGCTTTGGGAACAAGTGGCAGAGCTTGAAAATTGCTTGCCACAGTCTCATATAATTCATACATTGAGTCATCAGCGTGTTGGTATGCACTTAAGAATTTTTTAAAGCGCGCGATTACCACAAGGTCTCTTGGCGCTGACTGAAGGCAAGCTACGTTCTGTTAAGATGTTAAATAGCCAGGTCTTTATCTCCTTTCTAAAAGATGTTAGTGAGGGAATTGCTCTGAGATGAGGTGGGAAGCTGTTGCAAAGTTTGATCGTGTTAAGGACTATACCTCTGCCACCCCATTGCATCTTTTAAATTTAGGGACGACATTGGCCGATCTAAGTTCTCGATTAGGGTTATATCGCTTAAAAGCTGATTTGAGGAAGTCCGGCCCTGAGTCTTTTATTCCTTTTTGGGCTAAGCAGAGGACTTTACATTTAGCATGACTGAGCATTAGAAGCCAGGGAAGCATTTGAAGACCCTGGGGTCAATTTGGGAAGCTTAAGAATCAATCTGGTAGCAGCATTTTGACTGCTGAAGCCGCCAAGGTGACAGTGCAAACTGCTGCCGTTGCTGCAATCACTCATTCTAGCACGAGGATAGGCGGACAGATAATGATAGCTATAAACGCTATGCGTAACAGCTCAACCTTGCCAAAACGGATTTCCGCTTAACTACTACTTCAAGTTAAATGTGCAAAACATTCTCTGTGCTCAAATTTCAGGAGTGGGGAATAGAGTAATACTACACATGGACCGGAGATTACGATTAATTCTAGCTGCACAGGAGGGTCTGGGTTCAGCACACTCGGGTATCGCTGCAACTATTTCACTACTGAAGCAGCGTTATTTGTCACCAGGTCTTATTAAACAGACCAAAGGTTTTATCCTTAAATGTGCCATCTGTCAACAGATGAAGGGTTCCACTGCAGCATGTCTGCCACAGACACCACTACTGATTTCAGACATACCTCTTGCATGTGTCTATTTGGACTACTGCGGTCCCTTTCAATCTGACGGGGCTTACAAGTATATCTTGGTGGCAGTGGATTCATTCTCTAGATTCCTGTGGGCATGGCCTCAGCGATCGGCTGACGCCTGCATTGTTCTAAAGGGTTTGTGAGTCTTCATAGGGACATAGGTAATTGGCACATTACATTCCGACCACGTACGTGCGTTTAGCTCATGGTCTTACAAAGAAGCCATGGGAAGTTAGGGTGCAGCATTGTGGTGCTCCTCCCCATATCATCTGTAGGGAAATGTGATTGTAGTGAGGAAGAACCGTGACTTAAAGCAATGCTTAACAGTAAGGGTATTAGACTCGGTGGCGGTTGGGTCAATCACCTATAAGGGGTACAGAGGGCACTTAACAACATGCCTAGAAGTTCCCTGGGGCCGTACTCCATATGAAGTCCTGTTTGGGATAAGAATGTGGGCACATGACCTCGATTGTGGCAGCACTGTGGGGGATGAAAAACCATTCGACATCAATAATCGTTTGGCTGTTTTACAGGGACTCAATGAATTCCGGCCATTAGAAAGCAATATCTAAGTAAAACGCACTGCCAATGGAAAAGTGAAAGCTGTTCCAGCAAGACCTGCCTGGGTACCGAAGATTGGGGACCTGGTCAAAGAAAAAATAGTGGACAAAAAATAATTTAGGCCATCTTACAGAACACCTGTACCTGTCCTGGCTGTCGAAGGAACAAGACAAGCACTTCTTCCACTCCCTGCCGGCATGAAAGAAAATAGATTCATCTCAATTGATCTGATCAAACCACACTATGTGGCCCCAACTCAACAGCAGACACCGTCTGCTCCTGGGTAGCCACCGATCTCCTCTTGCTACCACACAGGAAGTTCAGACGGAAAGATTCATAACCTCTTAAGACTCGACTCTACAAAATGAAGGAGTTATCAACAATGGAATTGAACTTGTTCCTGTTGAAACTGAACAGCAACAAGCTACAAATGAAAAACAGATCTCAATTCGACCTGATACAGATGTCTATGTGAAAATGTCTCTTCAAGAGACATCTGTCAGTTTTACAAAATCTGCTAAGCTACCAAAGATAGATTGGACTGCATCTGGCTACTTCATCAATTTTCACAATTTTTCAGTGGATCCAAGTGAACCGAGTCACTGCAAGCGCCTGTTTCCCACAAACAACAAATTTGTGATTTCTACCTTTGGCTTAAAAAGACTTACTTTGTTTTCCCCTTGCTACAACTCTGGATTACAATTGGGCTATTGTTGCCAGACTGCGGTATAGGTGAAGTGACTGTCTTTTTCTTGCTCTTGAATGGACACTACCTCCCAGAACACTCTGCAGTCCAACATGTGAACTTGGTCCTGAAACGTTATGCATCATCACACCATGAACAGAGGTACCGGTTCTTCGCGAACATTACATTAGTTCTAGTTCCTGAAGGAACAGTTTGGGACAGAGTTTTCTATGATGTGTATGGTCCAAGTGAACTTTTAAAATACCTCTATTAGTGATATCATTTCTCTGATGATTGGGTCTTTGAAACTGTAAATACTAAGCTTTCTGATTTAGAACAATCTGCTGTATTTTCAAATGATGAATTGTATGATGACACATCTACTTTTGACACCATGTTTTGTTACCAACTCTATGGTAACCATTTTATGCACAAAGCAAGTATTCCACATAATGTTTTCAATTGCAATCAATGGGAACATTGCTCAATTCCACCGAAAGGTAGTTCAACAACATTTGCACAGAAGTTTGCTTATTTGACTGGGTTTACACTTCAGACCAGACCGCTTATTTCTATAGGCTTGCTTCAACACCTCCAAAGAAAAATATGCTAACTAACACTGATATACTCTGCTTGCATTATTTCGCAACTGTCTTTACAGGGGTTTGACTTTTGAAAGGACACTATAGACACACAATCTGTCTGGGGACTAATGAATGGCAAGTTCAGGCCATATTTAGAACATGCCTCATACCACATCAAACGATTTTCTTGAACGAGCCAGTGAAACAGACTTCCTGTCTTTGACTAGCCAAGATCAAGGACTTGAACACACCTCATATTCCCTCGCTTACACACATTGAGGGGTGGCAACATTACACACAACATAGGGAGGATACATTGGCTGCCACACAACACAATGGTTTGTACAATTCTCCTGACCCCAATTGGAAGGGATGGTTCGTTTAGCTTATCGACAGAAATAAGTGCTAGTCAAGATTCAGGGGTACCACAGAAGGGTTTAGTATCAATAGGCCTGATCAGCTCTATGTACAAATAAACAAAGGAAATCCAACTATCAAAAAGGGAGGGGGAGAGAGTGATCAATGTATGTTGAAGCACTCAGTGTTTTGTAAAATACCCCTCACACACCAAAAGGCCCCTTGGTGTCATGCTTCATCATCTGGGTCTTCGCACCCCTCTATCGGGATGCGGCGTGCTGCGACCTACGGCTACGCGGGAGCACTTGTGGTGTTGACTATGTGTGGTGTCCAGTGTGTGGGGTATGTTTTCAAGTGAGTGGGGGGTGTGTACTGAAAAAATAAAAAAGTACCTGGCACTAGAGTATAAAAAGAAAACAATTTTATTCTGAACTCTGGCTGGTACTGTTAAAAGAAGTGCTGGGCGAGGTCTAAGTTGTTGTGTTAATGAACAAGACCTCTGGTGTGCGTTGTTGTCGACATGTTTCGGAGACAAGCTCCTTCCTCAGGACGGGGGCACAACCTCCCCTCCCTACTCACGTCTTAATTATTAAAAATTGTGTATTTTACAGAAAAGTGAATTTTAAGATAATAGGCTAAGTGTGCCTACAGCGGTCTGCTACAAGCACAATGACCTGTAGAAAGACAAAAATAACACCTAATGGTTACCCATGTAGCGGGTAGTTCAAGCAGGTGCAGTCACCTGGAACCGTACCATTCGCTTATTAGTAAGCCTGTTGAAAAAGGGGACTCACAACACATACAACATAAAACACATAAAATACTAGGGTTTACTGTAAGATGTATTCATACTTGTGAAGCTTCTTTGTAGGCTTCATGAGCAAAATAGGAACGTCGGGGTGTTGCTCCAATGGCTATCTGTGGTGGAGAATGATGCAGCTTTAATCATTCATTCTATCTCACTTACTTAGGTCGAGGATTACAGCTGGTCGTTATGCACTTCTTTGGACAGAATCATACTCACAAGGACAGGACTCTCTGATCGCCTCCTTACCCCTCACGCTGCTCCGCTGGTGTGGAGTAAGGGTTTGGTCATGGATATTTATACCCTTTCATCCTAATTAGGCGGAAGTAATTATGTATGCATATGAGGGTATCCCGCCCTTAATTACATGTCCATGTAAGGAGCATCCGCTTACTGACCATACAGGGCGTTCGTATGTAATTGTACGGGCGCCGGCCTGGGATCAGCGCCTGCATCATGGATCAAGTATGGACAGCGCAAGCGCACTGCCGTTACGGCGTCCATCTATGCACGCGTGATAGCAGCTTGTGTGTCTGTTCCACACGCATGCGCATTAAACACACGCGTATGTCACTGCTTGACTACAGAGCGTGTGTGTTAATCGAGTAATGTAACTATTGGCTATTCCAGCTGGTTAATGAGATTATGTATACTCATATGTACTCAATCCATCTCTTTTGGATGTATATTGATAGAGTACTATTGAACCAACATTGCGAAAAGGGCATTAGTTTATAAAGCTGATTAGAACAGTTGGCGGTCCTCTGTTATGCTGATAGTTGACTCCAGGGTACATCATCGTTAAGCCCATTTAGATGGGTCCCCAGTCTGAACACCCAACGTTGTTCCTTCAGGAAAAGGCCAGCTTCTGAGGGTAATTGCTCTATGACTGTCCATCTCAAGTCATTGACGCAGTGTTGTTCAGTCAAAAAATGCGTTGCCGTTTTGGTTGTGCTTTTTTTACACCGCACATTGCTTTTATGTTCATTCATTCGAGTTTTTATGGCTCTCGTGGTCATTCCCACATACTCAAGGTTACATGGGCATTTGATCAGGTAGATGACGTTTTTTGAATTGCAGTTTGAGAATTGAGAAATGCTGGAGGAGGTACATAGATGACATTCTGGTCATCTGGGAAGGTGACCAACAATCAGCGGAAAGTTTTCAGGAATGGTTGAATAACAGAATGCTTTCCTGAAATTCACGAGCACCATTTCAAATGAAACATTGGTCTTCCTGGATCTGAACATTTATGCAGATGCAGGGTTGCTGAAAACCACCACTCATTTCAAACCTACCTCCAGGAATTGCTTGTTGAGATATGACAGCTTCCACCCGAGACATCTACGGGAAAAACTGCCATATGGACAGTTTTTACGCCTGAGGCGCAACTGCACAGAGATGTCCGAATTTAAACAACAGGCAAATGACCTAAAAGAAAAACTCAGACAACGAGAATACCCCAACAAAATAATCAACAAAGCAATGAAGAGGGCAAAGAATAATAACAGAGAAACATTACTGGAGGAACGAACCAGGGAACCCACTGAGAACAAACGACCAATCTGTGTGACAACATTCAACACCATGTCAAATGAAGTGTCCAAAATTATAAATAAACATTGGAGAATATTGACATGTGGCAAACTGGATTTTGAAAAACCCATGTTCGCACATCGCAGGGGACGCAACCTGAGAGACATACTGGTACACACCAGACCGAGGCCAACCACAGTAGCCCTACAATCATCAATTGACATCCAGGACCACTTCCCTTGCGGCAACTGCAGCAGCTGCCATTTGACGAAAAAAAGCACAAGACTCACCTTTCGCAATGGCACCACATGGGAACAAAGGAAATTCTCAAACTGCAATTCAAAAAACGTCATCTACCTGATCAAATGCCCATGTAACCTTGAGTATGTGGGAATGACCACGAGAGCCATAAAAACTCGAATGAATGAACATAAAAGCAATGTGCGGTGTAAAAAAAGCACAACCAAAATGGCAACGCATTTTTTGACTGAACAACACTGCGTCAATGACTTGAGATGGACAGTCATAGAGCAATTACCCTCAGAAGCTGGCCTTTTCCTGAAGGAACAACGTTGGGTGTTCAGACTGGGGACCCATCTAAATGGGCTTAACGATGATGTACCCTGGAGTCAACTATCAGCATAACAGAGGACCGCCAACTGTTCTAATCAGCTTTATAAACTAATGCCCTTTTCGCAATGTTGGTTCAATAGTACTCTATCAATATACATCCAAAAGAGATGGATTGAGTACATATGAGTATACATAATCTCATTAACCAGCTGGAATAGCCCATAGTTACATCACTCGATTAACACACACGCTCTGTAGTCAAGCAGTGACATACGCGTGTGTTTAATGCGCATGCGTGTGGAACAGACACACAAGCTGCTATCACGCGTGCATAGATGGACGCCGTAACGGCAGTGCGCGTGCGCTGTCCATACTTGATCCATGATGCAGACGCTGATCCCAGGCCGGCGCCCGTCCAATTACATACGAACGCCCTGTATGGTCAGTAAGCGGATGCTCCTTACATGGACATGTAATTAAGGGCGGGATACCCTCATATGCATACATAATTACTTCCGCCTAATTAGGATGAAAGGGTATAAATATCCATGACCAAACCCTTACTCCACACCAGCGGAGCAGCGTGAGGGGTAAGGCGGCGATCAGAGAGTCCTGTCCTTGTGAGTATGATTCTGTCCAAAGAAGTACATAACGGCCAGCTGTAATCCTCGACCTAAGTAAGTGAGATAGAATGAATGATTAAAGCTGCATCATTCTCCACCACAGATAGCCATTGGAGCAACACCCCGACGTTCCTATTTTGCTCACGAAGCCTACAAAGAAGCTTCACAAGTATGAATACATCTTACAGTAAACCCTAGTATTTTATGTGTTTTATGTTGTATGTGTTGTGAGCCCCCTTTTTCAACAGGCTTACTAATAAGCGAATGGTACGGTTCCAGGTGACTGCACCTCCTTGAACTACCCGTTACATGGGTAACCATTAGGTGTTATTTTTGTCTTTCTACAGGTCATTGTGCTTGTAGCAGACCGCTGTAGGCACACTTAGCCTATTATCTTAAAATTCACTTTTCTGTAAAATACACAATTTTTAATAATTAAGACGTGAGTAGGGAGGGGAGGTTGTGCCCCCGTCCTGAGGAAGGAGCTTGTCTCCGAAACATGTCGACAACAACGCACACCAGAGGTCTTGTTCATTAACACAACAACTTAGACCTCGCCCAGCACTTCTTTTAACAGTACCAGCCAGAGTTCAGAATAAAATTGTTTTCTTTTTATACTCTAGTGCCAGGTACTTTTTAATTTTTTCACTACACACCCCCCACTCACTTGAAAACATACCCCACACACTGGACACCACACATAGTCAACACCACAAGTGCTCCCGCGTAGCCGTAGGTCGCAGCACGCCGCATCCCGATAGAGGGGTGCGAAGACCCCGATGATGAAGCATGACACCAAGGGGCCTTTTGGTGTGTGAGGGGTATTTTACAAAACACTGGGTGCTTCAACATACATTGATCACTCTCTCCCCCTCCCTTTTTGATAGTTGGATTTCCTTTGTTTATTTAATCATCGCTGTGGAGCGCGAATCCAACCACTTGCTCTACCTCCCCCATGTGTTTTTGAACAGCTCTATGTACAATCAGAACACTCTAGGGTGGTGACATCTTACAGTGTGGGGAAGTTATGCATAGAGCGGCTAAAGGCCTCAACACTGTCCCAAGTGAAACAACACTTGTCCCTTCTTTCAGATGACATGGATCTTAGGGATTTTTTATTAGGTCATCAGAAGCCATGTCGAAAACATTTCCTATTGTCAAAGCCAAGCTCACCTGAGTTTCTGTTCAGTTCTGATGGAGGTTGAAGACAGTCCGACCCCACCCTGAGACTGCTTGTTCCAGCACATTAGTTTTAAAACAGTGCAAGCTCAAGGGAAGGGGGGAAGTGGATAAAATAAAGAGAGACAACACCGTTCTTGCGTTTCCTCTGTAGAAGAGCTGCTAAAATCTGCGGCCAACTCTGACTTCTGTAGAAACTGGTGCCTAATGAAACATAAACACAGAACAGATAAGTGCAACCTATCCCTAAATGTGTTCCTGTCTAAACCTTAATCTTAATAGAAATTCTCTTCTAAAAGTACCTCTTGGATCCTGGTCTCAAGCTTCCAGGTTTGGAATGTGTTACTGTTCTGGTATGTGCTTTCTATTACTGTAAAACTTCTGTAAAATCAAACGAATATCATTATCTGAATTAGCAACGTCTAACATTCACCTTAATATAACTAAAGCCTAAATTCTTAATAGCAAACTCACTTTTCACACATTTCCAGACTTTTTATAAAACAAATATTGTACTTTTACATCAAAATACAGCAGGTAATTTGTGCAAGTCCTTGGTTTACTGTTTGCCTTGCTGTCAATGGTTTTCTCTGTTCGATTCTTAAAAAAGTTCCATGTAAAACAATGTTTATTTCACAAAGTTCCACAAAGTATTCTTATAACAAAGGGCTTGAAGCACAAAGTTCGTCGGAGATATCTTGTTCCAAATTGTCTTTACATGAATCCAGAAATCGCCGATAAAGTTCTTTCAGGTAATAAAAGGTTTTGCACTTACTTGTTGCTGAAAAGGGATACTGATCAGTCTAACCTTGACCTCTTTCTCTTTTGCAGGTCGATTGCAGTGGACAGAAGAGGGGCTGAGGCAAGAAGTAGCCGGAAACCAGAAGGAGGAAGAGCCAGAAGCAACGCCCGTTGAAGTCAATGAAGGTCTACTCTGGAGAGAGCAGGAGTGCCAGCGCCGAAGGATCTGTTCTCAGGTAAGTGGGAGGTAGACGAGCACAAGCACTGAGTGAGGCTCAGGGGCTGCCTTTTATAGACAGGGCTGGGTGTGGTTCGAAGAGCAGGGTGTGGTTCGAAGAACTGGGTGTGGTTCTCACAAGCAGGTGTGCAGAGCTTCAGTTATTATGCTAATGAGTTGAAGTAACACATGGCCTAGGGAGGAGTGTTCTAATTAAGCCTTGGTAAAAGCAAGGTCCAATCTTTTCTAAACAAGCCTTGGTAAAAGCAAGGTCCAATGTGCAAACAAGAAAGCAATGTCAAAACTTGTGAATACATTGAGCAACATTCACAGACGTCTTAGGGAGGGGCTGAGATACCAAGAAAGGCTTTCAGTAGTATGTTTAAAGAGAGCAATTACAGAGACCACTAGTGCAATGAGAGGGGACATGCTCTTTGCTGTGCACATACCCTAACACCTATATGCTATTTATAACTAGCTATGGGACATCTCTCAACAGGAGGCTGCTGAGAGATTGTGTGAGATTGACAGAATTTACCTAGAAAAGGTTTTGTCTGTGATCGACAATGGCATGACCGCACTATCCTCCAGGATTTACTCACTGGGGAACATTGTATCTTCTGCAACAGATGTAATGGAAACACGGTTTGTCTATTTTACAACATGGGCAATCGCAATTGCGTCCATTATACTGCAAAGCTGGACACTGCAATCATTGCGTTCTGGCCACGTGCCCTGGCATTACATCAACATCAAGACTCTGTGTTCTGCATACAGTCTAATAGAAAGACAGATAGTAATGGCACAAAGGGATGCAAAATATGCCATGTTGCACATTTAAACAGTTGGATCAATTACCTTTCACCATGGCTGAGTCACCTTCCACAGAATGGTTAATCAATGGCTACATTGCACTGCCAGTGACGACTTTCCAGTTTCAATACTGTCACCAGTATCACCAGGTAGGCAGATATGAGGCACTAGGAGAAGGGTACATACATGGGTACTGCGAATTACTGTACAGATTTAGATGCAGGAACGGGGACGTTTTTGTTGGCAGTTCAAAATGTGAGAGTGCTTTAGGTGGGTCCCTAGTTTGTAAGGAAATTTTGCTTTACGGAGACTGGAATTCTTCAGTTGCTAATTTATCCTGCCACTTGTAGGGTTCTCCAGCTCCCGTGATTTAGCCAGTGTTCGAGCTGCTCTCGAATGGGAGCTATTTCATGCTGAATGATCAAGGCTGTTCTGGGATGTTAATGGGCATCGCATATCTGGTCACAGCGAGTACCAGGGCTACTTGTTGTATGCAAGTATTATTTCCACCAACACACAGTTAGGGAGGCAATGCTATGGCCTTCATTCAATGTTTGCTTAATATGGTTTGAGTCTCTGAGCAGACTGAAAGCCATGCTTTTACAGAACAAACAAAACAGGTGATGGACAGAATGTGGATCAATGTCACACATTCACCCCAGTCCAAAGATCTGGGCCCAAATCCATCGTTTTTTTGCACTCCACACCACCCTGGGTTAGACAATGGCGATATGCAAATCAGCTCTGACCCTGTGCGCTGGGGATGCTCAGACGTGGGTCCCAGGCACTCCACACCACTGGAGTCAAGCTAGCCGGGCTGATGAGAGGTGTTACCTCGAAACCGGTCCGGTCCTCGGATGCTTGATTCCGTTCTGGGAAGGACATGGCTTTTGTAGTTCGGACTGGACTGTTCCCATGGGGCACAGGGTCAGAGCTGATTTGCATATCGCCATTGTCTAACCCAGGGTGGTGTGGAGTGCAAAAAAACGATGGATTTGGGCCCAAATCTTTTGACTGGGGTGAATGTGTGACATTGATCCACATTCGATCCATCACCTGTTTTGTTTACAGAAGGATGTGGCCTTCACAACAGCCCAAGAGACTTTTCATCTCCAGGTTGCAAGGTCTTCATCTGAGATACAGGCACTAGTCCATACAACATTTCGGGGAAATGGTTCAGCATATTTTTAACATGTATGATACGAGGGGGATTGTGCACTAATTTAAACGTATAGGTTATGGGCTACTGAGCATCTTTCAGACAATCTTTTGAGTTATTCCTGCTTTCATACACTCCATATTGGGAAGTGTTATTGGAGGGCTTCCGCTGGTCCTACTAGTTGTAGTGGGCATCCTAGTTTTAATTTTCCTGTTTCCCAATGGGCGTCTCAGTTCAGGGTGGTGTGGAGTGCAAAAAAACGATGGATTTGGGCCCAGATCTTTTGACTGGGGTGAATGTGTGACATTGATCCACATTCGATCCATCACCTGTTTTGTTTGCAATACCGCCATAAGTGCGCTGGGGATGCTCAGACGTGGGTCCCAGGCACTCCACACCACTGGAGTCAAGCTAGCCGGGCTGATGAGAGGTGTTACCTCGAAACCGGTCCGGTCCTCGGATGCCTGATTCCGTTCTGGGAAGGACATGGCTTTTGTAGTTCGGACTGGACTGTTCCCATGGGGCACAGGGTCAGAGCTGATTTGCATATCGCCATTGTCTAACCCAGGGCGGTGTGGAGTGCAAAAAAACAATGGATTTGGGCCCAGATCTTTTGACTGGGGTGAATGTGTGACATTGATCCACATTCGATCCATCACCTGTTTTGTTTGCAATACCGCCATAAGTGCGCTGTGGATGCTCAGACGTGGGTCCCAGGCACTCCACACCACTGGAGTCAAGCTAGCCGGGCTGATGAGAGGTGTTACCTCGAAACCGGTCCGGTCCTCGGATGCTTGATTCCGTTCTGGGAAGGACATGGCTTTTGTAGTTCGGACTGGACTGTTCCCATGGGGCACAGGGTCAGAGCTGATTTGCATATCGCCATTGTCTAACCCAGGGTGGTGTGGAGTGCAAAAAAACGATGGATTTGGGCCCAAATCTTTTGACTGGGGTGAATGTGTGACATTGATCCACATTCGATCCATCACCTGTTTTGTTTACAGAAGGATGTGGCCTTCACAACAGCCCAAGAGACTTTTCATCTCCAGGTTGCAAGGTCTTCATCTGAGATACAGGCACTAGTCCATACAACATTTCGGGGAAATGGTTCAGCATATTTTTAACATGTATGATACGAGGGGGATCGTGCACTAATTTAAACGTATAGGTTATGGGCTACTGAGCATCTTTCAGACAATCTTTTGAGTTATTCCTGCTTTCATACACTCCATATTGGGAAGTGTTATTGGAGGGCTTCCGCTGGTCCTACTAGTTGTAGTGGGCATCCTAGTTTTAATTTTCCTGTTTCCCAATGGGCGTCTCAGTTCATCATGAAATGGCAATGGCACTGCTGGTCCGACGTTGTCGTGACCACATGGTTCTCTATCTCTATCTATCCCTTATAATTCAGACCAGCCTGGTTTGATTGCATCTTGCCTGTGTTCCGATGTTTGATCTGCGGATACGAATGCATGTTGGACCTATGTCTGACACTTCCATTGGTTGCGCCCTTAAAGGCCCATGTGTATCAGTGTCCTCAGCATATTCCCATGTTGATGACAGCATTCTTAGAGACTCCACAGAATGCTTAAGATCCTGGCGGAATGGACAAAGGCTCTACAACAGGCTTACAGGCTTCTAGTGTTTCTTCAGCAGCTGCTGTGGGAACTGGAGAAGATTGCCTTTGCTCCATTAACCTGATACAAGAGGTGCGAATGCAAGCGACAGTGATGTGTGTCTCCAACACAGGACACAAACATTTGGCTCTCTGCTGAGGAGAACAAGTCAGCCTTTTTTCAAAACAAAACTAAATTGGAATGAAAACACAATTTTTGTTTTATTTTTCTTCTGGTCTCACTGAGCACCATTGCTTTCAATATACTTAGTCAGTCTGACAATATATTGACTTTTTTAGTGGATTTATAGTAAGTATGGATGAATTCTGCGGATTTGCAGTCCGTGAAATCTTGCGAAATGGCAAAAAAATCTGCGAGTTCGAGGAGTACTTTCTACTGGCTAATCAGTAAGTGCTAGCTCGTTGGGTAAATGTATAGTGCTTTTCCTACACTGCAGCTACGTAAAGGGCCAGAAGAGTTGTCTCCAGTGACCACGTGTGTCTGTAACTTTGCCACCGCACCGAAAGGCCCTGAGGTCCCTCAAGTGAGCTGTCCATCATAGTGAGGAAAGGGCGCGAAGACGTTGCATACCCTAATGTGTGTGGGGCGGGGCCTAACGGGCAGGGCTGCTATGCGAGTTCACATGCCTCTTGTTTATAAAGGGTCAGAGACCGATCAGAGCAGCAGATGAGAAGGAAGCAGCCTCCTGGTCACAGGAAGTACTCAGTAATTGGGCTCGAGAAACCCTTGGATGCAAAGACCTCCATCAAGGATTATATCTAATTGTAGACGGTTGATATAGGGAGGAAGCACACCTGCCTAGCCTCGACCGTGTTCACTAGTTGTTTGGGCTGATTATAATGCGTTACTGAATTTGAGCTTCAACTCAGGCACCTGCTTTATTTACTTTATTTATATCTGTAAGTGCTTCCTATTGATGTTTAATTTTTGTGACAGGAGCATCGTTCCAGAATGAATCCTGCCTGCATATTTATCCGCAAAGATGCCACTGTGTTGTGCCATACCTCTACTCAACTGGAGTACTTTCTACTGGCTAATCAGTAAGTGCTACCTCGTTTGGTAAATGTTAAGTGCTTTTGTTACACTACAGCTGCGTAAAGGGACATAAGATTTGTCTCCAGTGACCACGTGTGTCTGTAACTTTGCCACAGCGCCGAAAGGCGCCGAGGTTCCTCGAGTGAGCTGTCCATCATAGTGAGGAAAGGGTACGAAGACGTTGCATACCCTAGTGTGTGTGGGGCGGGGCCAAATGAGCGGGGCTTCTATGGGAGTTCACATGCCTCTTGTTTAAAAAGGGTCAGAGACCGATCAGAGCAGCAGATGAGAAGGAAGCAGCCTCCTGGTCACAGGAAGTACACAGTAATTTGGCTCGAGAAACTCTTGGATGCAAAGACCTCCATCAAGGATTACATCTAATTGTAGACGGTAGATATAGGGAGGAAGCACACCTGCCTAGCCTCGACCGTGCTCACTAGTTGTTTGGGCTGATTATAATGCATTACTGAATTTGAGCTTCAACTCGGGCATGTGCAAAAAAAAAAAAATCCGCCCGCGAGCGGATTTGCAGATTTTTTGGCAATTTCGCGAGATTCGCAGATCGCGAAATTGCCGAAATTCCGCAAATTCCGCGAGCGGAACGGATTTTGCGCCCATACCTAATTTATAGAGCTTTTGAAGTTTTAACAGTATCCTTTGTATATGCAACATGCTTTTAGATGTTTTTAGACATTTATTTAATTATAAAGTTTTATATAGTGCGAACATGACCCATGGGGGATTCAGAGTGCTTTACAATATACAGTTGTAGATCGTTAGATGGTTGACGTAGTATACATCGATTCGGTATTCACCATTCAATACAAAAGAGGTAGAAAGGAGTATATGGGTAGCATAGGTGACTAGTAGTCATCAAGGGATGATCAACAAGGGAATAGGAGCGCTTTACAATACACAGTTATTAATTATTAGGTGGTTGAGGTAGTATACTACATTCAATTTTTGTCATTCAGTACAAAAGAGGTAGACAGTAGTATAAGGGTAGCATAGGAGACTGGTAGTCATCATAGAGTTAAAGTCTTAAGATGTGAATTTGTTCATTACGAAAAGTTTTACTTCTTTTCTGATGGAGATAAAGGAAGTGATTCCGCGTATCACTGGAGGTAAGGAGTTCCAAATCTTCAGAGCGATCCCTGAGAATGTTCTGCAATCAGTTCTCTTTTTGTGGAAGGATTGTGGTTTCAGTAGTAGTGAACTAGCACTACGCAATTGTCTGCATCCTTCTGATCGCTTAATCTTTCGTGCTAAGTAACTGGGGGTATTGCTATGCAGGGCTTTGTGGGTCATGCAGGTGATCTTTAGGTGTATTCTTGCCTCGTAGGGTAGCCAGTTCATGGCTTTCGAGGTCGGAGAAAATTGTTTTTTTTTCATTTAGTTCCTGAGACCTGTCTGGCCGCAGCGTTAGCGAAGCCCTCAGCGGGGCAAGCTTGTATTTGGGGAGACCGCATAGAGTGGTGCTTCCATAATCCAATCTTGGTAGCACTAGGGCTCGTACCACCATTTTTAAGTCGTTCTGTGGGAGAAAGGGTTTAAGTTTCCTTAGTATGCTCATCTGATGATTTGCTCCCTTGGTGGCAGTATTGATTTGCACCTGCATGTTCAAGTGTTTGTCTATGGTGACTCCCAAGGATTTCGCGGACTCACTGATGTGTGGAACACGGTCAAAGGAAGTAAGATGCTTGGACCATAAGTCTATCGTGGGTTAGTGATTGCGAGGGGAGATGAGAAGCATGAGGGGGTTGTCAGTGAACCAACTTTGAGTATTCTGTAGAATAGCGCTGAGGGAGATGAAGTCTTCTGGTTGGGAGATTTTTCATATACAGTTGAGTGTCGTCCACAATATAGGTGATATAGAATGTTCGCAGAGTTCAGTGCGTTTGCGAAGGGTTCCATGAATAAATTGAAAAGGATGGGTGAGAGTGCTGAGCCCTGTGGAACCCCTATGGTGACCAAGGAGGGTTAAGAGAGTAAATGCGTCATCTTAATTCTTTGTGGTCTGTAATTTAGGAAGGAGGTGAACCATTGTAGCACTGAGCCAGTTAGGACCATCCTTCGTTACAGTAAGGACAGTAGGTTGTCATGCTTAACTGTATCGAAAGCGGAGGATAAGTCAAGAAGTATCAATAGGCATGATTCATTGTAGTCTAGCATTTTTAGTATGTTGTGCATTATGTGGGTGAGCGCAGATTCAGTGCTGTGACCTTGACGGAAACTGTATTGGTGTTTGTCTAGGAGGTTGCAATTCTGGATGTGGTTGCATAGTTGTATTTGTACACATTTTTACAGCAATTTTGCCAAGTGGGGATGTTGGATATAGGGCAGTAGTTGTTAAGATCAGTGGGGAGGGAGTCAGATTTCTTTAGTATAGGTGTGCCCTATTTTAAGACAGTCCGGTATGGACCCTTATCTCAGAGTGGCGTTTACGATCTTTGACCATAGGTGTAGAATAGAGGTTTTTATCATTTTGAATAAAGAATTGAATAAGGAGGTAAGGGGTCCGAGAAGTGATTTGAGGGGTTAACCATTAGAAGAGTGTTATAGATTTCTTGTTCAGGGTTGGGCGAGAAGGTGTGCCAAGAGGCATGTTTTTTGGGGATTTCCGTAGGATTACTAAAATGGAACTTGATCTGAGAGTGAAATTTAGCATCAAGGGCCATAGTTTGTGGGACATTGGTTTTAAAGGTTTCATGACAATGTTTTTAGTCTTTTTAGCGGGCTTTTAGCACCAGTTAAATATCATCCTTCAGATGAGTGGGTGTTATGTCTCCCAATCTAGGACTAAGTAGAAAAGCGACCTTTCACCTCACCCACCCCACCTTGCCTGCATAACGGTTCTAGCAATGACCTTTTACCTAGTTATGTGCTGAATAAATGTTGATTTGTTTCCTTGAGACTAGCCTAATTTATTATGCATGAGGATTCTAAGTAAAACGCCCTGCACATAACATAAATAACAGTATTAACACACTCTGAAAAATGAAAGTCATTGTTATCTTTCATCCCAGGGTGATCAGGCTACTTTGCATAAATTACATTTATCGGTTTAGTCTCATGTACACAATCATTCTCATAACATATCGATTGTAGTAGAATCCCTGATGCTACCTTTTCAGTATAAAAGAACTACACGTTCACTAGTGAAGCAGAGTAGACGCTTCCACCCTGACAGTGACACTGAGGTCCCGGCCTGCAGAAGCTTCAACACGCAGCAGAATGACATCCCTTGTGGGGTGTCCAACTCGAGACCAAGATGGGGCCTTCATTCTCTCCCATAAGAAAATGGGGTTGGCTCTTTCCTAAGGGGATTCTTGGCTTTACAACCACATACATGCAAGGTACACTTACGTAGGGTCTGCATAGTTGGAGTAAGCTTGATTACTGCCATGTTCATATGCCTGCATATATTCACTGTCTAAGCACCATGGTATAATACTACCTTCAATTTACTTTGTTGGTGATTGTAATCACTTACGTCAACTTTTGTCTATAGATTGTTGCAGCAAATATGTTTTATACTCTAATTACACTGGTTCAATAAATGCTTATTGAAAACGTCCCCACCGTTTATTCTGTGTATCTCTTTGAGACTAAGTGAGCACAATTGACTGAACGAAAAGTACTGTACTGTTTACGCGATCCCTGAAGGTTCAAGGGTTATCATGTTCGATGGTTGCCAGAAACTATTCACTCCTTGGTAAGGTTAGGGGGCTTATAGTAGCACTGTGAGCTAGCTGGTCTAAAGGCTGACATAACCTTTGGGGTGTCCGGAATCAGTCTAGACACCAATCCCTTACTGTGTGTTGTGTAAAAGCGCAGATCCTGCGTATTGTTACGAACTACGCAACAAAATGAAATAGCTGTAGTGTCATAATATTCATCATGAGGTTGTATTTTTCAGTGGCATTGTATGCAACATAATGTGCACTGTTTGTTCTGTAATGACATTTTGTTCTCGGAGATGGATAACAGAGGATGCCTCAGATATTTTAAAGGTCTTTCCTTCTCACACAATGTATTGTATTTTTTCATGAGTCTTTTTATTGTTCATGTAACTAGCTTGTTCTGACACACCCAATAATATTAGGTCAGATGGGCCTATAATAGTTATCTAGTGGGACAGTGCCAGGATAGTGGGATTGCATGACATTTTATAACGCTGAAATGTTGTTATGTTGATACTTTGGCTTGCATCATGCATTTTCAATTGACGTCTATGGCAAATATTAGTATATAAGACCCCTCAGTTTTAGGGTGAGCAAGGCTCTTTTCTGAGCCTCTGGAGACGCTGCTCGTTTGTCTTCCGATGTGCTGCATATACTGAACTTAGACAGTTTTTCAGATTTTGCTAATTGTTATACCTATTTAAACTCAGAAAGACTTCATGGCAATTGATTTATCTGCCTTAAGACTGATTTATTAAGACTGCTATATGTTTATCTTTCTGTATTGCACTTTAATATTTTAATAAGTCAAACCACTTGATGGAGGTTTACCAACATTGTTCGAAATAATTCTTGTGAATGCATTGCTTCACTAGTACCTGTCACGTCGTCTCGCCTGACCTTGTCTCAGGACAGGACAGGCGAACAGGAAACGGGAACAGGAAGCAGGCAACCGGAAGGAGGGTAGTCTGTAAGCCAGTGCGAGGCTGGCAGGGAATAAAGAAACACGTAACTGCATTGCCTCTGACTCGGTGTGTTTATTTCGAAGAGCGATGCGACAATGGCGACGAAGGTGGGATCTTCATGAAACCCACAAGTAGTGCTATCGCTCAGCCAGCCAGTGGGGCCGATCACCGAGTCCTGCAGCCTAAACACCGACCGCGCGGAAAGAGCGCGAAAAGCCAAGACCGGCTTCGGAGCTGCCATCCCACAAACCACGGAGGCTTACCGAGTCACGGAGCACCAAGCCGTCTGCTGGGAGTAGGAGCGCATATGCCAGAGCGCCACCCCACGTATCTCCAGGCGCTGTCTGCCGGGAGTAGGAGCGCATATGCCAGAGCGCCATCCCCACGTGTCCCCAGACGCGAGCAACAGACGCGAGTAGCCGGCTCCGTGTGGCGCGAAGGAGAGAATCGCCCGCCTCCAGAAACGAAGACGTGGCGAGGAGCGAGGGTGAGTCCGACCCCGTCAGCCTCCCCCGCGAGCTTAAATATAATTAGCAGCAAAGCGCCAGTGAAGATAAAGAGACACGACGTCCCGCGCCAGGACAATTTCCCAAAATAAAAATAACCAGCTATCTAGAGTCAGTCGCAGATGTCCAATACAACTCCGGACAGCTCATCTGGAGGGAACGACATAACAGGCCCAGCAAGTACAGGAGGGCCAGTTCCTCCGGTCAACACGCCCGCAATGGCCAACACTCCCATCGGAGCCTCGTTCATGCGACAACCACAGCCACTGCCACTGACGCCAGGCAATAGCATGGGCCCAACGTGGAAGAGTTAGAGCGAAGACTTCAAGGACTACATGGTAGGATCCCTGGTGCAAGACCCCAAACAAAAACTAGTGGCACTAAGAAATCTGATAGGCCCGGACATTGCGCAAATCATCAAAGAACTACCTAATGCAGCAACCGCCAACTATGAAGAAGTAAAAGGTGCCCTTGACAGACGATTTCTTCACAAACGCAACGTAGATTACGAACGTCACATGTTCAACCTAGCCACGCAAGAAAAAGATGAGTGCATGAGCGACTTCATCATGCGCATCAAAAGGCTAGCACGATACGGTGACTTCGACAACTTCAAAACAGAAGACGCTCTGAGACTCCGCATCATTGATGGATGCCAATCCGAAACTCTCCGCCGTGGACTCTTAAAGAAACCTTATACCCTAGAGGAAATTGAAGAACTAACGAGAATCAATGATCAAGCGGAAGACTATGCCAAACGGATGGGAACGCATAAATCATCAGACCGAAAGGACCATGCTCTGCGAGTTCAGGCGCACAGATCTTCCAAGACTGCCAAGTCCACGCCTAAATCTCACAAGTCCCACAACACCCGAAAGACATCCTCCAAAAGGAGCTCGCGGCACACCAAGTCCGCAAAGTCAGCACCCACCTGCTACAGATGTGGGCAAGACTACCCACACTCAGGACAATGTCCGGCGATCGGTCAGCGATGTCATCGCTGTGGGAGAGACAACCACTTCGAGATAGCATGTCAAGCCAAGCAGTCAACTCACAGATCGTCGACCAAGGGTTACGACACGCGCCACCACGCACGAGCCATAAAAGAGAGAGAAGGACGCTCATCCAGCTCGTCAAACTCCAGCGTCCAGTCAGTATACTCCTATCGATCAAGGGGCCGCTCCGGAAGTAGTCACCGCACCGCACCAGGTGTCAAACGACAGAATCCTACCGGTCACGCAGAGACACGTCCAGCGAATCATCATCACACACTCCAGCATCTCAAGACAGCGATGAATACATCTGCATGGTATCAGACCCGGACCGCCTGAAACGATATCCAAAGCTTGACATCCTGATAGGAAACCACCCAGCGAAATTTGTTCTGGACTCAGGAGCCTCCTTAAACTATATATGCGCCCTAGAATACCACAACATGAAGCAAAGACCCAAATTGGAACACGCAGCTGTCCGCATAGTCACGTGGATGTCACGCAAACCCCTACCTTGCCTGGGCCGCTTTCATACCACTCTCACGTTCAAAGACCGGAAAGTTGATGCCTACATCCACGTAGTAGAAGGACCAGATGTGGCAGACTGTCTGCTCAGTCTGCCCCCAGCAGAAAGACTCAAACTTGTGGAACTACTTTACATGACCGAAGATGCCCCCGACATAGTGGCAAAGTTCCCAAATCTGTTCAAAGGTCTCGGGAAGTTAAACCATTTCAAGGTAAAGCTCCACATCAACGTGACACCTATCGCTCAACACCACAGAAAGGTGCCGTTCCACTTACAACAAGCCGTCGATGATGAGCTCCAAGACCTCCTTCAAACAGACATCATTGAACGCACGTCAGGACCCACTCCATGGGTGTCGCCAGTCGTGGTAGTCCCCAAAAAGGGACAGGACAACAAGGTCAGATTGTGTGTCGACATGCGCGCGCCCAACACCGCCATTGAGCGAGAACGCCATCCCGGACCACACATCAGCAGTGACCAGAACCACCACAGCCCCACACAAATGGTGGAAACCACAAATCACCACAGTCAAGCACCAGGGCGAGAGAAACGTCCACAACGTCTAATAAGGAAACCTCGACGCCTTGTCGAGGAAATGTAGAGGAAATGAGACTTTGTAAAACGTTGTCTCGCCTGACCTTGTCTCAGGACAGGACAGGCGAACAGGAAACGGGAACAGGAAGCACTGAGCAGGCAACCGGAAAGAGGGTAGTCTGTAAGCCAGTGCGAGGCTGGCAGGGAATAAAGAAACGCGTAACTGCATTGCCTCTGACTCGGTGTGTTTATTTCGAAGAGCGATGCGACAGTACCCAGTCACCAGGTTGCAGTGCGTGGCTCTGGTCTTCTTTTGTCTATGGCGTTGCCAAGTCCATCTGATTAGAAACAAATTTTGCCACATGAAATGAAAAGAAATATGAAATGCCATTTATAGTGCACCTAGTTACACCAATGGTGTGTTCCCGCACTGGAAACAGACCATCCAGGATTGCGTAGAAGGGCAATATGCAGCAATAGGAACAAAGACAGAGACCTAAATAGCCAAGTTTTTAGTTGTTTGTGAAAAGATTGTTCTGCCAAGCATACTTTCAGCGAGGTCAGTGAGGATTTCTACATTTTGGCAGCCAAACAGCTGAAAAAGCGAGCACCAATTCTCGCTTTCCGGAAGTTCCACATGACCTGAGAGTGTGAAATGGGATGTAAGGCATGATTAGAGAGCGCAGGTAGCTGGGTCTGCTGTTCCACCAGATTTTGTGGCAGTAACACATTGCTTTAAAATTGACTCTGTTTTCGACTGGTAGCCAATGTAAGGTTTTAAGTGCTTTCGAGACTGACGATCTTCTATGAAGCCCTAATACCAGGCGAACTGCTGCGATCTGATTGCGCTTGAGTCTTTGCAGACTCCCTTTGTTAGCACCCAGATATAGTCCTGTTGTGATGTGACCAGTGCATGCACAATGGTCTTTCTAGATGATATAGGTAGAAGGTCAATCAGTTTCCTTAGCACTTTAAGAATGGCAAAGCACTTGCCAGCAACTATTCTGATTTGGCAGTCAGAAGTAAGATTCCAAGATTTTTTGTGTTTTTTCTGGAAGTGGGTATCTGACCCAGGGGTGAGGGCCACCATGCCGATGACGATATAGAGGGCGATTTCCCCATAATCAGCACCTCTATTTTATTGCCATTTAATTTAAGGAAGTGACTAGCCATCTAAGGGGCTAGCTCTCATAAGCAGAAGGAGAAGTGGGAGGCTGAAGCTTCATTGTTTTGAAATAGCGTGACTATAAGTTGTGTGCCATCTGCATATGACACAATAGTCACCATTCCACAAAATCTGTTAGTGTGCCAATATATAGGTTGAACAAAGTTGGACTTAAAATAGAGCCCTAGGGACACCTTGTGCTATAGGTATACTGTCTGATAGGAAAGGCTTCTGAGACACCTGAAAACTGCGGTCATGGAGATAGCAACATAGCCATCAAAGCACAGTGCCTTCAATCCTGCAATGGCTGAGTCTTTGCGAGAGGAGACTACGGGAACAGTGTCAAAGGCCACACTGAAGTCCAAAAGGATCAGTGAGGCAGTTTGACCTGCATCAGTGCATTTCCTTAAAGTTTTAGTGGCTAGCAAAAGTGCTGATTCCTTTGAGTAGGATGTCCTAAAGCCCGACTGGGTGGGATGGTAAAGATCATTCGTGGTGATAGGATCCGTGAGTTGGTTGTTTACCACCTTCTCTGCAATTTTGGCAATTGTAAGCAGTAAGGATACAAGAAGTTAGTTATCTAGTGCCACAGGATCAGTTGAAGACTTTTTGTGTAATGGTAGGACAATAGCGTGGTTCCATTTCACAGAAACATCTCCAGTACTAAAGGAGATGGCAAGTAATTGTTGGATGGGTGGAGCAATTACATTAAGTCCTTGCATCAGAGCTTTTGAGGGTGCAGGATCTAAAGAAGAACCAGATTTAAAAACGTATGCCAAGGTCTTCAAGTTTTCTAAGTTAGGGACTGTGAAATTTTTAAGACTGAGGGCTCTGAAGTTAGTTGGAAAGCGTCGAGACTCAAGGGACTTCTTGCTTCTAGAGGGAAAGTCCCATAAACCTTTGGATGAAAAGTAGTGTGCAATCTTATTGCAGGTCTCTACCGATGCTGGGGCCGGTGTCCTAGTATGGTCCAGTGAGGATGGAGATTTAAGAATCGTAAAAAGTTCTTTTGCAAAGTTGTTTGCAGGTTGTTTTGGCTACATGAAGTTGCTCTGTAAACATGGAGCTGATTGTTTAGTTCTGGGGTTTTTATTTCCCGACGACCATGGTACTGCTTCCTCCACTGCTGACATTATCCACTCTTCAAACTGGAGGTTGGCGAGATTAACGTTATTATCTAATTGGGGTAGGTTACATATAAAGACATCATTGAAGGTTTGGAGTTCAACAAATTCCATTTCCTTCTCTTGGGTATCTGATCCGCTATATTATTGGGGAGCAGCCTTTCATAAGGAATACTAAATGGCACATCATCCAGACCTTTGCAGTAATTCTATACAATGACATGAGGTAATGATACATTTGCTGCTGAAGGACTACACAGGGTTCTCATTTTGAGGGGGTGAAACCCTACTCAAGCGACAACCAAAATCCTTGTCAGTGTAAACCACAAAAAAAGTCATTAGGCTAACCTGTGCTTAACACTCTGGTAGGCTGGCCCAAAAGCAGTCAGGCTTAACTTAGAGGCAATGTGTGAAGTATTCTTGAAGCACTCATTCAGTAACTCAGGAAAAACACAATACAAGAATATTCATATGCCAATCTAGAAACATTGAATATGTTTTAATAAATAACATCATGCCATGACAAAAATTCAATAATAGAACTGGAGATATATAATTTCAAAGTCTTATGTAAAAGTAGTGCCAAAAAGTCCAAAGTGCTAAACAGGGTTATTTGGTCATGCCGGACCAGGACAAAGTCAAAGTTCAAGCTGACCATGGTGGAGCAGGGGTGGGTACAGGAACAACTTTGGTCCGCTGGGAAATATACCTGGTTTTACTCGGACTGAGATGCGAGGTGGTGTGTTGCGCTTTATAGAGTTGCTTAAGTTCCAATGGGGCTGCTGATCAGGCACTGCAAGGTGCTGCATCGAGTTGTGTCTTGCTTTGTCAGTTCTGAAGGGGATGCTGTTTAGGAGCTTCGAGGTGCTGTAATGTGAGGTCCTGTGTTGGACTAAGTTGAGTTGAGTCGCACTACGTCAGTTCTAAGCAAATCCACAGTTGGACCAGGTGGACTACACTATGATAACAAAAGTTAAAGTTGGCCCTTGGCACTCCTATTTATCAGTGTTTGCTACGTTTTAAATATTTAAGCGAAATTATAGTCCTCTTTTAGCGTGCTGCTCGGTAACTGAGGGCTGCCTGTCCCTGAGATTATAAGAATTATTTTAAAGGAATGGTGCGTGAAAGAAGTATCACGACCCTGCCGAACGCACAGCTTTAAATTAAATATTTCCACCTTTTCTAGGTTTTTAAATAACTTTCTGCTACACAATGATTTCAAGTTTTACTTGATTCTTACATTTATTTTTAATCATTGTTTAGACTACCCATAAACTGTAGATAATCACTTTTACATGTACATATATTTCATTTTAACATCTCAATTGATCTGAAAATACATTTGTTGTATTTAAACATCATACAAACAATAATTCACATTTCGACGATCGTTGAATAGATTGGCCCGATACATTTCGGGACCCTCGTCCCTTCGTCAGGGGCCTCTGCAAGAAATCACATGTATCAATAAATTATAACTTTCTGTATTCTTCATTCTTACGTTTTACAAATAAGCCACTACTCAATTCTGAGTGCACCGCTCTTATCTTATGTGTAAAGTACCAGATTACCATGTAAACTGGACATTATACTTAAATTGACTAGAAAAATAACCATAAAGTTCTTCAGTTCATACTATGTATCGGAAAACGGCTCTAACATAGGTTACTGTTGCATCATGGCGATACAAGTACAAATAACGAAACAATTGTCAATCAACCCTGCTTCGAGAGTACATTGTTACATGCCTTTGAATTATACAAACATGAAACACTCACAATGTTTTGCTGAAGTTTAAATGTGTACACCTCTGCATGTAAAAAGCTCGTCCGGGTGAATATTCTAGTGGAAAATTAGGAAAAATGAAATATAGAAAACCGTTGTAGTGTGTTAACGGGTTTACACAGTAGCTAACCTAACTGCCTTAGGGTATGCGTGTCATTACCTGCACTTCGTAACGGGCAGCGGTGTATCTATGGGAAACGGAAAACAAAACTAGTGTTAAAAAACGGCACTATGGGAGATTATGCATTAATAGCGTGTACAGACCATCTAACGCTTTCAAGAAGAAAGCTACACTATGATGCCATCTAAATGTCCAGGCCCTGCGAGGCACCTCTTGGGAATCAGGCCTCACTCCAGGACAGTCTTCCACAAGTCCAGAAGGGGTCTGAAAAGTTTGTCTTGGAGACCAATATTTATACCTTGTGCCAGCTTTGCAGTGGGAGAAGCTCCTAAACTTCCATCCACATCTGGTTCTAGAATTTCCTTTGGTTCCAATGGATCTAGGGTGAGAATAAACTAGTGTGAAATTCTTTGTGTGAGCCACAGCTACCTGTCAGATAAATTTAATGTCTACTGTCCGAATCGCCTTCTTAGATCGGAAGGTAAAGGGTTGCTGGTGATCCTCCGGTTTAAGAAGTTTAAAAAAGGAGGCGAAACCATTGTCCATCTAGCCTCGAAATATGGAACACCTTGCCTGAGGACCTGTGAAAATGCTCTAATTTGCTCCGTTTCAGGAAACTCCTGAAAACTGCATTATTTAGAGCTTAATCCTGTCTGCCCATATTTCATCCGACTTTCCTAATACAATAGCGTGGAGATACCCCTACGGGGGTGATTCCAGCGCTCTACAAATCCATACATACATACATACATACATTTTTGTTGTTGTGAGTGTGCTGAGGCGCCCCTTTTAAGTGCAAGTGTGCTAAGTGACAGCTTTACCCACCCATCACATCAGGATGGCCCATCCTGCCAGCACCCAGTCTCCTTTTATGATGATGTCTTGGAGAAATGCACAAAAGCTACCAGCTGCACCTTGTCATTTGACCCATGATAGAGGTTGCAGGCTTCAAGTGGTTTGCACAATAAAATGGCAACTTCCTAAAAGTGCTGTTTTCAGAATTATGGCTTAAAATGCAACTTTACCATTAAAAATGGTTTTACATTATAATTAATTTAAGACCAAACTTGGTTAGTTCTACTTCCTGCCAATCAAAAGTTATCACTTATTAAATGCAATAAAGTAACCCAATGTTATCATTTGGGAAAGTTGGGTCTTACATAGGGAAAACAAATTTAAGAGTTTTTCACTATCAGGAAATGTAAAACATAAACATGTCCAACTTTAAAATACACTGCACCCTGTCCCAAGGGTTGTTTAGGGCAGACTTTACGTGTCAAAAAGGAAGGTTAAGGACTGCTAAAAGAGTTAGCTTGCAAGGTCGAAATAGCAGTTTAAAACACACACAGGATGTAATACCAGGCATGAGACGTATTTAAAAAGGCTACTTAAGTGTGTGGCACAATACGTGCTGGAGGACCACTAGTACCATTTAATTTACCGGCCCTGGGAATATATAGTAGCACTTACAAGTAAAGTAAATGTGTCAATCATGAGTATGCCAATTGAGACAGGATTTAGAGAGAGAGCCCCTGTACTTAAGCACTGGTTAGCAGTGGTAAAGTGCACAGAGTACTAAAGCCAAGAAAAGCTGATTCAGCAAAACAGGTGGGTGAAGGAAAATAGTTTAGGGGCTACCAACCAAGGATGTCAGGTCTAACACTCATCAACCTCCACCTCTGGGCTTCATGTTGGGAGAGACCGGTCTTTTTATTTGGAGTAATTCCAATGCTCATCAGCACAAATGAAGTACAACTGGCCCTTTTTAAGTCATCGAAGAACACATCGTGGCTAGCTTGGATTTTATTGTTCTATTGATCTTTTCCACCACTCCTGATGCTTTTCATCTGTAACTACAGTGGAACATTTGGTTGATTTGCAAAGTTGAACATAATAGCTTTAGGATCTCATTTTTAGGTCGAGCCTAGCATTGCAGCGCATGCGCTGCTCGCTTTGCGAGGCTTGCAGTATTGAGTATAGTGTGGAAGCTTCGTGGAAGCTCCACCTACTCTCTGCCATCTTCTTCATTAGCTTCGTCCTAAATCCTGCCTTCCGATTGGTTTTAGGCTTGTTAGTCCCTTCTCATGACAGCCATGTAGTCATTATTATCCTTCCATGGCTACTGACCCCTTTACTCCAAACACTATTTTCCTCCCTGTCTCATCCCTACGCCCCCTCCCGAAGTCCGTGACATCTCGGCCCCCACTCCTGTTCGTACCTTCCCACCCGCTCCCACTCCCCTTTCCAATGTGCAATAGGTCTTGCATAAATGCGACTCCTATTGCATTGCAAATGCTTGTTAAAGTGGGTATCTCTCTCTCAATAAAAGTTAGCATTCCAAATCGTGGTATCAATTCCCTCAACAATAATTTAGCCACAGTCATGCTGTTGCATCCTAGTAGGATAGGCTTCCACCCATATGGAAAATAAGGAAATAATCACAAAAATATATTTAAGTCTGGTACAGTCAGGCCTTTCCACTTATTCTGAAAAGGTCCATCAGACGTACCTATGTAACTCATGATCAGTAGTGTTTTTGACATAGATCTTTTGCTACAGCTATTGTGCCAGTTCTTCTTGAAATCCTCACCTACATTAATCTGTCTGTGAATTTTTTTGCCATAGCTGGCATCATTGAATCGAAATAACATATTGATGTTCCGACATTACCTAAATGTCAGTATTCACCAGTTCCAAGCAAATTAGCAGCCCTTGAATCACACAATATGAATTGGTGATCATTTCTGATTGAACCTACAAATACTCTTGCTGAAACCTAACTAGTAATTTATTGCTCATCTCTACAACTTAGACTGCTCTTGCCAAGAGAGGTAGGTTTGAGCCCTCCACAGAACTGACTGTGGTGCGGGGAAGCACCAGGATAAATCAGTAATGATATGGGGTGGCTCGTCATCTCACAGTCTATATAAGGGCAACTCTGGTCTACATTCAGGACTGCACCAAGCATGCAGTCCTCCTCCCCCCATTGAGAAACACCATTTTGTGAATTAAATACACCTTGTATACACTGGGGAAATTCACTATTTAAAATCATACTATTTTGCTGAAACCCTGAATTCCGGTAAGGAGGTCAATCGTTTCTCATGTTTTGCTGCTACACGAGAGCTACAGGCATATTTGTATGGAATTGCCCTTGATTTGTCTGATTTGTCTGGTTTGTGTTCTAATGAATTTGAGGAGAAAAAATAATTTTGGATCAAGTCTGGATTCTGTTGGCACTCGTGCTGCCAGTGGCTAATGTTCCAGCGCAGATGGCAAGCAGTACACTTTTTAAGTATGTTGATGTTCGCATTAGTTCCAGAGCTATTTAGACAACCTTTTACCTCTGCTTGTAAAACCCCATTCCCGGCTTGTGTGGACAAAATATTGTTTCTTTGCGTATTTATTTATTTATTTATATAGCACACTAATACCCAGAGGCGACTAGGCGCTGACATCCAACCTCCTGCCAGCCATGGGGAATCAGAAGAAAGAGAACTAATCACTGCTTGTCTTTAGCCCTAAAAAAATCCAGGTATTCAGACTCTTCCTGAAGGATATCAGGTCTGATGAATTTTTCATTGAGAGTGGCAATTGATTCACAATCTGGTGGTAATGTATAGGAAGCTTTTTCCACCCCAGACGTGCCTTGGGTACTTCCACCAGTCGATGGGAAGAGGACAGCAGCATTCTGGGAGTATCAATTCTGTGCTTTCCCTGCATTCCAGATTTAGAGTTTGCACCAAAATTTGCACCATCACCAAAACCAGAATCACAACCTGAATTCACCATTTAATTTTTACCATTTCTCTGAAGCTACTTTCTTGGTACAACCACCAACTTCGCCTTAATCCCTTTCTACTTAGCATAGAAACAACCACTGCAATATTTGGCATAGTTCAGTGTCTCATCAATACTCTTAATTTGCCAACACATTGCATTCTGCTGAATATGAGAACAGCTCCAGCATTACTGGGCCTTTTCTAGGTTCTTGGTTTTAGTTCTGACCACTAATTCTTTCTGAGACTCACTTGGTTCTCTGACAGACCCTGTTTTATGCCAATGAGGGGCTGGACATTAAGGATCCAAAATCAGGCAATCCAGTGAGGACCAGGAATTGGATAACCAACTTACAAGCTCATAATCAAATTCATATATATGACTCTCAACCAGGCTATATAAGTAAAGAATCATCACTGCCAATACAAATCTCCTAAAGGAATTCAGCGAACCATAATCATACAAACTAATAATTCTGTTAAAGCAATGCAAAACAATAACGTTAGTACCTGGTATTTGGAGATCCCTCCATACCAATCTCTCCCTATCATTAATTGTCATGACCCCAGTGCTTAGTCCTACATTCGGCAAGGTCAAGAAACGAATTTGCAAAGACCAGAGGTCATTCAATAAATATCCACACTGGTTGCGGCAAGTTCCTACCTGGAAGACCACTCTGAAAACCATTCTCAGGGTTTTGAGTCTGTCTTCATTTGCACCCGCTATGCCATTGCGAGAAAACGAAGGTTCTCGCTCTAGTCTTCTGGAGCGCGAGACCAGTAACGTCTATTCAGCGCACGCGCGCTCTGGTAACTGCGCACTTCAACGGAAAAGATCGACGGAGAGAGCAGCGTTTCCTCAACGCGCATGAGTTTGAGTGCGCTTCTTCAGAGTTTCAGAGCAGTAGTGTCTTAGGAAAGTATTCAGAGCTATTTCTTGTGTTTTCCACCGAGTGCGTGTGGTAATTTGTTTCTTTCACGAATTCATCTTCAGAGTTCATTTGCCGTCAGAGAACTTTCATCAGTCAAGTTCAAGAGAAGAAGGAGTCGAGGATTTGAGATATGCGTAATCATTTGGAGGAACACCTTCTGTGAAGAGAGGGGTTCCATTCTTCAGAACCAAGTAAGGAATTCCGTTACTAGTAGAATACAGCGCCACCTCAGCATTCTGTGAGGATCCATCCATTGTGACTGATTTAAGGGTGCTTCGCAATTACAAGACTGTTAAGTGACTGTTCAAAGACTTTGCTTCCAAAAATATTTATGCTCAGAAGCACGTAAGAGACTTGGAGTTCTATTCAGAGACTGCTCTTAGTTCTTGTGAGAATTATATTTTAAAACTGCTCAAAGTCTTCATTTCTCGAAAGCTTGAAAGAACATTATTTTCCAATTCATCTTCATTTCTTGAGCGGGGACTGAAGCTCTTTTCAACTGATCAAAAATCAGCTCAGGCAAACGTTAGAGAGGGGCAAAGTCATTGGTGATTAAGGTAATAAGAGTAATATCTAAAGAGTAATACAGTGTCAGGATTTACTAGTCTAGAATAGAATTACATTGTTGTCATTGTTACAGGTACTTCCAGGAGAAATAACCGAAGAAAGACGAGTTCTGGTCGGTACCATTACCAGTGAAGTCTCTCTTGTTTGTCTTCCACTTCCCCTTTCCCTTCTGGTTGAATTCAGAAGACGAGTGTTTTCATCACTGTCTCCTGTGTTTGGTCAGGGGGTGTTGGGGACTAGCGTCTGTTCCTGGGGAGTTCGCATTTGTGTTCTGACAGATTGAAGTGCCAAGAGGCCTCTTTCTGAGGTGCACAGATCTCTCCCCGAGCAGACATGGCATAAGGCTTAGATGTCAAGGCACTGGCTACAGTCCTAGATAGTATGCAAAAACAATTAAATAATTCATTGGAAGACAATAAAAATCTCAGGGCAGAGATAGAAAGGACTAGTCAAGAAAATTTACAAATAAAATTAAGATTAGATGAATTGTTAGAAGCAGGTCCAAGTTTTAAGTCTTCGACAAGTCAAATTAGTAGCTCATCTCCCTCTGATATCTCTACCCAAGTAATTCATGCAGTCTCGCCCATCATTCCATTAGCCTCTCCTGAGAGATTTAGTGGGGATCCTCAGAAAGCTCAAATCTTTCTCACGCAATGTTCTTTACATTTTTTGTGTAGGCCCGTAATTTTTGCTAAAGATCAATCAAAGGTGGCTTTCATTCTGTCGTATCTGACTGGTGACGCAGCTGCGTGGTCTATGTCCCTAGTCACAAAGGACGACCCCATTTTGTACAAGTTTGAGGAATTTAAAGTGGAGTTTTTGAGAATCTTTGATAGACGTTCAGCGTCACAAGCTACAGACAATGAATTACTGGATTTAAGACAAGGCAATAGAGACTTGGTGGCATATCTAGCCCAATTCAATAAATTGATTGTTGAAACTCAATGGCCGGAAGCTAAGAGAGCTGCCATCTTTTATCGAGGTTTAAAAGATGAACTTAAGGACGCTCTGGCGCAAATTCCAAAAAGACCCACAGAAGTATCCGAGCTTATTGATTTGGTTCTGCAAATGGATCATAGACTCAACGAACGTAAGAGTGAAAAGAGAAGAGATTTTCATCTTCCTCCACCTCGATTCGATCGTATGAAAACTGAGAGTCAAAAGGTCAACGAAAGTTCTCAGTCAGAGGAGCCCATGCAAATTGGGTCGATAAGAGGGCCTTTATCCAAAGAAGAAAAAGAGAGAAGAAGAGCGGGGCAATTGTGTTTGTATTGTGGATTATCGGGCCACTTTGTAAAAGGTTGTCCAAAGAAGTCAAAGACGTCACAGCAGGTAAAAGATCGGCTTCACCTGTAGTCGGAGCTGTACAGGTGGAAGCAGAACCAAAGTCAGCTTCAAGTCCTCAACAGATAGTTAACACTCTTCAATGATCTGCTCCTCATTTAGTAGTCTCATTCACTATCGAGTTTCGAAATTACAAATTCAGTGAGGTCACCATGATGATTGAGCAACGGGCAATTTTTGTGACATTAAGTATGCTCAACGAATTGGAATCCAATTCATACGGAAGAAAGTTGTAGAGCCGGTGAGAGCCGTGGACGGAACAAATTTCTCATCTGGCCCAATCACTCATGAAACAGAGAAGATTCATTTAACTGGGTTGAGGGGTCACACAGAAACTTTAATTTTTAATCTCATTGATGCTCCTCAGTTCCAGCTTATATTAGGTCTCCCGTGGTTAAGTGAGCACAATCCACGCATTGATTGGGAGAAGAGAACAGTCATTATGGACTCAATTTTTTGTAAAGAAAATTGTTTTTGTGATTCCCCTTCAGTAGAGGAAGACTCCCCAGCGCGAAAGTTGGCCGATCATCCAGCTCTGATTTGTTCAATTGAAACTCAAGAGATTCCAGCGGAATATCGAGATCTATCTGCAGTTTTTGATAAGAGAGAGGTTGAGAAACTTCCTCCTCATCGTCCGTACGATTGCAAGATAGAGATAGAACCGGGAGCAGTGCTTCCGTGTAGCCGCATCTATGCATTGACAGAAGATGAGAACAAGTATTTAAAGACATATCTGGAGCAATACTTCGAGAATGGATTCATTCGTCCATCCAAGTCGCCCATTTCTTCACCCTTATTTTTCATCCCAAAAAAGAATGGTGAATTGAGAACCTGTATTGATTATAGGGCGCTCAATCAGGTGACAGTAAAAAATAGATATCCTCTTCCTCTTATTTCAGTGCTTCTGGACCAAGTAAAAGATGCCAAAATTTACACCAAATTAGATTTGCGTGGGGCATATCATTTGATTAGAATTGCTGCTGGTGATGAGTGGAAAACTGCTTTTCGAACACGACATGGATTATTCGAGTATCAAGTGATGCCATGCGGTTTATGTAATGCCCCAGCCGCTTTTCAACATTTTGTAAATGACATCCTGCGAGAATTTCTGGACAGAATAGCTGTGGTCTACATAGACGACATATTAATCTTTTCCAAAAATGTTCATGAACACATTTCCCATGTCAGATCAATTCTAATTCGATTACTTGAAAATCATCTCTATGTGAAATTGGAGAAATGTGCCTTCCATGTGGAAGAAGTGGAGTTTCTTGGATTTGTATTGTCTCCCAAAGGAGTTAGCATGGATATTTCCAAGGTCAAGGCAGTGCAAGATTGGCCTTCCCCTTCGAGTGTGAAAGTAATCCAGAGGTTTATTGGTTTCTCCAATTTTTATCGGAGATTCACCCAGACTTCTCTCATAAGGTCAGTCCCATCACACGTCTATTGAGAAAGGGAGTCAAGTTTGAGTGGGATGAGGAAGCGAAAACAGCCTTCCAATTTTTAAAGAGATCCTTCACTCAGGCCCCAATTCTATTACATCCCAGACCAGAAGAGCCATTTTTTGTGGAGGCTGACGCCTCAGATGTTGCCATAGGAGGGATTTTATCTCAACGCCATCCGAATACAGGACAGTTGCACCCAGTGGCCTTTTACTCTCGGAAATTAACTCCTCCAGAATGCAACTATTCCATCTCAGATAAAGAATTGTTAGCCGTTAAGGCGGCCTTTCTTGAGTGGAGGCATTATTTACTTGGCGCAGCTCATAAGGTTACTGTATATACAGATCACCGTAATCTACAATTCTTAAAATCAACAAGAACGTTGACAGCTCGTCAGCTTCGTTGGTCTTTGTTTTTCGCAGATTATAATTGTGTTATCACATTCAGACCAGGCACCAGTAATGTTAAAGCAGACACGCTTTCCAGAATCAATTCCAATTCCAGAGATGTCAATCCTAAAGATCAATCAATAATTCCAGAGGAGAAGATTGTTGCAATTTCCATTACGACTGATTTCTCTGAAGGGATTCAGAAGGCTCTATCTTCAGAAGAGATGAAAGTGTGGTCCGAAGAAGACTCTGTTAGAGAAATCCGCAAGGGTTTGCCTTACCATCAGAATAGTTTATACCTTCCCACAAATGAACTACAGGAGAAGGCCTTGAAATCTTGCCATGATGGAGCTTTAGCTGGTCACAAGGGAATTCAGAAAACCACAGAGTTGATTGAGAGAAATTTTTGGTGGCCGGAGATGAGATCACAGATACGACAGTATGTTGCCACCTGCGAGCGATGTTTGAGAGGCAAATCGGATCGAAGGGCTCCCCTGGGACAGTAAATGCCCTTGCCAACCCCCCCACATCCTTGGCATACTGTGTCCATGGACCTTATTGTGGATCTCCCTGTTAGTCAAGGGTTGAATACAATATTAGTTATGGTGGACACTTTCTCTAAAATGGCCCATTTTGTAGCCTTAAAGGGTATCCCTTCAGCTTCCCAGTTAGTTCAAATATTTACTCAGCATATCGTCAGACTGCATGGCATTCCACAAGTCATAGTAACAGATCGAGGGTCACAATTTGTTTCCCACTTTTGGAAAGCCTTCACCAAAAGATTGGGAATAGATGCTCGTTTCTCAACCAGTTTCCATCCGGAAACTGATGGGCAAACCGAGAGAGTCAATCAAGAGCTTGAACAATATTTACGACTTTATTTAATGAATCAGGAGGAGGGATGGTTGGATTTAGTTTGGTCAGCTGAATTTGCCTACAATAATGCTCAACACTCCTCTACAGGTTTTTCCCCCTTTTATTTGAACTATGGTAGACATCCTAGTTTGACTCTAAGTAGGGAGGAGGCACCAGTCCCAGCAGTTGAGGGTTTTGTAGAAAAAATGCAAGAATCCATAAGTCAAGCCAAAGAAAATCTCGAAAAAGCCAAGAAAAGTTATAAGGCACAGGCAGATAAGAAGAGAAGAAAAAATTCACCCTTCAGAGCAGGAGATAAGGTTTGGCTATCCACCAAACACCTTAGGTTAAAAGAAAACCGCAAGTTTCAACCCAGATTTATCGGACCTTTTAAGGTAGATAAAATGATCAACCCTGTCTCAGTTAAAATTCACTTGCCATCATATTTGAAAGTCCACCCGGTCTTTCATGTGTCTTTGATAAAGAAAAGCCCACCACACTTAAGAATGCAATTCACACCTAAACCTATAGAAGTAGATTCCGTAGATGAGTTTGAGGTACACAAAATTCTAGATTCAAAAATCAGAAAAGGTAAATTGCATTATTTGATCAGTTGGAAGGGTTTTGGCTCTGAAGAGAATTCTTGGGAGCCATTTGACAATGTTCATGCTCCTAGACTTGTGCGAGAATTTCATCAGTCAAATCCAAACAAGCCAAGAATGAAGGGACGCCTTTTGGTGGGGAGTACTGTCATGACCCCAGTGCTTAGTCCTACATTCGGCAAGGTCAAGAAACGAATTTGCAAAGACCAGAGGTCATTCAATAAATATCCACACTGGTTGCGGCAAGTTCCTACCTGGAAGACCACTCTGAAAACCATCCTCAGGGTTTTGAGTCTGTCTTCATTTGCACCCGCTATGCCATTGCGAGAAAACGAAGGTTCTCGCTCTAGTCTTCTGGAGCGCGAGACCAGTAACGTCTATTCAGCGCACGCGCGCTCTGGTAACTGCGCACTTCAACAGAAAAGATCGACGGAGAGAGCAGCGTTTCCTCAACGCGCATGAGTTTGAGTGCGCTTCTTCAGAGTTTCAGAGCAGTAGTGTCTTAGGAAAGTATTCAGAGCTATTTCTTGTGTTTTCCACCGAGTGCGTGTGGTAATTTGTTTCTTTCACGAATTCATCTTCAGAGTTCATTTGCCATCAGAGAACTTTCATCAGTCAAGTTCAAGAGAAGAAGGAGTCGAGGATTTGAGATATGCGTAATCATTTGGAGGAACACCTTCTGTGAAGAGAGGGGTTCCATTCTTCAGAACCAAGTAAGGAATTCCGTTACTAGTAGAATACAGCGCCACCTCAGCATTCTGTGAGGATCCATCCATTGTGACTGATTTAAGGGCGCTTCGCAATTATAAGACTGTTAAGTGACTGTTCAAAGACTTTGCTTCAAAAAATATTTATGCTCAGAAGCACGTAAGAGACTTGGAGTTCTATTCAGAGACTGCTCTTAGTTCTTGTGAGAATTGTATTTTAAAACTGATCAAAGTCTTCATTTCTCGAAAGCTTGAAAGAACATTATTTTCCAATTCATCTTCAGTTCTTGAGCGGGGACTGAAGCTCTTTTCAACTGATCAAAAATCAGCTCAGGCAAACGTTAGAGAGGGGCAAAGTCATTGGTGATTAAGGTAATAAGAGTAATATCTAAAGAGTAATACAGTGTCAGAATTTACTAGTCTAGAATAGAATTACATTGTTGTCATTGTTACAGGTACTTCCAGGAGAAATAACCGAAGAAAGACGAGTTCTGGTCGGTACCATCACCAGTGAAGTCTCTCTTGTTTGTCTTCCACTTCCCCTTTCCCTTCTGGTTGAATTCAGAAGACGAGTGTTTTCATCACTGTCTCCTGTGTTTGGTCAGGGGGTGTTGGGGACAAGCGTCTGTTCCTGGGGAGATCGCATTTGGTGTTCTGACATTAATAAATCAATTGGAATGCACAATCCAATTAAATAAACAAATCATGACAAGACAGAATCTATAATTTAGTTAAGGTAACATTTTATCACGCAGTTAGTAAGCAAGAGCATCATTACAAGACAGTTCTGAGTAATGTAGGGTTTGTTGTAAAGTGACAAAAAGCTCTGGTAAGTACAGCCAGGACATAAGCCACAACAGCTCATGGGCAGTGTCTCACTGAAGAAAGTTCACAAATGGCATACACAGCATATGTGTTGGCCCAAAAAGGGAAAGGTAGAGTCTACAAGGTCCCAGGATGCTTGTTTCCAATCCAGGGAAGACCTGGCTTGGCAGTTTGGGCGGGACTGTTCCCATGAGGCGCAGTGCCAAGGCTGATTTGCATATAGCTGGGTCTGAACTGGATTGGCCAAGTGAGCTAAAGAACGATGAAGGATTCATCCCAGATCTGTGATTGGGGGTGAGTGGCTGCAAAATTTCAGCGCTCCGTCCATTATCTCCTTGTGTTTGCTTAGTTCGTCCTAAGTTGGCAGGGTATCCCCAGACGTGGGTCCCTGGTTTACTTGGCCCACGGATTCAAGCAAGCCTGGCTGATGAAGGGTGTTACCCTGAAACAGGTCCCAGGATGCTGGTTTCTTGTCCAGGGAAGACCTTGTTTGTAAGTTCGGACAGGACTGTTCCCATGAGGCACAAGGCCAAGACTGATTTGCATTTAGCTGGGTCTGAACTGGGGTGGCGAAGTGAGCTACAGAATGATGATGGATTCAATTCAGATCTGTGACTGGGGATGAGTGTCTGAATAGTTTCAGTGATCCATTCATCATCCCCTTGTGTTTGCAAAGTCCTCAAGGTTCTCAATCAAAGGTAGTCTCTGGGATCAGGTCTAGGTCGATTCTCCCAAAAAAGTAAAGGAAAAAGAAGTTTCTCCTCCTGATCATTGTATAATATAATCCTTTAGTTCCGGTGGTGACAACTCCTTAGTCACCTCATTTTGTCCATTGGTCCGTTTGTATAGGATGGCTGTCATGAGACATAAAGAAGACACAATTTGTAGGGAAGGGGTGGTGCTGGTCACGTAATCTGTTACATCATCCAGTATATGTAAATTCACAGACAATGACCCTTTAGCAGTACGCACATGAGCAAATTGAAATGAACAGTTTCCCATAGCAAATGTTCCCAATGTATCGACTTTATTTCAGTCAATCCTTGCAAGCAAGTGGGAACTCTTCTAATAAGACACTGTTTCGCTTTACATTGTAGGTTATGAAAGATTTCTCATGAGTGAAAAACAGAGCTATAGGATGAAAAAAACACAGTCCTATTATATTTCTATAAAGGATGTGCAGAATATAAAGTAATGAAAATATACATTTCTTGACAAAAAGCAATACACTAATATTCTTTCAATGTATAGGCACTCAGAATACATTATCAATTGAATTGTAAATCTGACATGAAACTATAACATATCACTGTATTTTCAAAGTACAAAAGTGTCAAATTATTTGAAATGATAAAATAATGATCTCATTTAAAGTAGTTAGTATTAGTATTCATGTGAAGATCAACTTCTTAAAGTCTGATCTTATTATCACTCAAAATTACTTAGCAACACCATTTTCTCTTATCTTATTTGGTGCAGAATTTCACATATACAATGATGAAAATCAGAATGAACCATTCAAAATTACACGTAAAAATACCTTTACTACGTTAGATTTAATTAATTCTTTACACACATTATTATTTTTAAGATTAAGAATTTCATATCATGAGTGCATAGTTTTAGCACTCTAAAACACATTAAAATAGCATACTAAGACTTGTTCATAATCTAACAACCTATATTATTGAATGAGTATAATTTTGTCTATTCTACGTTTATCTGCATGCTTTTATGATGCAGTAACTAAATGCTCTCAAGTATATTTCAAATGTCTCTTTAACGTGAAATTGGTGCACGCTTGTTAATAGATTACTCAAAGTGTCTCACAATCAGTTTAAGTATGAAACAAAGGATCTAGCTGCTTACCAGATACATCAGAACTTAGGCCCAGCTGCAACCCCAAAATGAAAGACCATATGAACCCACTAAGGCCTTCTCTTGCTGGATCTTCCATTCCACTTTACTTTCTATAGATCTGCATACGCCTGTAATAATATGTATGTATAGTAAGTAAGCATTAGAGAATCTCATAGTAGGGGTAGACTGTAATCAACTTATGGACCCATTTTTAGATCATAGCCCTCAGGCCAAATGTATTCCTACTAAGATGCACAGAGCCTTTCAGAGAACCATATCCTCTAGAGGGTTGGTTGATGTTTGGAGAGCATCATACCCTGATGTCCTAGAGTTTACTTTCTTTTCTCCTTTTCATAATTCTCACTCTAGAATAGCTTATACATTTTTTTACCCAGCATACCTTTCAATTTCTAACGCATACAAAGATAGGTTTAATTCTCATTTCTGACCATGTTCCTGTCATTGTAGACCTGGATTATCCTAACTCCATTCCTCCCACTTGCAGACGGTGATATAACAACTCTCTTCTGCTGGATCAACAATTTACAGACCAATTCACAATATTCCCACAAGAGTTTTTTTGCAATTAACCTTATCTCAGACAGACAAATGAATTTTATCTGGGATGCCTTCAAGGCAACCGCAAGGGACTTTATAATAGATTTTGTTGCAAAAAAGAAAAGGAGAGCTCTTAGAGACTATGTGCAACATTTAGACCAGATTAAAGTTTTAGAACAGGAATATTTATCCTCTAATAGATACTTTATCTAAACTTATTAAGGCTGGGATCATGTTTGCGGTTGTCTACTTTTTCTTTTGAAAATGTTTGGTGGGCGGAATAAGGCTGGCAAAACCTTTGTTAATTACCTTAAAATAAGAAAGCAGAAATCTAAGATTGTTAATATAACAGATTCAGAAGGGGTCAGGCATATTAGAGACTCCAAAATATTAGAGTGTTTTTTTTCTGAATACTACATAAAGCTATATACCCCAGAATCATCTCTTTCAACTGAACAATTGGATGCCTTTTTTAATCAATCCCTAACACTTCTGATAGCAGCGCACATTTGTCTTCTCTTGACACTCAATTGTCAGAGCAAGAGAATATAAATGCCATCAATCAACTTCCAAAAGATAAAACTCCTGGGCCTGATGGCTTTACTGTACACTTTTACTTACATTCCATACATCTTTTAATCCCTAAGGTATTATTTCTTATTTCTAATTTGTTTTATCACTGGGCGGACACAAGGTTCTTTCTCTCAGGCCATGCTCTGCTTACTTCCTAAAAAAGACAAAGATCCTTCTCAAAGTAGCAATTATAGGCCCATTTCATTGAATAATACGGACTGTAAGATGTTTGCTAAATTACTGGCACTCCGTCTTAACGCTGTTATTCCTGATTTAGTCGATAAACATCAAGTCAGAATTTATGAAGGGAAGATCAATTTCAGATTATTCTAGAGACTTCCTTAATATTATTCATTTCGCCTCTAAGCTTAATTCTCCCTTAGCTGCCATAACTCTCGATTGTGAGAAGGCTTTCGATCGAGTGAACTGGGAATTGATGTTTGGTGAATTAAAATGGCATGGTATCAGTCCTCTTTTTCTCCAATATATTCAGTTACTATATTCCGAACCCTCTACCTCTATTTGGGTCAATGGTAAACAATCCAACTACTTTCCTCTTCATAGAGGGACTAAACAGGCCTGCCCTTTAGCCCCACTTTTATTTATCTTATCATTGGAACCCTTCCTAGAAACATTTACCGATCTCCTTCCTTTTGGAGCTTCCAATTTGAAAGTTTGGACATAAAATACACTGAATATTCTGATGATATTTTGTTATATTTATCCAACCCTAATACATCTTTATCTGAGTTTTTTTCACTATTAAATACACATTCTGCAATTTCAGGATACAAACTTAATATGGATAAATCAGAGGTCCTGCCCCAAAATAAATATTGCCTTTCGGATATGTTTAAAGATTCATATGGAATTCAAAATGTGGGGTAGGCTAGCTACAATTAAAAGGATGTTGCTACCAATCATTAATTTTTACTTATCTATGCTTCCAATTTCTCTTCCACATAACTTTTTTAAAACTATTAATTAATCTTTGACTCCATTCACATGGAATAAGCACAAACCTTGAACCTCTTTAACCCATCTTCAGCAACCCAAAGATACTGGTGGGGCTAACTTTCCCAACTTTAGATTATATAATTCAGCCTTCACATTGAAACATATCTGGACTTCCCTTTCATATGCTCATACAGACTCATCAATAGTTTGGGGGCAACTGCAACATGTACAATTTACACCCTTTGCTTTGAAGGAGGTGGTTCACATCACTTAACCTCCTAGGGTGCTTCTTTCTCCAATACATACTCATTCTATGGCTATTGTTAAGCCTTTAATATCTCTTCCAATTCCTGCTCCGAAAACATTACACAAACTCCAATTTGGAACTCTAAACACATAAAACTAAGCAATAGAGTTCTTTCATGGAAATGATGGATCAATAAGGGAATTATAATCATAGGACACCTACTCTTTAATGGTTCTCTGCTAGATTTCTCTGGCATCCAGGAAAAATACAATATATCTACTTACTAACCATCTCATTATCAGTGCCTTAAACCTCTTCTTCTCGTCTATATTTCTCAACAACCTGATATTGCTTCAAATACACAGCCTCCTTCTTCCAAGAGATTTTTCTTCACAGATGAAGGCCTTTCGAATATATAGATTATTGATTGGTTCTTCTAATGTTAATACAAAATCTAAAACAGAGCCAATGTGGGGGAACAGTTCTCAAACATGAGTTTCTGGCCCATACTTGGAAATCAGTTTGGGTCAAGATCCACACCTCTTCTCGTTCAGCAAGCACAACCCAAATATTATATTATTTCCACAACCGATTATATGTAATCCCCATGAATTTATATAGATTAAAACTTTCTAACACTACTAAATATTGGTCTGGTGCTCATGATAATGGTGATCGTTTCCATATGTTTTGTAAATGCCCTTTAGTTATTTATTTATTTTATTTATTTTATTTATTTAGACGGTTTCATAGAGCGCAAACAAGATCCTTGCGGATATCAGATGCTTTACAATGAACAAAATTGACGATAACAAATGAATAGTAAGGCACAATATAGAGAACAAGCATTGGATAAAATAAAATAAAACACACGCAAGTCGTAAAAATACAAAAGCATGGGATCATAGTTGTTTCAAGAACATAAACAGTTAATAAGCTTTGGCTTCGTATATGGGAAAACTTATTGTCTATATGCATTCCTTTTGATATACTGCACATTTTTCTGGAAGGCTCTTCTCTCCTTTGGAATTCCCAACATATGGTCAGGAAATTTATTGACTTGATAGTTGCTCTGGCTTTCCAAATGATCACAACTAATTGGAAGGAGACAAAAAAATCATTTATATTGGATGGTGGAATCTGTTATGTCATCACCATAGATCGACATGGATTGAGCTCATGCTACTTCTCTTCCTTTAATGATAATAAAAAATTAATTATGGTCGCCTCTTCCCTCATTCTTTTCCAGGCAATTGGCTCAATCCATGCCTATGGTTATTAACTATGACCCCCCCTAAATATTAGAATGCGTAAGACATATTTATTTTTATTATTACATAGTTGTTTACTGTTCGCTCTATAATTTTAATATTGTATTATATCTTCTTTTCCTCTTTCTCTTCTTTCCCCATTTCTTTCTTCTCTTTCCTTTTTCCTTCCCCTCTCTTTCTTCACTGATTTCTTCTTTCCTTCCTCATAAAAATTATTAAAATGCATATATATTCCAATGCACGTTCTTAGGCTTATCATTTATTATTATATGCTATGTTTACTTTGCAAGGACTTTATATGTTGATTTTCTTCCTTCTATTTATTAGACTGGTGCATTTTTCATATTTCTTCGTTCTTCAAAATTAGCTTTGATTGTTTTGACAACATTTCTTTTTGTATGTTGTAAATGTTTCTTGTTCTTTAGTCTCTTTAATAAAGCATTTTAAAACTCAGATAAAACCTCTCTTTCCCCACATGAGCCCTTTAGTTCACCTGGCAATGAATGGGCGGAGTAGAGGAGGCGCTTCTGCTGTGCTTTCGAACTTAAAAAAGGTCTTACATGGAACTTGTTGTGCACCCCAACATCTAAATGGAAGAGACTGAGGCAGTAGCTGACTGAACTAAAAGTTATCAGTGCAAGTGCACCTTTACCACTACTGCCACAGCCTGTCTAGAACCTTTCTTTAAATATGCTGGACTCTAGGAATATTCTGCAGCATGATGGGGGGAAGTGCTATTCATAGAAAGGTCTGTCATGCCACCAGCGTGCTGTTGGTAGAGTTGCATGCAATTCAGATGCCCACTCAGCAACATGGGGCTTGCAATTCATTTTGCTGTAATGATCAATAGCAAGATCTGCAGTGATAAATCCACCCTCTCAATGTCCCACTTGTGCATAAAAGTGCCTGAGAACAGTGATGATTCCTCCATGTCCCCTCAGCGCCACCATGTACATAACCACTTAGACAAATATACATACAGGGTTGCATTACAAGCATGTTTTATGGATTTATTTTATATTGAATTTTCCTCTTGCTCTGCGTTAACTCCAGTCATATGTCCTGGTTGGGCTGCCTGTATGATCCTGGCAGCTATAAAGTTATTTACTTGGTTACCTAGTGTAACACTTATGCAGGTCCTCCACTTATTCACATGTATGGACAGGAGTGGAGTTTGATCAGTATGCACAGAAAAAGCCTCCCCATTCGCTTAATAAACATGAAGACAATGCCTCCCACCCCCATCCTTCTTTTCTTAATTCCGTAGCTGGGCTGCCAGTAAATATCATTCATTTACAAGACTGCCATTGTTTGTTGCTTCAATTGAAATGACAAGATACAGTAGACAAATCTTCACCACCATGCTTGGAACAGGTAACTATAGCACCAATGAGTGATATATTATTGAGTGAGTGATGATGATTCATGTTGTGGCAGTGATGGTGCTGTTCAAATAATTTGTAAATTTGATTTTCAATATTGGGGACCATATGGGTAATTTGCCTGAATGATTGCCCCTTTCACACTTCACTAGAATTACCTATGTGGTCCACTCCTTTCTATACTTCTTTTTTTCGGGTTCTTCAGAGATCAGACCAGTCATTATAGTTAACAAAACTACACAAAATACTCAAAGTCCTGTGCTCCTCTTGTTCATCAACAGCACTACAGGTATATATATCTCAATGTAATTTATAGTTGGGCCTACGAGTCAGGACTCAGGACGAGACTACTTCATCACCCAGAAGAAGGGAGTTATGAACAATATCTAACTGTTTCAAAGGGAAACAAAATTACTCATAGAGGCCTACTCAGCCCTATTGACTATAGAGAGGTGGGTTGATTTGGGAATTGCCAAGTAATGCAGTGAATCAAATGATAAACTCCTCTAATTAAATGGTTGTGGTCTGGAGGGACTTAAACTCGAGACATATCACATGATGGATGCACTCGGCTAAATGTTATAACAGTTGTGAGATTGATAAGCCAGGTACATGCAGCTACTTGTCTGGGATTAGTTGGAAAATTGTTCTAATTTCCCAGTTAATCGCACATGACCCCACCATCCACCATAAAGCTTACCTTCTCCTTGACTCTACAAATCGACAGTCACTTTGGCAATTCAGAGGTCTTCACATCTTCTGCACAACAGTTCCATAGCACTCCTGCATACCGGACCAGTTCAGCAAAGCATCCAAGACGGACATTTCGAGAAGAAGAATGTCGATGCACCATTCATTTCGGCATTTGTATACACTATCATTTTCTTTTTCTTAACAATTACAATTTTTAGTACTGTGTCAGATCCTCCCAAATTTCTATTTTCTAAACCTAGGTGAGAGAACAATTAGATAAAGTTGGGACTCTGGGGCTGAAGAGCTGTTTCTAATGTATATATTGACTGAACAGTGTCATTCTTTCATTTCCCCCCACAACAATTGATGATAATGTGTTGCCTCAGCCCTACGCTCTTCAACGTCTACATGGCTCCGCTCGCCCCCATCGTCCGAAACTATGGACTAAACATTTTGTCATACGCAGACGACATCCAACTCATCATCTGCCTGTTGAACCCAACACCGCCAGACACAACGTTCAAGAAGGCATGGAAGCAGTTGCCAAATGGATGAAAAACAGCTGCCTACAACTAAACACCAAAAAAACAGAAGTACTCCCCATGGGCCGAAACTCCGACGCTTGAAATGACACCTGGTGGTCCCCGCCCTCGGAAGCCCGCCCACCCCCACAGACCATGCACGCAACCTGGGAATCATCCTTGACTCAGAGCTCAAAATGGACCGCCAGAACAACTCCATCTCGTCCTCCTGCTTCCACATCCTCCGCCTCTTATGTAAGACCTTCAAATGGATCTCTTTCGAACACAGAAAGACCGTCACTCATGCCCTGGTCACCAGCAGACTCGACTACGGCAACGCACATCATGCCGGAATAAACAAAAACCTCACACGCAAGCTAAAGAACATCCAAAACGCTGCCGCAAGACTAGTCCTCAACCAGCCAAGACACTCCCACATCTCCCAGCACCTACACACACTCCACTGGCTCCCCATCGAAGCTAGAGTCACCTACGCTACGCTCGCTACGCACCCACGCTCACAAGGCCCTCATGACACCGGATCAGCATACCTGAACAGCTGACTCAAATTCCACGCACCCCATAGGACCCTATTATCAGCCCAGCTCTCCTATGCCGTGGTCCCCCGCACCAGAAAAACCAGATTGGAAATCCGCTCCTTCTCCTTCCTCGTGGCCAGAGCCTGGAACAACCTTCTGATCCTCCTCAGACAGACTACATCGCTCCCCATTTTCGCAAGAAACCTCAAAACCTGGCTCTTTGACAGACCCCCTCCTTGATGGACTGGAAACTGCAACCCTCCCCCCCCCCCCCCAGTGCCTTGAGACTCTTATGGGTGAGTAGTCTCACTTAACAAACACTCGATTGACCAACCCGATGAAAGTTGTATTTGTTTTTGTCACACCTTCCCCCTCTACCCGTTCCACTTAGCAGGGTGGATGTGGTGAAAGCAACACCAACTCACCGAAGGATCTTATTATCTGAACAATAGCCCATGCCAGCCCCACTTACCTTCCAGGCATGAAAGGGACAACAGCATAATGGTACAAAGTTTTAGTTGAACAATTTCCGATCCACAATAGGTAGTACTAGTGTGCACTATGTGGCCAGATTCACATAGGTAAAGTTACACTTTTTGTATAAGTTCACTCTTGCAGTTTAACTGAGCTACCAGAAACTTTAGGAGTAATAACCTTATGAGTAGTAACTTACTAGTAGTATTAAAAACTATTTTTAAGGAAATAGGGATTATTTAGTACTCGCAAAGTTACTACTCATAAACTTATTGATAGAAAAGTTGCTAGTCATAAACCTACACTGCAAGTGTAAACTAACACAAAAAGAGTAACATACTTTACCTTTCTAAAACAGACCTTGTGTGTCTTAAATGCTTAACCTTCTCCTGAGTCCTGACTCCTGACTCGAGGATTGTGTACATTTCGTTTTAATTGTTTTAAGAAAATAAATACTAGCTCCCTGACTTGTTTAGATGTTACGACTGCTAGTTTTTGAAATATAAGTGTGTTGTCATGGTGGTAGTCTGGTCTCAGTCTTTGCTGACCTTCTAACTCTGTGTTTTCGTTCAGTCTAGTTGCCTGTGAAGGATAATTCTTCTGAATAATCCTACAGTTGGAGTTCACCTCATTTGGAATAGGTGGGAGTGGGACCTCAGTTTGTGATGTTTTCCCTGTTAGAGCTAGCCCGCTACTACCACCATTATTAAGAAGGCCCTTTTGGGAAACCATGTAATTTTTTTGGGGGAAGACTGAGAGAGGTAGCAGCCAACACTACATCAATTGAGGTAATAACTAAGCAGTTAAATAGTTAGGAATTTATTATTGAAGTTGTTTTCGGCAAGTAGAGATAGATAAGTAAGATTAAGATTTTTATACATGTTGCAGACATACCCCGTAGTGGTCAATAGTTACAGGGCAGTAAGACAAGGGTATTAACTAATATATACTTTGATAAGTGGCTGGGTACTACACAAGTGGCAAAACCTCATCAAGCAATAGCTCAAACAGACCTAGTCTGTTCCCACTCTGGTAGCGGGGTGTAATAGACTGTAGGAAGAGGTAAGTAAAGTAACTTACCAAAGAAATACATGGTAAAGGACTTCAGTAATGGACAGTCTAGGGGGAAAAATCGATGTTCAGTATGTAACTTTTTAGAGGACAACTTTGTCAATAAACAACACCACAATGCTGTTCAGAAAAGCAGTTCAAATAAAAAAACAGACGGTGAGTAATGTGCATTGGACAGAAAAAAACATACATTTTTTTTTACAAAGGAAATCCACCCACAACAGGCCCACCAATCTCCCAAGCAAATACCCCCAAATGTCCCATGTCCCATGTCCGACCCTTTCCCCAAATTCCCTTCCCAATTCCTCCCCCACAACACTGTCCCTTCCACCAAAAAAGTACATGTAAAAACAGGCTTAGAGGGCATACATAACAGCATGTAGGCGGGCCACTTCCTGGGCCAGGTTCTCCTTGTCATGCCAAAACAGTGCCAACTTGTGTAGGGCATTGGGAAAGAGGTGGTTTGTCGATGTTGCTGATGAGGAGAGAAGATATTCAGCTGGGAAGCAGTGGATCTCAGCTGCAGGTGGCATTGGCACTGTTGTGGCCTGGGTGGAGACAGGCCAGGCTGCCGGCCCAAGAAACTGGAGCAGGAGTCTTCAACCTTTACTGTATAGAGAGCTACTTATGTTCAATGAAACGCATTGAGAGGTACTAATAATATTAGTGTTGTATAATTTCAATTTGTATAATAATTCAACCAAACAAAGCTTTCTAATGTAATAACCTGGGCTGCACACAGGTGAGCTACCCAGAGGTAGTGAGCGAGCTACAGTAGCTCACAAGATACTGGTTGGAGACCCCTGGAGGCATGGGCCTCCTTTTCCTCTAATGATTCAGAAAAGGGGGTGGTGATGAACAGAGTGTCTGAATTAAGCAGACCACTCTTACCCAGTCCAAAGATCAGGGCTTGATCCATCACCGTTTTTTAGCTCACTGCACCATCCCAGCTCAGAACTTGGCTATATACAAATTAGTCTGACCCTGGCCCAGTGCATCATGGGAACAGGGCAGACCAAACTACCAAGCCAATTCTTATACTGGGAAGGAAACAAGCTACCGGGGACCGGTTTCTGGCATTTCAGCCGTCTTCGGCCCGGCTTGCTTGAATCCTGATGGTGCAATGAGCAAGGGACTCACATCTGAGTATACCCTTCCACGCTTATGGTGGACAAAAATGATTCAGAAAAGGGGGTGGTGATGAACAGAGTGTCTGAATTAAGCAGACCACTCTTACCCAGTCCAAAGATCAGGGCTTGATCCATCACCGTTTTTTAGCTCACTGCACCATCCCAGCTCAGAACTTGGCTATATGCAAATTAGTCTGACCCTGGCCCAGTGCATCATGGGAACAGGGCAGACCAAACTACCAAGCCAATTCTTATACTGGGAAGGAAACAAGCTACCGGGGACCGTTTCTGGCATTTCAGCCGTCTTCGGCCCGGCTTGCTTGAATCCTGATGGTGCAATGAGCAAGGGACTCACATCTGAGTATACCCTTCCACGCTTATGGTGGACAAAAATGATTCAGAAAAGGGGGTGGTGATGAACAGAGTGTCTGAATTAAGCAGACCACTCTTACCCAGTCCAAAGATCAGGGCTTGATCCATCACCGTTTTTTAGCTCACTGCACCATCCCAGCTCAGAACTTGGCTATATGCAAATTAGTCTGACCCTGGCCCAGTGCATCATGGGAACAGGGCAGACCAAACTACCAAGCCAATTCTTATACTGGGAAGGAAACAAGCTACCGGGGACCGGTTTCTGGCATTTCAGCCGTCTTCGGCTCGGCTTGCTTGAATCCTGATGGTGCAATGAGCAAGGTACTCACATCTGAGTATACCCTTCCATGCTTATGGTGGACAAAAATGATTCAGAAAAGGGGGTGGTGATGAACAGAGTGTCTGAATTAAGCAGACCACGCTTACCCAGTCCAAAGATCAGGGCTTGATCCATCACCGTTTTTTAGCTCACTGCCCCATCCCAGCTCAGAACTTGGCTATATGCAAATTAGTCTGACCCTGGCCCAGTGCATCATGGGAGCAGGGCAGACCAAACTACCAAGCCAATTCTTATACTGGGAAGGAAACAAGCTACTGGGGACCGGTTTCTGGCATTTCAGCCGTCTTCGGCCCGGCTTGCTTGAATCCTGATGGTGCAATGAGCAAGGGACTCACATCTGAGTATACCCTTCCACGCTTATGGTGGACAAAAATGATTCAGAAAAGGGGGTGGTGATGAACAGAGTGTCTGAATTAAGCAGACCACTCTTACCCAGTCCAAAGATCAGGGCTTGATCCATCACCGTTTTTTAGCTCACTGCACCATCCCAGCTCAGAACTTGGCTATATGCAAATTAGTCTGACCCTGGCCCAGTGCATCATGGGAACAGGGCAGACCAAACTACCAAGCCAATTCTTATACTGGGAAGGAAACAAGCTACCGGGGACCGGTTTCTGGCATTTCAGCAGTCTTCGGCCCGGCTAGCTTGAATCCTGATGGTGCAATGAGCAAGGGACTCACATCTGAGTATACCCTTCCACGCTTATGGTGGACAAAAATGATTCAGAAAAGGGGGTGGTGATGAACAGAGTGTCTGAATTAAGCAGACCACTCTTACCCAGTCCAAAGATCAGGGCTTGATCCATCACCGTTTTTTAGCTCACTGCCCCATCCCAGCTCAGAACTTGGCTATATGCAAATTAGTCTGACCCTGGCCCAGTGCATCATGGGAGCAGGGCAGACCAAACTACCAAGCCAATTCTTATACTGGGAAGGAAACAAGCTACTGGGGACCGGTTTCTGGCATTTCAGCCGTCTTCGGCCCGGCTTGCTTGAATCCTGATGGTGCAATGAGCAAGGGACTCACATCTGAGTATACCCTTCCACGCTTATGGTGGACAAAAATGATTCAGAAAAGGGGGTGGTGATGAACAGAGTGTCTGAATTAAGCAGACCACTCTTACCCAGTCCAAAGATCAGGGCTTGATCCATCACCGTTTTTTAGCTCACTGCACCATCCCAGCTCAGAACTTGGCAATATGCAAATTAGTCTGACCCTGGCCCAGTGCATCATGGGAACAGGGCAGACCAAACTATCAAGCCAATTCTTATACTGGGAAGGAAACAAGCTACCGGGGACCGGTTTCTGGCATTTCAGCAGTCTTCGGCCCGGCTAGCTTGAATCCTGATGGTGCAATGAGCAAGGGACTCACATCTGAGTATACCCTTCCACGCTTATGGTGGACAAAAATGATTCAGAAAAGGGGGTGGTGATGAACAGAGTGTCTGAATTAAGCAGACCACTCTTACCCAGTCCAAAGATCAGGGCTTGATCCATCACCGTTTTTCCTCTAAGGCCACCAGCTAGTGATAGTCGGTCATGATAGCCTCAATCCTCTGGCACCGCAGCCTGGTGGCTATTCCCTGCCAGGATGGGTGACCTACAGCAGCAGGAGTAGCTATATGAAAAAGGAAAAGAAATTAAAAGCACAAACTGTAATGCTCAGAACAAACACTTGTTTATACTATAGTGGCACAGTTGCAGAACATTGCTGGACCCCGACTACCATTGACATTTTTGATGTGATTAGTCACAGCGCCATGTTTTGCTCATATATCTATCACATAATGCAATAGCTGTCAAGATAGCCACTCACCTGAAATCCAGGCGGTTCCACTTCGGTGAGGACTGTTCCCAAATCCTTCTGAAAGTACGCAAAGAATGAGGCTTTTACTATGCATCAAACTCTTACGATCTCTCGGGGGAGAGAGACTATTGCTAAACTCAGGGGCTGTTGGTATTTTTTGTAAGGGGTCAAAATGTCCCATTTGTATAAAGTGTCTACAATTCCTAACAAGGTGGAATATTTATTTGAGGGAGGTAAATTTGTGATTAAGTCAATACTAATAGTATTCCAGGGAGCCGGAGGGACTGGTAATAGTTGTAAAAGTCCTACAGGGGCAGAGTGATTGTTCTTATTTTGAGCACAAACTGGACATGCTTGTATATATTCGCAGTGGCAGCTCCTGATGGAAGTGATACCGGGCGGTGACATGGGGCGGAGGAGAGGCAGGGTGGGGGCTAGTAAACACCGGAATATGGATGAATACAGATAAGTTGACAAATCAATAAAAAGAATTTTGTTGCGCGTGCTGCATTGCATTTAGCCATTTTTCTTAGACACAAAGAAAAGTGGTGAAGATACTGGTGAGGTTGAATGTCTGATAAAACCTAACTCGGGCAGTTAATCCAGATATTTCCTTTGGAATTGTGTCTCTGGTTCAGGAAGGGAGTAAATCCTGCTGCAGAGTAAACTTGCCCCTGGTAGAAGGCCTTTTCTACAATCAAACTGACCATGGGGAGGAAGTTTTGTTGACTGAACTGGAACAAACACATCTGAAAAGTCTTGGTATACTTGTGGACATGTAGATGCAGAAGAGTTAGCATTTTGTAGCACAGCTGCACAATGTAAAGGAGAATCATGGTAAGGTGTTTCTTGATAACAGTGATTTCTGAAAAAAGATTAATATAATATCACAGTTCGCAATACCCAGTTTATTTTTGGGTTGTGATGTTCTAGCCAGGGTATACCAAGGATTACTCCAAACGTGGGAGTGCCAATGAGGTCAAACATTGTTTGTTCTGTATGACGCTCTCACAAACCAAGGTCTGTGGTTCTGTATGAAAACGGATAAGGCCGGAGGAGAGGGCAGAACCCATCCACTGCTATCACATTTTCTGGTACTTCTTTTGGGACATGGACAATTGCAAGATTTTTTAGCTAAAGCAAGATTGACAAAATTACCTGTTGCTCCAGAATCTATTAGAACTGATAAGCAGTGTCTTTTTTTTAACCGGAATAATGCAGTTTATCCTAATATTCATGTGTCTTGGGACTCTATTTACCACATTAGCTATATATTGGGAGATCTTTAGGTCTCTGGATTTCTTGAACAAACAATCTCCAAAATCTCTGAGAGTATGTTTTACGGATGTTCTGGTTTGGTTTATATACTTTCTATGGTCTTCTTTTTCTTGGGCTTAATTGGTCAATCCTGTGCAAAATGGCCAGCCTTACCACAATATAAACACAAATTCCCCTTTCTGCGCCAATCTTTCTCTTCTACGGCTAAAGGCCCTCTGAGTACTCCAATCTGCATGGGTTCCAAGCTTTACTCTTATCATTGTTCTCCTTTTTGTCACTTTTAATAACCACCAATCTAGGCTCGCCTCTGGGTTTATCATGCCTATGTTCACTTAATCTGTGATCTAACTTTACTACCAAAACAATCAAACTGGAGCAGTTTTCAGGTAGGTCTACTATATGGGTAAGTAATCCTTTAATTAATCTCTAAGTCCCCTATAAAATAATGAAAAACATTTTTCCTCGGGCCATTGTGTTTCTGTGATTAAACGATTAAATGCAGTAATATATGTAAGGAGCTCTTATGATCCCTGGCGTAAATATAATAGCACATTATTGCTTGCCTGCATTAAAGGGTGTCTGGCATCAATTTAATCATGTTTTCTTTGAAGGTTGCAAAATTATGTAATATTGGATCATTATTTTCAATTTAAGGAATACACCAATTGACCGCCACATCTCCACGGTAGGATATGATAAATGCTATTTTGGTAGTGTCTGTGGGAAACACCTGTGGTTTGCAGAGAAAGTGTAATTGACACTGACTCCTAAAGGTGGCAAATTGGGCACTTTCCCCACAAAAGCGTTCTGGATTAGCCAAGGGTACTGGACTTGGTGTCATAACAGTGACTTGCAAGTTTTGATCTTGACATGAAGGACCTGAACTATCTGCTCCAAAGGTATTTTTCCAAATTTAGGAGGGACTAAAATTGGGCTTTGTTCTTTTACAGTAGTATCCCTCCATTGTGTAAAATCTGGTTTTGCTTCTGGACTTACCTCTCTGAGCGATGCATTTTCTTATTGTAATTGTCGCATTTATTCATGCAACCCTTGAATGACTGTGTTTAGGTGAGAAAGATCTGGTGTACTTCTTTGATAAAAATGGGTATCCATGGTTGTCGCCTTAAATTAACTCTATTTGTTGTGACTTAGCTTTCTTTCAAGATAGCAACTCACCTGAAATCCAGGCGGTTTCACTTGGGCAAGGACTGTTCCCAAATCCTTCTGAAAGTACACAAAGAATGATGATTTTATTATGCATCAAACTGTTACGATCTCCCAAAGGGAAAGGGGATATGGATGAAGAAACATAACAAGAGAAATAAAACAAGGCTGTCAGCTGCTTCAGGATAGGAACTGGAATCTTTGGGGAACTCATACTTGCTGTTAGTGGGGTTCACGATTGTTCAATTACTGACTTCTGAAGTGTCACCAAATATGTTCTAGTACCTTTTGATCAGATTTTCTTAACATCAAGGAATTAACATAGGTATACATGAGTTTTGCTGCTATTAGCTGGGTTGAAATCTGTAAACAATGTTCAACTAATAATAGAATGATGTTAAACCACTAAAGGATGTTATAAAATATTTCCAAAACGATACATCTCTGTAGCGTCTCTCAGTCTATCTTATTGATCTCAGAACGATTCACTGAATGTCACAGAATTGTCTCAAGATAAAAGTTTTCAAATATTTTCAAGCACTATATCTCTTTTCAAATATTTTCATGTGCTTTGACTCAGTAACTTTTCTAAGTTCCGAAACAGTTCTCACACAGTAAAAGTGTGTCGACAGCTTGGTTCACCTAAATAATGCCTCATCTAAATACAATGGTTCTCCCTTACCATAAACGTTGTTCCCTTTTTCTTTTCTGCAGGTATCTGGCCAATGAGAGCAGCTGATAAGAAGTAACACCTCTGGAAAGAGTTGCGCCGAGCCAGAGAGACGTCACCTAGAGGCAAAGGACACAGGAAACACCTCCGAAGTCTGAAACCAGAGCAGGAAGCAAGACGACTCGGTAAGTGGAATCTCTTCTGGAAACAAAGCTGAGCAATGTTCAGTCTTATGCTTGAGCTTTAAATAGGTTGAGGGCACATGTGCTGGAGACTCATTTGCTTAACCACCGGCAGGTGCTTGATGGCTGCAAACACTTGTGCAGAAGGTACCTAATTAGAATGCACATGCTGGAGGAAGTGTTTGTATAACGGTTAAATCTTCATTTAAGTACACATGTCAGGTAGTCTTTTTGACTACCTGCTTTTCTAAGCCATGTGCATCCTAATATAAATACACATGGAAGTTCTTGTGAATTCTTGCTTTTCAAAGTCATGTGCCGCAAGGCTTTCCAACTGACGATTTGCAATCACAAGTGTTCTTGATAATTATATCTGTTTATAAATGTCTTCAGAGTTAAAACTTGTTATGTTTATGCAGCCAACTGTGCATGACTGCACAAACGAGAAGTGTGTGAACAAACAATCATGACATGTAGTGTGAAGCTCCTGACAATAGCACTGACTGCAAGGAATTAAGCCAGAATACCACCATAATCAAAAAGTGATTTCCGTTTAACCCCTTCAGCGCTGATGACAAAGCCAGCTCGTCATGGGCATTACCTGCGCTGTGCTTATGACGAGCTGGCTTCGTCATGAACAATAGGGTAGTAGGATCTTCAGCACCCAGTGAAACTGAACAGACACTTTGTATGTTATGAATTATCACTCATTAATGAGTAAGGCGTATAAGCTGTAGAATTTACAGTATACTTGATAGTATATGTGCAACATAAGTGGAGATCATGCTGGTGGATCTGCTACTTTGCAGCATGTTTTTGAGGCAGCTGTCATGGATAATTTATGTACTTATTATAATTATTTCCAATGGCCATGCTTATCTCCGACTGCCTCTTTAATTCTACCCTGACTCCAAACTTAGAGGCAGATTGAATACTTTGTTATACACATTAAGTATAACGGATATCCCGTCTGCCTTAAGTAGACAATGCACAGATTATAAATGATGCACTGTAATACAGGGAGTGTACCCTCGGATGTCCTCTTGTCCTTGGGTGCTAATGTAAGGAAAAAATGATTAATAAAAATGGTTGGTGATGCTCTCTAAAAACAAATTTTGACAGGTAAACATTGTGCTTTCTAAATCAGATAACTAATTCATAGTTTCCTTAAGCTAAAATTACATTTTGAAATACTTGTGAATTCAAAAAATTCTCTTTGCTTCTACGCCCCTTTGATGGGTCAAGTCAGTCTCCGTTTGCAATACAAGCTATACATCAGAGAGTCTGGGGCTGTATATCAGCAACATAAGGGCACAAAGAAGCACTGCCACAGAGCAACTGGAAAATAATCCAGACAGCATCATTCATTTGATATTCACTCATATGGTGCAACAACCCCAATGAATGGTTGACACTATACACCACTATTCCCAGGGCCCAGATTAATCATGGGTTTGCTGTTTGTGGTGTTCTTGCCGAAGTATAAGGTTTGTTTTTGTGCAGGGTGGACATCTCTTCCTGCAAAACAAGTTAGGGTGCTGCGTAATGTATGTGGCACCCTTGCACCATGGTGCAAGGGTATCTGCATTGGCCTGGTAGAAAGCAATTGTTTGCAGCTGCGCAGCGTGAGAGCAAAAATGCAACATATCTTGATAAATTAATAAACCTGTTGCATTCCTGCCCTCTCCCTTTGATGAGGCACATCAAGTTGCTGCTGTGCACTGCGTAAAATGAATTTAGAAAACTCAGTACCCCGATTTACTCAGTAAAGTGTACAGATGATGTGCTACCACCATGAAAAAAACAGCACAAACGTCAGGAAGAGCATTTTCCACCCGCTGATGCAATTCTGCAGAATCTCACTGACTTTTTGGGTAACTGAACGGAATTCTGCGACTCCAACCAAGGCTTAGCTAGCAGGTCAACCAATTGAGATGGGGCTAACACTTCAACCAATGGGGCGGACCGACCTATCCATAGAGCCAATACAAAAATAGGGTGATAAATTGTTAAATTTAAACATTTTGGTCAAGCCCAATATGATTTACAAGAAGCATGTTTTAGTGGATTTTACAATGGCTATATGCTACTGACTAAAATCTTTAAAAAGGAGATTTGGCAATTAAAAGTCAGCTTTTACAAATGGCAGTACAAAACCTTCAATAACCAGTTTTCCCAAAGTTATTTCAAGATGGCCATGCTTTCTGTCAATTCTCCAAAAATTTCTTCTGTGAAATGAGAAAGATCTCATGAAATATTTTTGATGCCATTTCCAGAAAGACTCTTCTGTGTGACTTTTGACAAAATGTACCTTTTATCTGCTCATCAGGAAGTTGCAACATATGCTTGTTTGAGGTCTTGCATGTGTACCTATTACACACAATATCAGACTTATGATGCTTTTGAAAGACCCAGGCCTAGTGTGACCACAGAATAATTTTTCTGCCAAATTACCAAATTACACTATTTTGAAGAGGCAGGACTCAGCGGTGCAAAGGCCTCATAAGGGAACTGCCAGTTTACTGCCTTTGCACAGACACCATTCTGGCAGAAAACCACACACAAGGCACATGTTAAAGACAATTCTACATTTGCTTACAGTGCACTCTGAGAAACTGATCATGGAGGCATTTGTTTTAAGTGGCAGAAGTATACCACTGGTTAGAAAAATGATAAGTTCAGACTTCACACAGACTTCACACAACTGAGCTATGTCTCAGTCTACCCTTAAGATAAGGTGCAAGGCACCTGAGCTATGCTTAAGGTGACACTGCACCATTTCCAAAGGGAGGGAGCCACAGCCCATTATATCTGCTTGATCTGTTCTAAAATTGACTCCAACCTTGCATTTAGTGTCAGAGTGCACCCATTAAATAGACTGAAAACCTATACATCCAGGACATATGTTGAGTTAAATTGTTACTTGTAAAGTTACAAAACAAATCCTAGGGAATCTTGGTGCAGACCTTATAACATTATAAAAGAGATGTAAATATTAGATAAAGTAGATGGGTTTTAACAGCCTTCCTCAACATAGAATTGTGTTTTATTTTGTGCAGATCCCTATGGAGTGCATTTCAAATACAATGAATTATAGAGAATACATATTCTTGTGTACACCCCTTCCCTCCAACTGAGTCTTTCTAAATTGGAGTGCATATAGGAGGATGGAAGAGCCAAAATGAAGGAATGGCTTAGATTTGAAAGCACATAAGCAGCATGTGGTCTGTTTCATAGTAGGGTTTGTGGGCAAAGCAGATTGCCTTATAATTGGTTAGTCAGTAATTGTAAAGGCTGCTTGGGAGCTAGTATTTGTCTTTAAGTAATAGGTAGTTTGAGACATCATGGAGACCAAGATTCATTAATTTTGAGAAGTAATGCAAGGGTGTTTTCAACTGAGTTCTGCAGTTTGTCCTTCTTATGGAAACGTAAAAAAAAGGTTTGCACTAGGTACAGTCTGATTGCAGGTTACTAAATATATGTTTAATGGATTTGTTTTTATCATAAACACTAAATAGGGAAGATTTATTAAAACATTGTGCTGTGCACAGTTTAGAAGTGAGATTTACTTTCCAGCACAAAACTTAATCTCCACTGGGAAGGAGCCCTAAAGTTATGCTGAGTAATTCTTGTGCTGTTTTGTGTCAAGGTGATGCTATATGGGTGGTACATTGGCTTTCCCATGAAGACTCCTATGGTTTTTGACCCAATGCCCTCTCTACTACCAATGGTAGTCTGGGCCTTGTGCAAAAACATTACGCTTATTCAGGACATGCATTAAAAAGGACAAATATTTTTATTTCTCCAAACTTTTTTCCCATTGCATGTGTGTTGCACTGTACAGTACACATATGAGCAAAGCTTTAAAACACACCTCAACATAGTATTTTGCACTGGAAGTGAAACCTATGTAACATATGACTCGCCCATGTTTACACTATGTTGCAAAGATGTGTTTGTGGTGCGAAGCACCCAGTTTGTGGACCGGTACTCAGGAAGAGAGCAAGAGTACTGTATCTTTGATGATATGGTGATGCCTTCCTCGCTCCATTTCATGCAACAGAGTACAGTGAATTTGGTTTATGGTTGGGGTAAAGCCATTTCTGCCCGTAAATCCGTTTGCACATTGTGTGACTACCTATGTTATACTGTGCGCAATACAGTTATAAAATAATGAATTGCATATTCACAGTGCTTTCTGTCATAGGCTGGGACCTCATGGCACTATAAGTTCACATCACTGTTCCCCAGGCTCAAGCCAGAATTCAGTTTTGTGACTGTTCAGTTACACTCCAAGACATCCTCAGTGAGCACATTGACGAATTCAGATGTCTTACCATTGCATAATGCATGCCCCACCGATTGGTTTAAATGTGTTCTATTTAATATGTAAGGATCTGAACTCGAAAGACAAAAACATTTTTCCTTTTGTTTTGATTTAACGCAAAGTTGGACCAAGGGCGTTAGAGCATACACATAAGCAGGGCGAGAACCTTGATCCGACCCCCAGTTTGAAACTTGAAAGCTCTGATTGTTAGGTGACATCCCCAAGTTGCAGAATATGTTGTTCTTTTTTAGCCACCACTTTGCCCTCGACCCCATTGTACTCAGCATCACAGTCGTCTTACTTCACTTCACAGTTCACATTCTTGATTACATGTGAAGCCTTTTCTTTGAGGCTTTCCTTGAAGCCCCATTTCCAAGTGACGACCGATGTGTTTGGAAGCTGTGGCAGTCTGGGCTAGGGTGGTGGGATGGGGGGCTGGAGCCCTGTTACCTCAATGGGCGTTGCACGCCTAGAATCTGGTAATCAGGTACCACTTTTCACAGTGTAGCAACTACAAGTGCTACTTTAGACATTTAGTACAATTTACGGCACACATTCACACATATAATAATATTGTGTTTACACATAGTTCATCAAGAGTTACTAAACTGTATCTGCTTCTCAACTTGTATCCTGCAGGTCTAATATGATTCCAGTTCAATGTGCCGTGCCTAATACACCGGAAATTCTAATTTTTTCTTACTTTAATTTTCAAGTCCCAGAAATCAGAACATTCTCCTGTGGGGAAGAGAGGTTGCAATCTAGAGGTGAGTTGTGACTGAACTCCCACAAGCCCAACCGATCAGACCCAGAAACATAAACTGCTTTCTCTAAACAATCCTAGGCTCACCCTTTATAGTTTGGCTCAAACAGAAAGGTCTTTTATGTAAAAACTAGCAAAACAACAATAGAGTTCAGCAATAAAGAGGGTAAAAATGACAAACCAAGTTAGGTGAAAAGATAACAACTGCATAAAACAAGCATTTACAATGCAATAGGTCTCACATTTGCGAGAGTTTAAGCTAGTGGCATCGTAAATGACAATGGCTTTTACTTTTGTTTTCTGAAAACCTGCGTAAACACCTACTTTGTACTTATAGTCATTACTTACGAGCAGCAAGGCTGGCAGTAACTGCGCTTCTTTTACTGGCAGCCTTCCTTTTGGAAACAAGGACTAAGCAGTGCTTTAAATGGGAAAAAATAAGTGCAGGTACTCATTAAAATGAGATAGAGGTGTAGTGAGGGGGCGGGGCTAAGGGCTAAACATGATGATACTTAACAACTTCTATGTTAGTTGCAGCACATACCAAAACACATGAGAAATGTGTTTAGATAAACAAAGCAGGTTAACTCATTACACAAAATGAAAGCGAAATGTGATATGTTAACATTTCCTTTTTTTGCAATAGTTGACTGTGAACACTTTTGTGGAGCCTTTGGGGGAATTGTGCTGGTTAGTCCACCTACCCGCACTTGCTGCTGATCTCGTTGCTAGTCTCCCCTGCCGCCGCCCACTCCTTCTCGTGGCCGCCGTAGGGGGAGACTACAGCCCCCAGGAAACCCTGTGCCATCACGCACACCTGCACGGACTTTCGCTCCCGGAGGAGCTGAAAAGGGCGAGGCTCCCTCGGTGGAGCGGGGGACTGTGAACACTTTTGTGGAGCCTTTGGGGAATTGTGCTGGTTAGTCCACCTACCCGCACTTGCTGCTGATCTGGTTGCTAGTCTTCCCCTGCTGCCGCCCACTGCTTCTCGCAGCCGCTGTAGGGGGAGACTACAGCCCCCGGGAAACCCTACGCCATCACGCACACCTGCACGGACTTTTGCTCCCGGAGGAGCTGAAAAGGGCGAGGCTCCTTGCGGGACGCGTGCGGGGCACGCCGGGCTAAGTCCGGGCAAAGGGCGGGCCGTCTGTGGCTGTCTGGGGCTGAACGGGGCTGGGCGGGGCCACCTCCCTAAGGTTTGGTCTCCACTGGATTCTGGAACTCTTACCACTATTGCTTGTCTGTCACTTGTATGACCAGTAGTTGGCCAGTTTTCATCTACTAGTGGTATTCCCTATGCCAATGACAACACGTTCCGGTAAAAGTATGAGGGGGGGGCGGCGGCGTAAGTGGCACCATGGACCAGTTTATTACTCGTGCATTTTCGGTCCTTGAGAAAGAGATTGCCATTACTGAACGTCGCCTTTCTCGTGAACCTCTAGCCTTCAAACGCTCATCCCTGGGGCACCTGGCATTAGTTTCCACACCAGTACATACCGCCGTGACTTTAGATACTGTCACTTCTGGTTCTGACCTCCCAAGAGTAAATGCCATAAGGGCTAGCATAGATAGGCTCTCTACTATAGAGCTGTGCAGGCGTGCAGCCTCCGTGCCTGAACTGTAGCCTGCTGAGCCCCCAGTGTCTTCTGTTCCCCTGTGTATCCCTATTCCCCAAGAGGGTTCCCTTCCCCACTCGGTGGTAGCAGCCGCTAAAGTAGTTGGAATAGCGCCCTCTAAAAGAAAACGTATCATAAGTCCTTGCAAGGGTAGCCAACTAAAACCCCCTATGAAGTCAAGAAGATACTGCATCAGGGGGTGTGCGAAATCTAAGGGGCTGGGGATGGGGGCGAGACAGATTCCGTCAGGCCTCAAAGGGTGTTCGGGAGGGCAGTCATCTTGTATCTCATGTGAGCAGATGAATGTCAATTCTCAATCTACTCCTACTGCAGGTACCTTACTTGAGGTCCCCTCCATTGCCAAGATTGAGCAATTAATTAAATTCCTGATTCTCCCGGTTCTTGAGTGAGTAAAGGGGTTGTCGGGGCGGCTGGACAGATTTGAGCAGGCCACTCTTGACAACTTTTTCTCCCTCAAGTCCTTAATTAAATTTCATTCTAAAATTCGGGAGGATGGGTTTGCGGGGAATACTTCTCACCAGGCTACATCTATAGATGTTAATGCTCCTACTATCACATCAGGGCAGGCGCCCGGGCTATTGAGGTGAATCCATCTACCTCGTCCACAGTGGGTACTCATGGGGATCACGTGAGTGCACGGTCTGTTGACATGGGTGCTTCTGCTCAACCTAAAGTCCCAACGAGTTGTAACAACATCTCAAAGTTGGCTAAAGGGTCTACAGATCCCGGCAATAGTCGTCCTGCCCAAAGCAAGAGTTCTAACAACTGTAAGAGAGGTAATGGGGTTAAGACTGGTAATTCAATCACCCCTTCTAAATCGCAGATAGTGGAAAAGACGGGAGCAACCATCATTCCCCATGTTAATTTACCACCCGACTGCCAGCCTTTTGTAGCTGTACTTACTGGGGTCCCCATGCTTCAGTTGGGCAAACACGAATCGTACAGTGAACTTAAAAACAAAACTATGTTTTGGCTTAGGGAAACAGACCTCTGCCCGGTTCATTTGATGGCCGGGTTCTCCATGTGAGACGGGTTAGCTGGGTTGGCACTAGGCCTAAGGATCTAAGGGGAGATTGCATTCTGGTCAACTTTAAAGACGCCAGGGTAGCTAGGTTTATTTGTAATCAATATTTCAGCGAAGGTAGCTCAGTATTAGCATACGCGACCTTAACTACTTTAATCCCCACTTAGCAAATTCATGGCTTGCCAGCCCTCCAACTTGGGGGGGAAGGGACAATGGGCATTTCCATCATGACTTCCCTCCCCCAAGATCGTTTAGACAGAATACAGGCCTACGCCCCTACTGGCCGGGGTGGGGCTGTTGACTTGACATTTACCAACCTGCCAAGATGCTACCGATTGTAGCCGTCTGGGAGTTGTAATAGGATCATGCCTGGTGATGCACTTGGGTCCTTCCACCCTCCTGAACTCTCTACCCCTCCTTCCCCTGGTGTTGCGCACGGTGTTACTCTTGGTTGCTCCCTTCCTGTTAATCATTGCACACTGGCGGTGTCGGAGGGCCTACTAATGGATCCCCGTTCTGGGCTTAGCATGCCCACACTACGACCCCATGGAGGGCGAGTCATATCCAATAGCGACTTGAGGATTGTTCGTTGGAATATAGCGGGCATCTCCAGAAATTTAGATCTCCCAGACTGGAACATCTTTATAGAGTCTTTTAGGATATGTATTTTCCAAGAGACCTGGTGTCTGGAGCCAACCATTCATCTAGAATAGACTACATCTAGTTGGACTTTAAGCTCTGGGCCCATTTGCAGGATATGGCAGTCCTTCCAATTACGGACAGTGATCACAACCCACTCTCTTTGTCCCTGACCCCTTTGTGGTCGTTGTGCAAAGACCCACAGGAAACATCTGTGCTGCGGACAACTGGTGAAGTTTGTCCCTTGAACTGTGGGAGGCGCCTGAAATGGCTCACGGTTGTCCTGAATGAGGGGAAGGTTCTGGAAATAGGATCGATCATGGCTAAGGCTTTGAGCAGGCTGGAAACCACCAGCTTGGACCATCAGGAGGTATCTTCTCTTTTCTGTGACACTACATAAGCCCTGGGTGAGTTATTTTTAACACATAGCCGGGGCGCTCGCGTTAGTGAGCGTAAGCAACACAAGGGCGATCCGGGGTGGTACTCCAAGAATTGTCGGAGGGCAAAAAGGGACCTAATTGAAGCAGTTAAAAGCAAGAGATGTGAGCTGATTCGTGCTGCCAGGAAGGAGTACAGGCACGCCATCAGCGAAGCCAAGAAAGAGTGGGACAATCAGTTTTGGTGCGATCTGAAAGAGGCTAGTGTTGGGAGGGACTCTAGGGGCTTTTCGGACTTAGTTAGGACCCGTAATAGGCCGGTCGACTCCCTGCTAACATGTAATATATCTGAGGTGATATGGTTTAATCACTCCTCCCTCCTTTATACTTCCACCCAGGAAGATAGGTTGGGGTCGTTTGATTTTCCTTCTTTGGGCTCCTCTGGGTTGAGTGAGGATTTATCCTTTACAGCTAAGGAAGTGGAGAATGTTATCAAATCCCTTGTCCCCAACAAAGCAGCAGGCCCCGATGGGTTACCGGGGGACTTGCTACGCCTCAATTTGACTGAATGGGGGAAACTTATTTCTTCGTTGCTTAATGCAACCTACTATGGTGCCCCTCTCCCAGACTCCTGGATGGGAGCTGAGGTCGTTCCAATCTTCAAAAAGGGGGGCCGGGATGACCCAGCAAATTATCGTCCCATAAGCTTAATTGATTCCTGGCAGAAGGTGGCAGGAAAGGTGGTCCTTGGGAGAGTGCTCCAGTGGGCAGATGAATACAAAATACTTTCTGATTTCCAAGCTGGATTTAGGTCAGGCACCGGGACTATCAAGCAGACTTTAAGACTACTGCTCCTATATTGGAAGGTGGTTGTACTAGACAAAGGCAGTCTGTATCTTGCTTTATTGATTTGCGGACTGCTTTTGACCTAGTGCCCCGTGGCTGCCTGTGGAAGGTACTGTCTGATTTGGGAATGCCCCCATATTTATTGTCCTTATTGATGAAGCTCCACTCAGAGAACTTCGCGCAGGTGAGGTGGGGTAAGCAGGAACAAAAGACTGCTAGAATACCAGTGAATAGGGGCGTCCGCCAGGGGTGTGTCCTTGCCCCCACAGTGGTGGAGCATCTTCTGAAAAATCCTTCTGATTCACCATCCCTGGCGGGCAGGAGAATACCCACCTTATTATTCGCTGACGATACCCTCTTGATCTCAAAATCCCCGATGGGCCTACAGAGCCTCCTTGACAGTTTCTAATCTTTTTGTGAGAACAGGGTGTTAAAAATTAATACAGAAAAGACCAAATATTTGGTTTTGAACCCCCCAAAAAAGTTTGGACGGGCGCCTGTATTAAATCTGGTGCCCTTGGAAAAGGTCAAGGAGTTTGACTATTTAGTATTTAGGCATCCGTCTTACCGATACAATGCGGTGGAATTCCCATCTTCAAAAGATGTCATTGAGCCACAAAAGGGTGGTGGGGGCTCTCCTTAAAGAACAGCGGTCATCCACCTTTAAACCCATTGCCCCTGTGTTGGACATTTATATGGCGAGAGGAGTTAGTGCGGCTCTCTATGGGGCAGAGCTTTGGGGATCCCTGAATGTTGATCAGCTATCCAGTTCAGAGAATAAATTCCTAAAGGACCTGATGGTTCTCCCACAGAGTACCCCCACACTACCCCTGCTTTTAGATATGGGTTGACGCCCAATTAAAGATCAGGCAAAGTTGCGCCCCCTTCTACTCTGGGCCTGCATATGGAGAGTCCCCAAACTTGCCAGTTATGCGGAAGGGCTGAAGGAGGTTCTATCATTGTCTGGTTGGTCAAAAATAAGGTGGCTGAGGGAAGTTAAATCCCTGCTTGGGTAGTTGGGACTCGGGGAGGTATGGCAGACTAGAACTGCCCCCCCCTAAGTCTGTCCTGAAGAGAGTCTACTCGAACTGGGTAGCGGGTAGGAGAAACACTGACCCCAACCAATGCAGATCAACCAGCGAATTCATTATGGTGAAGGATGTGGCCCTCCGAGAACCCTATCTCGACATAATTTTAAAACCTAGAGATAGGGCCTTGTATTTTAAATTTAGAATAGGAGTACTTCCAGTGGGCGAATTGACTGCTCGTTTGAAAATTCCGGCCCAAACCACATCTTTTTGCTCTTTTTGTGTACTTAGGATTGAGTTGGTGCCCCACCTTCTATTTGAATGTCCTGCTTATAAAGCTCCGCGATCTAGGTGGCTAAAACCCTTGTGTAAGGAGCTGGGTACCAGAAATTATATTGTGGCTTTGCGAATTTTGAAGTCCGACACCCGGCCCTTGTTTGTATGTGGCATGGCAAAGTTTTTAGGCTGGGCATGGTTGATCAGGTCAAAAAGGCTTAACGAAATTGTTTAATTTTGGTCTTAGTTAATTTATTGATGCCATATGTATTGTATAAATTCATGATTGTACTTTTATGCTTTGGCTTTCTTTTATCCTTTTTATCTTGTTGTATGTACTGCTTTTAAAGATATGTTTTTATCGAAATAAAGCCTATTTGACTGACTGACTGTAATAGTTGCACCTTCTTAATGTCATACTGCTAATTGTTATTTGGCAAAATACTCTATACTTTTGAGGACGCGAGTAGGAAGAAACTAAAAATACCCCCACGTCACACCAAAGCTCTCATGGCACCAAGCAAATGAAGCAACTCATCATGACCCTCCCCATAAGATATCTCTTCGATCAGTCTATCTATTCATCCTTTCATCCTACCATTTACCTGCTGAGGTCCACCATTTAACCTATACATTCGATCGCCTATTCAGTCTTTCATCAATCATTCAGTTTTTCACCATTGTGTCTATCCATCCATCATATCCAAACCTATCCATCCATCAACCCATCTCCAAACCTATCCATTCATCCTTTCACTCATCCATCTCTTTATCCACCCTTTCCCTCATCCATCAATCCTTTCGCTCATCCATCCATCAACCCTTTCACTCCTTTATTCCATCCACCCTTTCACTCAATCCCTCCTTTCACTCATCCATCATCCACCCTTTCATTCATCCTCCCTACCTTTCTTTCATCCATCCAATCTTTCACTTATCCACCCTTCATACACCCTTTTATCCAATCATCCACCCTCTTTCACACATGCATGCTTTCACTCATCCATCCATCTATTCATCCATCTATACATCCACCCTTGCTCACTCATCCATCCAGTCACTCAACCACTCACTCACCCACCCACCCACCAACCCACCCTTTTACATTATTTATTCATCTTGGTCACCGAGCAGACATGTACAAAGTGCAACACATTTTCTTTAAAATACCTTCTGAGAGTGTCTTGATTCTCTCTCTTTCATTCACTATTTTCTTACAAAAACAGGCATACACTAACACACAAAAGACTCAGGTATGGTAAAAGCCAACTGTTCTTTTCAATTACTATGGCTTTTTTAATTGCCATCAGGGACGGACTGGCCGTAGCCTGATTGCAACTGCCAGGGGACTGACATGATTCCTGTGCGTACACGAAAGCACAGGATAGTGTGAATGTGATTGACAGCACAGGGCCTGAATGGACCCTGCTCTGTCAAACACAGCGTGATGGTGAGCACCCGGACATTATTCAAATGAGACCACGCTGAATAGCTCAGCTGGGGCTCAGATCGGGGCTACAGAAGCAGCACCTTGGCTGCCAGACACGTTCCACTCCGGCTCATTTGCACTCTCAGCCAATGAGCCGACCTTTTCATGAGTACCGGTCCTCTCCAGGGCAATAGAGAAGTAAAGCACCGACTATAAGTACAAAGTGCGTGTTTATGCACCGCTTGCAGGTTTTCAAAAAACGTAAGTAAAAAAGGCACTGTCATTTACAATTCCAATAGCTCAAATTCTCGCAGATGCCAGACCCATTGCATTGCAAATGCTTGTTTTTTCTCTCAGTATGACCGCTACCTACAACCTGTATGTCAAGATGTGAAACCCCTCTGTCACTGACTCAAGCTTTATCTTACTGATGAGATATAGTAGCGGCGCGCGAGGAGCTGCAGAGCTCCTAGCAAAAGGGAAAATAAAAAATAAAAATCACAAGTGTATGAAAGACTAAATGAATATTATGTACTTAAAAAAGAACACATTGGCATACCAGCTCTGTGATTTATTTGAAGGTGGATGTGCATAAACAAAATGCTATCACTAACAGACAGGGGAGCACATAGCTGAACTGGGTGTTCGTTGCCCCAGGACCTATGCTGTGGTGGGCGGAAGCAAAACGTGAATGATAAAGTAAGAGGCAATGGGAGGACTACGGCTACCCCTAAGCTCTTGTAGATAAAGCTGTCTATTCGGAAGATGGAAGAGAGTTGACATGCCAGATTAAATGCATTCAAAATCTGGGTTTCAGGTCGGAGAGTACAATGGGAAGGAGACGCATCCAATCACATTGTAAGAGCATCAATGTAAGACGGGTTTAATGGAAAGCCCCCGAGGCTTAGCACTTACTGGGTTTGTGTTGTGCGACTCACATTGTTATAGCATTTGCCCTGCATCTTTCGAATATGTCTGTTTGAGCAGTTCTGGTGCACATGCACATGCAGGGAAGCCATGGAGCTTTTTTTCTTCTCAAGTGATACAACATATGGTTCTCCTTTTGCATAATTTCAACACAGATGGCTCAGGAAGTAAACAATTCCACTTACTTTGTATATGGCGTGGAAGATTTGGCAAATTACAATGGGCAGCGATACCTGTGCCCACACCTAAGTGTTTCTGACACTTGCATTCCTGGATTGTGAGTGAAACCTAATGGCCTGGTGTCACACACATAGGAATGTGAGAGGGCCCTCTCTGACGTCAGGAATGGCATTCCATACATCGCCTGCATTTCTCTGGTAAATATTTGTAAACAAAATTATGAAGGACATTGAGGCAAGCCTCATTTACATGCTACAAGCAAGGCAAAGAGTAGAAATGGAAATGCCAGTCAGTGCACAAGACATTAACGGAGTATTGATCAATGAATTGCATTGATGCATGAACATGCTGTGTCGATGACGCTGTAAAGATGCCACAGTCCTTTAGAATTATCCAGTTTTCTTCTTAGACATCAAATGGCTTTATGTATTTGGAAAAATAAGTGTGGCTGAAACGGTTGATGTTGGTGGGCCTCGGGTACAGGGCCAGTGCTGTGCATCATAATGACATGAGTAACAGAAACAACAGTTCCAGCGGAAAGTTAGGCTAATCTATAATAATACTCAAATGCAGAATCGCAATCACAAAAACGGGTTAAGGTGATGTCAGAAATAAAGAGGGCCCTGCAGACTTTATGTTCACATTAAATATTTTTATCACATTTGTCAAATTTAAATTAATATATACACAGACCAAGAAAAAGCAATAATGCTTTTGAGTCCCCTATTGAAATGGAACCATAAAACAAACAGTGAAAAACATGTAACGTTTACAGCTTGGTTTCCACAATTGTTTAAAAAGGTGGCCAAAGATTAACTTAGTCATGATTCCAGCTTCTGTGTACAATAGTCAGAGCTGTTAAACTGGTTCGCTTTCAAATACAGTCGGCGGCGTTTCGACCCTTTTACAGTGCAGGGTCTCTTCAGGACCAAGGGATATGGGGATAATCTAATGATCAGAAAAAGTAAAGAAGGCATACGCTTAGAATGCTATATGTCAGCTAGGATCATTAAAAAAGGACTTAGATGGAATAATGAGTACCTGATGGTGATTGTTCAGCCTCGTGAGACAATGAAATAAGTAAGACACTAGTAAAGTGAGAGAGGAAAAGGTAATACTCACAAGGAGAATCACATGTGAGAATACAAAAGTGTTTTTGATCAGTAAGCTGAAGATTGACGTTTGAATTATTAATGAACTCTGGGTTATCGAGAAAATGGTTGTCTTGCCCCCGTACGAGAGACGAACTGGTGGGCTGACAAACGGTCTTAGTCATAGGATGCTCAATCGTGGTAGATGGCAGAAGTACATGATCCCCTGTAATAGTGAGCATGGTGTGTATGAGTATTGAGCAATACATATTTGATTAATTGAAGCTGTCCAGTGCTGCCTTGCACCCAGTGGAGTCTGAGGTGCAGACAAAGAAAAAGTTATCCAGATAGTGCGTTACCAACTGGTGACCAGTGCGCCTCGAAAACAACCACTGGAGGAACGTACTGAAACATTCAAGTAATGTGCAAGACGTAGAGCAGCCCATCGGTAATGCTTTGTCCACGTACCATTTACCCGTGATATGGATACCCAGGAGGTCCCAATCCTCTGGGTGGACCGGAAGAAATCAGAAAGCTGACTTATGTCGCATTTTGCCATTTTTGCCAGCGGTCACTACTAGTGACATGGCCACATCAACCGACGAATAAGGTACAGTAGCCTCTGTGTCACCAATAAAATAATTTACCCAATTGCCTTCTGGCCATGGCAAATGCTGGATTAACCTGAATTGCCCCTGTCCCTTCTTGGGAACCACACCGAATGGAGAGGCAATCAAATTCTCCAATGCCCACTCTGCAAATGGGCCCGCCATGAGACCCTTATGCACTTCCTTGTCCAATTGTCGTGCACCACCTCAGGGTGCTGCCTTAGAGACTGTAAATTGTCTGCCCATTGCCTAACCCTGGGGCTCCTGTACCTAACAAAAAGTGTCTGTAAAACGGTCCTGTAGCGTTTTCGCAGCCTTCTGGTTGTCATAACCCGGTAAGGCTGCACTAATTTGTCCACCCTAACGGGTGTACAAGCCCTTTGGCCCAGCCCCTCTAGCCTATAACCCTCGAAAGACTGCTGCTGCTGTCCCCAACCTGTAACCCCCTTGGTGCCACTGCTGGCCCCCTGATTGCTGTCCCGACCCCCATTTTGCGATGCAGAGTGGGCTACGAAATTCGTTTTATTTATTAAATTGTTTACTTACCTGCAATTATCCAAATTCCGTTGTTTACCACCCCCCACCCTGCCCCTCCCCGCACCGCCTCCCTGCCCCACCGAAAATCCTCCACGGGCGGCGGCTGCCAACCCCCCCAAAGCAATTAACCAAGGGGTGTCTGCCTCTGCATTTCGAGCAGTCATGCCTGAATCTACAAAATTCCTGGGTGCATGTTCCCTTATTGAAAGCCCAGCAGGCTCCCCAAGATCCTATCTGCCCTCTGCCTGTACCACCCAGCCCTCCCTGGGTGGGTCACCCCTGAAAGGGCCGATAAACGAGCAGTAGGCCGCTGGCTATGAATATCGTCTTCCCCGCCCTAGCGGACCCCATTGTGTGCTGCCACCTGTCCGTATCAACTCCCCCCATTTAGCTTCACAGTCCCATGCTATACAAGCTCTAAACTCCTCGTCGTATTGGGCCAAAGCATAGCCCTCCCCCGAGATCTGTGCCTTCCTAATGACGTCCATATACTTAAAGAGGGCCGCACAGCGCTCTGGGTATTTTTCGCAATATACGCTGGCATATATTAGAAAAGCTGCTGTCCAGTTTACAATAGTGAGGGGCACCCTTGGCCGCTTTGCCAATTTGTATTTCCTCATTTGACCCTTCCTTTGCGTGCACCTCCCTGTGCAGCAGCTTGAGCATTTCCACATATTTCCCTTTCCATATGCGCTCCTTAGTGGCCAACATCAAATGCGCACCCAATGGCTTTGTTACCCCCATGTAGGGCAGCTTCTTGATTTTCAATTCCTAGCTCTCTATCTTTACCTCCGACTCTACTGTTCCTGATGCCCCTGCGTCACCCGCCTCTTTTGATTTAGTGTCGTCCTCTGCATTTACAGACATCTTGCCTGCATCGTCCGTGCCCACTCCCACATCCAACACATATTATTTACCTCTGATTAACCTCCCCCCTCCTCCCCAACCCCCTGTGTCACCCGCCTCTTTTGATTTAGCGTCGTCCTCTGCACTTACAGACATCTTGCCTGCATCGTCCGCGCCCACTCCCACATCCAACACATATTTACCTCTGCTTAACCTCCCCCCTTCTCCCCAACCCCCTACCCCCTCCAATTCCCACCAAAACCATCACAGGTTTCACCCTTCCATCCTGCGTTTTACCTGGCTCCAAGGAGGGTGCCCGTCTTGCTGTAGTCCGCCTTGGTACAGGAACCGTCGCTTCCACCAACCCAGCTGTCCGACCCGTAGGCTCCGTCGGGCGTCATGACATCTGCAAGGTACTAGAGCAAACATTACTCGCCCCCACACCTCTCCTCGCTTTCCCTCAATTCACCCTCCTCAAGACTATCCTCCTCATAGTCTAACTCTTCGGGTTCCAACTGCCTCCAATTCCTGTTTACAGGAGGCGCCGACTGCACTCTCCTCCGACCAACAACATTAAAGCCATGCATGATCCTGCGTTCTCGATGTCCCATTGAGGGCCATCATGTTGGGGACAGCGAGACCGCTCGGGGCCTACTTGTGCCGGCCGCGACGGGCTCCCATGCCCGTACTGGGCACGCCGCGCGAGGCTCTATCCTCCCCTCAGCGCCTATGAACCGCTCACAGCTCTGCCAAGTCTGTCTCCCGCCGTTGCTCCACCGCCTGCAATAAAAAAGGGATGGACTGGTGTGCTGGGACTACCCTCCCTATCTCTCGCCTCCCATTTCCCTTTCTTATCAACACCTAGCGTGGAAGATGCCCAGTATCCCCCTACTCTGCTACGGTCTAACACGGCCCCCTACTCCCTGTCCTCAACATCCTCTTCGCTCCATTCTAGCCCCAGGTGCCCCTAATCCCCCAGGTGCCCCTAATCCCCCAGGGGCCCCTAATCCCCCGGGACCCAGTCCTCGCCCCACGGGCACCCTGACCCCGCTCCATCCCCCCTTTTGTGTGACCCCCAGCACCTGCCTGCATACTGGCCTCCAGTTCCATCGACCCCCCTTGCGCCATGTAGGCACCCAATTGCCCCACCCTGCCTCAATCCTGCGCCTCCTCATGCCAGGAGGTAAATATATCTAAACTGTCCCAATCCAGCCCACCACTGGCTCCAGTTCCTCTGGAATGTAATCTCCCTCCTCCTTCAAGTGCCAGCCCCCTCCTCCCCATGCCTACTACTTCCTCGGTGGGACCACTTGCCTCAACCCACCTGGCACCGCCCTCCATGAACAAATCAGCATCCCTGGGGTGAAGGGCCCGAGGCCCTCCCTCCCCCCCAAACCACTACCTCACCAAGCCTGACAACCCCCCAAACCAAAGCCTTCTCCCATCAGCACATTGTCCCCATGGAAATCCCCCTAACCTGGGGCCCTAAAATTGTCAATCCTCCCCCATCTGTGCCCCCAACCCTCCTAGCGCTGTTCGGGGCCCCAGACACCTGCTGTTCATTGTTTCCCCACCTGCTAGGGGACCCGACCAGGGAGCCATGAGGCACGCTCTTCCGGAAGGCCCCTCCTACATCCATTTCAGCCGGATCCTCTCACATTGCCCGAGGCTCCATCACCCTGCCCTTGGACCTACCTTAGGTGTGTCTGATATATAGAAAAGAGAAGGTTTAGGGGCTGGCAAGTGTGTGAACTTGCCAAGTCGACATGGCAGCCCAGGCTGCACACAGGCTCTGCAATGGCAGGTTTGAGTTAAACTTTACAAGCTGCTTCTGTGTGTGGCACAATCAGTGCTGCAAGCCCACCAGCAGCATTTGATTTATAGGCTCTGGCACCCATGGTGCACTGTACTAAGGTCTGACAAATAAATCAAATAAGCCAATCAAGGAGTCACTAATCAATACATCAATTTAACATAGGAAGCACTTGCACTGTCAATCAATCAATCATAGGCATTTGTAGAGCGCACTACTTACCCGGAGGGTCTCAAGGCGCTGGGGGGGGGTGCTGCTACTGCTTGAACAGCCAGGTCTTGAGCTTCTTCCTGAAGGCGAGGTGGTCTTGGGTCAGGCGCAGGTTGGTCGGGAGGGAGTTCCATGTCTTGGCGGCCAGGTAGGAGAAGGACCTTCCTCCTGTCGTCGCTCTTCGGATGCGGGGGACGGCGGCGAGGGCGTGATTGGCTGATCAGAGGTGTCGTTTGGGAGCGTAGAAGTTGATGCGGTTGTTGAGGTAGCTCGGGCCTTGGTCGTGAAGGGCTTTGTGAGCGTGGGTGAGGAGACGGAAGGTGATTCTCTTGTTGACCGGGAGCCAGTGCAGGTCTCTCAGGTGTTCGGAGATGTGGCTGTGTCGTGGGACGTCGAGGATGAGTCTGGCTGAGGCGTTCTGGATCCGCTGGAGTCTCTTCTGGAGCTTGGCGGTGGTTCCGGCGTAGAGGGCGTTGCCGTAGTCCAGTCGGCTGGTGACGAGGGCCTGGGTGACCGTCTTCCTGGTCTCGGTGGGGATCCACCGGAAGATCTTCCGTAGCATGCGCAGGATGTTGAAGCACGACGAGGAGACGGCGTTGACTTGCCTGGTCATGGAGAGGGAGGAGTCCAGGATGAAGCCCAGGTTGCGTGCGTGGTCTGTCGGTTTGGGTGCGGTGCCCATGGCGGGGGGCCACCAGGAGTCGTCCCAGGCAGAGGGCGAGGATCCCAGGATGAGGACTTCCATCTTGTCTGAGTTCAGCTTTAGGCGGCTGGTCGACATCCACTCGGCTACCTCTTTCATACCTTCGTGAAGGTTGGCTCTGGCGGCGGCGGGGTCGTTGGTCAGGGAGAGGATCAGCTGGGTGTCGTCGGCATAGGAGATGATGTTAAGGTTGTGTTGGCGTGCGATGGCAGCGAGCGGGCTCATGTAGACGTTGAAGAGGGTTGGGCTCAGCGAGGAACCTTGGGGTACGCCGCAGATGAGTTCGGTGGACTCTGATTTGTACGGTGGTAGGCGGACTCTCTGTGTCCTACCGTCGAGGAAGGAGACGATCCATTCTAGTGCCTTCTCCTGGATTCCGACGTTGCTGAGGCGCTGCACTAGGGTGCGGTGGCAGACGGTGTCGAAGGCCGCGGAGAGGTCAAGGAGGATGAGGGCCGCTGTTTCTCCGTTGTCCATCAGGGCTCGAATGTCATCGGTGGCAGCGATGAGGGCGGTCTCGGTGCTGTGGTTGGCCCGGAAGCCCGACTGCGAGGGGTCTAGGGATCCATTCGTCTCGAGGAAGGCGGCCAGCTGCTTGTTGACGGTCTTCTCAATGACTTTGGCCGGAAAGGGGAGCAGCGAGATGGGACGGTAATTCTTGAGTTCGGTGGGGTCCGCTGTTGGTTTCTTGAGTAGCGCGCTGAGTTCGGCATGCTTCCAGCTCTCTGGGAAAGTGGCGGTGGTGAAGGAGGTGTTGATGATGTCCCGTAGGTGGGGTGCGATGACATCGTCGGCTTTGTTGAAGATGTGGTGAGGGCAGGGGTCGTCGGCGATCCGGAGTGGATGGAGTTCATCATGCGGACGGTGTCTTCGGTGCTGATGTGGGTCCAGGCGCGGAGGGTGGTGGTGGGGGGCGTTGGTTCGGTCGTGTCGGTCGTGGCGTTCGTTGGTTGGGTGCTGAAGCTGTCGTGAATGTCCGCGATCTTGTTGTGGAAGTAGGAGGCGAGGGAGTTGCAGAGTTCTTGCGATGGGGTGATGTTGTTTCCGGCGTTGGGGTTGGAGAGCTCTTTCACGATGTTGAAGAGTTCCTTGCTGTTGTGTGCGTTGTTGTCCAGCCGGTCCTTGAAGGCAGTTTTCTTGGTGGCGCGGAGCAGCTAGTGGTGTTTCCGGGTGGCAAGCTTGAGGGTGGCCATGTTGTCCGGTGTTGGTTCTCTTCTCCAGGCTTTCTCGAGGGCTCGGCAGTTCTTCTTGGAGCTCTTGAGTTCGTCGGTGAACCATGGGGCCTTCTTGCTGCCGGGTCGGCTGGGCGGGGTCCTCAGTGGGGCGAGTTCGTCCGCGCAGTTGCTGATCCACTTCGAGAGGTTGACGGCGGCCTGGCTGGGGTTCGCTGAGCTGGCGGGAGGGTGCTGGCTCAGGGAAGCGGCGAGCTGGTCGGCAGTGATCTTGTTCCAGCTTCTTTGGGCAACCTGTTGCTGGTGGTGGTGTGTCGTCGTTCTTCTGAAGGTGAAGTGGACGCAGCTGTGGTCCGTCCAGTGGAGTCCCGTGGTGTGGCTGAAAGGGATGTCTTTGCTGGATGAGAAGACGGCGTCGAGTGTGTGGCCGGCGAGGTGGGTGGGGGTGGACACCAGCTGCTTGAGTCCGAGGTTGGCGAGGTTGTCGAGCAGGATGCTGGTGTTGCGGTCGTTGTTGTTCTCCAGGTGGAAGTTGATGTCTCCCAGGAGGATGTAGTCAGCGGAGGGGAGGGCATGCGGGCTGATGAAGTCGGCGATGTCCTCGCTGAAGTGTGTGCGTGGTCCCGGGGGATGGTAGATCAGGGTGCCTCTGAGGGTGGTCTTCGGGTCGGTGTGGATCTGGAAGTGTAGATGTTCGGCGGTGGTCAGGATGCCCTCGGTGTTGGTCGTGATGCGGATGGTGTCCTTGTGGATGATGGCGATGCCTCCTCCCGTTTGGTTGGTCGTGCGGTCCCTCCGGGTGATCTTGTAGCCCTCTGGGTACTGTGGTACTGAATAGCAGTGGCACAGTGCCCAAAGCATTTAAACCAGGAACACATATCAAAAACAGAGGAGGCAATCAGTGAAAAATGGGAGGGAGACTAACGCCAATGGTACCAGGTCTAACAACCCTGAACCTTAAACCGCAGGCATGGTTTTTGAAGAAAGGACTGGTAAAAAGAAATATATGGTAGAGAATTGTGGATAAAAGGTTGAAAATTGTTATGCATTGAAAAATAAATGTAAATGTAGTATGCTTGTGTTAGAGCAGGATTGGTGTACTATACCAGTATGTGGATTCTATTGTGTTTTTCTTACTTTAAAATAAAATGCTAGGAGAACCAGGAGTAATTTCTGAAGCGAGCAGTGTGGGAAACCATGGAATTCCCACACCAAGCTATTCTGATGGGGGACTCTTAAAATGTTGATTAACAAAGAACGTAATAAATCGGGGCAGTGCTATTGACAGCCCAAAGCTCTCTCCAAGAAGGGGGACGTAGTCGCTATGGGAGATGAGACTAGGAGACTTGTGGAGGATAGCTCACCGAGACAACAGAGATTATAACTACTACGACCCGCCCATAAAATCTACCCCCTGCATCAACTACTTTCTAGGAACACTGACCTTACTGACTAAGATCAATAAGATATGGAGCCTAGGTCCCTGTATGATGACAAGCCCTTTCCCTCAACCTGTTGATCTCCCACAATGGGTGAATGGCCCATGGAGGCTAGGGGGCAGCTTGCCTCACCATCCAGCCACAGTCGAAAAGGTAACAGGTTCTATCTCTGACTTATTGACAACCAATGGCATTGATGATACCACCAATGCTAACCTCTTAGGGATGTTAAAAGCATCGGTGAGAGGGCAGTTCATTGCCATCTCTGCAGCCAAAAGCAAGATGTGTAAAGACAACAGAGTATAGTTTGAGGTACAAGTGCGGGAATTGGAGACTATCCACATACAAAGTGTAGACTCAAGATACAGGCTGTGAGGACTAAGTTGCATGACATAGACATGGAAATGGAAAGTATGCTCTGCTCTGCTTGCAACACCTTCTACACAGGGAGGGAATACATTGACAGACTCCTAGCCCACAGGCTTCAGCTAAATGCCAGGCTCAGAAGGTTGATGCTCTCTTAATCTCCGATGGCGTTGAGGTCTCAGATGACATTAGTGTAGCAACAACCTCAGGGACTTCTACAAGTCTCTCAATGAGGCTCAAGACCTACAAGTTGCAGATGCTCTTGCATACCTCCAGGGATCATGCACCTCCCAATTGCCCTCACAACAAATCGACTCCTTAGATAAACCATCCGAATTGAGGAAGTCATTTCGGCACTTACATAACTGAATCTGCTTCAGTCTCCCAGCTCGGATGGTTTCTTCACCCTAATTTATAAAAGTATTTGCCAGACACTTGTTCCAATTCTAGCCAAATTACTTGTTTGAGGAAATGTGTACCCTTTGCCGTTCTATACTTGCGTCATCGATCTCGTTTAAACCCGGAACTGGGAAAATCACACACCACTGTAGCTATCATCCCATCTCGCTTATAAATGTGATGCCAAACATTTGACTGACACCTTGGCAGCTCGACTCAGCTTCCTCATGCCAAGACTTGTGGACCCCGACCAGTCTGGGTTTCTTCCCCATAGACAGTGCAGAGACAACACCAAACAAATAGGTAAGCATACAGAGAAACTGCAGGGAATACAAAAGAAGACAAGAGACAATTATAAATAGTACTGGATAAGGCCAAACCATATACAACAGGAACCAATGTCTTATTTCAAACATGCAGTAATTTACCGGTAGGTGTGAGTAATGCTATCATGAACGATATGGAAACAGCAGCTTAGAAGTCTCTGTAGGATTAGCCCTAATATCAAATCCAGAAGATTAGGCAGGAACTGTTACATCATACTGTTACTGCACAGCATTTAAGAGGCGGTATTGCATAGTCTCTCACTGTTTTTCTAAAACAGAATAATGTCGATATTCAGCCCCTCCCGGTTAGAAATCCACTGAGGTACTGAACAATAGAATCGCTGTTATCCGCGCTAAGCGTTCGTAACAAAACAAAAAGAATATGGTCACCAAACCCAAAGAAATGCGGAAGAAAGCACTTCGGAGAAGCGCTTGCCCCTTCTCCGGTCTTCTGACAGGTCACGGTACCTGACGCCTCCCCACCGGGAGACGTGAATGCCGCACGCTAGGTAAGGCAGCGCGGGTCTTTTGAAGTCCTCTCTCTCCTCAGACAAAAGTAATGCGGCTCCGCAGAAGGCGGTCAGTGGGCGTGTTAATGTGCACAGCAATCCGCGCTAGGGAAGGCAGTGCAGGTCTTTTGAAGTCCTCTCACAGAATGTTTCAGAGGTTAGATTGTTCGTAGAATCCGGCGGGAAGGAAAGTGTCCGCTTTCCACCGAAAACCAAACGGGATTGTCAAGCGCCTGCCCCGTCTGTGTCTTGTCTTCTCCTGTCAGATTCCTTCTGACAGTGGTGGGTTTTTGGATACCGAGGCAGTTGCCTCATTACTCCATATTCATTTAGAATTTTTAAGTCGCTGTTTAGGTTGCCTTATTGATGTGTGACCCTTTGTCACAGTTGAGGTTATATCACATGGTCAGCTCAGTGATGGGCCGCGGGTAGCGGTCAGTTGGGTTTGCAAAATTGTCAGCATGTTTCCTCAGAGAGTATCGTCTTTGTCTATCAAGTACCTTCGGATAGTTTTGATTTTCGGGTGACTGCCGCGGCGATTATGCCATCTGACAGTAAGATGGTTTGGTTTGTTTTGTCTGCTGCGGCGATTATGCCATCTAGCAGTGATCGGGTTTTGGTTGCTTGCCGAGGCGATTATGCCATCAGGGCAGCAGTGAGGTTTTGCGTATCTGCCGGTCAAGCGCCTGCCCCTTGCCCCGGAAATGCTTATATAGTGGGCGGGCCGCTGAGAAAGGTTTCCTTATTTCTCTGCGAGGCCCAACTGCCTTCTGGGGGATGTAGTGCAGTGGCCTACCATACTTCCTAAAACGCTGTCCATTCATACAGGGAAGTAGACTAGAGTGTAGACTTCTCTGTCCTGCATTCTTGGGATGTATGAACATGACAACTGGCCATATTAGAATGCGACCCTGGGCCATGTTGGCTTTGGGAACAGATTCCGCAACTACTACAGCTACTGCAGGTACTGCGCAGATACCATGATTCCAAGGTGGATGGGCCAGTCAGCAGAATACTTTTGGCACACTTTTTGATACATACGGGGACATAACAGGCGTGTCCACTGTCTCCCCTGTTGTTCGCCCTATATATGGAGCCTATGGTGCAGAGTTTGAGATTAACCTTGGGTCACTGGGGTGTGAGTCAGGTGTTATGGGCACACCATAAGTCTATACGTGAAAAATGTACTAATAGCACTTGATTACCCTCTGTGTTCATTAACACCATTCTTAAAAGAATTGGAACGATTTTGGAAGGCGTCAGGTTTTCCATCAATCTCCAAAAGTCACAAGCGCATAACCTGTCATCTATGTCCCATACACAGGAGTAGCTGGTCGCCCATCCTCCTGTGATGTGGAATGACTCCTCCATCTCATATCACAGGATACAGATAGCTTCAACAATTAATGACACAGTAACAATGAACTATTGTGCCTAGTTTTGTCAGTGCAAGGCAGACTTCACCCAACAGAGACTCCAATTCCTCTTATGGTTTGGGAGAATAGCAGCCTTAAAAATTACCACACTCCCCAGGGCCTCATTCCCATTGCAGGCCCTACTACTGACCCCACCCACAGAAAGTTTCAACGCTCTGTCCACATCATCTCTTGGTGTTTGCATTGTTTGCCCTAAGGTGGCAGAGTATGTCCAGATGTGGGTCCCTCGTCACTTCTTCACTGGATTCAAGCTAGCCTGGCTGATGAGGGGTGTTACCCCGAAACTGGTCTCAGGACGCTTGATTCTGGTACAGAAAAAACCTGGCTTGGCAGTTCAAGCTGGACTGTTCCTATGAGGTACTGGGTCAAGACTGATTTGCCTATGGCTGGGTCTGAACTGGGGTGATGAAGTGAGCTAAAGAACAATGATAGATTCAACCCAGATCTGTGAGTGTCTGAAATGTTTCAGTGCTCCGCCCCTCATCTCCTTGTGTTTGCATTGTTAAGGATCCCTTAGCTTTTAGTTACAGTCTTCATTAAGAATATTTAGAATTTATTCAGCTGCCGCTTGGATTTTATAATGTCCAGGAGCTACATTACCGATGATTTCAAAGATAAGTTTTTATTAGTACTTAAGGCTACTTAATATATTGACAGTCTACATGGATTTATTTCTTTTTAAACCTGTCACTTCAATGGTACAGTGCAAGGATTTCATGTACAAGGAATTTTACAGTTTAGTTGTGTGCATTGTCCTTAGGAAATTCTCCTCTGCTTGCTGAGTTTTTCCCACTTGCGTAGGGTAAAATGTTCTAAAAAACTCAGCTCTGCTCCGCTCAGCAGAGTTTTTTTCTCGCTCACACTCGCCAACTTTAAGTTGCTGAGCATGGAAAATCTTCCTCCACACCACTTCCCAGTGAGCAGATGGCAGCTACTACTCGTATTGAGAAACCTTCCATTCACATTGAAGAACCTGCCGCATGTGTAGAACATCTATTCGAGCGGCGGAAAGAAGCTGCAACCTCTTGTGCTGCACATGGTGCCATTTGTGCTGATTTTCAAGTGCGAGACAGGCACTAATACTCTTGTTCGCTGTTTCCAAATGTGTTCTGGCTGATATTCAATGGGAAACTGTGATGGGGAGCGTACTCTTACGTCTATGTACCTGATGATGTAAAATGCACACAGCGGCCATTTTGGATTGCAGTCGTCTTCGGTGGCAGTAATCAGAAGTATTTTTGCGGCTCTCCTGCTATCCTTGTGGATTTTTGGCAGCCATTATGTGAAATATTCTGGAGTACATTGTTAGTCTGTTGACGGTTTGTGGCATTCTTCAACTTTTATTGGCAGGGTCTGATTTTGACAATTTACTGAACTTGCACTAGATTCCAGTCTCAGTTACTGTTACTGTAAGTAGAAGTAAGTCATAACACTATTTAATGAAACTAGAAACTGTTCTGTGTGCAATTGCAACATCTTCTATATAGTGTACTGGTGTTGCTATTTTAGGATATAACATTTTCCTCCAGCTACAAACATGGCTAATGCTAACAATGTGGTTCAACCTCCCACTTTTGTACAAAATCCAGGTGAACCACTGAAGGTGTGGAGAAAATGTCTTGGAGTTTTTGAGAACTACATGGTAGCGACTAATGCCACAAAATATGATGTGGTCCAATGTACTGCTTTATTAATCAATCTTTTGGTATATGCAGAGCAACACAATTATGATAACTTACCTGAATTAGATGCCCCAGCCTCACCATTTGGCATTTGGCATGAGCATAGTGAAGCAGTAGATTGCATGGCTAACCACTACTCTGATGAATCATTGATAATGCTTGAGAGGCAACATAAATTCAAGGGGAAGCAGAACATAAAGGAGACTGTAGAGGATTATTTGAAAATGTAAGAGTTTTGGCTGCCAAATAGGACTTTGGCATCAGTCTTGACCTGTATCTTCAAGATCAATTTGTCTTTAATTGTAGCTAAAAAAAAGGTGAGGATTTTTAGTTTTAGAAATCCTTCATTTGATGAGAATATATATATATATATATATATATAGCAAGAAGTATAGAACGTTTAGTTTTGTTGAGTAACGTTTTGTCTGATGATGTGGAGATGAACACGTCTGCATGTAAAGTGAGTGATATGGATGATATGGACGTGTGTGTTGTATATCACAGGAATAAAACTACTAAAACCCCTGTTAGAAAGGTTTGCAACAGCTGTTATAGATGCAGATATAGAAATCATTTGGGTAACAGTCATCTTTTCCAGCACACGGTAAAAGGCGCAGTTTGTGTAAGAAAGTTGGTAATTTCCAGGCTGTGTTTCAAACGGCCAAAGCTAACATTTATGTCAATCACAGAGATAATTTTGAAAGAAAAAGCTATTTGAGAATTTAGCAAATGTTTTAACCTTTGATGTAAACAGAGTAAGTTCTAATCAGAAAATGTTTAAAGCATCAATTTGCTTGTTCATATTGGTGCAGTAAATGCAAAAATAAAGGCAGATTCTATATCACCAGTCACTCTTTTGTCAGATATTATGTTTTTAAAATTCTGTTAAAAGGTCTTTGAAGCCAACAGATATTAACCCAAAGGCATCTGGGTAATCTGACATCATCTTGTTGGGCTATTTTCAGGACATCTTGGAATTCAAAGGGAGATACATTTTTACAAAAGTGTATGTTGCACAGAAAGGGTGAGACATCATGGGTTGGCAGGATCAAAAGAGATTATGTTTTTTTGCAGAAACCTGGTGCAGAAAATCCTGTTGTTTTAGTGATCTACTGGTATTGTGCATAGGAGACAATAGGGAAACTGGATATCCTGGCAATCTTGAATTGTTGTTGGCCATGTATGCAAAAGTACTTAAGGATAAAGTTGGTCTAGTTAAAGGATTTGAAAACAAGATGAAATTGAAAACTTATGCCAGACCAGTTGTACAAAATGTTAAGTCAGCTCCTTTGTCTGTTAAACCTGAATTGAAATATGTATTAGATCATTTGTATGCCCAAGAAATATTTAGATCTGCAGATCCTTTACAGTGGGGTTTTGAGCTGTTACTGCAAGAAAGAAAACAGGAGAAATGTTCTTGTGCGCAGAGCTTTTGTTGCCTTAAATAAAAATATTATTGTCGACTGTCATCCCCTGCCACAGATACAAGACATGTTAGCTAATCTTGGTAGCTGTAAGTATTTTTCGACAATAAATCTACTATCTTCTTTTTACGAAATACCATTGACGAGGGAGTCACAGCACTCAACTTTTGTTACACTTTATGGTGAATACATGCATTTTTAATATGCCATTTGGATTAGCATCCACAGCTAGTGTTTTACAGTGCATGATGGATATTATCTTTGCTAATTAGTGTGGAAATCAGGCTTTCTAAGATGATGTCTTGATATTCACAAAGAGTTTGGAACATCATATTAAGAAATTGGAAATTGTCTTGAAAACTGTTGAAACATGGCATGATCTGAAACAAAGATAAATGTAAATTTCTGATCAAGCAAGTTGATTATCCTGGCTATTGCATACCTGAGGATGGTATCACACCAAAGTACCTATGGTTGATGCATTTCACAATGCACCTATTTTTAAGGACAAAGATTCTTTAAGTTCCTTTTGAGGGTTTAATGAATATTATGCTCGCTTTGTCCAAGGATATGCGTTTACTATTCAACCTTTACGTAAACTTTTTTGAAGGTTCTAAGTTTGAATGGTCCGAAGAACTGAATGAGGCTTTTAACAAGAATGAAAGTTTGATTGCAGATGCTCCGGCTATCAAACCTTTTTGTGCAAGTGCATGTGGTTTAGAGGTGGAGCTTAGCCAGATATCTGATGGAAAAGAACAAACAGTGATTTTTGGTTCATGTATATTGAAAGATGTAGAATCTAAGTATAGTATCCTTGAAAGAGAGACTCTGGTGTGTTCACGGGCTGTTGAAAATGTTAAATGTATATTTGGGGTACCAAATTTGATTTGTAATCAGATTCTATATTTTTAATGTATATGTTGGGAAGCAGCCATTTAAATAAGGCATCATCCAGGCTGATCTGATTGTTATCCTATTTGTAGGAATTTAACTTTGACATAAAGCTTTTACCAGGAGGAAAAACCGTTAAGGGCAGATTTCCTTTCACGTATGCCTATTGATGATGAGGTTGATCAGTCTAATAAGAAAATTCAGGAAGATGAAGGCGTTATTACAGCTACTGATGGAACTTCCTATCTGAATATTCCTGAAAATGAATAGAATGAGTGTAATATGAAAGATGATACTTTATGCAGGCCGCGAAACAGAGTGTAGTCAAGTTAATTAGGAATTGTTTTCTCAGGTAGCATTGGAACTTGCGACTGTCAGTGACATAATTCTTAAAAAAGATCTTAGTGATCCACCATTTTTTTACATGATAGGATGATTTGATTATCTCGTGTAGGACATATGCGGATTTTATCAGCTGTGCGAAAAATCAAGACGTTTTATTGGTGGCCAGGTATGGATGGTCAAGTCAGGAAATTTGTGGAAAGGTGTAGAGTAATTGGTGTCTGACAAACAACAGAGAGTTGCCAACAATCTGCACATATAGGCTTGAGGGACCTTGGGAGAAATAAGGTCTTGATTTTGATGAGCCATAGAACATATTGGATAGCGACTGTAGGTTCATGGTTGTAGCGCTGAATTACTTTTCCAAGTGGGTGTATTATTAGTTTGTTGAGTCTTCTGACACAAACAATTTTGTAAAGTTTCTAGAGCAGCTTTTTCATGGGGAAGGAGTTCCACAGACAACTGTGACAGATAATGGTACACATTTTGTTTCTTTAGAGGTGACACCATTTTTGGAGAAACATACAATTAAGTATGCTAAAACACCTCTTTAAAGTCCCTCTTCTAATGGTTTAGTTGAAAGAGTGAATCGTAGAAAGGTGTACAAACAACAATTTTCAGTGGTTTGAATGCATCTAAATACTTGAAAGAAAAAGGGTGGAGTTATAATACAACTCCACATAGAACAGGAGGCGCTTCACCTTTTATTTTATCATCATAATAACTTTATTTCGACTTTTTTGAGTCATAAAAGTACATAATTTAAAATACAATTTAGGTTAAACGTCCGTGTTTTGATTTATAATTGTGGCAATAAAAAACGACAAAGAACAGCAGAGTCCAAAACATTTGTAAAATTGATACAGGGTAGCATTTAAGGCCCAATTATTAAAAAAAATACATTAATATAAAAGTCATTAAAAAATCTATTAAACATTTATATTGGGGCCAATTAAGAACAACTAGAAACTTCAGATGGAAAGTACAAAATAATCCTAATGTCTATACATCAATTTCTAAAAGTCGCCCTCTCTTTATCCACATTTCCTGCAAAAATGTAGATATTGCAATAACCAATAGTGGTTTCATCTCAGATTTTAAAATTCTTAATGTAGCTGGATAATTCCTTATGCCTAGGTTCCTACATACTTGTATGATCCATTTTTTCTTAGCCTTTTTATAGGCCGGGCAAATAAAATCACATGGGCTTCTGTTTCTTCTTCCATGTGACACTCAGGGCAAAGGTAACAGGAATCCTCTGACCCCTTGTTTGTTAATGCAAGTAGCGGGAGTGTGCCATATCTGAATTGAAAGTAGAGCCTCCTTGTCGAAGAAGGATATATAATATCCAAAGCTTGTTCAAAGGAGTAGCTAAATTTGTGATTCAGAAACACCCAAGTCAAGCTTGTGATGGGATACGCTTGGCTTAAAGACAACAAGTTATAATCTTTCAGGATTTTGGATAAAGTTTTGTTCGAGGTAATTGTACATGCTTCTTCCGGGGTTGCCCTAAGATACTCTCTCCCAATTGCCTTGCAGGAGCCCCTTACAAAAGACAGCCAAGGTATACTTGTTGACTGCTCCTGGTGACTGTAGGAACGACTTGAGCTCCTCCCTGTAGTGGCTTAGCGCTTCAGTACTCCAAAGCCGACGCCAATGAAACAATGGTCGGCTTGAGATAAGATCCGCCACAGGAGGGACACCCAGGTCCATCCTTAGTGGTACCAATGGGGTATTAGTTGGCAATGCTGCGATACTTTGCAGGAATTTGTTTTCAGTTATCCTTAGTATTTTAGTTTTACTGTGCCCCCAAATTTCCGCCCCATATAAAGCTGCGGAGCGAGCTTGCACTTTTTAAATCTCCAATAGCAGGCTTATTGCCTTTGATGAACAGCCAGTATTGATTTTCCTTATCCCACCTATAGTCTGTGTAAGCCTCAGATTTGCCTTTTCAATTTGGGTGATCCAGGCCATTTTATCATTCAAAGTCAGTCCAAGATATTCAAATACCCTGACACGCTCCAATGGGATATCATTCATAGTTGGTTCCGGGTAGGAAGACGATTTGGCGCTAAACACCATGTATTTCGTTTTGTTTATGTTAACTTGGAGTTTCCTCTTTTTACAAAAGTCAGTAAATTCCCTTAATACTTTCTGCATCCCCATGGGTTACTTTGAAAGGAGCAGGGTATCATCTGCAAACATTAATGCTGGAAATTTGCGGGAGCCTAATTTTGGGGAATCCAGATCTTTAGCCTTTTATTTTATCGATAAGTAGGAACCCTGCTACATGTTTGAATCCGATGTCAATGAAGGATGGAGTGGGAATTCAGGATAAGAGTTTTAATTTACAGAAAATTCAGAAGAATGTTGCATCCAAGCAAAATATGTCTAAAACCTATTTTGATCAAAGTGGAATAAAAAATGTGTATGTAAGTGCTTAAGTGGGTTTTAATTAGGAAATCTTTCAAAGTTTTTAAAGGGAATTCAAAGTTTTGTTGTCTTATCAATGCCTTAAAGAATTTTAAAACTGCTGTACTATTGGAAGATAAAGGATGGTGGAATAAGAGTGCAATTGTGAAATTATCTGAAGAACAAGTTCTTCTCATGGACAGCAATGTTGGTGATAGTGTGAGTGAGGGTGCAGTTGATTGGCCTGATTGGATTCCTGTGGCCGATAAGGAAAAACAGTTTGACAACAATATCAATTTACAACAAACAGCTGAAGCTCATGTAATGATCATAGTGAACACAGCACAAGTTGTGGATACACGTTGGTAGACGATGTCCGTCTTCCTATTTTCAGGAGGTGGCAGGTGGCCACCGTACCAAGAAGTTGGGGCCCACTGAAATATACAGAATTTTCCCGGTGTAAGTTTCAAACACCAGGACACTTTCAGCAGTACCTACACATAGTCTGCTTTCGTTCAGAACGGCAACATGCAGGAAGGGACGGGGCTTTCTTATTTTAAGTCCCGCTGGGCAAAAATACAGGCTAATGTTAAGGGATCATTAGGCCTCCTTTTGTTTGAGTATATCCGGGCTGGGAGCTATCTGGAGCCTCATATCTAACTGCAATGGAGGGGATACAAAGGAACCCAACTTATCACTTCACAGTTACTAAAGAAAGGCATGCTTTTGACTTATTTCAGTCTCCGTGTATAAGAGATATGCATGCACTGTAGGAATGTCAAATGTGTTGGACTGGCCCAATAATTACACAAATAAAAATTTAGATACCACTATTTTTTTGTATTTCTTTTATAGAGCTACTCATCCCAATGCAGGATGTCAAAGTGCTTTACATCACATGTAAACATTATACATTGACAAAAAATGGTATGTGTGTAAAGCAATATTACAAAAGACACTGAGGGTTTCAAGGTCTAGGAGTCACGCGCCCTGCAAAGCTCACTGTGATTTATTAGAAGGATTACATTTTGTGAACTGCAAGCAACAAAAGTATCTATGTAACTCACTTACCTAGTTACATAACTTAAAATCGGTCATCTGCATGTTACATGATGTGCTTTGCAGGAGACACATAACCTCTCTGTGCTACTTTGTTTAAAAACTGGGCTAGACAGAACACAGCAAATGAGTTAACCTCTAGAATTATCTTACCAGTATAATTATCCATGTGGTTACTGGGCACACAAAGATCTCTGCAGAAAGTACCTTGGCCCATAAGCTATTTCAAAATTCTGACCCTGCAACCAATTAAGCATAACAGATTTACTGCCACATTCCTCCTACCTGCCAATTTATTTGTGGCAGAGGTTTTAAAGATAAATGTTTATGTTGAGGCTCAGATTTTGTGTAGGGGTTGCGTCACGGTTTTTGGCACAACCCTGATGCAATTTTTCACTTGTTAAATCTTGTTAGGTGCTCAAATCTACTCATGATAGAGCTGCTAAAAACGTCTGAGGTGTTAAGATCTGATATTACTTCCTGTGATTTCTGTGAGGTCATGGATTGCAATGCAACTTCCTTTGATGTCACTTCTTGCAATGCCCTGTGCAATATTGTGCGCTTTGAAGTCAGGCATCATTATGTTACTTCCATACTGACTAACTTGGTTAGTCCCCCTGCTTCTTTTTTTTTAGGATTTGGGCATGGATAGTGAAAATAATGTTGCACCATGAGATGGTGGTGTTTCAATTGGAGAGCATCCTCCACAAAGAGATACAGAGATCATAAGAGGCAGAAATAGTACAATTAAACCTATACCTGCAAAGTTTAAAGACATGTAACTTTTCTTTTTTAAACCTGTTTTTATTATCCTGTATTGATGGTAAACATGCATGACATTATAATAGTAAAACCAGCTAAGTAGAACAATATCAGAAGGAGACTGCAGCTCAGGCCAGTTAAGTGGGAGATGTATTTAAACTGGGAAAGGGAGAAAGTGACTCGGGCACTGGGGGGAAGCATAAGGGGTGCATGCGAGGGGAATTCGTGCAAAACTGGTGTAGGGAGGCAAGTTCACAGTTGCTGCGGTCAAAGGGTGAATATGGGAAATGAGCCGCTTGTGGAGATGCCAGACTTCTCCGTATTTATTTAAGGAGTTTTATATAGCGCTGGCCAGACCCGGGGGTATTGGAGCGCTTTACAGCAGTTTTTCGCAAGTCATATATTAGAGTCTGTTATCTTGTTATACATATAGGTTCAGAAATCCAAGTTTGCTGTTCAGTTTTGAAGTAGTACGTGAGTCCTGAGATAGCTTCAATTAGTGCACGTTGTCTTGGGTTGAACCACTGCAGTTTTTCGCAAGAGTCATATAATAGAGCAGTGTTATACATATAGGTTCGGAGGTCCTAGTGTGCTGTGCAGTATTGAGGGAGTACGTGAGTCCTAAGATAACCTCGATTAGTGCACGTTGTCTTGGGATGAACCTTTAAAGGGGGGAGGAATAGGAGGAGGTTAGAAAGCAGTGTTATACATATAGGATAGGGAGGTCCAAGTGTGCGGTGCAGCATAGAGGTAGTACGTGTGACCTGAGATAAGCTCGATTAGTGCACTTTGTCTTGGGGGGACAGGAGGTGGTCAGAGAGCAGGTAGGAGATAGGACATTGTGATACAATGTCAGGGAGCAGCGACGAGTAAGGATTTGCATTGAGACAGCGCCTGTTCCTTCGGGAGGGAGCGGTTGAGGAAAAGGACTTTTCGTTGTTTTTTTAATTTTTCCGTAATGCAGGGCCTCACACTCCACTCACCCCCACCTTCGCTTTGTGCCAGCCAGCCAGCCACTATGAAAGTTTGCTTCGCTCTCCCTTGTAGGGTGACAGTACGGTTGGCTAGTAGGAGAGCAAGGCCAGCAAAATGTGCTTTTACCTCCATGCATTTGTTATGCTTAAAGATTGCCTTGGGCTTAGACTTTCCATGTGTTAATGTCAGTGAGCTCTTTGACCTCAGGGAGTGTGATATGTATCAGTTGTCAATATGAGGTGAGAGCCGGGCACCAGCGCTTGACAGTGGGGTGCGCATTAGGAAAATATCGATTGAGTTGTTCTGACGCCAGGTAGGCCCTGTGCAGAATTGCGTATATTATTCTCTTGAAGTGGGCATTTTGGACACCCTTTGAGGGAATTCCAATGCACGATCCCTCTTGGTGTCGTGAAGAGCCCGACTAAACGCTTCTTCCGATTTGTATCACAGTTCTCTCATGGGAATCCCTGTATGTTCCCTATGGCTTTGTAGACCTATGTTATCGGGTGTTGCTCTGTCACCATATGCAGTAATGTCTGTATTACACAGTAAGTATGGGGGTTCTTTGTCCTGCGTGGACCAAAGAGATCAGCACTTGTATCACAGCTTTTGCTATATCAGATTATATCCTCCGGGGAAAGCATGATCGGTAACTAGTTGGTCAAAGGGGAGGAGGTGGCCTTCTGCAAAGAATGAACGAAAAAGCCACGATACATCGCATGCCATTACAAAATGGTTGTTACAACAACTGCGTTGTTACATTGCATACCATTACAACCCAAGTGGTTACAACAACTTGCTGTAGGGGCCGCTGGATGTTGGAATAGTATAATTTACTATTCCAACTCCAGTCTGTGCAACAGTAGGGAAGGTGTTGGATTTTAAATCCAACACATTCTGCCCCATACAACAAGTCGTTGTAACGACTTGTGTTGTAATTGTTTGCGATGTAACAAATTAGTTATTGTAACAACTGCGTTGTAATGGCATGTGATGTAACGCATGTGATGCAAACAATGTTTCTCAGAATTCACTTACCATGGTCATGCTAGCCCCTCAGATCAACTGCGGAGGAGGATCCTCGGAAACACAGTAGCCCTTGTAAAGTAAATACAGGGATGTGGGCATATGGCAGAATATGACACATGAGATAGAAGTCACTGGCCAGGCATTTGTGAACAACTGTGACCTGCAGCAACTGTGGGGCTTGAGGGGTGGCCATGGGTCGGACAAATCTCAGGAGCATGGTGATGATAGGGGACTGGACCAGACCCATTGTAAGCTTTCACCATGTAGTACCCTGCTAACCAGCATTAGACCCACTACACCTATGCTGCTAGGGTAGTAGGCCTCAAACGACGGGGCTCTAAGTCCGCCCTTGCCCACTGGTAATTGCAGCTACAGCAGTGTGGCACGGTGGTGCTTCTTTCCCCAGATGAGCTCCCTCACATTGTGCCCAAGTTCCGAAAGATGTTTCTGGGGGAATAACTGGGATGTTGGCAAAATAGTAGAGAAGCTGAGGTACGACTATCATTCCTTCCTATGGCTATTTTTCCTTGTGTCGCTAAAGGCAGGGTTTTACAGAATTTCACCTGTGATTTTAGGGCAGAGAGGGCCCTCCTCAGGTTGCCCTCAAAGAGGTCGGCTGGAGAGTGGTAGAGGTGCACTCCAAGGTATCAAACAGTTTCACCTCTCCAGTTCAATAATGTTCCTCCCAGTTGTACCTTTATTTGGGCTAATTTACCGCTCAGTGGATAAATGCATGAGTTGGTCCCGCTAACCTAGAAACCAGGCATCTGTGCAAAGGCCTATAATGTGATGTGTAAATGTGTGAGGTCGGAGCGGATATCACAAACAGCAGGTCATCCGCATACAGGAACGCCCTGTGGGTCATCAAGAGGTATCCTCCATGTTTTGCCTTGCAGGCAAAGCCTAGTGGCGAGGGGTTCCATGGATAGTGCACATAGGAGGTGGGGGGCATCCCAGTCTATTGCCCCCGCCCACTGGGAACAATGGTGAGATTAGCCTACCCAGGCAGACCCTGGATTTAGTTCAGCATATAGTAAGTAAGTATAGGCTCGGAGGCTGTGCTGAATCTGTATCGTGGCCAAAATCTGGAAAAGAAAGTCTCACATGAGCCTTTCGAAAGCCTACTCCAGTTTCAGTATTAAGCAAGCTGCTTAGGGAAATTGTCTGGGGGCCTCATCCATCATATGTAATAGGTGGCGTATGTTTTGAGACGTATTGTGCCAAAACAATTCTGGTCGAAAAGGACTACAGTCAGTAGCACTTGGACGTCTCTGTCGGCTCGTATTTTTCCTAGGATTTTGTAATCAGCACCTACGTTTGCTATCAGCCCTTGGGATGCCAAGTGGGTTGGGTCCCTGTTGGTCTTCACTATGGACATTAGGAGGGATTCTCTGAGGAATTAAGGCAAATTCCCTACCAGCAAAGCTTCATTAAACATTTTAAAAAGTCTGGGGCCACGCAGTGTAGCAAAGGCACTTTAGTATTCCACCGGCAGCCTGACACGGCCTGGAGTTTTGATTCTGGACAGAATTCAAATGGCCTGCTTAATCTCGGGGACCATGATCTAGGCGTCTAGGTCGTCCCTAGAGATGGCAGGGATATAAAGAAGAGGGACTCATGACAGAAATGATCAGATCGCATAAGTCACTGAGGGAGGGGGTGCTGCATATACTGTGGAGTAATACATGAAGAATGCATCCAGAGTGTTGCCCTGAGAATGCAAAATGCCACCAGTCAATGAGTGTAGCTCCAGGATTTGTCCCAAATGGGTGTCCTGGTGTACCTGCCAGGCCAGGAGGCGGCCAGACCTGCCCCCCTTCTGGTGTGTTCTTGCTCCATAGGTTTGCAATGCAATTGAAGAATCACAGCTGCTCTACAAGAGCAGCATGTTGAGTTTTATCCTCAGTCAGAGTGCAGTTCTTGGAGGTGTCCAAGACTATGTTTTTTTCTAGAAAAGCAATCTGCTTTTCAGATTCTCCGATCTCCCTCTCAAGTTAGGGCAGGCGGGCGGAGCTGGGGTAGTGCCTCTATGCGGAGTAAAGGGCCTCGCTACCTTAAAAAAAAACTTACTTGGTATGTTCCGAAAAGACCTTTAAGGTCTGGCAATAAGTTTCTGCTGACACAACCCCATGTGCGTTCTTCCAGGAACGGCCAACGCTCGTTCTCCTGCCTTGCCCCCACACTCTGGAACAAACTGCCTACTCACCTACTGTCCATCGTGGAGCACCAGAAATTCCGTAAAGCACTGAAAACCTGGCTTTTCCCAAGTAGGACCCCCTGTGCTGTTTAATCTCTTTTTTCTTCTGTTTGTCATCTTCTTTCTGGTTCCTTGTGCTGCAAGCGCCTTGAGACCTTACGGTGATAAGCTGCGCTATATAAGAAACTCTGACATTGACATTGACATTGACATTCCACAGAGTTTGAAAAAAACTCAAGTCCTACTCCGTCCCCCTCCCAAATTAATTAAAAATGAAAAAAAGAAGGCATTTACCTGCGTTTCTGCCTCCTCCTCTTCTTGGCCGCTCTCCATTCTGCTCCCCGCCATCCTTCTTCTATGAAAAAACTCCTACGTTGTGTGTCTTGCGGGTGTGCATGCTTGCGCAAGACGTACAATGTACGAGTTTTTTCATAGAAGAAGGACGGCGAGGAGCAGGAAGGAGAGCTGCCAGGAAGAGGGGGAGGCAGCCACGCAGGAAAGTGCCTTCTTTTTTAATTTGTAAGTAATTTGGGAAGGTGGAGGGGCAGGCTAACTCTGCGCCGCCGTGGAGGGGAGTTTTGCCTAAACTCCGCGTTTGCAATGGAGCGCAGAGTAGGCAAAAACCCACAAACTCTGCTGGCGGAGCGGAGTTACCCGCCCGGGGTTTCTCTCAATGACACTTTGAACTCCTGCTATTTCCAGCAAACATACTCCTCTAGTGACAACTTTAAAAGCATCCCATTCAAGTGTCCTGGTGGACTCCATGGTTCAATTCTCAGTAAAGTAGTGTCTAATATGTAGTGCTTGAGATTCCTGGAATGCTGGGTCTTCCATTGTTTTCTGGGGGAGGCGCCATGTGGGCACTGGGGAGTCTGGGGCGTCGTTCCACACCATGTCTACAATGTGGGCGTCCTGGTCAGAGATTATGCGAACGAAGTAGTCAACATGTTAGATTGAGTCCAAAGTAGAAGATGAACACAGAATGCGGTCTAGGCGCGCAAAAAGGTCATGTGCTGCAGAGTGGACTGAAAAGACACAGGAGTGGGGGTCCACAAGCATCCACTGGTAGACCCACTCCATGAAGCGTTCTGTCTGGACACATGGGGGGGACAGGAGATGGGGGGTGGGACCTTTCCAGCTGTAAGTCAAGTACAGAGCTGTAATCTCCTCCTAAAATCCTTGGTGTCCAAGTTCTATGTGCCAAAACCCCAGATAGTGTAGCCCAGAAGGCCCCTTGATCCACATTTGAGGCACATATGCTGCCCATAAGGATGTGGGAGCCGTTGAGACGGCCTTCTACAAAGGTATATAGCCCCTCTTTATCGACAAATGTATTTAGTGTCTGAAAAGGGACACCAGGTCGAATTCAAATAAACTCCCTCGGCATAAGCAGAGTAGGTTGTAGCTTCAATGGTCCCTCTCCAACACAGCGCTGTAGATCCAAGGTGTGTGTTTCCTGGAGGATATGAAGTGCGTGTCTTGGTGCATAATGTAAGAATAAACGAAGTAGCGTTTCATCGTTGTGTGCATGCATGCCTTTAGAGTTTAGGGTGAGGATCCTGGCCTTTTTGAGTGGGGCCATGTGATTGATGAGTGGATCCACCCGGGGGAGAGGGTTGATCAAGAGGAGCCTTCGGGTGGGCATCAGTATGGTGACCTCTCTGTGATGCATGTAATGAGGTGTGCCTCCCTGGCCAGATCGCTGAATGATGACCTCTGGGAATGGGGGGATAAAATATAACAACTTGTAGAGCCCACTGCAATGGTGGTGTGCCTAAACTGACGGGCACATCGACCATGATTTAATTCAGGGTATGGGGCTAGGTGTAGCGAGACAGAATGCAGGCGTGAGTCAGCCTAAAATAACAACGTCTGAGCTATGCGTGCCCAGCATAAGCAAAATAGGGAAGAGGGGGAGGGAAGAGTGGAGAGGATCTACTCTGCCAGCATCTCATCCCCCCACAGCAGCTGTGGAATAGGCTTTTAAGTGATATAAAGTAACAAAGGCACTGCAGGGTCGCCAGGATATGAATCAGTAGTCAAAAATGTGTTATTAGTGGTGGCGCAACGGGGAGGAGAGGAATGGCAGTGGTCATTTTATCTGTGGGGTGACCAATGGTGGTATCTGAAAGTTGCAATGGGACCCATTGATCACTGTGTAGTCATCGTCTGATGTCAAGATGTGGGGGACCTTTTCCCCCTCTGATATGCTGGCACCATCCCCCAAGGACTCCGCCTCCTACACGGCCCTGGTCCGCTATCATTAGTTCCAGGGCTGAGGGTCTGGTCACTGTAGACAATGGGAGGGCCACCCCCCCTTGTCCAGTTACATCCCCACTGTCCCCTCGCTGGATTGCGGGAGGCCCCCTCCAAGTCAACAGCAGCCAAAAGGGAAGTCTATCTATCCAGTCCCATACGTCCCTGGGTTCCTGGAAGAAGAGGAATTTGCCCTCAATTAGGAATTTGAGGTGGGCTGGGAACAGCAGAGAGTAATGGTTGCAACGTTCGTGGAGACCCTTCTTTGAATCCAGGAAGGACGCCTGTTGGTGGTGGACTGCGGAAGTGTAGTCAATAAACAACATAATAATTTGAATCTCTCGTTTCAGAGGTCCAGCAGACTTCGCCACCTTCAGGGTGGAAGAGCTAGGGTGCAACAGCACTCTTTGAATTGGCGACCTCAATGGGATGCTGTGGGCTCTTTCCAATGAGAAGAATGGTGTAAAGTCACATGGGGACAAAGGACCAGAACCAGTGCTCCAAGAAGGTCATTGGGTCTCAGCCCTCCAGCCAATCTGGGAGGCTTATAGTTTGAATGTTGCTCTTGTGGGACTATACCTCGGCATCCTCCGCCCATTCTTCAAGCATCTTCACTCGACTTTGGAGATCCAGGAATGTGTGTTGGTGTGTGACTACCTGGTTGTTGTAGAGTGGCAAACCCCCTTTCACCATCTGCGACCCTGCCCACCAATTTGCAGTGGTCATCTCAGAGAAAACCCAGTTCAGCCACCAGAGAACTCATTTTAGTTTCCATGGAGATTCAGGAGTTTTCGATGGCCACAAGGACTCTATCAAGTTTGTCGTCAGGTGACGATGGAGGGTGCAGAGGAATGGTAGAGGAGTTTCCGGTACAACTGTCAGTGAGTCAACTGTCAGAGGTGCTGGTGGATCTTAGGCAGCCCATACCAAGAGGGAGGGGGACAAGTAGAGGCGATGGTGGCAGGGGAAGACCAGACAAGGAGGGCTGGCAAAAGAGAGTTTGTAGATGAGTGGCCTGAACACTAGGGGGAGTGGTTGCCTATAGTTCGCTCTGCCTCCCCACGCTCCTGGTAGGGGAGGAATATGCATTAGCTGGGTGCCTGATCCTTTGGATGTTGCTGAGGTGATCATGGGATGGGCGAGGCCCTCTCCCGGATTAGTGAGGCCCTCGCTGGTGGCCTGGGTTGGGTGGCACAGGGTCACAGAGTCTGTCTCAAGAGTCATTCAAAAGGTTCTCCAAACCAGCTGGGGCCCTCTGGCCCGTCATCAAGGGTTTTTTTTAGTTGTTAATCCAAGCGGCCAGCAGGGACCGGCTCTGGTCCCCCTCCACTCCAGGGTCAAGAGTTCTGCTTGTGGTTGCAGAGAGCACCTTGTTGGGCCAGAGGAGATGACAGCCTCGGGTTGGTGAGGTTGTCCACACCCCCCACACATCTATCATCTTGTGCTCCTGTGAGGGTATGCTGCAATGGAGTCTAGCAGTTTGGGGGGAGGCAAGGCAAGCCCCGCTGCATCCAAAAGAGGAGGCAAGGAGGGACATTGTTTATGTGTTGCAGGTGGCTTTGAGTGCCCCACCTCACCTTGATCCACTGGCAGGGTCCAGGTTAGTCCCCAAGGGCCCTCGCTCTCATGGCCTTCGTGGTGCTCACGCCATTCTCCAACCTCCCCCACTCCAGCAGGTTGGTGTCTGCTTCTTCCCAAGGGGTCGTGGGTGAAGGTAGTCCACCACCCCTGCAGGGACCTTGACTCGTAATTGATCATGAGGGGTAAGGAGGGAGCGCACTGGCCAACTGCTTTTCAGGGGGTCCCTCCCCTTCACAACGGGCTCCAGCCGGGGTCTCAGCCTGTAGGTTGCATCGTCTGTGTCGCTATGCGTTGGTGAAATCAGGCAGGACACGCCTGGTGCCTCCCGGCTGCCAATCCCCCAGCGGGAGAGTATCTGTGGGTGCACATGAGGCTGCGGCCACTACTGTCCCAGACCTCATCGCGACATGCCACGACTTACCAGAGGTAGCACCAGGAAACAGGAGGATCCATTGGGCAAAAGGCCCAGGTGTGTACTCATGATGCTCCCGCTCCCTTTGGAGATCATACAGAAGGAGAGGGGTGAGCATGAGCCACTGTCCGACCAGTAAGTCTCACTCCTCACCTCTGGCAAGAGCTTTGGGTCTGGGTTGCAGGCTCAGTCTGCCTCATGACGGCTCTCCATTGAAGTCTAACAGGTTGCCTCCATTGGCACCCTGCCGCATCCCTTCAGTTGGCGGTTGTCCGTGGAGCACAAGAGGCCACAAAAGTTGTCTGCGACTGCTGTCCCGGGGTCTGCCTCACCATCCAATCAGTCGCGGGCAGAGGCAGGAGAGGTAGTTAGCAGCGAGGTCTAACCCCGGGCAAAGGTCGGCGTTGTCTCAGACCTGGCAGGCCATAGGGATACCCGGCAAACCTCTCCGTAAGGAAGGCGATGGAACCCCGACGCTCACTGGTTGTGGGCAGCAAGGAGATAGGTGATGTTGAGTCCCAGGATGGTATTCTGGAGGATTGTGCTGGCCGGCGGAGCACAGCTCTAGCCGAGAGTGATCATCATGTTGGAGCACCAAGCCACACCCCAACTTATTGATTTGAGGATGTGTAGTATCTCATGTCCAGTTTGGTTGGGTTCATTTTATTTATTGATGTTTGAAAGTGGGTAATTAGTAGTGGTTAATATGTATCTACCACTGGCAATAGGACCACTAACACAATGTAGGGCTCAGTATAGTGCTTAGAAAATGATTCCCAGGCTCAACCCTTGGTAGCTTGGCTACGAGCAGGCAGGTTTAAATTCAAAGACAGGTATGTTAAAGCATTTAAAAACACAAATCCAGAAAAATAATTAAGACACAGCACAAAATCCAACACCAATTTATAAAAATAAGAAATACGTTTATCTCTAAAATGACAGCAAAATTAGAAAAATTCAAATTAGGGAACCAGAGATATGGATTTTTAAAGATTTAGCACTATATAGCCCATAGAAACCTGTAGCGCCTATTGGGGCATCTGGTCGCGCTTGACCGGGACAAAGTCAAAGTTCCAGGCCGACTGAGATAGAGTGCTACGAGGCTGCCATTCGCTGTAGGCCTCGGTCAAGGTTTTTACCTTCTGACTTAGAAACTTTGCTGGAACTTTTCTTCCAGTGGTCCCTTAAATCTCTCAGCCAGTCTGGATTCAGTGAGGGTTCACTGGATTGACTTGCGATGAGCTCCCAGTCAAACCTATGTAAGTCAGACCTCCGGAGCTTTCCAGTGGGACGGACCAGAGATCCAGACAGGTTTACGGTTGAAGGTGAGTGGCTTGACTCTCGCGGTTGGTCCTGTTCACATTTTCTACTTTCGGACTTAGAAACATTTACCAAACTTTTTCTCTGAGGTCCCTCGATGCTATTCACCAGATCGGATTCAGTGAGGGTATCCACTAACACCTGGTCAAACTCTGGAAGTCGGACCTCTGGCGCATTTCAACTGGATGAACCTGGACGGCAGGCCGGCTCACAGTTGAGGGTCACCGGCTTGGCGGGCCAGGTCGAGTCGGTTCAGATATGGAGCTTTTTTCCAAAGTTGCTCCAAACTACTTCACACTTCTGGAACTTTTTCCTGAAGCTCCTTTGAGGGTCCCAAAGTGTCCAAAACGTACTCCAAGCGTCTGGAAGCTCCAAGATGGTCCTTTAAAGTTTGGGACTTCAATTCAATTCCCACTATACACTTAGACAAAACCCATTCAAATCCTCTGGTAGTACTCCAGGCTGGGGATTCTTGGTGGTGAGGGTCTAGAAGAACACTGTTAAAATGTAGCTTTTAGGTAGGCCACTTTTTACTTCTTTTGAAGCAGGTTTGTTCCACAGTGTTTTAGTTCCAGATTGCGCAGCACTCAAAGTCAGTCATAGTGCAGGGCCCGGTTGGTGCAAATCAAACATCCAGCAAGAACCCTTCTTCTTCCTTTAATTTCAAGCAGCAACTCTGAAAAGCACTGGCCCTCTCAGAAACATATTCAGTGTCCTCGAGGGTCACACAGGAGGGCACTTCTGTCCAATGAAGTGCAGAACAACACCCCAATGCATGACCATTTCCTTCAAAGTGTGGTACGATGGTCTCCCAGAACCCACTATTTCTCTAAAATTCAATATGGCTGAAGTCCCAGCAGAGAGGTAAGAGCTAATGAACCAAACTTCAGGATGGCTCATCTCCATATTCTCCCTCCTCCTGGCATCTGCACATTCCTTCCTTAAGCCTGCCATCAGGCTGGGTTCAAAGAGTAGGGGTGTAAATGAAACTGGTTTCTCCTGCCTGTCTCCTCCTTCTACTGAAGAAAATTGTTAACGACCCCTCCTCCTGGCTCTGGCATTCCTATGTAGCAAAACCTTCTCCTCACACAAAAGGCTCCTTCACCCCAGGGCTACTTATCACCTCATCAAAGCAGCCTGGTTCATCCACTTAACTCAGACCAATCAGGACAGAGCACTGGAAGGTTGAAGTTTGCCATACAGACAGGAAAGTCCTCTAACTTCTTGTCTGTACATTTTACGATAAATCCAACATTAGCATATTGCTGGATGTATCAATACCATTCTAGTAAGTCCTTGAATTATATTTTTATGATTCCCCTGGTGGCAATTATTAGTTAATAACTTCTTGCTATGTTAATTAGGTTAACATAGCAAGAAGGTATTAACTAATAATTGCCGCCAGGGGAATCATAACAATATAATTCAAGGACTTACTGGCTGGGGCTCTGCAACGGGGAAAATGAACTGGGCAATTTCTCCAACACCAGGGTTTATAAAACATCTTTTATAAGGACCCTGCCAGTATCTACAGGACCCCTCACCCCTGGAACACCTAAGGGAGACACTGGGGGTTCTGAATATGCAGAAATTTTGCAGATCCTCACTCCACTGTGCTCGTAGCGCAGAAGCATTTTACTACAATGGGGTACCTCATATGCCAAAACATTGCAGTTTATTAAGTTTTAAGTGCTGCAAACACCAAAGTCGAGTTTGGGCACAATTTGCATTTTAAAAGCGGTCCTGCAACACAGGGATGCTTTTAAACTTACCTCAGACCTCATCAGTGCACACAAGCAAGTTTAGAGAGAGATACTGGCTTCTAAACTAGCATGCCCTACTATAGACGAGGTACTTCAAGGTAGTTTTGATCCTCCTGCCCTATTATGTACTAGGGCCTTACAGGGGAGGTAATGCCAATCATAGGGGTACCCTAAAGCATAGTGTACAGTAGTGTATGTAGGTGTTTTCACTGTATTCTAAGTGTATTTTCAGCACAGCACTGGCCCTGGGCCTGGTTAGGCAGAGCCCAGGGACAGTCAGTTACCACCAGTAGCAGTCAGCAAAACATGGGGGTGCCCAGGGTACAAGGAGGACTTTGCAACAATTAATTTGTAAAGGGAAATATGATGTTGGATTCCAGTGCTTTAATTTTTGTAAAGGTGTCACTTTAAATATTAAGAAAGTTGTGAGGTCATCTGACTTGATGTTCTGGATTAGAACCATATCTCGTCATTCAGTGAGCGGAACACCTTGAGGGATGTTGTGGGTTTTCTTTGTATAAAATTCAATCTTGATTTTGTCAGTTTGAGCTTCCAGTTTGGTTATTTCTACTATGTGATAGTCACTTCAACACTTTGGAAACCTTTTTATTCTGATGATTTTGATTGTAGTATTAGACTTTATTGGGTGCATCCACTGGTCCCTCATGACAAGACACCCTCTGGGTTAACTTTGTGCTTTACGTTGAAAAAAATATTTCATTTATTGAAGGATTAGTAGAGTGCACAATTACCTGTAAAAGTTTCTTGGTGCTGGGAGAAATCCAGATTTTCTAAACTATACATTTGAACAGATAACATAAACAGAGAAAAGCCATGTTTTAAAGCTTTTCTAGAAAGGAGAGGTTTGATCAATGGCATGCAGGTAATGTGGAAGGATGTTGCAATGATTAGATGCAAGAACTGAGAAAGCGTGACTTCTAGTACATGAAAAAGGGTGTCAGGGAACAAGCAAACTGGACGAGGAAGATATAAAGAGGTGGGAGAGAATAGAACATGTTTTGATGTGAGCCATACAACTGAACTTCAAAATTATTCTTTTAAATATGGGAAGTCATGATGAGAAAAAATATGTGGGTAAAATGGGAGTGTTAAGAAATATAGAACATTAGCTGCATGGATGCATTCTGAATGTGTTGAAGGTGCTGCAGAAGGTAAAAAGAATTGCAGCAGGCAATGCAACTAAGAATAACACCCTTGTACTACAAGAACGATGCTCCCATCGTTCTTGTAGTTCAAGGGTATTATTCTTAGTTGGAAGGCTAGACAGGAATTTTCTGAGAGCCCGCATTTGGGAAATGCAGGTGGAGGAAATCCAGTTAACCTAAGAGATGACAGAAAGCTCCTGATCAAAGTGGAACCCAAATGTGGCAGGGAAATAGAAGTACAGAGTTGGGTGAGCCAGATATCAGAAGGCCACGGATAAGGCTTGTTTGACCTCTGGCCATCAGGATCTCCGTTTTGTCTGCTTTGAGTTTGAGAGAGTTGTTACTCATCCACAAGACAATGTTGAGAATACACTTTTGACATTTTTCCCTCGCAACAGGAGACTGGTCATCCAGAGTATCCAGTATTTGGGTGTCGTCAGAATAGTTAATAAGGCAAAAACCAGAGGACTAAATGAGAAGCAATGAATCACTCCAAAAATAATATGCTTTAGAGATGGGTGCTAATGATAAAAGCATTCACTCCTACTCCACATTTCTATACCCTTTGCAACCTCACCAGATTCCAGCCCACACACCAGAGTGACAGACACTAACAGGCACCAATATAGTTATCAGGCCTTGTTTTTGAGGGTGTCTTTCAACCAGTTCTGTTTTTACAGCCAACAATATGCATAGCAGAGCATGGATTCACAAAGGGAAAGATGAAAAAACATGCTACAGCACGCAAAGGGCCTGTGGGTAAATAACCAGGAATGGTTGAAGACTATGCTCAAAACACGAGGGTCACTTGACTGCTACATTTACTCTGAATTGAATTATGGCAGAAGAATGGACATACTGACTAGCAATGAGGGAATGACAAATGAGAGTGGGCGAATAATAGAGACTGGTACTGAGAGATGTGGGATGAGGGGACAATTTTAGTGAAGGGCAAGCTAGGAGCATGTGATAGCAGACTGATGCCGGAGAATGTGAGGACATACAAAGACTTACAATGGGGGGAGTGGGATGGATAGAGACTTATACTGGAGAAGGACTATAAAGAGAAGAGAATGAAAAGGAATCAGAGATGCCATCTTATAGTCATATGCTTTTATTCACGCAAGTTCATGCTAGGAGTTGTATTCCTGGTTCATGTGACTGGAAATTATTAAACTAAAGTTCTAGACATAAATGGTTTGTGAAATGAAAAACTGAAATGGAGTATGGTGTCTCATATGGTACAGACTCATTAGGTAAAGTTATTAGTAGGGTAAGACTATATTGCTCATCCACCCTCCAGCTTGCCTTAAGCCTGGTTTTCTTCCCACTTTCCTTAATTATTGCATAGGCTCCTAAACTGACTTATTCCCCACTTTCCCAACCCCTCTCAAAGTTTTAAAATCCCTCTCTTTCCCTCTTAACCGATATGCATATGCTTTTATGCCTTTAACGTAAAGTTTTTTAAGAACCCCTGCCACTAAAGTTCTGAAGTTGATTTCAGTGCCAGAATAGGGCCAGGGCCAGGGCCAGTTGGGTTCTAGTCACTGCTTTTTTCTCAAACTAGGAAGCACTTTAAATGGATTGATTTATTGGTTTGTCCATTGAGATTTGCATTGTGCATAGCTATCAGAGGTGGGCTTCCCAGCGCTATAGAAAGTGGTAGAACAAATAGCTTTCGCATGATCAACGATGTAGGACAAACTGGGTCTAAACATTTTCTAAAGAATTGTTCATCAGGAAAATGACAGATAGCCTGAGGTAGAGAGTTCCATAGCTTAGGAGGCATTTAGGAAAAGGAACGTTCTTCCTTTCTTGATTTAAAAATCCAGGGAATTATGGCAAGATGGTACTTGGAGGACCTGAGAGCCATAGAGTGGAGGAATGGTTAAACCAGATGCGTCAAGAATGTGGGCCCTGAGTTGGTGATTGAACAAAAGGCAAAACATAGTGGCTTAAATTGTATTCGCTTCTTAAGGGGAAGCCAGTGCAGAACTGTAAGAAAGGTGGCAACTGACCAACGTTTAGGAATGCGGAGAAGATTTTGGGATGACATGTTCTGTATAATCTGTAGTCATTTTAGTAGGTACTGGGCTGCGCCTAAGTACAGAACATTCCCATAGTCCTGACGGGCCATGATAATGGCCTGGACTACATTTTCTGGGTGGAGCTTGGGAAGGTCCATAGAAATGTTCTTCTAGTTCTAAGTAGACCAAAACAGCGAGCCTCACGTTTCCTATCATGCACTTTGAACAAGAGCTTGTCGTTGAACAAGAACCCTAAGATGTTGATTACCGGTTTCAGTTCTGGCAGTGGTCAAAGGCTACTCTTCCAGCAGTTAGATGCCCAACACTGAAGGCTATTCCTCACTAGCATGACTTTGGTATTTCTCCAGTTCAGCTTTAAACAACTGTTACCCGTCCACTTGGCTACAGATGTGAGACAGTCCTTCAGTTGACCTGTGCTGTTATATCAGCCAGTAACGAGGGATATTACCAGCTGGATTTCATCAGCATAGGAGAAAAGAGTAAGGCCAAAGGATAGCTCAAAGTTTCCTAATGGGCATATATATATGTTGAACAATGTGGAGCTCAAAGAGGATCCCTGAGGATCCCCACATGTCAAAGGAGAAATATCAGTATAAAAAGGCTTATCAAAAACTTGAAATCAATCAATCAATCAATCAAGGAATTTGTAGAGCGCGCTACTCACCCGTTAGGGTCTCAAGGCGCTGAGGTGGGTCGCTACTTTTCGAACAGCCAGGTCTTGAGTTGCATCCTAGAGGTGAGATGGTCTTGTGTCAGCCGGAGGTGGGTGGGAAGGGAGTTCCATGTCTTGGCTGCCAGGTAGGAGAAGGATCTTCCTCCGGCGTTGGCCTTACGAATATGCGGGACGGTGGCGAGGGTGAGGCTAGTGGAGCGGAGCTGGCGGGTAGGTGTGTAGAATGCGAGGGGGTTGTTGAGGTACTCGGGGCCCGCGTCGTGAAGAGCCTTGTGTGCGTGGGTGAGGAGTCGGAAGGTGATTCTCTTGCTGACGGGGAGCCAGTGCAGGTTCCTCAGATTGGCAGAGATGTGGCTGTGGCGGGGGATGTCCAAGATGAGTCTTGCCGAGGTGTTCTGGATGCGCTGTAGTCTTCTCTGGAGCTTGGCTGTGGTTCCGGCGTAGAGGGTGTTTCCGTAGTCTAGGTGGCTGGTGACGAGGGCCTGGGTGACCGTCTTCCTGGTTGCAGTGGGGATCCATCGGAAGATTTTTCGAAGCATGCGCAGGGTGTTGAAACAGGACGATGAGACGGCGTTGACTTGCTTGGTCATCGTGAGGGAGGAGTCCAGGATGAAGCCCAGGTTGCGTGCATGGTCCATTGGCTTAGGTGCTGTCCCCAGGGCAGGTGGCCACCAGGAGTCGTCCCAGGCGGAGGGTGAGGGTTCGAGGATGAGGACTTCCGTTTTGTCAGAGTTCAGCTTCAGATGGCTGAGCTTCATCCATTCTGCAACGTCCTTCATTCCTTCCTGGAGGCTGGCTCTGGCGGTGGCGGGGTCGTTGGTGAGGGAGAGTATCAACTGTGTGTCGTCGGCGTAGGAGATGATGTTGAGGTTGTGTTTGCGTGCGATGGCTGCGAGGGGGCGCATGTAGACGGTGAAGAGAGTGGGGCTGAGCGAGGATCCTTGTGGGACGCCGCAGATGACTTCGGTAGCTTCTGACCGGAACGGGGGGAGGCGGACTCTCTGGGTTCTACCGGTGAGGAACGAGATGATCCATTCTAGGGCCGCGCCTTTGATTCCGGTGTCGCTGAGGCGTTGTATCAGGGTGCGGTGACATACCGTGTCAAAGGCTGCTGAGAGGTCCAGGAGGATGAGAGCGGTGGTTTCCCCATTGTCGAGCATAGACCTGATGTCGTCGGTGGCTGCGATGAGGGCGGTCTCGGTGCTGTGGTTGGCTCGAAAACCGGACTGTGACGGGTTGAGGGATCCGTTCGTCTTGAGGAAGGCGGAGAGTTGTTTGTTGACCGTCTTCTCGATGACTTTGGCAGGAAACGGGAGGAGCGAGATGGGTCGGAAGTTCTTAAGGTCCGTGAGGTCCGCGGTGGTTTTTTTTTGGAGGGCACTGAGTTTGGCATGCTTCCAGCTCTCTGGGAAGGAGGCTGATGCGAAGGATCTATTGATGACGTCTCGGAGTTGGGGTGCGATGATGGAGTCGGCTTTGTTGAAGATGTGGTGTGGGCATGGGTCGGTGGGGGAGCCGGAGTGGATGGTGCTCATAGTGCGGGCGGTGTTTTCAGTGCTGACCGGGTTCCAGGTGCAGAGGGTGGCGGTTGGGTGCGCTGGTTCGGTGGTTGGGTCGTTGGTCTGTGCGCCGAAGCTGTTGTGTATGTTGGTGATCTTGCGGTGAAAGAACGAGGCGAGTGAGTCGCAGAGGTCTTGCGAGGGTGTAATGTAGTTGTTGCTTGCGCTGGGGTTGGAGAGCTCTTTGACGATGCTGAAGAGTTCCTTGCTGTTGTGGGTGTTATTGTCCAGGAGCTGTTTGTAGGTGGTTCTCTTGGCGGTCTGGATCAGTTGGTGGTGCTTGCGGGTGGCGTTCTTGAGGGCTGTCATGTTCTCAGTTGTCTGGTTCTGGCGCCAGGTTTTCTCCAGGCAGCGGCAGGTTTTCTTGGAGTTTATGAGGTCGTCTGTGAACCATGAGGCTTTCTTGCTGTGGGGCCAGCTGGGTGGTTTCTTCCGTGGTGCGAGTTCGTCGGCGCAGTCAGTGATCCATTGTGCGAGGTTGCGGGCTGCTTCAGTGGGGTCCGTCTTGTAGGAAAGAGGCAAGCCACCCCCATTTCGTATCTGCCACTTTTCAATTCCAAAGTCTTTCAAGCAAAATGTGTGAGATACAGTGTCAAATGGAGCACTGATGTCAAGCAGTATCGCCTTGTTCCAAAGTTATTCTGAGTTCTTCAGAAACTGTTAATGAGGTCAACTCGATGCTGTAAAGATTTCAGAAGCATGGAGGAGATTGTGCTGTCCCAGTCTCACAATTCCCCATTGACATGTGTCTTTTCTATATTTCACCTTTCTGCACCTCTGCTCTTTTGCGCCTTATTTCTGCCCAGTTTCCCTTTCTCTCCCTCTGCTCCTTCACTCGTTTTCACTCCTTTTTCTACCCTTTCTATCTTTCACCTTTCTGCTCTTTTCTGCATCTCTGCTCTTTTGTGCCTTATTTCTGCTTATTTTCCCTTTTTTCTTTATCCCTTCTTTCCTCCCTTTACCTTTCCCCGCCGCTGCTGCCCCCGCGGCCCCTCCCCCCCTTAGCGTGACCGGCCCAATCCAGCTCCCCTCTACGCTCCCGCCTCCCAGCTGTCCAGCCCTCCCCGACCCCTACTTAATGACGGCCACTGCGGGGACAGGCGAGCAAGACCACTGACTCATTGTCAGTGAAATTGCTCTCCCACCCTCGCAGCTCCACCATTAAGTGAGGTGCCCCTGCACTCTTGAGTGTTGGTGATCGAGGTTCTCCTCCACCCGCAGGTTTCCCTGCGCCTCATCCCTGGTGGTCCAGTGGACCTCTGTCTCCTTTCTTTCTTTCTGCTACTTCACTCGTTTTTCTCCCCTTTCTATCTTTCACCTTTCTGCACCTCTGCTCTTTTGCCCCTTATTTCTGCCCATTTTCCCTTTCTCTCCCTCTGCTCCTTCACTCGTTTTTCTACCCTTTCTATCTTTCACCTTTCTGCTCTTTTCTGCATCTCTGCTCATTTGTGCCTTTTTTCTTGATCCCTTCTTTCCTCCCTTTACCTTTCCCCGCCGCTGCTGCCCCCACGGCCCCTCCCCCCAGCACGATTGGCCCAATCCAGCTCCCTTCCCCGCTCCCGCCTCCCAGCTGTCCAGCCCTCCCCGACCCCTACTTAATGCGCGGCCGTGGGCTTCGGGCGCGCCGCTGGTGCACCGAAGGCGCGTCAAAGGCAAGCACGTCTGCGCCCGTCTGCGACCCGTCGGCGACCAGCACCAGGAACCCTAGACCTCCGCACCGCCAACGCTACGACCCAGCAGCACTCTACGCACTCAACCCAGGCTGCAACAACAACTGCAAGCTAGCATCACCAGCCGACACCCATGGACCCTTCAGCTGTCACCGCTGCCGGCACACCTGCAGCACCGCCAAGAACACGGTTCCAGCACAGCCCGTCCACAAGAACACAACCGAACCGAAGACCCTGCAATGCATCCTCCTCAACGTCCGATCCCTCCACAAACAAGCCACAGAAATCTGGGACCTCCTCGACAGCACCACCCCAGATGTAGCATTCTTCACCGAAACCTGGACCAACACCACTTCGGGACCGGACATCGCCATCGCCATCTCCCAAGGATACAAGATCTCCAGGAAGGACCGCCCCACCCACCCAGGAGGAGGAATCGCCATCGTCCACAAATCCAGCCTCCGCCTGAGCACACTCCCTGACGAGTCCACAAAACTGATGGAACACCTTCACTTCAAGATACTGGCCAGCCCCACCACCGCCCTCCGAGGAACCCTCATCTACTGACCCCCTGGACCCCGCGGACCCTTCGCCAACTCCATCACGGACATTATCTCGCCGCAGGCCATCGCATCCACCAACTACACCCTGCTGGGAGACCTCAAGTTCCACCTCGACAATCAACTGGACCCCAACACCACATGCCTCCTGGACAACCTCCACAACATTGGACTCCGCCAGATCGTGACCGAGCCCACGCACTCAGCAGGACACACCCACGACCCCCTCTTCACTACAGGAAACTCCATCACCTTCAGCCACACCACCGAACTCCCATGGACCGACCATCGTTGCGTCCACTTCACCTTCAGAACACCCACCACCCACAGACACCAGCACCTGCTTCCACAAAGAAACTGGACCAAAATCACCGATGACCAGCTCACCTCCTCACTCAACAACTCCCCCCCAACCATCGCGGAAAACGACGACCCCAACACCGCAGCCCGAACCCTGCATAGATGGATCTCGGACAGCACCAACACCATACCCCCCCTCAAGAAAAACAACAATACCCGTGCCAAGAAAGCCAGATGGTTTACCACCGAACTTCGAGAGTCCAGGCACACATGCCGCCGCCTCGAAAAGACCTGGAGAAACACCAAATCCACAGAAGCCCACAACAACTTCAGAGCCGCCACCAACGCCCACCATCAACTCATCAGAGAAACGAGGAAAAAAGCGATTGAAGACAGAATCTCTACCCACGCACACAACAGCAAGGAACTCTTCAGCATCATCAAGGAGTTCGCCCAACCCACCAGCGAGTCTACCGACATCCCTCCCTCACAAGACCTCTGTGACAAACTCAGCATCTTTTTCCACCACAAAATCAAGAGCATCTACGACAACTTCGACGAAGACAAACAACACACTGAAGCCTCACCAACCACCCCCGACACCCGGAAACCAGCGATTGATGACTGGACAGCCCTCACCACCGAAGACACACTGAAGGCAATGAAGTCAATCCACTCAGGGGCCCCCACGGACCCCTGCCCCCACCACATCTTCAACAGAGCCGCCAACACCATCGCACCCATGCTCTGCCACACCATCAACCGCTCCCTGGCGACCGCCTCGTTCCCCCGACGACTGGAAACACGCCGAGGTCAACCCCCTCCTGAAGAAACCCTCAGCGGACCCCACCGACCTCAAAAACTACAGACCCATCTCCCTGCTCCCGTTCCCAGCAAAAGTCATTGAGAAAGCCATCAACAGCCAACTCGCCACATTCATTGAAGAACACAACATCCTCGACTCCTCCCAATCCGGCTTCAGAAAAAAACACAGTACGGAAACCGCCCTCCTCGCCGCAACAGACGACATCCGCACCTTACTGGACAAAGGAGAAACAGTAGCCCTCATCCTCCTCGACCTATCAGCGGTGTTCGACACAGTCTCCCACCGCACCCTAATACGCAGACTCTACGATGCAGGAATCCAGGACAAGGCCCTCGACTGGATCTGCTCCTTCCTCTCCGGCAGGACGCAGCGGGTCAGACTCCCCCCTTTCCTCTCGGACCCCACACCTACCACCTGCGGAGTCCCCCAGGGCTCCTCCCTCAGCCCGACGCTCTTCAACGTCTACATGGCTCCACTTGCCCCCATCGTCAGAACCTACGGACTCAACATCGTGTCATACGCAGACGACACCCAGCTCATCCTCTCTCTATCCAACGAGCCCAACACCGCCAGACGCAACTTTCGAGAAGGCATGGAAGCCATCGCCAAATGGATGAAAAACAGCTGCCTACAACTAAACTCCAACAAAACAGAAGTACTCATCATGGGCCCAAACCACGACGCCTGGAGCAACACCTGGTGGTCCACTGCCCTTGGAAACCCGCCAACCCCCACATACCAAGCACGCAACCTGGGAATCATCCTGGACTCCGAGCTCAAAATGGACCGCCAGATCCACTCTGTCTCATCTTCCTGCTTCCACACCCTCCGCCTCCTTCGTAAGACCTTCAAATGGATCCCCCTCGAACACCGAAAGACAGTCACTCACGCCCTGATCACCAGCAGACTCGACTACGGCAACTCACTCTACGCCGGAATAAACAAAAACCTCATCCGCAAGCTACAGAACATCCAGAACGCCACCGCAAGACTGGTCCTCAACCTGCCAAAACACTGCCACATCTCCCAGCACCTGCGCACACTCCACTGGAAACCCGTCGAGGCGAGAATCACCTTTAAGATGCTCACCCACGCACACAAGGCCCTCCACGGCACCGGACCAGCATACCTGAACAGCCGACTCAAATTCCACGCACCCCAAAGGACCCTACGATTAGCCCAGCTTTCCTACGCCGTGGTCCCTCGCACCAGAAAGACCAGATCGGGAGGCCGCTCCTTCTCCTTCCTCGCGGCCAAAGCATGGAACGCCCTTCCGCTCCACCTCAGACAGACAACATCGCTCCCCATCTCCGCAAGAAACCTCAGAACCTGGCTCTTCGACAGACCCCGTACTTGATGGAATGGAACCTGCACCCCCTTCCCCCCCCCCCACCCCTAGCGCCTTGAGACCTTCACGGGTGAGTAGTCGCGCTTTAACAAACTCCTGATTCCGCTGTTTAGCAGGAAAAGACAGAAGTAAGATCGGCCTGTAGTTCTTTGCGGAGGATGCGTCCAGGAAAGGTTTTTTTTATAAGGGGATATTACTATAAATACTTTTTGATGTGTTCTAGAATAGTCTGTCGGCCCTGGGACACACGCACCTAAGCACTTTCATTATGTGCTGTGCGGCAATATGCTGGGATGGTTTTCCCTCCACCATAACAACCGTGTCAAAATGCCTCATTTTAAATATTTTGTCTGTCAGAGTTGCGCCATAAAAGAGTCCACTTGTGTGAGAAACCAAATGAAGCCCTAGTGATCCGGAGTGGATGGTGTTCATCGTGTGGGTGGTGTCTTGGGTGCTGACAGGGGTCCAGTTGCCCCCCCACCCCTAGCGCCTTGAGACCTTCACGGGTGAGTAGTCGCGCTTTAACAAACTCCTGATTCAGCTGTTTAGCAGGAAAAGACAGAAGTAAGATCGGCCTGTAGTTCTTTGCGGAGGATGCGTCCAGGGAAGGTTTTTTTTAGAAGGGGATATTACTATAAATACTTTTTGATGTGTTCTAAAATAGTCTTTCGGCCCTGTGACACACGCACCTAAGCACTTTCATTATGTGCTGTGCGGCAATATGCTGGGATGGTTTTCCCTCCACCATAACAACCGTGTCAAAATGCCTCATTTTAAATATTTTGTCTGTCAGAGTTGCGCCATAAAAGAGTCCACTTGTGTGAGAAACCAAAAGAAGCCCTAGTGATCCGGAGTGGATGGTGTTCATCGTGCGGGTGGTGTCTTCGGTGCTGACAGGGGTCCAGTTGCAGAGGGTGGTGGTGGGGGGCGTTGTTTCGGTGGTTGGGTGCGTGGTTGGTGCGTCGAAGCTGTTGTGTATGTCGGCGATCTTGCGGTGGAAGGAGGCGAGTGTGTCGCAGAGGTCTTGCGAGGGTGTGATGTTGTTGTTTCAGGCGCTAGTGTTGGAGAGCTCTTTGACGATGCTGAAGAGTTCCTTGCTGTTGTGGGTGTTGTTGTCCAGGCGTTCTTTGAATGATGTCCTTTTGGTGGTGCGGATCAGCTGGTGGTGTGTGCTGGTGGCATTCTGGAGGGCGGTCATGTTTTCTGTGGTCTGGTCGTGGCGCCAGGCTTTTTCGAGGGTGCAGCAGTTTTTCTTGGATGTTTTGAGTTCGTTGGTGAACCACGTGTCTGCTGGGAGGGTTCTTCAGTGGTGCGAGGTCGCCGGCGCAGTTGATGAGCCACTGTGGGAAGATGCGGGCTGCTTCGTTAGGGTCCGTCGTGTTGGTGGGAGGGTTCTGGCTGAGGGTGGTGAGCTGGTCGGCAGTGATCTTGCTCCAACTCCTGCGGGGAACCTGTTGCGTTCGGTGGTGGGTCGTGGTTCTCTTGTAGCTGAAGTGGACGCTGCTGTGATCGGTCCAGTGAAGTCCGGTGGAGTGGCTGAAGGCGATGTGCTTGCTGGAGGAGAAGACGGGGTCAAGCGTGTGGCCGGCGTAGTGGGTGGGGGTGTTCACCAGTTGCTTGAGTCCGTGGTTGGCGCGGTTGTCCAGCAGGGTAGTGGTGTTGCTGTCGTTGTTGTTCTCCAGGTGGAAGTTGAGGTCCCCTAGGAGGATGTAGTCAGAGGAGGCGAGGGCGTGCGGGCTGATGAAGTCTGCGATGGCTTCGCTGAATTGTGTGCGTGGTCCCGGGGGTCTGTAGATGAGAGTGCCTCTAAGGGTGGTCTTGATGTCGGTGTGTGTCTGGAAGTGGAGGTGCTCGGACTCGGTGAGGGTGTCGTCGGAGTTGGTCGTGATGCGGATGGTGCTCCTGTGGACGATGGTGATGCTTCCTCCGGTCTGGTTGACGCGGTCCTTCCGGATGATCTTGTATCCGTCCGGGATGGCTATGGCGATGTCGGGTGCTGAGGAGGCGTTCATCTATGTTTCCGTGAGGAAGGTGACGTCTGGAGATGTTGAGTCGAGCAGGTTCCAGAGTTCGACGGCGTGTCTGTGGACGGAGCGGGTGTTAAGCAGGATGCACTTGAGGTGGTTGTTGCTGGTGCCTGGCCTTTCGGGTGCGGTGATGTTCCGGAGGCAGGTGAACTTGCAGGCTTGGCAGGTGAAGGGTCCGTGGGTGCGTTTGGTGTGGCTCGGTAGCAGGCGGGGTTCCGGTCGGGTTTGAGTGCGTTGAGGGTGGTGGCGTCGTACGTCCATCGTGCTCGTTGGCATCTTCGGGGGCCAGGGGTCCTGGCGCTGGGCGCGGTCCAAGCACAGACTTCGGTGCGCCAGTGGCGCGGTCTCCATAAGTGGGAGGGGAGGAGGGGTCAGCTGGGAGGCCAATGGGCACGGGGGGCGCAGGGGGGTCAGTGGCCGGAAAATCGGTGGCGCGGGGTCAGGGGCTGCTGGCACACGGGGGTTCAGGAGAAGGCTGGCAGGCTGAAGAGGCGGCTGGCTGGCAGGCTGAGGAGGTGCTGTAGCGGCGGGGAAGCGACCTACCCGAGGGTCAAGGGTTGCTGTTTGCTATGTTCCATTACGTGTACAATTTTAACATAAACGTTTATAACGTTCAGCATTTAGCTATTGTCTGCCTGCAACTTGACTGGATAATCAGGGTTAAAAGGAAGTCAGGGCTGTCATGGTTATGGAGAGACTCACGTGCTCAGGCACTTGGGAGGGAGATGGGCTATTTGCCCTCTTCAGAATTCACTAATACCATTAGTCTCAGAAGTAGGACAAAAGCTGCCTGCCGCCGGACTCATTCTATTTTTTTTTTATTTGTATCATAAATTTTTATTGAATAACAGGGTGGTAACGTAACAGTGCAGATGAAGCTGAACATCGTACAGTCATTAAGAAAAGGGCAAAGTAAGGCAGTAAATATACAGCTTTTCTTTGGCGGATGGGATGGGGGAGAGATCTAATTATACAATAGTGGCAGGTGTTACAGTAGGGCATTCCGGTAAGGGAGCAAGGAAACTTTCGGTAGAAACATCTGAAGCCAGGAAAGGCGAAGGAGGTGCCGGTCTGCACTGATATTGTGTATGCCAGGTGTTAGGTACGGCGGTCATTGGTGGTAGTTGGGGAAATTACATGTTGATAGAGCTGAATGGAATAAAGAGTAAGGGAAAGGGAGTGGGGTTGGGCGTTAGGTCAAGACTGATTTGTATATGGCTGGGTCCAAACTGGAATGGCATGGTGAGCAAAAAAACGATGGATTTAGGCCCAGATCTCTATACTGGGGTGAATGTATGACATTGTTCTGCATTCTGTCCATCAATTGTTCTTTTGCATTTGACCCATAGTACTATCATTTTTTAATCCAAAAGCTTAGTTAATGGCCATTGAAAATGATGTTGTGGCTAACACAGCTCTTTTAATGAGACTTCTATATCTTCTCTTTGCGCAGTTCTGTGTAGTTTTTATATTTATCTAATATCATTGAGTTCACTGCTGGGTTCTGCTAGCGATAAAGAGTTCCTCGCAGCGTCACACATAGGCAATGGAATATCACACATAAGCAGGCTGAGACCATGGAAATGTCACACATATGCAATCTGAAAACTTGCCAGCTATGCGTAAGAGTATATATTTCAAACTGCATATGTACCTAGAAGTTTGCAGACCTCCAACTACCAAGGAAGCGGCTATACAGGCAACACCCATTGAACTCACCGGGCTTCACCCCCCCCCCCCCCCCACCCCACCCCCCCTTGTGTGTGGCAGCCCGGGATGAGACAGATCCCGGGCACACAAAGAGCTGCACCCGAACGTTTCAGGTCTTTAAAAGACATTTGAATGTTAATTAGGCCTTGTAGTTGTTTCACCCCTTCTAAGCTCCACTCTGCCTACTGATTAAAGGTTCAGCCCCCCCCCCCCCCCCACCCGAAATTTGGCTCTAGTTGCGCCTCTGGGCAGAGCTGCCTCCTTTGGAACTGGGGCAGGCACTACATGCGAGTCAAGGCGTTCTGATACCTTTTGATCAGGTTCGCGCTATTAAAAAAAAATGCTAAAAAACGCGAGGGAGATTTTAAGGATGTTCATTCCTCCATTTCGTTGGAACGGAGAACGTTTCAAACGCAAGAAAGCTAACAGAACAGCATTTTATATTGAAAAAATGCGGCGACCCAGCTTAATTCGGTAGTATTGACATTGACACTCGAGGCATGTTTTTCGCTCCCAGTCGGACAGGGATTGGGAAACAAAACGCGAGCTAGCTAATGACATTGATTAGAAGTCGCAGGCGTTGTGACGTCATATTCGAGCGCGCCCGAGACACGCTTCCGCTTTCCTTTTCCCTTCTGCAGACTGTCGGCAAACAGGCGGCTGCATCCACTGCTCCGGCATCATGTACTACAAGTTCAGAGGCTTCACACAGTCCCTAATCGGGGCCTCCGCACCTGCAGCCTACAATCCCCAGGTAACACGAATGGATGGGAGGCACAGTACTGGAAATCTAGCCTAATTCGAGCAGCTCTGATTAGTAGTCTCTCGACCCTGAAGCGGTAAAGCTGTCGACCTTGTATGAATCTCACACAGAGGTGGAGTCACCCTGCTCTTCGCTCTGATAAGTTTACCCTGCATATCCCTGGTCGTCAAGCGAAGGATTTGATGAGTGTACAGCGCTGACCTTCACACGATAGCTTTGGTGAGGGGCGGGCTGGGGTGAATGCACACCTCTGACCTTCATACCCGAGGGCTGAGGAGAGCGACCACCTTTGACGGTCGTTGTGACCGTCAAAGGTGAGCACATACCTCTGACCTTAATACTCAGTATGGAAGAGTGTTCACCGGGATTCAAAGCGATTGAATCCTTAAACCTTTCGACTGGGAGGATGGGGTGGTGGGACTCAAGGACATTTATATGTCGCTTCCTTGTGCGATAAATAGACTGGTGCAGAGTCGTTTTTACCCAAAAACTGATTAATGTTCTATTGGAATTTATGGAACTGTGAATATTTTGGGCGTTTACAAAGGACGTGGGTAGTTATTCATTTCTACGTAAAGCAAATAAATGATGTTCCGACTTTTAAATGAGGCTCATTTGTGAGTCACCATTAAATACATGTAAAGACCATTATCAGCATTTTAGTTGGAAGAGCGTGCAAACTTCTCTAACAAATTCAGCGTTGAATACTTGTAGGCACTTTAAAATCAAATGTATTTAATCACGTATTTGGTTGTATTTTTACTTGGAGGCACTTTAAAATAACGTTTTTGGATCACGTGTTTGGCTGTTTTAATTTTATTTTAAGACTATAACATTTAAAAAAAAATACGGATGGAAAGCTATGATGAAATGAACCAAAGCTGTGTTAAGTTCTGATGAAGCAAATATTCCGATTGTGGGGCAGAACAATGTATGCGGTTGGTGCCTTTCCTTTATTGTAAAACTCAGTTCAAATGAGTTTACATCCATGCCACTCCAGCACCTGCCGATAAGAAATTCTACAGCCCTGCCTTTATGTGTGACCCCTTTGTGAGTGTGCTGAGGCAGTCTTTCTGATATGTATGTGTGTTAGTTGACAGCTCCACCTCCTCATTCTGACAAAGATGGCCCATCCTGATAACACCTATCTCTCTTTGCCTCACTAGGAGGAATACACAAAGACCAACTGCAAGTTATCCCTACTCATATGATGCAGGCAGCAAATGGTTAGGACAGGAAAATGCCAACTTTCTAAAAGTTGAATTTTCAGAATTGGGATTTACATCCAATTTACCATTGAAAAAAGGTTTTCAATTATAAATATTTAGAGATCAAACTGTTGCGTGGTGCTTCGTATGGGCACTCATAAAGCCAGGGTATATGTAGATGTTTATTTATGCTCCTTACAACAGGAAACATGTCTGCTTGGTTCCACTGCACCAGATAATCTGGCCCAGAATGCTGAGCAGTAAAACCTTGGCATGTCTTGACTGCATGAGGCATTCTGTGTCACCTGTATAAGGTTCAGCAACCCCAACACGCCCCGCTCCTATAACAGCTAAGAGAAATTCTTATCCCCCCCCCCCCCCCTAACAGAAAGAAAGAGAGGGAGAGAGAAAGAACCCAACAATTGTAACAAAGCCTCAAAACCTAAACAACATGTAAATGATTGAACAGACAACATCAAATGCTCACCCATTCAACCACATAGTCTTTCAACCATCCAGGTAGAACTCTTCTCTTCCTACCATCATCTGATACACCAGAGTTACCTGAAGAATTGTCTGGCCCTGAAATATCATTGCCTTGGGACACATCGCCATCCACATTCTTTTCTTGATCAATTGCTTCCCAAGGGTACTATCCGTTTTTGGTTTCACCCTCCACACACTTTTTCAAATGGTCACTTCCCAGAGTACACTGAACCCCTCTGTTTTCAAACATGTCCTCCAACCATTCAGAATTGTTATTCACATTCTTCTCCTTGTCATTTCTCTCCATCACAAAGTCATCTCTTGGGCTCCTAAGGCCACCTGTTTAAGGTTCTACACCCTACCATTTTTCAGTCGAACAGCATTCCTCAAAACTTGTCCACTTCCTCTGGATCGAAGAGTTGACTTTCCCCTTTTGGAACCTAAACGTGTTATCCGTATTTGCACCCAGTCAGTCTCCAACCTTTACTTGAACCTGTTTAACACCTTGGCTCTTGTCATATTACGTTTTACAATGGTATTTTTTTTGTTCTTGGCCTCAAATTAAATGCCCTATCGTCGAATGATAGGAACTACACACATTAGACTGAATAAATACAACTATTTAAACTAGTTTGTGGTACGAAGAGTCGCACTGCAGGGATATATTGGCATATTAATGATTTTTATTTTTTGGGGGACAGGGGAGCTCACCTTCCAGTATGTCCTTTCACCCCCCTGTCTAATGGCTGGTGTGAATTATGTGCATATCATGAACTATAAAGTGGGTCTGATGTTCATCCCATTAACCTGCATGTTTTCACATGCAGTTATCTCCAGAATAAAAGTAAGAAGCACGATCAGGCGAAAGCTGTGTCTTAGAGCCGACTTTTATTGCAATTTCTTGGTACAGACATGTATTGCTGCTGTGAGCAATGGTGCATTAACCCTTCAAGGACCTTCCAGGATCTGAAACGGTGTTCAGGCAGTCGAACACAGATCCCTTTTGGAGACTGCATTAATTCTTGTGCTAACACAATCCTCACTCAAATTGAACCCCACAGTATGGTAAATAGGCCTAAACTTCGTCCTTTCCTACTCCCAGGGCCTAATGCCAACCCAAGTCCCAATCTTAACCTGCAGCTTGGTCCTTGTAATGGCGGGAAAGCACTATTGAAAAAAATGTAATACAATGCAACCCTAGCACCAAGCCAAACGTTTGATCAACCTTGAGCAAGTGCCCAAACCTAACTCTGAAACTATCTGTAACTCCGTCCTATTGCCCAAAAAATATTAACCGTAAGCCTCAAACCTAAACTAGATGGCAAGCTTCATTCTGGTTAGAAATGGATGTGCTTCATGTGTTTTGGTTTATCTACTGTGTCTGCATGCTGTCTAAAGATGCAGGGATTAATGTGAATTTCTTTTGATAAATGCTGGTCTACTGATTAGATTTTTGTTGTTTTTGTGTGATTTTATTTAATAAAATATTTTCTCTATTTTTTCTAAATTGGTTTGGGATTTTGCTTGTGTTGTGGTTTTCACGTTATTACCTTTTATGTGCTTAAGAAAATCCTTGCTCTTTGCCTCTAAGTTGGGCCTGGCTGCTTTTGCGGAAAGCTACCAAAAGATTAAGCTCTGGTTAATTTAGTGACTTTTTGCACTTCACCTCAACAAGGATTGTGGTTGTTTCCTGGGCGATGCTTCCACAATTGTGGGTACAATGGAAGGTCGCAATGCTTGATACTCGTTGATGGTCTTATTTGTGTGTCTGTGTGTGCCTGATGGTCTAAGTGTTTTGACTATGTTCATGGTGGAATCCACCTTCTGATCCACGTGAAATCCACCTTTTTGTCCGCATGAACTTATCTACCCTGGTTTGGAAACAATTAGCTTAGTGAGCATGAAAGGGCGAGGTGTGTGGGATCTTAGACAGAGAATGGTGGCAGGGTGAGCAAGGCAAAGGAAATCAAAGGGGGGAGGAAGAGGTGGTGCTATGTGGCACCGAGGTGAGCAAGGCAACCATGATGTTTGGAAGAGAGGAAACTGGTTATTTATGTGGCTAAAAGGTGGAGTAATGTACAGCGTGGGTGTGATCAGGAATTTTAGTCAGTTGGGATGAACACGGCTGATGTTAGATGAGAGACTGCAAAGAGAATGGCTTGGTTCATGAGAAACCTAATTGGCTGGAAGGACAGTAAGGGTGAAGAGAATGCACTGTGGGGTGTGTTAGGAGAGGATACTACTGATGGTAGCGGTGTTGAGTGAATGAAGTTGGTAGATGGCGTAGAAAGTTGGAGTAAGCATGCAGATGGCGGCGTAGCTGGAATGGATCTGTGGTTGGAGCGTTGCCGAGAGGCAGATGTGTAAGAAGGGTAAATATGATGCTGGGTAGGTATAGAATGGGGACTATTATATATGACAGCCAGAAAGCTGTGGAAGATTGCTGACACGGGAGCAATTTCATGTAGAGGAGTTTGTTATGGATGTATTTGCACCCGGAATATAAATGACGATTGCGGCACACATGGGGTGGTGGATGTAAAGGGCAGGATTTCTAGGGAGTACTTGTGTTAGGGTGCAAGTATAACTTTTGAGGGGTATTGTGGTATACGAGAACTAAACTGGGAATGTCAGCTAAACCAGAAGAAACAGTAAGTTTGCTGGGAATTGTAGTATTTTATGGTGCTATATGGTTCTGCATGGTGTGAAATGAATGGTTTGGTGTAGTTAAATTAGCTGTTTTATCTGGGCAATGTTTAGGGTTCTGAATTTTGGATGATGCTGTAGTATACTTTGTCAAAATTGGTTTACTGTGGCCGAGGGTTGGCATGGTTGCATAATGCTGTGGGTTGTGATGAAGTTGTCATCTCTTTAAGTACTCAGTTCAGTTATGCTACTGTTTGATACAACATATGGGGTGCATGTTTTTTCTTTGTGTTATGTATAACGTGGTAGAGTTCAACTGATTTGATGTAATAATAACATGTAGTGGTGTGGCATAGTTTGTCTGGTTTGCTAGGATGAGGTGGCACGGCAGGCAGAAAGCCTGAGACTGGAGATGCATGGATCTCTTCTCACTATCATGCAGTAATATCCTCCACTCCAGGAGGGCACAAAAGAAGGCAGAGGGACACGCCCCCTTTTTAGGCCACGCCCCTTTTTACTCGTACAAAGCGCGCTGATCTGACAAGCGCCCCAGTTAAACTTGGACCCTCCTGAGGCTCAGCCGGGAGTAGGATAACTGTTTCTCTGCTCTGATTTTAACCTGTTGTGTATTACTTTTTAAAAGCACCTACCCTGCTCTCTGACTCTGTTCATCGCATGCAGGCATCCCCTCTCAGCGGAGTTTAGCGCTGGAGAGGGTGAACCCTTGGAGTCTCGTCGGCCGCCATTCCCCGCGACGAGCAGAGGGACACGCCCCCTTTTTAGGCCACGCCCCTTTTTACTCGTACAAAGCGCGCTGATCTGACAAGCGCCCCAGTTAAACTTGGACCCTCCTGAGGCTCAGCCGGGAGTAGGATAACTGTTTCTCTGCTCTGATTTTAACCTGTTGTGTATTACTTTTTAAAAGCACCTACCCTGCTCTCTGACTCTGTTCATCGCATGCAGGCATCCCCTCTCAGCGGAGTTTAGCACTGGAGAGGGTGAACCCTTGGAGTCTCGTCGGCCGCCATTCCCCGCGACGAGCAGAGGGACACGCCCCCTTTTTAGGCCACGCCCCTTGCCCTATAAACATGTGTATGTGCCGGAAGCGCAGCGGGCGCGCCGAAGGCGCGCTTAAGGCAAGCTCGTCTGCGCTCGTCCGCGATCACGACGCGGCCGGGGCCGGTCCCCCTGCCCGATCCACCAGTGATATCACCATAAAATACACTCGGACTGAGTTCATGTCCCTGAGACCTCCCCCATGTCTGACCTGCCGCGGGCCCATCCCTGACGCTCGGAGCCCTGCCTTTGTTTGTAAAGTCTGCCACTTTTCCCTTCCTCCCCTCGATGAGACATACAGTACAGCTCGCGCTCTGATTTCCACCCCTACTCGTGGAGCCTGCCCTTCTTTCACTCTCAGAGCTGCGTTGATTAACTGCAGATCATTGAGTAAACATGCCATTGACATCTGGCAGTCCCTTCGAGACAACAATTGGGATCTGCTTTTTTTAACAGAAACTTGGCTGAATGACACTACGAATCCCACCATCACCCTCGCCCTTCCGGAGGGTTACTGCATTGTCTGTGCCAATAGACCTAATGGTAAACAGGGAGGTGGCGTCGCATTAATCCATAAATCCAAATGGACGGCTACCTTCCATCTATATGACCCTCTCGATTGTATAGAAGGCCTACCTTTCAGTGTCCAAATCTCTCCGTCCACTTCCAGCTCAGGAATACTTGTCTACCGCCCTCCCCATTCTAATACCTCCCATCTGCCGGCCTTGGCAGACTATATCATTCAGCTTAGCACTCGCTATGCCAATTTCACTGCTCTAGGGGACTTCAATCTCCACGCAAATGAGGATTCCTGCTTGCACAGCCAAAATTTTATCTCTACGCTGGCGGCCTGTAATCTACTGCAAATAATAGCCTTACCCACGCACAAAGCGGGACATACACTAGATATGATCTGTTCCAACCTTCCAAGTATTCGGGCAGCCTCCCCCATCCCGGTCGTTTGGTCGGATCATTTCCTCATCCCTTTTGAGATAGATATTTTCTGTTCCACTAGACCCACTATCCCCCCTAAAGCATCAGGTAGAAACTGGAGTCGTATCACCCCTGAAACGCTCCAGGAATACTTAAAAAATTCCCAACCCATCCCGTCGTCTGATCCAGACTCTGGTATTGACCATCTGGATGCCTGGATTAGTCAAGCCCTAGAGGCTCTGGCTCCACTTAAATCTATTAAAACCTACAGGGCTACACCTTCTGCACCATGGTACTCCAACGAGCTTCGTCAGAAAAAGGCCGCATGCAAATCTTTCGAACGCTTATGGAGGCAGAACTATTCCCTGGATAGTAAAACCATCTATAAGACAGCCCTCAAAGAATACCGCAGAATGATCGAGGAGCACAAAAGGGACTACCTGGCTTCCAGAATTAAACACGCTAATAACGGTGCCAGGGAGATCTTCAGCATAGTTAGGTCCTTCACGGACCCCAACGCGCTGATGCGGATTCAGCCTGCCTCCCAGTCTTTGTGCGATAAACTTTCACAATTCTTTGAGGAAAAAATAGAGACCATCTATTCCACTTTCCCAATTTCCTCCAGTGAAGGCCCGAAAGAGGAATCCACTTCTCACATGCCCCAGTCCCCCTCGCTGATTGACTTTTCAGTCATCTCTGAAGCCGACTCTATGGCAGAACTACTCAAATGTAAGTCTGGCTCGCCCAATGACCCTTGGCCAGCCAAACAATACAAGAAATTGGCTCCCCTGCTCAATCCCTACTTGAACCATATCTGGAACGAATCCCTAAGAATGGGCTGCTTTCCTGCCAAATGGAAACATGCCTCCCTGATTCCCATTTTGAAAAAAACAAATTTGGACCCTGACAACCCCAGTAACTACAGGCCGATTTCTCTTCTGCCTGCCCCAGCTAAGATCCTAGAAAAACTGGTACATTCCCAGCTGGCGAATTACATCGAAACCAATGGGCTCCTACATGACTCTCAGCACGGCTTTCGGTCAGGCCACAGCACGGAGTCAGCCCTTGTTGAAATGGCTGACTCGGTGAGATGGTCGCTGGACCGGGGGTCGAGGGCGGTGTTAGTGCTGCTAGATCTTTCAGCGGCATTTGACACTGTCTCTCATAAGATCCTGCTGAGAAGACTGGGAGACCTAGGCATTGGCGGAACGGTTCTTAAGTGGCTCGCTTCTTACCTATGTGACCGCACACAGCAGGTATATACCTCTCCTTACACCTCCTCAGCTAGACCACTCAAATGGGGAGTCCCCCAGGGCTCATCCCTGAGCCCGCTTTTGTTTAATGTCTATTTCACCCCCCTAGCTAAATTGATTGCACGAACTGGGATTAAATCCACCTCCTATGCTGATGATATTCAGTTACTTTTTACCTTTGAGACTCCCTCCGCTTCTGCCTTTGATCCGCTGAAATCCTGTCTCAGAGACATCTCTAGTTGGATGGACTCTAATTCCCTCCGACTCAAAGCTGGAAAGACAGAGATCCTGTTTTTTAACTCACCATCCCCTTTGGATTCCAATCTGTGGTGGCCAGCTGACCTGAGCCAAGCCCCCACGCCCAAAGACTCGGTGAGAAACTTGGGAGTGCGCTGGGACAATCAGCTTAGTTTTAACGCTCAGGTCCAAACAGTAGCAGCATCCTGTTTCGCAAAGATCAAGACGATTAACCGGCTTATCAACTATCTGCCGGCAGACTGCCGTAAGACTGTGGTACACACACTTATAACATCTCACCTTGATTACGCCAACGCACTATATCTTGGTATCACAGCAGGCCTTTGCCACAAATTACAGACTGTCCAAAATGCTGCCGCCCGGCTGGTCGAGAGAATCCCAGCCAGACAACACATCTCTCCCCTCCTCCGAAAACTACATTGGCTACCGATAGCCAAGAGATGTGTATTTAAGGCCATGACGCTGGCCTTTCGTGCTTCCAAGGGCAATGGCTCAGCCCACTTGAAAAGCACTCTGAAGCCGTACGTCAAGGCCAGGACATTACGTTCTAACTCCCTTCTTCTCCTGGAAACCCCAAGATTCAAACGCTCTCGTACTGGAGGGAAAACCTTTGAGGTCTGTGCCACTCAGTGCTGGAACAAGCTTCCGATTACTCTACGCGCATGTCAAACTGAAGTGGCATTCCGAAGGTCACTAAAGACCCACCTTTTTTCCTCATAAGGTTCTCCTCTTTTTCCTACCCTCACTGTCTCCAAGTTTTACCAGCGCCGGGACGCCCCGTTGGGGCAGCTGTGCGCTTTACAAAACACACAAATAAAATAAATAAATGTCAGTAGAAGGGCGACAGAATGGAGGGAATACAGGAAAGAAGCAAGCAATGAGTGAAAGAAGAGGTAAGAGAAGGTAAGGATGAAATAACAAGGGACCAATTAAAGGATGAAGGAGAACATGCAAGTAGGCTATAAAGGAAGAAGCTCAAGTAGAGGCAACTGAAGTGAAGTCGGTGGTTGGTTATCTACTTTGGAACCAGAATTTCTGAGTTTCATCCCAGCTATCTCGCTTCACCGCCATTGTGTGATTTTGTGCTCATTATTTTATTAGCGTATTCTTCTAAGTTTAGAAACATTTGGAAACGTACAACACATGCATGGAGTGCTGATCGCTGCTTTGTGGGAAAGCTTAGGCTCCATATGGTAGGATTGAGGATTTTTTTAATGGTAGTATACAAGTGATAAAGCCGGTGAGCCTTGTTGATTCTTTCGTAAACGTTGTCCGATGCCATAGATCTATTCACTTATGAAAAGGTACTTCAGTGGTAGTACGCCTGATTTATTTATTGTTGGAAGCCTATGTTAAAGCCAATAGGCTTTTTATTTATCTTTGTTAAAGCATGTAGACTGATATTTTGTTATATGGGCTGTCAGACATTATCGTAGTAGGCATTTTTGTGGTGTTTACCCTCTCTGAGCAACCCGTATGGTAAACAATATGCTTTCTGAGAATCCGTAGTGGGGCAATTTAGTAGAGGTTTATATTGTTTTTGTAATTTTGTGCATCTATGCCTGATGGGTGCTTTTTCGCAAAGGTTATGCTAAATACATAGACCAGTGTTATTTAAACTGACAAGCCAATGATAAAGGCTACGGACTTGATTGGTTTTGGTTAAAACGTTAACAGATGCCTTTTGGTTGTGTTATAAAAAAAAACTATTGACAAGGGGCAGTGGGCGGACTCATTTAAAGCCCAACCCTTCCCCTAGGGTGTTACATCATGGTATAGAAAAGCAGTTCTTAAGTTTTGACTTCTGTGGACCCACATTTAATCATTACTGGAATCCGTGGATCCCTATGAATCATTTGAATATGAGGGCCCCCACTGAATCATAACTGGAAGCAATTTAAATGATTTCAACCTCCAAACAATATGCAAAAATAGTCGAGCATTTATCAAATAAATACACAAACGCCAAAATTAGTTTAATTTACAAACTAATATTTAAAAAAAAAACTTCATTTAAATTGAAAAGGATGGAGCTTTTCTAAATTCAACGTAGGCCACCCATTGTCCATACGATATTCTGTTTGATGCACTTGCACTACTCCCACAATTTCATCTGAGGACACCAATTTAATTTTTCTCCTCCCATTTCAGATTTCTTCAATTTATTGAACGTTTTCAAAATCTGTTTTACCTTTTTGCTTTTTTATGTAACTTTATTATTCTGTTTGATACGTAGGCGTTGCGGAACCCATATGGGTTTCTAGGCCCCCAAGTTAAGAACTACTGAATGAATGAATGAGTGGGTGAATGTAAGGATGAATCAGGTGATTACAGGATGCCTGGGTGAATGTAAGAATGAGTTTGGTATATTATTAGATGCCTGAGGTAAAGGATAAATGACGAAGTGCGTACATGATGCGATTTTGAGTACCTATGCTTGTCAGTAATTGAAGAGGCACTTTTACTTATGACAGATCTACTGGCATTACCAATGCTTGTTTTTGGTATTGTATATGACATATATTTTCTGCCAAGTGAGCTATTGTCAAGCATGGTGTATTCACCCACTGGAGTCATCAAGAAAATGAAAACTCATTACTTTATGCACGAAAGAAAGAGGGGCCATATATTTAGTTGGTGTAAAACAAAGGATTTAATTTTTTCATGTTTTTTTTTAAATATGTTTCGCACACTTTGATCTGACAATGAGTACGGGTGCAGTTTATTGTCAAAGTTACTTCATAACTAAATGGTAGGTCTAAATCAAAATATTCATCCTATATTTGATGCTGGTTTATGTTTAGAAAAAAAAATGTCAAATAGGTTTTTCGCGTGTTGTTGGTCTCCATTTTTACCAACTTGGACAGTTTCTCCGCAGTTGTGTATTTCTTCACAAACACGTGTTGTGACTGAGTCTCTGTTTTTTTGTGGCCATTTAATCGTTGCAATTTATGCAACAATATGTTTGTTTGTTCTGTTCTCTCTTTTTAACAAAAAGACAAGTAGCCGTATGAAAGTTGCAAGCAACATTCATTATGTGAAGCAGGTTATTCCAATATACTACAGTCTAGTTTCTACGATGGCAGAGCTGGGGATCTAATTAGGACTTCTCTAGAGCTGAAATCAAGTAGAAGCCCTAGGTCAGATTATTTACAGTAGAAAATAGTCCAGTGTTTGAGCCCACCAGGCTGTGAAGATTGCAAATGCTGTTACTATTTGACAAATACTTTTGCTGCCTGGTAACTAAAATGCCAGGTTTCCTGAAGGTCAGCACTCAGCTCATAAGTGGTTGTTTGATGGACTGCGGTCGGGGGTAGGAGACAGGAAGGCTACCAGGCTTAGCCTTTAATATTGCAATACATAGAATAGGACTAAAATGTGACTGAATCATTCCATTTTTGTGGAAGTTATTCTACTTTTAAATGTTCTGCAGTTGCCGCAACATTCTCTTTGAACGTATATCCAAAGGGGGAAGTTACCCGTTTAATGATGCTTTTTTCTTGTAACCCTCCAACCTCTGCCGGTTAAGCTATGGCAGTATTACGTGTCGACTTTTAGGACGCCGTAAAATTTCTGGCACAGCAGATTTCTTTGGATCTATGTGGATACATGTTAATGTATCGCTAGTGCAGTGTTTGAGTTTGAACTGGTATTGTTTTCGTGTTTATATCTGACCCAGGATCTAAACGACAAAGCCATGTTCTTATATAGTGAAGAGTTGATCTGCCTTCACATTCCTGTTTATTGTGAGTTTAGTTTATGTCCCATTGTACTTGTGAATAGGAAATTAATGTTCGCTCTCCTTCTGAAGAGACTTTACCTGTCCTTGTGTCCACTGTTCAAGATCTTTTACCTACACGTATCTGTTTTTCTTCTGCATGTTGATTCTAGTGATCCTGATTCTGGATCATCATGTGGTGGTGTCAGTTACAGTTGTTTCTTTTTCACCCATATAGCTTTGTCCCTACAGCAAGCTCTACAGCCTTCCTTATCTTTCCAACATTCACATGTAGCCCCACAGCCTTACTTATCTTTCCAACATTCACGTGACCCTGGCTGGTGTATTTTGCTCTTTGATAAGTAGTGAAGATTGGAGTGTTCCAAAGGGATTGAAAAGATTGTAGCCACAGTGTGGGAGGAGCATGCCAAGGTGAGTAAAGTGATACGTGATTTAGATTGGTGGGAATGGGGTAGCTGTGAGTAGATTCAAGTATAGCAAAGAAAATAGTTTTCTCTAAGAAACTGGAAGTGGTTGGGAAGATTGACTGGTGTGTACTGAACTACATGCAGTGTCAGTTGAGACCAGGCTGATCATGTTGCTGTTGAGGCAGCGGATGATGGCAGGTGGATGTTTGCAAGAAGTGGTGGGAGTTTGGGAAACTTTGTATAGTGGAAAGAGGGTGGGCCTACAGGTGGTAATGGGGATAGTGGATACCAGGTTGTATGATGGTGGGAATACAGCCAAGTTGGAGGGTATTAGAGGGGAGATATTGATTTAGGAGTGGTCAGTAAAGTCGAATTATGAGGTGATACCCTTGGAAGTTGTGTTGAAGGCTGTCGAAATGGAAGGAGTTTTAAATCGTTTGGTTATGAATGTATTTGTGTGAGAGACCTTCTCAGTATATATTGTGTTGGGTTCCTTTGACATAGATGTGTAGAATAGAAATGTATTGTTGGTGTCACGAAACGTGGTGCTGATTTGTCACGAGCAGTATTCATTGTATGGCGCAGTGCAATCTGAACTAAGGAGGAGCTGTGTAGTGTCTATAAACGTCTTCCAAATACCTGTTGTAGTGCTTTGTGTTTTAAAGCTGTGGCTTATTGTGGGAGAGGAGTGGGATGTTCTGCTGTGATACGATGTACTAAGCGGTATGTGGTATAACATTGTGGTGTAACATATGAAGTGCAGTGCAGTGACCATTTGGTTTTGTGTGCAGTTGTTAGTTATGGTGTGATTTAAGGGATGGTTTTTGTGGCATAAGTCTTGTACATTCTAACTATGTATGTATACATCGTGTTATGAACATATCGGCAAAAATATAATTCTAATACGACTGTCCATTTAAACATAAGTATTTCATTCAATTTTTACATTCCTGACAAAAGTTGTAATGGTTTGCTTATATAAATGTTATGTTCTAGATAGGTTGTTCTTTATCTGAAAATGTCATTCAGCACAGACAGGATTGACAGATCGTCATTAAAATGAGAATGGGCCTTATTAATGATTTGCATGACCTCAGCAGAGAATTGCATGAGAATGGGCCATATTATTGAACTGCATCAGTGAGGCCTATGCCTAATCGTGTCGCAACTTTTGATTCATTTGACATGGTCGCTGTTGACAGACCTAACCACCTAGCACCTTTTTGTTAAGGGCAAATGCTCTGTGCATGGACAGGCTTTCCAAGAAATACCTTGTCGTATAGAAGTTCTATCCACTTTCTTTCGAGGAAAAGAAAGCAGTTGGGGAAGAGAAACTCTCTTTCCTCTGGTGCATGTTGGTTTTTAGTTAAACTACAGGATGGCATGTCGGACACCTGCCTTGTGCAGTATCTTCACAAACTGGCCTTAAGCCTAAACTGGCGCTTTTCCATAATTAAGGAGTTTGGAATGATGCATGGTACAGATCTAAGCAACTGAATTGATGTTAGAAGGCTAGAGGTGACATTGGAGCCCCTTTCATCAGGAGCCTGAGACCTAACAGGTGCCAATACTGTTAGATTGCAAGACAAGACCAAGGGAGCAAGGTGATCGGGAGCGCCTGCCGTCTGCTTGGCCAAAGGGACTTAATTGTGAACTGCTGATATTAAGACCAATTTACACTCAGTCCGGAGGCGCTACCAAACTAGTCCAACAGTGCCTTAAGACCCGGAAGCACCACAGTATCCTCTCATAAGTACACCAAGGCATCATCCATATACATGAATATTATATGTCCATGATTATCTGCTTGTATCCCCAGGTCTACGGCGCAATGTCTTAGTTCCCAAGACAGTGGCTCCAGTGCGAGCGCGAAAATAATCTGGGAGAATGAGCATCCCTGTCGAGTTCCATTTTCTATATTAAAGGAGTCGGAGAATGTGGTGCCTGTTTTGACATGGGCCAGAGGCGTGTTATAGAGAAAAGAGATCCATTGAAGGAATTTGTCACATAACCGGGGTGTCAAGAGCTGTCTCAGTGTCTAAGGATGCGAACCAAGGGTGCATATTAGTCTCTCGAGCCCAGTCCGTCAACATGAAGAGCCGATGTAGGTTCAGGTAGGTATTCCTGCCAGGGATAAAAATATTTTGGTCGGGATGTGCACATGGTGCACCATTAGATCAATCGGTTGGCAAGTACTTTTCCAAGAATTTTAGTCTTTGAGGTAAATAAGGAGAGGGGGGTAATATGACCCCAGTAGCAGTGGATCCCTAACTGATTTGGGCAGAACTACCAATGCCACCTCCCTGAGAGTAGGGGAGCACCAGTCCCACTGTATACGCCTCTGTGTAGGTTTTGAGCCATTGTGGGACAAGCTGCGATTTTATAAGTGGAGTAAAACTCAAGTGGTCAGCCATCCGTGCCATTTTTTTGAGGGCATCATACATTTCAGTGTTAGTAATTGGGTCTTTCAATTCTAATCATTGTGAGGCTGATATGCTTGGAAGAGCCACTCCTTCTGTCTAGGAAGGCCTGTATCGATACCTGGTCCTCCCCTTATGAGGCCTTGTATGAATTAGCATAGTATGAGTGAAAAGCAGCATTAATACCGTCCTGTGAGTTAAGAATGCATCCTGTTCCATCCCGAATAGCTGTGATTGGGTTCCTAAGCGAGGCGGAACGGAGAAGTCACGCCAGGAGTGCTGCTTTATCACCTTCTAAATGCAATCTTGGCCAAATGCTCCCTGGTCTGAGCGGGTGCATCTGAGATATTAGGCTCGTGTCACTCTAGCAAGGGCATCATTCGAACAGTAAATAAGATCGGTCCTAGTATACAAGTCATGAAAGCCCGATTATTGCAAGAACTCCCTAGACTCAGTGTTCAAACTGTGCCAGGCTTCCTTCACCTGAGTGATGGTAGCCCATATTTATAAGTACAGTGTGAGGGTAATCTATTGTGCCCCAATAGTCTGGGTCGGGTTTGGTCATAAATTAGATTCGGGGTACAGTTAGTCTCCTCCCCAAAAGCTAGGTGCTAATGACTTTCGCAGTGTTGGGTGCGTACAGTGATATGAAGGAGATGGGGATACAATCCAATAAACCATCCAGTACGACATTGTGTCCATCTGAGTTGACTTTGGTGTGCAACACCTAGGAGTCGTCCTGCTGCTACCCAAAGTGAGACCCTCCTGGCATAGCTGGAATATGTGGTTCCTATGCGTGTGTCCCCCCACCGCTTGCGCATGGCCTCCAGGTCTTCAGCGAGAGGATGAGTCCCTTGAAGGAGTGCTATCTGAACCTTTCGCTTGTAGAGGTATTGATAGACATGACATCGCTTTGTGTATCCTTTTAATTCACTCACATTCCATGTCAGTAGCAGCAGCGAGGACTCTGTAGTTGTTGCGTCAATAGCCATTGTAATAGGAGTGTGGCGTCCACGCCAACTCCCTCGCTTCACCTCAAAACCCTTCTTCCACCACCTCATCACACACAGCATGTCATATTGTCCACAAAAAGGAAAGAAAGATCCATACTGGAAACAATAGATAGTAAATATACAGACCTCGAAAATCTACTCGTTCGCTCGCTGTGGCTAGTGGATTTGTTTCAGGGCAAGCCAGTTGTCAAGCCTACTGTCCCGACCTGGCGAGTGGATTCTACTGCTGAGCTAATAGTCATTTTGTGCAGCTAGTGCATTGCCGCTGCGAGTACCTGGAGGGCAGCAGGGTGAAACACTATAAAAATGTTTAAAGGTTGTAAAGAACAGGTGTTGATTGGTGGCTCACTGCATCACAGGCTCCGGTTTCTGAACGGGCGTTGCAATCAGCAACTCGCACGTGTTCCTCTTAGTGGATATGGTGTGCTTTACCAGTGTACACTTCTCACTGGCTAATTACACCCACCTAGGGCTGGATATTCATCCTGAGAATAGTGTAAACTACCTTTACCAGCCCTTGCGTGTGGTGTCTGAGTACTCCAAATTGAGATGGCAGCGTCAAACTGGTTGAGCACTCTATAGAGCTGTATTCCATTTGTGCCACACTGAACTGGCCACACTGCTGGCGGAAGTCATAGCAGGTAAGCTGGCGCAGTTAGCTCTGCTGGGACTCAAGATACCGGCTGCTGTCCCCCCTGCAGCTTCAGATGGCTCTGGGATAAAGAGGTGGGCTAGCCAACAAATGAAAACGGAGAGCTGAGCCAAGTGTGGGTTCTGACTGTCGTGCACGAGTTGAGCCCTTTAAATTTACAATTCAAGAACGTGTATTTCTTTAATACAGGAAAGCATTTTACCTCGGTACATCCAATTATTTCAACAGTATCTATTAAAACTTTTCATAAATGCTGTTGAAATAATCTGATGTAGTGAGGTGACAGTTTTTTTTAAACACACTCTGAGAAAAATCCTGCCTCTGGCCTGCTGACTGCTACTAGCGAACTAAGAGGAAAGTCAGCAGTCATGTGTATCCTATATGTGGACTACATTTTTAGCATAGATGGAGCAGCATTGTAGTTTATTGAATCAAACACAAGGGGTGTTTATACAGCGCACATCGTAAATGCATGTATGTTTTTTTTTTACCTGGTAAGTTGTAAGTGCATTTGATGGAGGCTTATATTGTCGTCACACCTGGTCACTGCTGCTGTTTTTTCTGCATAAAACTACCAAAAGTTGTTTTTTTTGTAAGGCGTGTTGCATTGTAAGCCCACTTCAAAGCACTGGAAATCACTTAACAGTGGGGTGGAGTAGTGAAGAGATGGAAATTGTATAGTGTGTTATAAAGGAGCTGTAGGGTCGTGGTTCGTCATTGTGCATTATCAAACCGCATTGCCAGAGCTGTGAGGGGGCAAGAAAATGGATAGGGAGGATTAGGGCGTGAATAAAAGGAATTTCCTTGTTTTAAGTTTACTTTTTATATTCGTTTACATCACAACCTCCTTGTATTGGTATTGGCTGTATAGCATGAAAGGGAACAAATAAATAAGCAACACCATTTACTTTTCGTATAACGCACACAATGCTCTAGGCCCTTTATCCAATAAAGTGCACCAGACAACATCATCTTCATCAGGTGGTTAATGCCATCAAATGAGAACACCTTAATTTGCAGTGCTTTGAAACTGCAAAGACTGAAGCAGTACGCCCTATAAAATGCTGCTTTATTACCATTAATGGTCTCCCAAAACCCCCTTGAGTCTCTGTCTCTAAATGTAGAAACTAGGCATTCCCATCTTTTCTCCTTTAGTTCAAAGTTCCTTTTCTTAATGGGCTTTTTACTGTCTAGTCTTGCAGCTGTGATACATGGCTGATTGCCTTTGGTTGGTGCCTCTGCACTCTTTGTTGAACCAACCCTGTTTGTACGACCCTTTCGATCCTGAAAGATTTAGCATCATTGCTCTAGCAGAGATACTTAGACTTGAGAAAGCCTAAAAAATAATGTGAGCCAGAGAATCATTTGTTAAGAAATAATCAATTAGAATGGCCATTTTTAGTCTTCTCCATAAATGGATCGGGTGGGAATATCAATTGCCCTACGCTTGGATCCTTCTGGGAAAGGTCAAAAATCCCTGGAGTAACTGGAGGGTAGGGACAAAGAAGTAGAGTTCAGAGAAAAACTAATGGGGTATGGTCACTGTTGCAGTTTTCTATGACTTACCCCTCCCTCAAGTATGCAAAACATTCCAGGTTCCTAGAAATAAAAACATAATCAATTGTGGCACTATGGCCCCATTCAACAAAAGCAGGGCGTTTGTTGAGGGGGTCACCCACTATTTCTACCACACTAGAGAGACCCGAATTGCACAATGCCTCATACAGTTTCCAGCCCCTCTGATCAGTTAATGCACAGTGAGTGGGCAGATCATGCAGCGAGAAAGTCAATCACAGCAGTATGGTACCCAATTTAGCATTGAAGTCACCTTCAAGTATAACATTAAAATCATTACACATGTTGGAGAATATAGCATTCATGATTGACATCACCTGAAAAAGCATCCCCATCTGACAACCCAGTTCATACACTAAATTATAATTGTGGGTTAAAAAAAGTCCAACTTATTTGGCAACACAACCCACACAGCCTGGATCTCACTGTGATCAATTTTTAAAGGTTCCATGATCCGTACCTAGATGCCTTCCTTCCCCCTCACCATGTTCTCTGGCCGAAGAGGCCATGGCAGCCATAGTAAAATTCTCATAACTATCCCATATGATCTCCTCCAAAGCCCAGGTTTCTTGCGGCATGACAACTGCAAGATAAAGTCAAATCACTCGGGATTCTGCTGCTTATCCCCGACACCGGCTATATTCCAGCTGACCCTTTAAACTTGTATGCTTTTTTGCTGGCACAATCCTCAGTAGGAGGACTAAGCACTTGCGAACGAACAATCTCCGTAAATGCAACTGGGGTCTCTGGGCGTCTGTCAATGCTAGCTAAGTTTGACAAAGGGAAAAAATCTGTGAAAGATGGGAACAGTAAATCTAGCTCCCGCATCTGCCCTGGGTGGAGTTTTGTTTGTGCCCAGCCCTCTTCCGGTGTTGTTTTTTTAGAAATGGCATAAGGGAATAATATTAATGTCAGTGCCCTGCGAATGCCTCCTGGTACCGCATTGAATTAACCGGTGAGTCACATCCGGGTTATTGCAATTAATTGCAATACAATCCCCTCTCAATTGTATTGTCGAAGGACTGTACCAACCCTCCTCAGAAACAAGCTTTCATTGTATTTATTAATGATGTAATAACCGTTTCGGATCAACCAGTGCCAAACTTTGTTTTTGAGCTGAAGAGTGGCTTCCTCTCGAGATGAGTTTGGATATGGTACACCAGTCGTGATGGCTACATATGGGCAAAGGTCAGGCAATGAGATCTAAACATGACTGATTGGGTAGAGACTGAACCTGAGCGTCTATACCCTGATTTGTCAAACTGTTCGGGGTCTAGGCCACCCCTGCATGCCTCTACCTCACTCCCAAGTTGCTGAGTCTCCCTCAGCTTTTGAAGAGGAGGGCTGAACATCAGTGGTGGTCGTATCTCCATAAGTTAGTTGTGAACCTAAGTTAGGGACGGGGCTCAGAGCCAAAGGTCTTTCTGTACTAAACATGGCTGCATGGGCAGGGGCCGGAAGGCCGACAGATTTGTATGGGCCTTAAATGTTGGCATCTTCCAGGCCACGTTTCCTGTCCATCACCAGAGTAACCCGCAACCACAGTGGATTTAAATTTTTCACAAACACAATCCCATTCTTTAATTAGGACTTCACTGGGCAGATGATGAAGGCAGACTGGTCTGCAAAGGGGTGGACACAATATTCCTGTCAGTGTTTCTTCAAACTCTGGATGTACCCACTTGCTTTGGTTTATGCTTTCTTTTGGCAAAGGGCCCACTGTCATTTGCATTAATGGAATCAGAGTTATTATGCAATCTATTTGATGGTAAATGGGTTTGCATTTCAGGCACGTTGGATGGTGGGCATCATATTGTAGGAGAGTCCTCACTTCCTACGCTTAGATGATGCCCCAGCTGGCCTGTTGGGGAACAGCTAGGGCCCTTTCCAATGTCTAAGGATAAGCGTCTTTCTGCAAGATCAATTTCTTTAGTAATTGCTACTGCAGCACAGGTCAGAAAGGAGTTAAGCGTAGTGCCTCCAGATGGTTTTGCAATGTCATTGACTCGCCATCCGCTTATGTTAAGTCCAAGGACCAAGAGGGATGGCCCAGTCCCTTCCAGTCGATAATGGGCAAAGCTAAGGAAAAGGAAAAAAAAAGTGCACCACTGTTTTAGTCCCTTTGCTTTGCTTGTCGCCTCATCTAACTATCTTTCTGGGCACTATCAAAAGGGCCAAAAAACTATGGTTGGGGAGGAGGGAAGCTGGCAGAAATGTCAACAAACTGTAATTGTAATATTGGAGGATCATATTGATTTTAACTGGATGAATGGATGTTTGGGTTTTGGCATTTTTGTGACTCACTAACAATCCGCTGGGGCACGCGCTACCTGGGTGAGCACTTCAGAGTGGACTATAGTTCATTATTTGTGACTACAGTTCAGAAGATAATTTTTTGCATTTTTAAATGAATAATTGCTTATTTGTATGATTTTGTCTATAGGGGTTGAGGCCTGCTGTTGTCTCTGATGCACCAGCTTTGGTTTTCGGCACGCCGGTCAAACATGCCTCTGAATCTGGCACAGCCTCTGAATTCCTTGGTAAAAATAGAGTTCCTGACCTACAAAGGCTGTTTCAGGTAAGAATACATTAGTTATCGTGCACATTAATAAAATATGAAGGGTGCAGAAATTCTCCTAGAGAAAGAATCTTAACTCGATGTGAAACTTTAAATATCCAATTTAGGGCTATAAGATTACCTTTTACATCCGAGTATGATGTAATAAAAGTCTATAATAAAATACATTTCGTATCAGTGTTGTATGTGGAGCCTCGATGCAAGCTCGCTGACCGCTAATCCTAGGCAGTTTATGAGAAATCTTGTGAATTTAGTATTATATTGAATATATGAAGGTCACATTGTTACCTGAAAATAACTCCTCATGTGTTGCTCTTCCCCAACAATGCTCTGTAAACATTCTGTTTTCTGGAGTTTTTGCATTTGTTTTTTTGAGTCCCTACTTCTGTATGCTTCCGTCTATTTACAAAAGTGCTTCAGGGTCTTTGGGTTTTGAGGGACTCACCTGAAGCCTTGACTGAAGCTGAATTTTAAGTGACCAAGAACTGCCTTTGGTTGTCCAACCAACCATTGTCATCCTTGCCTTCTGAATTTTGGTGTCAGGCCAGTTCTTTAGAGCTTGAATAACACAAGGACACTGCTCCTTTCCAAGAAAATGAAGATGCTGCTGTGAGCTCACTGAAATCCGACGGCCCCCCTTTTTAGGCTTGTTCTTTCAGGTTGTTGTTGGGTCAAGAGTCGAGGCTTACTCTTTCGAGGTCGGCGTAGGGGTGGAACAGTTTTACTCCTAATTAATACCTAGTCAAAACAATTTCTTTTATTTTGTATAAAGGAATATGCCTTTATAAATTATGAAACCGACACCTACAGTAATGCAAGCATTGCTCTACATATAGCTTACTTGGGGTTCTACCAGTGAACTCTTGTCCTGTGCTCAACAGGTGGGATTCCCACAGGAAATCTCAGTAACAATGACCTATATGAATTTAAGATCAGACTCAGCCATGCCCATTCACTAATTAAACTGATGCACATGTATCTTATTTTTGGTAGACTCTAACAAGTGTTCAGAACTTCCATGGGGATTTTGGGGGGACTGCTTTGTTACGAGCTGCCAGTGCTGGGTTAAACCCTGTAGAGGCCCCTAGGCCGGAGAAATTTCACCCCCCAAATTATTTCCTAATACGTTTTTAATTTTACCAACCAACACTTTTAATAAACTTCTACATTACATTAATACATTATGTTCTCTATAGAGTCATTAATGTAAAGTTTTCGTTTCTTTGAGTTGATACATTTTTATTTCAATCTTTTGGAAACCATCTAAGAAAGCTTGATTGTAATATTCTTTCAAGATTAGATCAATATTTTCATCCGTTGTTGCAGGCCCCTAAAAGGAGTGAAGCACATAGTCCAGTGCCTCTTTTGCCAGTTTAGTAATCATAAAGTGGGAGCTACTAGTTCTGTGGAGGAGGGCGCACTACAGTTAGCGGCACATAGTCCCCGTCTGTCATCCGGGTAGTACAGACATTCGTACTCCTGCTGGGAAAGCAGCACCTGAGGCTTACAATTGCAAAGTGCAGCATAAGAACAATGTAGCTTCACTAATAGCCTTTGATGGGCAGAGGACCCTCTGTGCAGCTTGCAGTCAACACACTGGAAATTACTCGGTTAAAATTTCGTGGTTGTTCACAGGTGCTCTCTATGATTCTGGTCCACCTGCAAGGGTGCTACATTCAATATGTCATATGATCGTGATCCAGCGCTCTTACTAAAATTCTGCATAAATGATGTCACCATCTACCACCAAAATTACCAATCAATACCAGGCCCATAGAAATAACAGAGCAGCTGAATCATGAGGCGAATGGATCTAATATGTTTGTTTAAGACATTCACAATAAACAAGACCAGCTTGTCATTTTAAAAGTTTATTCAAACATATTCAGGAAAACTTAGGTTTTGGAACTTTATTAAGCAAGCATTAGAAAAAGTCATAAAGTTTTATTCAGCATTTATAAAAAGAGCTTAAATCAAGAAAATATTATTCATTAGCAGAAATAAGTGAAAAGAGCATTTCCAAATCCTAACTAACTCTCTGTCTCTACCCTCATCGCCTGGAAACAAAGTCTTAAAAAGATACCTTTCCTTACATGTAATCATCGGACAGCAGAACACGTCCCTCTGGAATCAAGAAGCGTAAGCCAAAAATTTGCTGCAAGAGCCTATTCTTATACCCTAAATTAAGCTGAGCTAATTATTTTTCACATTCCATCAGCTGAATTCTGGCTCCCCATTGGCTGAATCACCTCACGCCACAGTAAACTGTGACATCTTCCACCACGAGACCAGGCTTTTACACAGAGCCATTGTTCATGCACAAAGTCCTGGCGACAGTTCCTTAGTCTGCTACATTTTGTAGCAAAGATGTTCAAGCAATACAAAATCTGTCACGTCTCTTCCTTTCAACCTTGAGCCTGTCCGTTCTGAGTTTTCTGTGGCACAACCAAACCTCTCCACAGAGTCGTCTTTAGCAGTTCTTTTTCAAAGCTTTTCATAATAAAAGTTTATAAGCTTGTCATCCTTTTTCAAAATAAATGTTCTCCTGTGGCTTAACATCAGCAGGTCTTTTAGAAGGCGTCAATTTTTCTGCACCACTTTTGCTTGCGTCACTGCGCCACTTTTAGCTCGCGTCACTTTCCAGAAAACTATTATTTAAACAAACACAAAACAATAATTAATTCAGGTAATGAAAGTCATTCTGTTTCCAACCTACATAGCTAATGTTAACCCATTAGTAAAAGTCACCTAGCAGAAGCACACAAATAAAGCAGCACATTTAATATCTACCATTCTTCATAGAGTCCATCTTTAAGTTTCTGAAAGAGTAAAAAGATGATTAAATAATACACAGACAGACAATCCCAACATAGGACAAACATGTAAGCACATATAATAAAGCACATGCCATGAATGATCAGCCGCATATTTATAGTGAAAAAGACAATAGGACAAACATGACAAACAAAACAATACTAGTTATGTGTTACAAAACAGACTTGCAAATGCAACAAGAGCACATATTATTAGTTTCCCGCGTGTTCATGTGTGGTGCAAACTTAATCTAGGTTGAGTTAATTAAACAAATCATGCAACAGCTCATTAATTGATTAGTTCATGTTATGGGGAAATGAATCCACGAGTCAGAATAAAATAATTTCTGAAGCTCGCTTCATCAATCTCAACTGCATCTTAGTGATATTAGGGTTCACAGGTGTGATGTGCCATCTATAGCACCTGCAGACAAGAGCACAGACATTATTGGCATTGAGCAGGCTCTCAAGGTATTCTGCCTCCTTTCCAGCAAGGCTCAAACTCCAAGATCTTTTCTACAGTCTTGAGAGTTTGGTCCTAATTCGTTATAACCATGGATTTTGTCTCTGGTCATGTCGGCTTTATTGAGTCAAAATATGAACACTGTGTTTAGGCAAGAGGGTCCCACTGGTGGCCAGTCTTGTGGACAGTTGGTGGCTCTGAATATCAAGTTTAAATAAAAGTTTGCCCCAAGTCTTTATAGAAGAGAACTCATCACAGTGAATTTCTTCTTAAAGGTAGTCACATGACCGAGGTGATCATTTGGGGTTAAACAGTCACTTTTGCTCTTGCGTATTATAGATAGATTTGCTCTTGAGTATTATAGATAGATGATATTACGACACATGCTGATCTTCTGATGAATATGCTAGTCAGTGAAAACAGGTCATACAAAACATTCTTAATTATAACTTCTTCTTTTATAGGTACAAAATCACATCGCCAGAATCTCACCATTTGTTCTATCTAAAAGCATAAAAAAGCATACACTGCCCTGTAATATTACAAACCTCTCTCAAATTTCAATCATGAATCCTGTTTCACATTTTATTGTTCCTTTTTTAATGTATTTATATTATATTGAATTATCTAGTGTATATGCAAAAAGTAATCTTCACTAACTTCTGATTGTGTTAACATTTCTCTTCAGCTAGATTTAAATTACGCATTCAGTCTCGACTAAGATAATCATCTGCTATAATTTCCGGTTACCTAAATTTCAGCAGTCATGGCCAGTAAATACATACTAAACTTCATAAGCGTCATAGAAGCAACGCTCTATCTCATCTGGCACCCATTGTGCAATCTAGCAAATGTGTCACTCAAAAACATGTATATGTCATTTAACTAGCCTTTGAGTTAGAAAAATGATCACCAATATTCTTTTGGCACTTAAAACTTTAGTAGATGTACTCAGGAACTTGATCTGTCAATACAACTAGGAACACATGGCTGTCGAACATTACAATATAGTTATGTTAGGGCTAGCAGAATATGTCCTACGGAGCTCGCTGATATCAGTCCTAGTCTTCTAAAACAAGGAACATATTAATCCCAGATTAGTTTTATTCTACTCTATACGAAGTGCATAATCAACCATCTGTATTTTGAACTCCCAGGTCTTGACTGCTTGTCGCCCTGAGAAAACAACCCACCTTTTGTTAACTGTAACTGTCTTGCAGCACTCCTCCCGATGTAAAAAAATAAATAAAATAGGTATAATTAAAAGTAATCCTTATATAAAACAGGTATCCTTATTTGATTCAAACTCTACTTGCATCTAAAAACGCCTTCCTAATACCGTATGTACTGTTACCCAAGACTGATAGAGGACCACATGTTGCTGAAATCATATTCTAGTTTTTTTTAATCCAGTATTAAAACGTTTTTTTATCTTTAAATGTTAAACATGTGTCCATGTTCTTTTTTTACAATGTATAACCCCCCCCCCTAAATGAAAGTCTACGAGCCCAAAATTAACATGTTCTCCTACTCTCATTACTTTACGTTATCGGATGTAAGCTAGGCCTATATAACTCACCGTTGCTGCATTTGGCTTGTCTTCTCAGTGAGCAAGTAGCTCTTCCAGTAGGGCACCGTTCTGTGTAAACAAAAATTACCTACATATTTGTCCACTTTGCATGTGACAAAGCTAAAGCTATGTACTTTGCACGTCTCACATCGGCGGCGGCTAAATTAGACACTGAAATGGAACGGTTCAGCATGATGGCTTACTCTCCATTGAAATCACATGAACTAATCCAGTTTTCTTCTAGCGATGCGATGTAATATTTAAATAAAGAATGTTTTGTATGACCTTTTTGATCCTGTATACTCGTCATCGGATCATAGTGTGTAGCAATATAGATTCCCCCTGATCTTTAATGAACGGTGGTATATGGACTCTGTTGTAGTTCAAAGCAGAGGATAGAGAGGCTGCATTCTCTCAGCATTTTTCTATGAGGTGAGTGCCCTATGGCCGTACCACTAGGCTAAAGTTCTGCTCCAAGGTCGAATCTGGACCTGCTGGAACTGGTTTCTATGTCCAGTCACATCTGAAAAGGTAATTCAGGTAAATTGGTATTGAAAGACACAGTACACTTGGCTTTGTAGTGAGTTCTCAAGGGAAGGGGATTTAATGAGCACTATTGAGGGACATTCAGGAAATGGGAGATCACTCTCTTGGATTATCAACAACCTGATGTAGCACCCTACAGCCACGGGGACTTGCTACATACTAGGCATATACCATGGGACCCTATCCTCAGGGTGCCGCTTCACGTATACAAGAACATTTGTTTTAGTATGTAAAAAAAAAATCTATTCAACACACTGTGGGTGCAATTAAACTCATAATTTTAGGATTAGAAAATCAGATAATCAATGGTTGGATGTTGTTTATTAAAGGTTATTTAAGTTACTATTGCGTGTCTCAAATGGATATTATTCGGTCCCATTATGCCTACTTGGAAATTTCTCTTGCAAACCAGGATAATACATGTGGCTCTAATTATGCTCAGTAAGCAAATGTATTCTAACCTTTTGCTCTTGTAAAGTTTCTTTTAAATTAACACTGAAGACTTGTATAGTGGTATAGTGGTGGTAGCAAATTGAGTGATATATAACGTTGGCTGTGCTGACAATGAGAACAACTACACTGGGGGTCCATATATTGTGTGTTAAGGGATGATGCAAACACAAGGAGATGATGGACAGAGCGCTGAAACTTTTCAGACACTTTATCAGGGCTTCATATATTAAATAGCGTGTTCACACAGTTTTTCATAAGGACCGTTGTGTAGTCACCAGGATAGTCACCCAAGGATAAGTGTGTATACTCAAAATAGGTCCCAGCTCGAAATCTGAGTCGTTGGGAATCCCGGTACAGGTAGAATAATCTGATTAGCCGAGATTCCCAACGACTGCTGCTAAGCAGGTAATTCTACCCAAACGGGGATTCCCAACAATTCAGATTTCAAGAATACACCCTTATCCTTGGGTGACTAGCCTGGTGACTACACAACGGTCCTTATGAAGAACTGTGTGAAAATGCTATTTAATATATGAAACCCTGATGACGTTCCTTTTGTGACTGGAACAAAACGCTTTAGCTGATGGCTGATTTTATTCATGTGCAACTGATTTTCATTAATAAAAAGAAGATGATGGACTGAAACTTGCTATTTTGATTTCATTTCTGGTGCACCTTCCTTTTCGAAGTTTGTCAACCCAGATATGTGACTGGGGGTGAGTTTCTAAAAGGTTTTAGCCCTCTGTCCATCATATCCTTGTGTTTCCTTTGTTCGCCCTAAGTTGTCAGGGTATGCCCAGACGTGGGTCCTTTGCTCACTTTGCCACTGGATTTATGCAAGCCTGGCTGATGAGGGGCGTTACCCCGTAACCGGTCCCTGGATGCTTGTTTTCGGTTCAGGGAAGACCTGGTTTGGCAGTTCGGGCTGGACTGTTCCCATGAGGCACAGGATCATGGCTGATTTGCATATAGCTGGGTCTGAACTGAGGTGGCGAAATTAGCTAAAGAATCATGCTGGATTCAACCCAGATCTGTGACTGGGGGTGAGTGTCTGAAAAGTTTCAGCGCTCCGTCCATTATCACCTTGTGTTTGCTCTGTTAACACCTTCCATGCTCATGACAAGGTCAGCTCGTCATGCAGTGCACTGGAGCTGTGCTTATGACGAGTTGACCTTGTCATGAACAATGCAGATCTGGACCTTTCAGCACCGGAGGGGAAAACCCCTTAGCAGCCAAGAGATTAAGGGATGATGTCAGAACCGGATCAGAGTCATGATAGATGGAGGTCATGATAGATGGAGTCATGATGAGCGGCATCATAAGGTTTGTAGTCGGTGACAGCCTTTGCATTACGTTTGACAAGCTGCACCCTCATAGACATGGGTCATAAGGACACTTGCTCAATTTGTTTTGACTTACTGAACAACCACAACTATACTCTATTTTAAGCTTGCTTATTGAGATAAGACGCCTACTTCAGAGATCTGTGTATATGCAGCATGTTTCAGGATGTAATACTGGTAAAATAACTCATTAGGCAATGCACTTGCTGCAGAGACCTGTGTGCAATCTCTGGTCAAGTTTACGATTGCTTAAACTGTTTATGTACCTTATGAAGAGTATAGCGTTTAACATGTATGTCACAAATTTGCAATTTATGAAAGTTAGCTCAGAGGTTTAATGCTTTTGCTGAACTCATGTTATCCGCAGGTCACAAGTTACAAGCCTGCTGGCAGGTTTCATCTTAATCTTTTGTTGTTATTGTAAGGATGCACGGTTGGTAAACTCTTCGTTTGGATAGCAACAAACACTTTATAGTAATTGCTGTGTAAATAGACCTTTTATTAGTGTAGTTATACACACAAATAGACATAACCTTTCTTAGAGTATGCGTATGCCTATTTTTCATAAAGAGCTTGAAAAGTCAAAAAAGACTTTAACTTCTCTGTTTTCTTTCTCAGTAACTTGTGAAGTGACGCAATGAGTGCCGTTTATGCCTCAAATGAACATAAATCTGAGCTCTGCAGAGAGATATTCGATTATAGCTTTACTTCTTTTGACCTCCAACTGCTACTCGCCAAAATAAGTCAGAAGAAAGGAGTTACTGATTGAATTTTTAGTTGAGGCGTTTGTGCTGAGCCACAAGGTAAAGCCACCCCTGACTGCTGCTGCACACTGAGTGGTTGCTGTATTCCTGGTGTCTGCAAACTGCAACAGATCACAGTCCGGCCAAATTGTTGAGGCTAGTTTAGACGTTGGTCTTGGTCGAAACCGTAATCCAACTCTCTTAAACTGGATTCCAGCAATGCTTGTTAGTCTGTAGATCTGTGAGTACTAAAACATTTATTTTAACTGTTCGCTCAGTAGATAAAATGTATTGTCAGTCAAATCAAACAGTAACCAAATGCACATCTTTCAGTTTTTCAATTCACTTTGTTTCACGTCATGTTTCAAAAAAGTATGTCTTTACCTCTTTCTAGACGTCTGATGGATTGCCAGTGCATCTGAAGCGTGGAGTTCCAGATCGACTGCTGTATCGTACCACTATGGCTTTAACACTTGGCGGAGCCCTCTACTGCTTGGTAGCACTTTACATGGCCGCACAACCAAGAAACAAGAATTGAGTCAAGAACTGAAGTTGAGACATCTGGGCTTTGTGACAAATCTTTCCACAAAGCTACCTGTATTTATTTGAAATTGCCTCCATTTCTGTTTTCTTGTTGTTAAATATCATGTTTATCAGATGCAAATTACCTTCCAGGCATAAAGAGATATTTTACCAAGCACATTTATTGGCATTTATTTAAATCGTTCATGGATATTGCATTTGTCCAATTGTATTTATGGTTCTTAACCCCTTCACTGCGGCGGCTATTCCGCCGCAGTGCTAAGGGGGCGGGGCGGAAATGCGGCCGGGCGCATGCTGGTGACTGAACTGCTCCGTCACCAGCATCTGTTGCACTGTGCTTATGACGGAGCGGTTCCGTCATGGCCCCGCCCGCTCAATAGAACTCTCAGCGCAGGCGCGGAATTCGCGCTGCGCAGGAGCGTCGGGCGGGCCATGACGGAACCGCTCAGTCATCAGCACCACGCCACTGCAGCTGATGACGGAGCGGTTCCGTCATCCACATACAAAGGGTTAGTGATTGGTGGTTTCTCACCATTCGTGCTGCTGAGTTATGTGACATTAGCCTCATTAATGTTTTTGTGCTAGCAGTGGCTTTCAAAGACACTTATGAACATATGTTTTTCCTCAAGGTTTGTTACTTGTGCCTTACTTAGTCAAACCTCTTTATTTACAAAATGTTATATTCCAGTGCATTGTTTACTATAGCCTGTCAACTGGGTAGAGGTGGTAGACCGTGTAGTAGGTTCACTGTTTGAATTTTAAATGTCTGACTTCTGCCCTACTTTCTCAGCAGTCCGGGATGCAAGTCTGACCAAATCGGTGTGATTGATTCCCTATAGGTGGAATCCAGCTCAAACAACCTGAAAACCCAGCACCCAAAAGCTATACGGGTCCTCTCCAAGTCATTGATGGTGTTCATAGAGTTTGTGTGTTTACAGGGCCAACGGGAATCTGATGGCCTGTCTGATGCAGGTCTGGAAAAGAAGCCTTATGGTGCAAATTGCTGACAAAGGTACAGGCCATTGGATGGGCATTGTTGATGTCATTAATGCAGTTCCCAGAGCACTAATCTCCAATTCTCCAAGTTAACTCCCAACATCAGGGCTACCTCCTCATAGCCTCTTGGTGCTACATGGAATAGCAGAGTCGTGGTTGGTTAACCTCTCAGTAGGCTGGCTGAGAGTGTTATTCTGACAAACTGTACTGAACAGGGTTTATCTTGTTTAAGAAAGTGTAGGAACTGGCAAGATGTCCAGCCAACCAAAGGGCAGTTTTTTTTAACTAACACTGTTTCGATCAAGGCAGAACGCTTCTTCAGGACTCTTCTACTTTTGCACTGAATAAGAAAAGGTATGCCACAAATGGAATGTGAATTACATAATGGCTCCCTCAAGCAAGGTCTACCATTCTTTGATGATAATCAGCAGAGGCAAAGAAGTGGTGGTTTAGGAGTAGACGGTGAGTAATCACTGGTGCAAACTTGGAATCTTGATACAAGCAGAGTGAGCTTAGTCCAGGAAAATCCAGTCTGTTTCTTTAGCACTAGATTTTTTATAAATTTAATAATTCCCTGTTATTACTCCTGAAGTGTCAGGCAACTGCAAATAACAGTGAACTGTGTTCGATGGCTATACATGCAACACATTTTATTTTGTTATTACCACATCTACCTCAAATGAAACAACCCAAACTTTAGCCAGTGTGGTGGAGATGCTGAGCTCTATGCTTCACCTTGTTGACCACCGTGGGAGATGGAGAGGGGGGGGGGGGGTAGAGGGGGTGTGTTTGTGTCTGTGGGTGTGGGTGTGTCTCTCGTCCGCTAAATGGTAAAAGGGCTATAAAAAGTAAAACACCAATGTAAAGTCTCAGTTCACAGTTGATCAAGACCTAGGTGTAATGGGAGGCCATCTGCCACGGAGTGGAGTCCGAATTTACAAGGCAGGTCCCCTGTCAAAGTCTTTACCTACAGACTTAGTTTCCGTGATGCAGGGCAAGATCCAAGGCTGAAGTTGGCGTATGTCCCTAAAAGCCTGATTTCATAACCACAGAGGTCACTCGACTACAATAAGTTTGCCGCCCCGTTCCGGTTCAAGATTTTACCTCTAAATGTAATCCCTTTTCCTTATGAAAAGCCTCTAGCTGAGCTAGGCTAGAATCTGCTGCTGGGCATAGATTCAGAAGAACAGACACCTTCACTGCGAGGTCCTGCTGAAAACTGGGTTCATTGCGGCAAAAAGCTCCAAGTGGGACAAACCTGTTTTTTCTCCTTCTTATAGTGTGAATTCCTTCTGCAAGCTTCAGCACGTTATCTTGTTCCTCTGAATGTGGAAGGAATGAGTACACCCTACAACTTCCTGGAAAGTTCCTCCAGGTCACTCCTACGGCAGCATGTTCACAGAGCAGGTTTATGGTTCACAAACAAACTCCCAAAGCTGTTAAAAATATATGTACCTGACACACTGGACGTTCTATCCCAATGTGTTGGGTCATGTTTTTTGCTTTCCTGTTTAGGACTGGCAGGATTTACTTGGCAATCCCAAACAGAAGAAAACACTTTATGTGAACATGTAGCCTAAGGATGATCGATTGTCTTATGTTGGCAGCCAGATGTCCATGACCGTCTTCCCCCTTCTAAATAGAGCAGGAGAACCATGAGTTTGGCAGACACAGTACTTTGCCACGTTTGTGGATGATTACCCTACTCGCTAAAATCTAAATAACCCTGTTAGCCACTTTGAGGGCACTCTATTCCGAATCTGTAGTGTGCCTCTTTTATTTATTGTATATATTAAGCACTTCATTCCGTGAGCTTACAAAACACACAAAGTACTTTTTTCCTGGGCCATATATAGCTGCAGTGCGTTTGGACTGCAGGCCAGCTAGCTCACTAAGGAGCTTCTGGCATGTAACTCCCTTAGGATTTGTGCATTTCTTACACCATCTACCGGGACCTTACAGGAAAATAGACCAATAGGGTGAGAAAAAAAGGCAACTTATGCATGGATACACCGGAAAAATGCCCTGGTGTGTCTTGAGTCAATAGAATTCTTACAGAGAGGCATTTATTTTATTTATTTATTTATTTTTATTTTGAAAGTTTTATATAGCGTGAACAGGATCTTTGCAGATATCAGAGCGCTTTACACGGCTGGGAATGCCAGCAAGAGAGTGGGGTTACACATAAGCAGTACAGCAAATCAATAATACAAGTATAACAGTTAAATGTGTGCATAGATAGTCAGTGGCATCAATAATACAGGTAAGATACATATTCATAGAGTTCGAGCAGCGAGTTAAATGTGTGCGTAGATAGTTAGTAGCGACAATAATTCAGGTGAAATACATAGTCGCGGTGTTACTCCAACTCAAAATGGCTCAAGGTGAAATACATAGTCATAGAATTCGAACAAAGTAATACAGGTCAGAGTAGGGTCTTTACAAATCCAAGCTAATAGGTCAAGTGTATTTGGCCATAAAAATAGCTTTTACTTCTTTCTTAAAAAGTGTGAAGGAGGAGATGAGCCTGGTTTCAGGAGGGAGTGAGTTCCAGATCCTGGGTGCCATTCCTGAGAAAGAGCGTTTATAGGTTTTTACCTTCCGGAATCTTCGAGGTTTTAGCAGAAGATTGTCTGTGCCTCTAGTGTTTCTAGAGCCGCCAGAGATTGACAGCTTCTGAGTGAGGTATCTGGGAGAGCTCAGATGTAGAGCCTTGTGTGTCATGCAGGCGATTTTCAAATGTATTCTGGCTTCAAAAGGCAGCCAGTCCAGCGTTTTCAGATCAGGTGTGATGTGCGAGTGGTTTTTTGATCCAGTGATGAGTCTGGCTGCAGCGTTTAGAGAGGCTCTTAGGGGTGCAGTGCTGGTTAACGGGAGACCGCAGAGGGCGGTGCTGCCGTATTCAATTCGCGGGATTACTAAAGCTTGTACTGCAGTTTGGAAGTCTTTGGCTGGTAGGAAGGGTTTAAGTTTCCTCAGTGTATTGATTTGGAAGTTCGCTCCCTTAGTGGCTTTGCTGATATGCTGCTGCATGTTAAGGTTGGAGTCGAGGGTTATGCCTAAAGATTTCGCTGAGTCCACTATGATGGGTTGGACATTGAGTGCCGTTAACTGTTTAAGCCAGGTTTGCGTGATGGGGATCTTCGCGGGAGGTGCGATCAGCAGGAATTCTGTTTTCAGAACATTGAGTTTGAGATGATTATCAGCAAGCCAGGATTGGGTGCTTCTAATCGTAGAGTTCAGTAGTAAAATGTCGTTGGGGGATTGTAATTTGAGATATAGTTGGGTGTCATCTGCGTACATGTGAAAAAGTACATTGGATGCTTGAAGCAAGGTGGTGAGAGGTTCCATAACTAGGTTGAAGAGGGTTGGTGATAGGGAAGATCCTTGGGGGACGCCTAACGACACAGGTATTGGAGAGGACATCAGGTTGTTACTCTTGAATTTCTGCGACCTGTTGTGTAAAAAGGAGGTGAACCACTTGAGAACAGTCCCAGAAAGACCCATTCTTGTGCTCAGGAGATCGAGTAACTTCTCATGTTTGACAGTGTCGAATGCCGAAGAGAGATCAAGCAGGATGAGGAGGCAGGTATCACCTTGATCTAGGATTTTAAGGGCGTCGTCAATTATGTGAGTCATAGCAGTTTCAGTGCTGTGTCCTGCCTGGAAGCCTGATTGATGCGGGTTGAGGAGATCAAACAGGTCGATATGTTTAGTCAGTTGTAGTTGAACGCATTTTTCCAATAATTTGGCGAGAGTGGGAATATTGGTAATGGGACGGTAGTTGTTTAGGTCGGAAGGGTCGGCAGTAGGTTTCTTTAGCAAAGGTGTGACTTGTCCAACTTTGAGGGAGTCAGGGATGGTTCCTTCTTGGAGCGAGCTGTTGATGATTTTAGTCCAGAGAGGAAGGAGCAGTGGGATGAAATCTTTGACAGCGTTAGCAGGGAGGGGATCCGTGAGGTGATTGGAAGGTTTCAAGGTGTTGAGCAGTTTGCCTATTTCTTCTTCGGAGTAGGTTTCAAAGGTTGACCATGTTGCCTTGTTTTTAGGTTCGGTGGGTGTTGTGCAATTGAGTGTGTTGTAGAGTCTTGCGTCAGCGCGGAGATCATTCTTTATGTTGTCAGTTTTTTGGGTAAAGAAAGTGGCGAAGTCTTCACAGGAGGGTGCTTCGTGCAAGGTACTGAGAGGTTGGGGTTGTTCCTTGGCTTGTGTTGTGATTAACTCAAAGAGTTTTCTAGGGTGATTTTTTTGCTTGGTCGAGCTGGAGGCTGAAGAAGTTTGCTTTTGAGCGCTTTATTTTCCTGAAGTAGGCGTTTCTCTTTTTCTTCAGGGTTTTCAGGTGTAGTGCAGAGGGAGCTGTCCTCCAGGTGCGCTCTGCCAATCTCATGACTCGTCTATCTTCATTGAGACTCCCGTCGTACCATGGGTTGGAGATTTTAGCGGAGACTCTTTTTAGCTGCATGGGAGCAGCCTCATTAATTATTGAGGTCACGGCGCTAAGATAGTGGTCAGTCAGGGATTGGACATCTGTAACGCCAGTAGGGGGGGAGTAGGAGGTCGCGACTGTTTGGGGGTAAGGATGATGGGTTGAGTTTTTTCAGGTCTCTTTTCCAGACTTTAGTTCTGGTGGGTTGAACCGAGTTGAGTTTGACTTTTTCATTGATGTGAAATGTAACAATATGATGGTCTGACCAGTCACAGGGTTGAATAGTCTCAAGTTGAGTAGCGCCCTCTTTGGCGATGATAAGGTCGAGGATAGAGCCTTTCTCGTGGGTCGGGCTGTTACATAATTGTGTGAGGTCCAGTGCGCTAAGGAAGCTTTTAAGACTATTTACCACCGCATCGTTAAGATCGTTCCAATGGAGGTTGAAGTCGCCCAGGTATATTTGGGTGAGCTGTCGTCCTGCGTTGGTTGAAATCAGGTCCATCATTTGCTGGGCGAAGATGAGGTGGTCTCTGGGAGGGTGGTAAATGCTATGGAGAGAGCATATCGGTTTGCCATCACTGATGATATCGAGGCAGATGTATTCGTAGGAAGTTGGGGAGGGTAGGGACGGCACGGAAACTGTCAGTACAGAAAGGCTGTTCCTGTATATGCATGCGATTCCGCCACCTATCTTGCCAGACCTGTCAAGCCTAATGATGTGGTAGTTAGGGGGAACCAGAATGTCCATTATAGGTGTAGAGGATTCGGTTAACCAGGTTTCAGTCAGGATGATAAGGTCAAGGTCCAGTCTTAGGATGAGATCAGCGATGGTGGAGGAGTGTTTAGAAGCCGATCTGCAGTTTAGGAGAGTGCATTTGAGATGGGGTGTGTCTGGAGAGGATGAGGGTACTAGAGAGAGGGGAACTTTTCTAAGGTTATTTGGGACGGATGTTCTGTTGTTGAGAGTGGAGGATCTACGGGGTTTTGAGTGTATTGTGGGGATGGGGAAGTGCGAGGTAGATGTGAGGTTTAGGGGAGCTTGGTCGTAGGAGCGGAGGAGGGAGAGGGTGTCGAGGTCCGAGAGAGGGTTGCATGTACGACGGGGGCGGTTGTTGCGATTGTGGGCGGGGATCGCAGTCCAGTGAGTGCGGCGGTTGTGCTTGTTGCGATTGTGGGCATGGATCGCGGTCCGGTGTGAGGGACGTGGCTTAGGAGCGTCGTCGGGACGGGAGGGTAGCAGGTCGAGAGGGGGGGTGGTGGTGCGTGCGGCGAATCTAGGGGGTGTGGTGAGCAACTCTTTGATGGTGTGCATGTCTTCCTTGATGGTGTGAATTTCTTTTTTGAGTTGTAGGAGGAAGGACATAATCTTGTCTAGCGTGGGATGAGTATTAGTGCTGAGGGTGGAAGTCATGGTTGGGTGGATGACCTGGGACTTAGCGTGCGGGTGAGGGGGAGGGTTAGTGTTCATGCAGGGCTCCGTGTTGTCGTCGTGCGGGTTGGTGTTAGGGGGAGGGTTAGTGTTCATGCAAGGCTCCGTGTTGTCGTGCGGGTTGGTGTTAGGGAGAGAGGGTACGGGGTCGATGGGAGTGGGTGAAGTATGGAGGAGGTTGGAGGCGTGGAGGCGAGGATTCATGGCAGGCGGAGAGAGCGGGGTGGAAGTGGAGTGTATGATGGTGGTGAAAGGGGAGCCTGAAGGGAAGTGAGGGCTGAGAGTGGGGGGGGGGGTTGAGGTTGGAGATGGTCCTGTCGTGGGGCGGGGGAGTTAAGATGGTAGATGTGGTGTGCTCTGCATGATTAGTTAGCGTGTGGAAGTGGGGGCTGAGAGAGGGGGGGGGGACAGGGTGTGGGATTTGTCGCTATGTGTGGCGATCTGGTGCTGAACTAGGTTAGAGGGGTCGTGGGCGGGGTCTATGGTGTCAGGGGGGAGAGGATGGGTGTGAGTATTATGAGAGGGGGTCACCGGGGTAGGAGTGTGGGGTCGGCTAGTGTGTGATGGGAGGTTATTTATGTCTGTGATTGCGGGGTGTGGGGTGGTTGCAGCAGGTGGGTGAGTGACTGGTGTGTTGGGGGAGGAGGTGAGGTGCATGTCGTTCTGGTGCTGAGCTAAGTAACAAGAGTTGTCGGTGGGGGCTCTGAGGTCTGGGGTGATAATACTGGAGGGGATGTGAATGGAGGTCCGATGGTTGGAGAGGTTCTCTTTGAAAGTGGGGAACAGGTTGTCTAGTAGTTCCAGGTTCCTGTCTGTGGATTGAATTAGGACAATCCCGTTATTGTAGATAGTAATAGTGGTTCTGCCTAGGAAGAGTTGAGAGGGTGTGATGGAGAGAGTTAAGCAGTGTGCGGATTTCCTGGTGGTGGAGACAGTGAGTAGGGTGAGGAACGTTTCTCTCCATTGAGCTCTGCGTGAGGTGTGGAAGATGATATCAATGTTAAGGGATCCATTGACTGGTGAGAAGTAGGTGTCAACAAAGGGGATTTCAGGGTGAGACCTCAGGAAGTTGTGTTTAAAGCGTTTAGCGGCTTTTTTGGTGAGTGCGGATGGGTAGTTGATTTTATATGTGTGCTTGCCGATGGGCTCCATGCTGGGATGGCGGTATATGTGTAGGTGAGGGTGGCGGCAAAGGTGGGTGTGGGAGGGTAGATGATAGTGTGACACGTGCGCAAATAACAGTGCAGACAGTAGGTTACATGGTACACAAGTGACCTTAGTGAGTAACAAAAATAGCCAACATATAGGGGTAACAATCTGAGTAAAGCCCTATGCTGACAGTAAATTGCGTGGTACACGAATGCCACTAGTGAGTAACAAGATAGTCAAAATAATCAGGATAAAGATAAAGAGGTAGCAATCTGTGCCAACCAAAAATAAACAGTGTGAATGGGTGTAGCTTACACAGTGTACACTAATGAATGAAGAAATGTGAGGTAGCAGACGGTACAGCTTACACAATGTAACGAAATATACAAAAATATAAAAATATAAATGGTGTCAAACGGTGCAAATCGAGCAATATTAATACTAGTTATTCGCCAGAACAGTTTGAGGTAGCGCTCGGTACATATAAAAAATATAAAAATATAAATGGTGTCAAACGGTGCATATCGAGCAATATTAATACTAGTTGTTCGCCAGGACAATTTGAGGTAGCGCTCGGTACATTGACAGTGAAGAAAAGTGAGAAATGTGCAAGTTTACAAAAACGAAAATGTACACAATACAGAGAGGTATAATGTTGCACTAAATGCAGGCACTTAGTCACACGAGTGTTTAAATACACAAGCTGATTGTAAGTAGCAAAGTACACAAGCTGATTGTAAGTAGCAAAGTACAAGATACAAGTTGAGGTAGAAGACTGCAAAAATAGGCAGGCCCTTATGAGATTAGCAGTCCGTAAATTACATGAGAGAAAAGTGATAAGTGGGTGTAAGTTGCAGCATTGTGCAAAGTAGTGCAGAGTATACTTGGAGGAGTAGTTTTGATAAAATATCGACCTACACTATATGGGGTAGCAGTCGGTGAATTACAGGAGATAAGAGTGAGAAATGGGTGCAGGTTGCAGAATTGTGTAGAGTAGTGCAGAGTACAATTAATGTAAAGTAATGTAATGTAAACATATAATATAAAATAACATAGTATAGTAACCTATAGTACCACTGTAGAAAGGCAGACACTCAGTCCTGAGGAATGACTAGTCCATGATGGTCGTAAATAAAATACCACTGTAAGCATATAATATCATAACATATAGTATAGTAACATATAATACCACTGTAGAAAGGCAGACACTCAGTCCTGAGGAATGACTAGTCCATGGAGGTCGCCCAGGATAGACAGTCTACACTTCATCACACGAGTGTTTAAATACTCAATGTAAGTAAAAATGTACAATATACAGGTAGAGGCATAATACTGCAAAATTAGGCAGGCATTTAATCACACGTCGGATTGAAAACAGAGCTATGTAAAGTGCGCTGTCTAGAAAGGCCAGGTCTTAGGGAATGACCAGATAGTGAGAATGACTAGTCCATGATGGCCGCCACAGAGAGAGAGGAACCAGTCTAAAATGGCCGTCCAATAGGCAAGATGGAGACGGTAGTCCTCTGTCTGTTGTGGTGGTTTGAGAACAGGGAAGTACAGATCAGTTTCTATTTGAGTCGGCCCTGTTCCTGGGAGGGAGTCTTATCTCTGTACTGGAGGACTTGTGTGGGGGAGTTAGGTTGAGGAGCCTCGTGAGCACCCGAGGTAAAGGAGGGGATTTATTACTACAGTTTTATGACCCCGGCCATTTTGAACAAAGGAGGATTTTCAAGTATGTGGGGTGGGGTGAATAAATACCTTCCTTGTGTGCTCTGCTCATCAAGTGCACCGATGTTGATAGCGAGGTTATTCAAGCCAGTGAACACAGCTGCCTTGTGCATCTATAGGTTGCTGGACAATGTTCGTGTATGTGAATGGTTCGAGCATCAGCACTCCCCATCTCCTCAATGAATGCTGCAGTGTGCTATCCGATGACTGTCTTCCCCATCTTGCCGTTCCCCTGTGCATCTCCTTCCACCCCAGAGCTCATCCAGGTACCCCCCCCCCCCCCGAGCGACGTCACCTCAGCTCCCGGCGTGGCAAGGGCCGGCTCCAGCCGACCTCCGTCCCATTGATCCAGCCTGCCTCAGGGCTCCTTTCCGCTAGTATGGCGGACCTCCGACCCACTGCCTCAGGGCTCCTCTCCGCTAGCTCCTCGGGCGGCGGCGCCACTCCTCAGATCGCCCCCAGCACTCAGCCTCTCCCGGCCCTCCGATGACGCCGTGACTCCCTGCTGCGGGTCCGGCGGCTCTGCTCCTCTGATCACAGCAACCAGTGTACCAGTGTACCCGCCCGAGTCACTGCCGTGGAACGGGCGGTGGGGTGGGGGGGGCTCTCAGCCCCCGATGCCGCCGCAGATATTATATTGATATTATATAACCCCTGATGCAGCCCCCGATGCCGCCGTGAGTCCTGTGAAGCCGCTCCGGTGGTAACAAGCAGACCCCCGCGGCCAGGCGCTCTCCCGCAGACAGCACAGGGCTCGCGAATCCAAGTGATCCCCGACGTAGGCAGCTCCAGCGATGTCCAGCTGTGCGCAGCTCCTCAGAGGTCCGGTGCAGAACGGACGCCTTCCTTCGACCTTAGGACAGTCTCGGACTCCAGCATCTCCAGAGACCAGCACCTCCAACGTCCAGCACCAGAGCGGCAGTCGTCCTCTCAGCAGCCGATCTCGAGGCTGTCCAGCTGTGCGCAGCTCCTCAGAGGTCCGGTGCAGAACGGGCGCCTTCCTTCGACCTTAGGACGGTCTCGGACTCCAGCATCTCCAGAGACCAGCACCTCCAACGTCCAGCACCAGAGCGGCAGTCGTCCTCTCAGCAGCCGATCTCGAGGCAGCTCGTGGGATGTCCAGCGCCCGGGCAGCAGCCGTCCCCAGACCAGGTGTTAAAATTAGCTTTTGCATCCAATTACTTGATCCAGTTACTCTTTGTTGAATCCTCGAAGATGCGGGTGCTAACGGGGATTAAATCCAGAATTGGAACCCCACGCACTCGGAGCTCTGATCAGGAGCTCCCACCTGGCGGCCATGTTTGCACGTGAGGTTTGCACGTGAGGCATTGGTGCCACATGGGCTAGCAGTCTTTTCTGGTAGCCCCTGGCCTCATTTAGGCCTATTGGTCAGTGTGATGCTGTCACAAACTGCTCTGAAAAAGTTAGGGTCGAAAGTTTCAAGACACAACAGCACTTTATTTCTCTACTCTGGTAGGCTGGAATTCTTCAGTGAAAGACAGGAATCTCGTCTCTTCCTTTCCATTCAGAATATATTCTTTCATTGGGGGTAGTTGGGTTTTTAAAGGGTACATTTGTGACTGTGGGATTCAAATTTACAGCAGTGACACATTTCCCTTGCTGATAGCACCTTTATGCACAAAAATTTACTCGGAGCCCCGTGCACCCAAAAAAAAACCAGCTGGCAATTCTCTATATCTGTTTTCTGAAGTTCTATTCTGGTCCCTAGTCTGTCCACAGCAGCCCATTAAGCTTCGAAGGAAAGCTTTCCACAGCACCCATTGCATTCAGGCCTTCTGTAGTGCTTGGCTGAGATGACACCTCTTTTGCGTTGTTGAGTTGCTGCAGGAGTCCACAGACACCCACTTGTCCATTTTTCAGTATCCTGGGACCAGTTTCTGTGAATTCGGTTTGATGACTAAAATTGTTCAAACGTTAGAAAAGAAGTTTATAAAGCAGTTGAAGCGTCATGCTGCATGGCGCCTGGAGAACAAGCATTTCTAAAAACTACATGTCACATTTTAAAGTGCAGGTTGAAAAGGTGTGCTGACAGTTTACTTATGAGATTGACAGATGGGCAATTTAAAAAACACCTCTGCATTCAAACTGAGGCGAATTGTCTGTGCTTTTTTTAAGAAACTGCAACTAGGTCAGCAGTTAAAATATCAGATGGCCAAACCAAAAAATGGCGCCGGCGCAAATAATAGTAAGAAGATGGGTTTATTCATTGGGTGTTCCTTGAGCGAGTCTCTCATGTCACCATAAACCTAAATTTTGTCTTTTACTAATTCAGTACAAGACTCATGTCATAAACAAAAAAAGTATAGAAAGTAAGGGCTTTAGGTCAGTCGTGTCTAGTGATCATTACTGAAAGGGTGCTTTCTCTTTACAGTCATGCTGCTCTATGGTTGTACTGTTTCATGTAGGTTAGGATGAGCATGATTCCACAAGGAGCAATGCATGTCTGCACTTGCCTCACTGAAAGTGTTGTGGTTGCTGGCTTTTTGGTGGCAGAAATGGGAGTGATCTTGTGAAGCAGTTGCTACACAATTGGTAGGTCCACGAAGTTGGAGCCTATGAGGGATGTCACATAATTGAGAGCAATATTCATCAGTATAGTCTGCCTAGAGACCCCCATTGGTTTGTTGGAGCAAGCCCCTCTAATAAGATGGCTTCAGCATTAGCATGACTCAGCAGTGTGTAGCACTCGTGGGTAAACGTCGAAGAGTCACAGCAGAGGTGAAGGAGAATAAGCATCGACATTTGTGTGATGAGTGCACTGTTTACAATAAACAGCTATGCTCTGAAATGTGCCTTGAAGCTTGGCTGCATGTGTGGATTGGGTAGACAGGAAGTCTATTACTGTTTCTCTTGTTCAGAAGGGAGCAATGCCTGTCTCAAAAGGGCCTGCATGGCAGCTGTTTGCTAAAGGGAGAAATGACCGAGCTGATGGTGATACGAATTCCCTTAGCTATAATGTCAGTCTGAGGTGGCATGGCACGTTGTCACCACTTTGAGGTGGTGGCAGTCATAGCCAAGTGGGTTCCCCTTGCAATCTGATTGGATTCTTTAGTGAGCTATTTGCTTTTGTTTCACTAATCCCCCACCATCTTTTTGCACCACCAGTCCCTCTTTGGTGACACTGTCCGCCTCCTGCATCCAGGAATATATTGGTATTCTGTTGCAAGGCTTGAACCATTTGTCCTTTCTTCTGTTAAGACTTCTAGGCTGTCAAATCACGTTAGCACATAAAAGTAAAAGCAAGTTCTATGAGGAACTAAAATCTTGTCATTTCTCACTGTAGTGTTATTCCTCTGTCCCAGAGGCCAATTATTACATTTTGCAAGATTGTAGAGCTAAGTCCGGTCTAAGTTTATAGTCTTTCTCATCTAGCTCCTCCGAAAGCCAGATTTCTCTGGCCCCTTTACAATCAAAGCAAAATGCACATGAGAGAGACCCTCCGGTGCCAACTAAGGTGGCAGTAAATTTGTAATAATTTGGCATGAGGAATAGTTTTACACCCAAGTACTACCTAGAGTAAGGTACAGAGCAATAGTTAACAAAGTTCTCCTACTCCAGTTGCAATATTGTTGATATTATTGATACCCCTAGGGCATGACAGATATGTGGTAAATGGTTTGATAGTCATTCTCATCTCTTGAAATCCTGTAGCCGCATTACTGTATAGAAGATCTCTTTATGGCTGAACCAGAATGTGATTTTAAAGAAAATTGTTCCGGTCTTAAAACCGCCCTTGATGAAAGCACAGAGTGAATGCAGAAAGTTGTGCACATTGTAGGTGCATGATTCCAGTTTAACCTGCAGGAAAGCACATGTACGGTAGTCTGAAGTATAATTTATAAGGAATGCAGAAAGACTAGTCTTCGTAAGGTGGGCTGCAGTGATGTCCAGGGAGCACAGAGGTAAACTAAAGTCCTTGCACTGTGTTCAAATTCTTCTCAGGATCGCTCAAAGAGGGAGTGGAGAAGCGGATGGGTTGATTCAGCTTCCCAGTAGTATCATAATTATCAAAAAGAAAGTCTAGTGTGTCACTCTAAAAAGTCCCAAAGTCTATCTAGAAAAGGTTATCATTAACTTTTCTAAAATAACTTTCACCCACTGATCAGTAGAGTTTCATGCTTCATCATAGAACCAACTAGTCCTCCTCTCCAGTCCCTTAACTGGTCTTGGTTAGCTGAGTCATAAGTCAGAAGTAGACATTTTGTAGAAAGGCATGGGGAATTATTCAGGTAATGGCAGTACTGCTGACTGCAATAGTTTTACAAGGCCAGTTGAATTGCACGTCAGTAATAAGCTCAGTGTCTTTCTATCTCTTCCTCTCGCACAACTTATGTTTAATTTCACTACACTGTCTGCTCATCTGGCTTCCAGCCAGGGAGCAAAGTAAGGGATGGGTGTTAGACCCGACAGCCTTATGGGTGGCCCCCCCCAAACCCCTCCCCCCCCCCCCTCAACATTTTGACTTCCTCCTCTACTTTTCCTGACTTTGTTTTTGCTGGTATTAGGACTTTGCACACTTTACCACTGCTAACCAATGCTAAAGCGATTGTGCTCTCCCCTAAACATGGTAATGTTGGTTCCTCACCAATCGGCATATTTAATTTACTAATAAGTCTCTAGTAAAGCGCACTACATGTTGTGCCTAGGGTCTGTAAATTAAATGCTGTCAGTGGGCCTGCAGCACTGCTTGTGCCACCCACTTAAGTAACCCTTTAACCGTATCTCAGGCCTTCCATTGCTGAGCCTGTGTGTGCAGTTTCCACTACCATTTTGAGCTGTCAAAATGAACCTCTTCCCTGGCCCAAACCTTCCATTTTTATACATGTAAGTCACCCCTCAGGTAGCCTAGTACAACCCAGAAGGCTGGGGTTCAATGTACTCAAAAGGAAGGACATGTACATTTGTTTTACATGTCCTGATAGGGAAAAACTCAGACATTCTTCCCTATTGCAAGGCCTATCTCTCCCATAGGATACCAAGAGGATTACTACATTTTAGTAGTGTATTTTTTGCAATTGTAAAGATCTAAAACCTCCAAGTCTGGTGTCTTCGGAATCCTAGTCTAAAATCCTAACTTGTGGTGTAGTTAGATTTTGAAATTACAATTCAGAAAGTGCCCCTTTTAAAAAGTTGTAATTTTCTTACTTTAGCTATTTGGTGCCTTCTGCCTCTCTCTGATTTCATGTCTGGGGTAGATGACAGCTGGGCCCAGACAGCTACACACAATCGAAGGTTAGGTGTGACTTGATGGACCATCCTGGCACGATGGAAGCGTGGAGCCGGCCCAGCCTCACTTATTCCTGAATAGGCTGTGTCCTGTCCACACACAATACCTGCAAACCCTCCCACCCTGCAGTGACTCTAGAGGAAGGGCAGAACCTCTGTGCACTTTAAAGGCTGTTCTTCGAAGTCTCCCCCACTTTGAAGATACAACTGGTAATAAGTACTGAATCTCTTTTACCACCACTTCAGTACACTTCTGGACCTTAGAAAGGCACACTCTGCTGCACTGCTGTTTTACTGAACACCTGCCTTGCTTTGCTGACCTGCTGCCCTCTTGCCTGAGTGAGGGGACTGGGCCTGCATCACTTAAACCCGGAGTCACTCCAAGGACTAGATGACTGGCCTCCTGATTTGAAGTGTCAGGAACATGAAAAACCTCCAACCAACCACCTTCTGCACCTAGACTCTGCCATCTATGGCTCTACCATGCCAAGTGCTGCCATCCCAGTCTTGGAACATTGGAAGTGGGCTTAAGGTCTTGCTCCAGCGGAACTGACACATCCTCTGCTGAGCGCCACATCCCCGAGCAGAACTAACACATCTGCTCTGCTGAGCAACGCATCTTTGAGCAGAACCAACGCATCGTCGGTGCAGTCATAGGAGACTGTAGTCACAGGATTGCAGGATGCCAGGTGTTAGTTGTGGTTATTATACACAGGGTGACCCAAAGAAAGTCCTAGGACCTGGGTATTGAGTGTTATAGATAAAGTGGTCCTAGACGTTAACTCTACACAGAATTATTGATACTATTTTATACAACTTAATTCAATTCTTATTCCACATGCGATTGAATCCTGCAATGAAGAATTTTGGAGACAAAAAGGGAGAAAACAATAGCCCAAAGATAAACAGATGTCCAACTCACACAAAATGTTTTTAGATGTCTTAAAAGTAGAGGAAAAGACTCTACTATTTATTTTAAATAAAATTCCTCATCATGATACAATATACAAATATACAAATTTGGAAAAGCAAGGGGTTACCAAAAGATAAAGTGCATAGAGTGAGAAATTGGTGCTCGTGTGGGATAGAAAATGACCAAGATGGTCAAAAGACGGTAAATTCCAAATATTTCTTGAGTCCAAGGTTAAAAAATCCTTGGAGAGATTCTGGAGGAGCCTGCCCTCAATGTTTATATCGCAAAAAATGTCATTCTTTCTCGCTATATTACGGCGAACAATTCATCCGTTGCTCTTATTTTCCAAGGGAGTGGGGGACAGGGGTACAGAAGATGCAGGCTCCAGGTAGGGGAAGGATTGTCGACGTTTCGACCCAAGGATAAGAAGGGCAGTTGATATCCTCATGTATGGGTCTGACACCCTTTAATGGTGTGCCATGTGCGAAAAATCAATGGGTTTTTTGAAAGCCGTCCAAACGTGCTCTCGGGTACCTCGCTGTCAATGGCGGCGGGTGGGTATTGATTAGTTTGTCAAACAGTTATACACGCTGTGTCTCCTATGTCGGACTGCACGGGCTGTCAGTGGGGCTCTGTCTGCTGACGACTGAAAATAAGAGCAACGGATGAATTGTTTGCCGTAATATAGCGAGAAAGAATGACATTTTTTGCGATATAAACATTGAGGGCAGGCTCCTCCAGAATCTCTCCAAGGATTATTTAACCTTGGACTCAAGAAATATTTGGAATTTACCGTCTTTTGACCATCTTGGTCCTTTTCTATCCCACATGAGCACCAATTTCTCACTCTATGCACTTTACCTTTTGGTAACCCCTTGCTTTTCCAAATTTCCATGTCCGGGGATGTTTCAGGTGTGCATATTTATTTTCAGAGCTTTGCAGAAACGTGATGCACTGCATGTTATTTAATACAGTAGAAAAAAGGCATGCCCCACTTCGAAGTGATTTATCTCACCCTAGTGGTGTAAACATGTCTCTAAGATTAACCTCATCCATGCTCGTGACGGAACCGTTCCTTCATGAGCCACGAGTGGGCTGTGCTGGTAATGGAATGGTGGATTCCGCGCCTGCGCTGACGTTCTAAAGAACGGGCGGGGCCGTGACGGAGCCGATCCGTCACAAGCACAGCTCACCTGCGAGCCGTGACGGAGCGGCTCCGTCACAACCACGGAACCGCCGCGCGGCCGCCCCACCCCCTTAGCGCTGTGGCGGAAAAGCCTCCGCAGCGAAGGGGTTATAGGCCCTTATAACTACCTCAAGAATGTGGGTGTTTCATTTTACTAATCTATGGAAAGCTATCCAAATTCCATGGCAGAAGGTGTCTTTTCAGTGGTAAATGCCCACCTTTATACCTTTTGACTTAAAATTGTGGGCCTTGTGAAGTTTATAAGAGGGGAACAAACCAAAGTTCCTAAAATTAGTAGGTTATCATCCAAAATTGATTTAAATTGTGACTACAATCCGTTTTCCTTTTAAATGTTTAGGAATTTTGGTTTGTTCCCCTCTTAAAAACTAAATTTCATCAGTTATAGTTCTCTCCAGTAACTAGAACTGATGCCCCAAGATAACTATAACTCATGCACAGTTTTTTCATCAATATTTTATTGTAAATGTTGCAGTGATATCAGTGATGTCATAGAAGTATCCATGAGTGATGTAAAATGTGGGGCAATTGTCAGTTCATGACGAGGCCACTAGTTATATTTACATGAGATAACTAGAACTGGTGAATGTCAGTGGTTTTTGCATGTTTAAAACGTTACATTGTCATTGAAATTTTAACCTAACTATAATGTTACTTAATACTTCAAAAATAAAAAAATTTGAGTGTTTTTTTTTAGCAAAATAATATTTGGATAGCATACGTAAATCCAACCCAACCCACAACCACTACCCCACACAGCCTTCAGTTTAGCCTGTCCCTGGCAGAGTAGGCCCCCGGGGCCTTTTATGGCTCGGGAAGGGGGGCTGCATGGCCCCTTAACCACCCTCTCTTTTAAGTGGAATTCCGCGCCGGGGGCATGGTTTCTCAAGGGGCTTGTGCCCCTTCTCCTAAAGAAATATTTAGCACATTTTGCTTATGAAATGTTTTTGCCACCATGTGAGGTCCCTCTAGGACCCCACCAACAGGTTTAGGACTCCGTACTAAGGGCCTGATTACCAGATTGGCAGTCTTCCAACCAACATACTCGCGGTTGCAGTCCACTGTCTGCTGTATTACGACTTTAAAAGTCGTTGCAATGGAGGACCACCGGCTGCACCAGGAAACGGTTGTTCCCTGGCGAATTTGCGCCACAATGTAAGCTGCTCAATGGGTCTGGCGCAGTTCTGCTGAGCATATTGTAAGTTCCTCCACCGCCTGCCATTTCTTCGCAGGAAAACTGCAATGAAAAGTCTGGTGGTGCAGGAAAAAAATGGGATCCTACAGGGCTCCATGCCTCCCCCCCCCCTACCACATCCATGGGGATACAACATCTGCTCCCCTGTCGGTATACCCGCCACCGTTCATGCTGTGCTGGAACGTTTTTGTCCTTGTCATTGCGGTGCCTGGTTTCCAGCACCGCCATAGGGAAGGTGAAGGACTGTCCGATGTACACAAGTTCAACTCGTAATTCGGCGGGTGGTCCTAAAGCGGGGTTGGCGCAGCTGTGCCGTCGGGGAGCCGGTGCAACTGCACCAACGTCGTAATCAGGCCCCAAGTCTTGAGTCCAAGATGACTTTCTCCACATCCTGGTTGATGTGATGGCAGCCAATCAAATTTCAACTTGAGATCTGTCCGGTGCATTGGTCCTCTGCAGCATGATATATACAATGTGCTTGAGTATTAATTGCTTAAAAACTACTGAACAGATTTACACCAAATGAAAAAGCGCTCTTTCTGGAGCAAGCTCAAGCTTTCTGCAAAATTTGGTCTAAATCTGTTCACTGGTTTGGGCTGTAGCTGTGTCTAAAGTTCCTATGGAAAAATGAAAGTGGAAAACGTGTTTTTTTTCGCCACCCTGCCCTTTTTTTCTCACCCTTGCTTGACGGATCATCCCAAAACTTGCATAAACTAGACAAAAAGTAGCAATGCCCGCTGTTAGATCTGAGGGTCTCTAGTTGGCACCGGTATTCACCTTTGTCCAAATAAGGACCCTTATTTCTAAGTCAGGATAAAGGGATTACATTCCTTAATAACCGCTGCTCACCCCCTTGGTAGCTTGGCACGAGCAGACGGGCTTAGCTCAGAGGCAGTGTGTTAAGCATTTACACAGTAATACAATCAAAACACTACAGATGGCCACAACACAGGTTTTTATAAAAATGAGTAGTCTTTATATAGACTTAAACACAAGACCAAAAACGACAAAAATCCACAATACTATACTTAAGGTTACTTAAAAGATGATTCAAGTTGCTTGGTAAATGCGACAAAGTTCTCAACAAAGTACCTGAATGCAATACGCAAAGTAAACAAAAGGCCGAAAAAGGGGAGATGCGTTGGTCCGTGATCCGGGGGAACGGTTGCGTCCTGCCTCAATACTTGCACAGAGTAAGGGACTCGTGAGCCTTACCGGAGCGGAGGTGATGCATAGATTCTCGGCTTGCAGGCCAGTTGCGGTGCGCATGATGGCGCCTTGATGCGATGATCTGGTTGCGATGCGAGATGGCGCCCTTGATGCAGCGATGCGATGACGCCCTGGATGCAGCGATGCGATGACACCCTGGCAGCATTGCGACGACTCTGTGCTTTGGAGCCGCGACAAGCTTCTCCGATGATGCGATGGCGAAGCTCTCAATGGCGTCACGCTTCTCTGGTGCTGCGACAGCAGGCAGCTTTTATGAACACGCGCTTCCAGGGAGATGCGACGAAGGCTCACTTCTCCGGCGTTGCAATGATTTCAGCTGCGGCGGCGACATGCTTCTTATCGATGCGTTGCGTTTCCAGCTCCCAGCGGCACGCAAGTGACTGGAGTCAGAATTCCAAGCAAGGAAATTCAGGAGGGAGCTGGAGGTGAAGTCTTATGGCCCTGAGACTTCAGCAGAAGGCAAGCACAGCTCCAGCCCTTGGAGAATATTCTGTAGATAAAAGTCCTTACAAAGTTCCTTCTCCTTTCCCTTGGCAATAGAGCAACCACTGTAGGCCAACCCAGCAAACAGCACACTGGCAGAGGGGCAGTCCAAACTCCTGCAGCTTCCTTGGTTCCTCTCCTTGGCAGAAAGGTTTCTTGTCCAGAAGTAATCTAATCTCTTGGGATCAGGGTCCCAATACTTATACCCCAAAATCCTTTGTTCTCTGAAGGCAGAGAGGCCTCTGCCTAGTCCAAATCAGTTCCTGATCACTTTGTTTACATGTCTCTCTTCTTCCTTTTCACTTTGCAGGACAGAGACATCCGACGCCCCACAGGAGGTGGAGCCAGCACAGGGGAGGGAAGATACAGCTCTGGAGCACTCTGTTGACATTATTCCTCCTCTCCTTTCACAGTGCAGGGCAGAGACATCAGACAAGCCACAGGATTTGGAGCCAGCATTGTAGAGGGAAGGCCCAGCCCTATTCAGGTCCCAGGTGCAACTCCTCCCTCCTATCTAGATGCAGATCTCTCTATTCACCACCGGGCTGCCCCATCCTGTCTCCTGGAATCCCCCAGCCCGTCACTCACAAACCCAGACAAGGAATACACAACCCAGCAGAGGCAGGCTCAAATGGTTAGGCAAGCAAATACCTACTTTCTAAAAGTGGTATTTGCAAACACAGAATATTAAAATAAACTTTACTAAAATATGTATTTAATTATTCTGAGTTCAGGCATACTAAATTCGAATTGCTACCGTGTTCCCTGAGCCAGTTAGGATTATAAGAATGTAATAATCTAACTGCCCATTCTGGCCTATAAGAACAGGTAGCCTTCAATAGTGAAAAACGAAAATGGCAGTAATTCGCTATTAGAACATGCTACACACATCAGATCATGTCCTACCTTATGCTTACAATGCATCCTGACCTTGGGCCTACCATAGGGGTGTCTAATCTGAAGCAAAGGGAATGTTTAGGGACTGTCAAGTGGGTGCACTTGGCCAAGTCGACTTGGCAGTGCTAGACTGCACACAGGCCTTGCAATGACAGGCCTTGCAATGACAGGCCTGAGACACACTTTGCAAGCTGCTTCTGTGGGTGGCACAACCAGTGCTGCAAGCCCACCAGCAGCATTTGATTTACAAGCCCTGGGCACACATGGTGCACTATACTAGGGGCTAACAGATAAATCAAATAACCCAATCATTGAATCAATACATCAAGTTAACATAAGGAGCACTTGCATTGTGGCCCTGATTAGCAGGGGCACAGTGCCCAAAGCATAAATCCAGCAAAAACATATCAAAACAGAGGAGGTAATCTGTCAAAATGGAATGGAGACTCACACCAAGGATGCCAGGTCTAACACCCGCATTAAGAGTTTTTACTTTTTTTTGGTTGAGCATGCCATAGTATAATGGCAGTGTTGAGTGAAAGGTGGTATGTGGGAGGAGAAAGAAGGCAGCGATTGAATTGAATGGAGTGCATCACTGTGCCTTGAACTCCGCTGATAAGGGAGAGACACCCAAAGGGCTAAAATCAGTTAATTCAGAGTTGGCTGAGAAACATACCTTTTCGTCATGGAACGGAAAGTAAATGAGAGGTAGACCCTCAGTTTGTTTTATCTCATGTGGTGACCAAGATTCCCCTTGCTTACAGTAACATGTGGGAGCAAATCTCATACTTGAGAGCTTGCAGATCATGTGAGGCTTTTACATGTGTTAGGCTGGTGCTTGAAGGAAACAATCGATCATTGTGTCCCAAAGTGATTAAAGCTAGTATATCAATTAGACGAGTCCTTTATTAAAATAGGGTGTGCCTTTCATATACACAGATCTGTGTAAAATGTACTCTGGATGTTTTCCAATTGAGGAAGCTGTATAGGCCTCTCAAGTTGTTGGCCAAACCCTTTTATTCCCTTACAATGAAAGATGTTTGCAATGTTTATGCGTTTTCTTTCAATTGGGGAATGTGGGGTTAGGAAACCCTTGCAGGCATAGTGTAGTGTAGTGTGAGTGAATGTTGGTATGCCCTTAGCCTTGACTGGAAATCTTGGCATTGCCTGCATTCATAGGAACAACCTCTCTGTGAACCGCCCTAACTCCCCGGTATTCTCTTCATGTGAATACCTATGCCTTGACATCTCGAGCAGTAATAAACCAATATGCTCACTCCATTCTTCCTACCATCCTCCACGCAACAACCCTACCTTCATCGAGCACATCATGGAGATTTTAGCTACAAATGTTGGTCAACAGATTACCCAGATCTTCCTTGGGGACTTCAACCTCCACTGGAACGATTTAAATGACCCAGAGGTCAATAGCCTCAAAGCTTTCCTGTCCGATCTCAACCTGTCTCAAATCTGTGATAGCCCCACCCATGATAAAGGATCAACACTAGATCTAGTGATCTCCAAAGCAGACTCTATTCAGCTTGAATCGATTCTACCTTGCGACTGGTCCGACCATCACATAATCACTTTCCATATCAATGAAGTAGTGAAATTACTCTATCCAACCTAAGAGAAAAAAATCTGGAGGAGAAACCTAGAGAACCTGAATCCTTCCACACTCGCAACCGCCAGCCACATCTTCACGACGCAGCTGGACGGATTAGATAATGTGCAAGACTTGACTGATCACTACTTCAATTTTATGAACATGGTACTCTACAACATAGCTCCCCAACAATTGAAAAGAGTCACCACAAAAGACTCAAACCTTTGGTACGATGGTACGCTAAATGAAGACAGAAGATCACTGAGAGCAATTGAAAGACAATGGATAGCCGCTCCATCCGCTGCCCACCTCAAACTTCTAAGGAGCACCAGAAACTCATATTACAGAAGGATTAGACTCTCAAAAGCTAACTTCATATGTAAACAATTAGACCAAGCCAAGAATCGCCCCAAAAAACATTTTGATATAATCAAAACTCAATCAAAGGGGGTCTCCCACTCCCCCAAGTTAGTCCAGAAACACTCCCCAACTGTGAGGTGCTGGCCACCTTTTTCACTAGTAAGACTGAGAATTTAAAGACAGACCTGCGGAACGACCAACTATCTCATACCCACACACACACTATTACCACGCTGACTACACCAGTGATCCCGCCTATCTGTTCTTCAAAGCTCAAACTCAAGAACAACGCGTCCTGGTCCACCTTCAACCTCTACAGCGAAGAAGCTATCTTGAGTACGCTCATGGCTCTGAATCCCTCTAACCATTTAACAGACCCTCTTCCTTCTACCCACTTAAAGACCTTCATGCCACAGCTAGAGCCCTTATGGACCAGGATTATAAACACCTCTCTTGTGCAGGGAACTATACCCGACATCCTCAAAGCAGGTCAGGTAACCCCCATCCTAAAGAAAATTTCAGCTGACCCATCAGACTTGAACAACTATCGTGTCGTATCCAACTGTAGTGTAGTTCCTATTTTCCCTATAGGCCCTGCGCATTGGAATAACATAAACAGCAGTGTAGACTGCGGTCTTCTAGGTCTTTTGTTTTCCTGGGTCCATCTCTCTGGAATGCGATGCCATATGCATTACGTACGGAGATGAGCCACGTGAAATTTAGAAAGGCCTTAAAAACCTCACTATTTAACATCTAATATTGCTTGGCACTAGAACGCACTTCTGAATTATCAAGCGCTGGGAAACCCTTTGGTGGGTAGCTGATTTGCGCTGTATAAATTAAATAAATAAATAAATAAAATAGGTCTCTACTGACTATGTTAGACTTAATTTAGGTTTGTGCCAGCTAGCTCAGAGGTCACTGGAAACTTTCTTGACTGAATAGGAAGTGATCAGCTTCCCTGGCTCAGACAAGAAGGGACAAGAAGGGATTCAGCTTCCGACAACCGCATAAACATGACAACTTTGCTCCTCAGAATAAGAGTCAATCTCTAGAGTCGTGTGAAACAATAGGCAGCTATTTCACTGTGCAGATTTACTTTCACCAGGGTGCAGAGAATAGAGAGACGGGCGTTTTCAATAAAAGATATTATTTATTGAGCAGTCTTCCTTCTCATGCAAGAGAAATGAATTGCCACAATTGCAAGACTTGTTATTATGAAAAGTGCGTACAGTAAAAGGAATATTACGAAATAATACTGTAAAAGCATTGATCTGGTTTCATAGCCATAAGATGGTTAAAATGAATAAAATATATACATTCATATATACATTGGCTAACGACCTCAACTGGTGCTTCTAACTACGCCTACCCCGGTGTACCTGACCTAAGCCTAATACATGAGAGGGAGTAAGTAGCAGTTTAAGTTAAGTTGGTTTTGCCAAGAGTTTGTTTCAAGAATTCTCTCTAAGGGTTTAGTCAGCACCGTACCTCTGGAATAGAATGCAGGAGGTCTGGTATCTCCTCTCAGGACCCGATATCCCAGTCACCCGCAAGGGTAGGCTGGAAACGCCGGAGCTGGATTTTCTCGGCAAGAGAAAAGACAGCGTCTTTCTCAGCTCGTCAAGGAGGAGGGGCAGCGTCCGTGGGCTTCTCGCATCTGCTGGGCTCTCTGCAAGGGGACAGCTGTTCTGCTCCAGTATTCACCACCACCATGTGCTTGCTTAAGGCAACGTTGGTATATTTATACCTGAAAGGTGCCGAGTTTGACGTAAGTTTTTGGACATAAGACGTCAATAAAGATGTCACTAAGAACTGGTCGTTCTTACATTGCTCGCAGGAGTTCTATTACTAATCAAAACAAAGTAAGCAGGGCTTTCCCAGGTTGTTGGGGGTTTGTGATGTCGAAAGAACTCGGCGTGCTATCTAGGAATCTAAGGAAGTGGCTTCTACTGTGTCATGGACTGTCATGGACTGCAGAGGCGAGTTACTGAAATATGGCTCTGATTGTTATGCCATTATAGGGATATGCATTGATTACAGCCGTATAGGGGCATGAGGTCACAATATTGATCGGGGTCAATCCCACTCCACGAATTTATGTCCATCAAATTACGAAAAACTAATGCAATAAGAAGCACATGTATTCCTACCCACCCCAAAATACATTTTGCATTTGAAATGGTGTACATGAAATACATGAAAATGAATAGGTACTGTACGTCATCAAGCATAGTAATCATTCAAAAAAATATTGCATATGCATTCAGTCGAACGATTCTGCGAAGAATTACACATGAAAAGTCTCTAAATACAGAAAAGAAGGGCGAGACTATTTCATCACATAGTAAATACAATTGCTGTAAAAAATGTGCTAGAGGCTGAGGTGATATTTTGTCTCTAGATCTACTAAAAATAGAAGCTCTGTTCTTTATGAGTAGTTCTACTTTAATCAAAGTACGTGTGCCAGAAAAAAGGTAAATATTTTGGAAATTTTTGGAAAAAATTATTTCATGGTGAGCGGGGAGAAAAAATAGTTCAAAAACGCTTTTCAGTAGCTTGTGTTTATCAAAGCTGAAGGCCGAATTCAGAGTTCATGGGAACGCTGTGTGCCGGATTCTTTTCCAAAAGTTATTGTTTCTGTTCAGGGGAGAACATAATTTCAGACAGGCTCTCAAAGAATTGGTCTACATATTCAGGTGACAGTGCGACCAAGTTCGATAATGCTGTACCTTGGCAGTTGTGAGAATGATTGCTATCATCGATTTCAGGATCAGCAATGCTCCCAGAAGGTCGTACCTGGGTGATGCTGCTTTCATTTCTAGCTTCACTGCCACCACCTAGTCGTAGCGCAGGAGTCTCAACGAATGCCGTCATCAGGATTGGTAACCGCTGGGGACAACACGATGCGTGAGCCGTTACTGGACTTAGCAAAGTTTCGACGTCCATTGGTATTGCTGATGGTAGTGCAAGACAGGTGTCTAACACGCATTCCTCTCCGCATAGCATACATCGAAGCACTGGTAAGATGCAGGTCTGCCATATAGGTCTGAATGAAAGAAACCAGGTCATATTCAGATCTCTTAGCCAGGCTATCCCAAGGACTTTAGTTATGCGGTCCCGGTAGCGTATTGCTAGGATTGTTTCTTCCATCGGTTCCGGAGTCATGTCTGAGTTTTGGTTTGCCATATTGGAGCAGGAGGGTCATAAATAAAATACCTGCTACGAGTCCCAAAAGTAGTGGTATGCCGCCAAAGATCGAATGGACAAAATTTGGAAAGATACCCAGGACTGCTTCAAATGGTGTTAACAGTCCCTGAAAAATTGTCTTAAATACACTCGAGATACCACTGGCATTCGACATATTTAGGATTTGGCTGAGCATTTCTGTGAAATGCACCGGGCAATTTGTTGATAAAAGTGTATGTATCTCTGCCGCCGTCCTTGCAACTTGGAGATCATACGTCTCTTTTGATGACGAGATGGGCACCGTTGTCTGCAAAAGCATAGACTTCATTCTGCTTAAAGTATCCATTTGTATGGAAGAGATATTCAAACTAGGCCAAATCGGAGCCACTGAGTCTCCAGGGCCATTTGGATACAATGCTTGCATACAGCAAGTGACCATGGAACTCACGCTTAAGAGATATGCTTTCCCTGGCACCAAGCCACAACAGCTGTGATCCGTTATTAGAACGTAACTCCCGTTAGAAAGTTGCCTAAAGAATGGCTCTATTTGTGCTGCAGGTGTGCCATGCTGGTGGCATGAAAGGTTATCTGAAGTACCCTCACAGGCCCCATGTAAGTTAATACCTTGGCACAAAAGTATACCGCTTACTGAATGTTTACACTCATTACCACTAAGAAATAAATTTTTGTTGTTGTCACTATAACATGTGTGTGTATAAGGTAATTTCCATGATGACTTAATGTATCCTTTACCCAACTTTTCATACTGGCCTGCCGGTATATACTCAAGGCAATTTTTAAACTGTTAAGTTGTTATCGGAATTGTGATAATCCCATGTATTATCCATTCAATGACAGGTCTTTCTGACCTTGTCAATGGTAATCTCTCGAGTTTTTCGATGCTCAGGATTGTATAGTCTGCTCCTTCCTGTGCCAAACTGATTTGTTTATCAGTAAGGTTAAAGATGGAAAACAATGACGTTGTGTTGATTAAACGCCATGGCACATAGCCCGAACGGAGATTTTGCAACGTCCAGCCTAGCTGTACAATAGGACTTAATTGGGACTGGCCATGCTGTAACATTAGCAAGTCCTGATCTATTATATCAATAGCAGATGATACAATACTCTCTAGTGAATATATTCTGGAAGACAGAGTCATTAACCCATTGTCCACAACAGAAAGTGATTTTTCCAAATTAATACGATCAATTTCTCGTATTTTCTCTGCCGTTTCAATTTGAGTTTCTTTCCATGCCTCGTTGTATGCCGCATATATGCTGGCCGCTATGAAACGTTTTTGACGCTGTTTGCGTGGTCCCATAATGAAATCGCGCAAGTCAGCACCATCTTTAAGTAAAGATAAGTGTTGCTTAATTTGTGCCAGTGTGGATGTTTGTAGCCATTCAAGGCATAATTTCCCCACACTGTACGTTGTTACTATCCCTGGATGTTGTCTCTGGGAGTATCAAGGGTCTGGTCTGGTCATTTTTAACCCCTGTATTTTGTTCAGGAATCTATCTTGATTTATTCGTGACTGTAGGCCAGATTAACGACTTTTTCCAATCAGGATGTGTTCTGTTTTCATTTAAAATTTGGGATACGTCTATTTTAATATCTGTGGTTGTATTATAAGGTATTGGCTTTGGAATAGATGGTTTGTTAAGGTCTTTAATCTTGGCTATGCCAAGACAGGTTGTTTGTTGAATTGTGTCATTCAAGAACATTATTTGTTCTGGGATCATGCAGGCTCAAAATAATGCTTCTAGGCCTTGTACTGTAGTGTAGTTCCTAGTTTCCCACTAGGCCCTGCGCATTGGAATAACATAAACAGTAGTATCGACATGGAACTGCGGATATTCCAGGCCTCCACTGACTATGCTAAACTTAATTGGGTTGTGTTACCAACTAGCTCAGAGGTCACTGGAAACTTTCTTCTCTGCATAGGAAGTGATCAGCTTCCTTGGCACAGACAAGAAGGGATTCAGTTTTCCAACAACCGTGCAACATGACAACTTTGCTCCTCAGATCAAGAGTCAATCTCTAGGGTCGTGTGAAACAATAGACATAGATTTCACTCAGTCAGTCTAGTGCAGTTTACTTTCACAATATGTAGAGAATAGAGAGACGGGCGTGTATCAATAAAGGTTAACATTTATTGAACAGTCTTTCTTCTCGTACAAGAGAAATGTATTGCCACAATTGCAATAACTGTTATAAAAAGTACGTACAGTAAGATAACTTGTGGGACACCCCCGCGCCGCACGGCCACCAGCTGCTGCGTGTGCCACTCCGCTTTGCCCTCTGCCTCGCTGCCCGCCTCGTTGCCGGCTGACGCCGCTGCAGTCTGTTTTTGTTTTGAAAATCATTTGTGCTTGTTCTTTTGCCTCGTTGCCGGCTGACGCCGCTGCCGTCTGTTTTTTGTTTTGCTTCTGTATACCATTTGTGCTTGTTTCTTACTGTATTGACCTCCTGTGTTAGCGTCTTGTCTGAGCATCTGTGCCTGCTGTTTTAGTCACTGTTGCCCGTTTTTATCGTTCTCCTTCCTGTCTGCCCGCCTACCTCGCCGCCCTACGCCTTCCCTCCCCGCTCCCCGCTTCCCGCCACCACCGCTGACCACGCCCCCTTTCCCTTCTGCTCCCGCCTCCCAGCTGCCCCGCCCACCCGCGCACTTGGCCTTAAATGGCGACCGTGCGACGCAGGTGAGTGTGACCCACTTGTGGGACACCCCCGCGCCGCACGGCCACCAGCTGCTGCGTGTGCCACTCCGCTTTGCCCTCTGCCTCGCTGCCCGCCTCGTTGCCGGCTGACGCCGCTGCAGTCTGTTTTTGTTTTGAAAATCATTTGTGCTTGTTCTTTTGCCTCGTTGCCGGCTGACGCCGCTGCCGTCTGTTTTTTGTTTTGCTTCTGTATACCATTTGTGCTTGTTTCTTACTGTATTGACCTCCTGTGTTAGCGTCTTGTCTGAGCATCTGTGCCTGCTGTTTTAGTCACTGTTGCCCATTTTTATCGTTCTCCTTCCTGTCTGCCCGCCTACCTCGCCGCCCTACGCCTTCCCTCCCCGCTCCCCGCTTCCCGCCACCACCGCTGACCACGCCCCCTTTCCCTTCTGCTCCCGCCTCCCAGCTGCCCCGCCCACCCGCGCACTTCGCCTTAAATGGCGACCGTGCGAACGCGCAGCGGTCACGCGCAGCGGGCGCGCCGATTGTGCGCCGAAGGCGCGCCAAAGGTAAGCCCGTCTGCGCCCGTCCGCGACCGGATCGCGTCCAGCGCCAGGACCCCTGGACCCCGAAGACCCCGACCGACCCGCCTGACGTACTCCGCCGCCACCCTCATCGCTCTCAACTCCGGCCGACTCCCAGAATGCCATCAAGCCACTCCACGACGCACCCACGGACCTTTCAGCTGCCACGCCTGCAAATTCACCTGCATCCGGACCTGCCTCGCACCAGCACCCACCAAGACGAACACCAGCAGCACCCACCTCAAGTGCATCCTGCTCAACACCCGCTCCGTCCACAGACACGCCATCGAACTCTGGAACCTTCTAGACGCCACAGCCCCTGACGTTGCCTTCCTCACGGAGACCTGGATGAACGCCTCTTCAGCTCCCGACATCGCCATCGCCATCCCAGAGGGCTACAAGATCGTCCGGAGGGACCGCAACGCCAACCAGATGGGAGGAGGCATCGCCATCATCCACAGGAACACCATCCGTCTCACGACCAGCACCGACAACACCCTGACCACCGCCGAACATCTGCACTTCCAGATTCACACCGACCCGAACACCACCCTCAGAGGCACCCTGATCTACCGACCTCCGGGACCACGCACCCAATTCAGCGAGGACATCGCCGACTTCATCAGCCCGCACGCCCTCCCCTCCGCTGACTACATCCTCCTGGGGGACCTCAACTTCCACCTGGAGAACAACAACGACCGCAACTCCAGCACCCTGCTCGACAACCTCGCCAATCTTGGACTCAAGCAACTGGTGTCCACCCACACCCACCTCGCCGGACACACACTCGACGCAGTCTTCTCATCCAGCAAAGACATCGACTTCAGCCACGCCACAGAGCTTCAATGGACGGACCACAGCTGCGTCCACTTCACCTTCAAGAGAACGACGACCCACCACCACCAGCATCAGGCCGCCCGCAGAAGCTGGAACAAGATCACAGCAGACCAGCTCGCCGCTTCCCTGAGCCAGCACCCTCCCGCCAGCTCAGCGAACCCCAGCCAGGCCGCCGACAACCTCACGAGGTGGATCAGCAACTGCGCGGACGAACTCGCCCCGCTGAGAACCCCGCCCAGCAGATCCGGCAGCAAGAAAGCCCCGTGGTTCACCGACGAACTCAAGAGCTCCAAGAAGAACTGCCGAGCCCTAGAGAAAGTCTGGAGAAGGGATCCTACACCAGACAACAGGACCACCTTCAAGCTGGCCACCCGGAAGCACCACCAGCTGATCCGCGCCGCCAAGAAAACTGCCTTCAAGGACCGGCTGGACAACAACGCACACAACTGCAAGGAACTCTTCAACATCGTGAAAGAGCTATCCAACCCCAGCGCAGGAAACAACGACATCACCCCATCGCAAGACCTCTGCAACTCCCTCGCTTCATACTTCCACAACAAGATCGCGGACATACACAACAGCTTCAACAACCAACCAACGAACACCAAGACCAAACAACCACCCCCCACCACCACCCTCCACGCCTGGACCCCGATCAGCACCGAAGACACCATCCGCACGATGAACTCCATCCACTCCGGATCACCGACTGACCCCTGCCCTCACCACATCTTCAACAAGGCTGACGCTGTCATCGCACCCCACCTGCGAGACATCATCAACACATCCCTCGACACCGCCACCTTCCCTGAGAGCTGGAAGCACGCCGAACTCAGCGCTCTTCTCAAGAAACCCACGGCGGACCCCACCGAACTCAAGAACTACCGCCCCATCTCGCTCCTCCCGTTTCCAGCCAAAGTCATCGAGAAAACCGTCAACAAGCAGATGGCCGCCTTCCTCGAGACGAATGGATCCCTCGACCCCTCACAGTCCGGCTTCCGAGCCAATCACAGCACCGAAACCGCCCTCATCGCCGCCACCGACGACATCCGAGCCCTGATGGACAACGGAGAAACAGCGGCCCTCATCCTCCTAGACCTCTCCGCGGCTTTCGACACTGTCTGCCACCGCACCCTAGTACAGCGCCTCAGCAACGTCGGAATCCAGGACAGAGCGCTGGAATGGATCATCTCCTTCCTCGACGGAAGAACACAGAGAGTCCGTCTATCACCGTACAAGTCAGAGGCCACCGAAGTCATCTGCGGTGTCCCTCAAGGATCCTCTCTGAGCCCCACCCTCTTCAACGTCTACATGAGCCCCCTCGCGGCCATCGCACGCCAGCACAACCTCAACATAATCTCCTACGCCGACGACACCCAGCTGATCCTCTCCCTGACCAACGACCCCGCCGCCGCCAGAGCCAACCTGCACGAAGGGATGAAAGAGGTAGCCGAGTGGATGACGACCAGCCGCCTGAAGCTGAACTCGGACAAGACGGAGGTCCTCATCCTGGGCTCCTCACCCTCCGCCTGGGACGACTCCTGGTGGCCTCCCGCCCTGGGCACCGCACCCAAACCGACAGACCATGCACGCAACCTGGGCTTCATCCTGGACTCCTCCCTCTCCATGACCAGGCAAGTCAACAACGTCTCATCGGCATGCTTCAACATCCTCCGCATGCTACGGAAGATCTTCTGGTGGATCCCCACCGAGACCAGGAAGACCGTCACCCAGGCCCTCGTCACCAGCCGACTGGACTACGGCAACGCCCTCTACGCCGGTACCACCGCCAAGCTCCAGAAGAGACTCCAGCGGATCCAGAACGCCGCAGCCAGACTCATCCTCGACATCCCACGAACCAGCCACATCTCCGGACATCTGAGAGACCTTCACTGGCTCCCCGTCAACAAAAGAATCACCTTCCGCCTCCTCACCCACGCACACAAAGCCCTACACGACCAAGGCCCGAGCTACCTCAACAGCCGAGTCAACTTCCACGCTCCCAAACGCCTCCTCCGATCAGCCAACCACGCCCTCGCCGACGTCCCCCGCATCCGAAAAGCGACTACAGGAGGAAGGTCCTTCTCCTACCTGGCCGCCAAGACCTGGAACTCCCTCCCGACCGACCTGCGCTTGACCCAAGACCACCTCACCTTCAGGAAGAAGCTGAAGACCTGGCTGTTCGAGCAGTAGCGGCACCCCCCCCCCCCCCCCAGCGCCTTGAGACCCCACGGGTATGTAGCGCGCTCTATAAATGTCTTTGATTGATTGATTGATTGATAAGTATTGCGAAATAGAACTGTAAAAGCATTGATATGGTTTCTTAGCCATACAATGGTTTAAAAGTAATAAAACATATATACAGTCATATATACATTAGGCTAACATACTCAACTGGTGCTTCTAACTAAGCCTACCCCGGTGTGCCTGACCTAAGCCTAACACGTGAGAAGGGGAGTAAGTAAGTAGCTTAAGTTAAGTTGGTTTTGCCAAGGTTTGTTTCAAGAATTCTCTTCTAAGGGTTTAGTCAACACCATACCTCTGAATAGAATGATGGAGGATTGGTATCTCCTTCAGGGGTCTCTCTCGATATCCCAGTCACCTGCGAGGGTAAACCGGAAGCGCCGGGACTGGATTTCTCTGCACGAGAAAGGCAGCGGCTTCTCTCAGCGCGTCGAGGAAGGAGGGGTGACAGCGTCCGCGGGCAGCTGGGCTGGATGTCTTCGCAGAGGACGGCTGCTCGGCTCCTCAAGCGTACTGAACCACAGTTCGCGCTGTAGCGGCGATAATGGTAATCAGTAGCTTCACCACCACAGGATAGCAGGCTGCAGCGACAGAGTGCTAGTTGTTACCAACACGGGGTCATGCAGGCAGCTGGCATCAGCAACAGGCAACGAACTCACAGCTCGTATCTCTCTCATTGCTTAAGGCAACGTTGGTAATATTTATACCTGACAGGTGCCGGGTTTGACGCAAGTTTGCTGGACATAAGACGTCAATTAAAGATGTCACTAGGAAGTGACAGTTATCAGTTGCTCATTAGAGTTCCATTACTAATCAAAACATAGCAAGCGGGGATTTCCAGGTTTGCTAAGTTTTTATCTTGTTGAAGAACTCGGAGTGTTATCTAGGAATATCAGATAGTGACTGCTGCTCTGTCATTGCACTAATTGGTCGCAAAGGAAGTAGCAGAGAGTCATGCTGGAATGTGGCTCTGTGGCTCTGCTCGTGTGAGGCCAGAGATGACTTTTCAGAAAATCGCACTTGAACGGTTATGCCAATATAGGGAATAAAGGGCTTTATAGCCGAATAGGGGCATAAGGTCACAGTATCGATCAGGAACCTAGATAAACACATGACACCCACTCCACGTATTCATGTCCATCAAAATTACTAAAACTAAGCAATTAGATGCATGTGTAACATTGTGTAACATAGCCCACCCCAAAATATATAAATGCATTCGAAATAGGCGTACTTGTAATACATGGAATTTAGGTACTGTACGTTGTTTAAAGCATAGTAATCATTCAAAAGGTTATCGCATATAAAATAAATGAACGATTATGCAAAAAGATTAACACATGAAGTATCTCTGACAGAAGAAATGCGAGATAAATCATCACATAAAAATGCATTGTATTAACATGTGTGCTAGAGGCTGGTGTGATGTTGTTATGTCTCTAGATGTGTTTAGAAATAGAAGTGTGAAGCTTCTGTTCTCTAAGAATAGTTTTTACGTTAAGCAAAGAATTGTTCGTGCCAAAAAAAGGGTCAATATTAAAAAAATTGTCCAATTCAAAGAAAATAGATTTCCAAAGCTCCTGGCAGTTTTTTGTTGATCAAAACTGAAGGCCGAATTCAGAGTTCATGGGAACGCTGTGTGTCGGAAAGCTTCTCAAAAGTTATTGTTTCTCTATGGGTGAGAACATCGTATCAGACAGGCTCGCAAAGAATTGGTCTACAAAATCAGGTGATAGTTCAACCAAATTAGATAGCGCTGTAACTTGGCAAGTGTGAGAATGATTGCTGTCATCGAGGGCAGGACCAGCAATGCTCACAGAATGTTGTACCTGGATGATGTTGCTTTTGTCACTCGCTCCACTGTTACCACTTGGCTGTAGTACAGGAGTCTCCACGAATGCCGTCATCAGGATTGGTAGCCGCTGGGGACAACACAATGCGTGAGCCGTTATTGGACTTAGCAAAGTATCGACGTCCATTGGTACTGCTGATGGAAGTGAAAGACAGATGTCCAACACGCATTCCTCGCCGCAAAGCATACACCGTAGCACAGGTAAAATGCAATTTTGCCATATCGGTCTGAATGAAAGGAACCAGGTCATGTTTAGATCTCTCAGCCTGGCCAATCCGAGGACGTTAGTTATCCTGTCCCTGTAGCGCATTGCTAGGATTGTCTCTTCCATTCCCATGGGAGCTATGTCTGAGCCGAGGCTTGCCATAACGTAGCAGGATGGTCAAAAATAGAATCCCTGCGATGAGTCCCAAAAATAGTGGAATACCACCAAAGATGGAGTGCACAAAATTAGGAAAGATTCCCAAAATTGCCTGGAAGGGTGTTAGCAGTCCCGTAAAGACTGTCTTAAATATGCCTGGGATGCTTGTTGCACTAGACATGTTAAGGAGTTGGCTAAACATTTCTACGAAATGCACGGGGCAATTTGTTGATAAAAGGTCATGGACCTCAGTAGCCGTCCTTGCGACTAGAAGATCATACGTCTCTTTAGATGACGTTATAGGCACTGTTGTCTGTAAAAGCACAGATTTCATTTTGCTTAATGTATCAATTCGTATAGAATAGAGATTCAGACGAGGCCAGAGGGGAGTCACTATGTCTGGAGGCCCGCTCGGGAACAATGCTTGCATACAGCATTTGACCATGGACGTTACTTGTACTAGATAACTTAGTCCGGGCGCGAGGCCACAGCACCTGTGATCCGTTCTAAGAATGTAACTCCCGTTTGCGAGTTGCATAAAGAAGGGCTCTATCTGAGTTGCAGGTGTGACTAGCTGGTGGCATGAGAGGTTGTTTGAATTTCCATCACATGCTCCGTGTAAATTAATACCCTGACACAAAAGTATACCGCTTAGTGAGTGTTTACAGTTATCACCACTAAGAAATACATTTTTGTCGCTGTCACTATAGCAAGAATGAGTGTATGGTAATTTCCATTCGGATTTAATATATCCCTTACCCAATTGTTCATACTGGCCAGCAGGTATGTACTCAAGGCATTTATGAAATCGGAAAGTTGTTATCGGAATTGTGATAATTCCGTGTATTATCCATTCAATGACAGGGCTCTCTGACATTGTCAATGGTAATCTCTCGAGTTTCTCGATGCTCAAGATTGTATAGTCTGCTCCTTTCTGTGCCAAACTGATCTGTTTATCAGTAAGGTTAAAAATGGAAAATAATGACGTTGTGTTTATCAAACGCCAAGGCACATAGCCTGAACGAAGGTTTTGCAGCGTCCAGCCTAGTTCAATAATAGAGCGTAGTTGAGACTGGCCATGTTGTAACATTAGCAAATCTCTGTCTATCACATCAAAGGCAGAGGATACAATATTGTCCAAAGAATATATTCTGGAAGACAGAGTCATTAACCCATTGTCTACCACAGAAAGTGATTTCTCCAAATTAATACGATCAATTTCTCGTATTTTTTCAGCAGTTTCAATTTGCTTTACTTTCCAAGCCTCGTTGTAAGCAGCATAGATACTGGTCGCTATGAAACGCTTTTGACGCTGTTTGCGTGGTCCAAGAATGAAATCGCGCAAATCAGCACCATCTTTTAATAAAGACAAGTGTTGCTTAATTTCAGCCAGTGTGGATGTAGTTAGCCATTCTAGGCAGAGTTTCCCTACACTGTATGTTGTTATAATCCCTGGATGTTGTCTCTGGGAGTATCTAGGGTCTAATCTGGTCATTTTTAAACCATGTGTTTTATTCAGGAACCTATCTTGACAGTTATTTGTGTCTGTAGGCCAGATTAACCACTTATTCCAATCAGGATGTGTTCTGTTGAAATGTAAAATGTGTGACACGTCTAACTCATTATCTGCAGTTGCATTCTCAGCTATTGGCTTTGGTATAGACGGTGTTTTAAGGTCTTTGTTCTTAGCTAGGCCAAGACAAGATGTTTGGTGTACAGTGTCATTTAAAAATAACATTTGTTCTGGTATCATGCAGGTTCTAAATAGTGCTTCTAAGCCTTGCACCTGCCAATCTTTTGTACCCCAAATTGTTTTCGTTTCAATATTATTTTTCCAATAATCAAAACCAAATGTCATCATTTTATCATAAAATGCTTCTGAATATATCAATTTAGAATTTGTCAGCATTGTTTTCATTCCTGTTTTCTCTAACAGTTTATAATAAAACGTTTCTGCATCACTGGTGTTAAACCCTGAGAAGTATTTGAATTTCTCAAAAAATGCTTTAGAACTGCTTTTAGGTGGTGTAGAACAATGTTCCCATTGATTATACATAAAAACATTTCTAGGCTGTGCAGATTTATGGAAGTAATGATCCCCATAGTGGGTGTAACAGAATAACTGCTCATAACTAGATGAACCTTGTAAATAATCATGATCTGTGAATCTAGCAGACATTACTAAATCAGACATCATGTCATTAATACTGTTAAAGTCCCAATCATCAGAGAATGTACTAGGTGTCACAAAGTCACTTAAGGAAACCTTTAGTTGATGAGGATACTTCAGGATTTCGACCGGACCATAGATCTCATAGTCTGTTTTCTCCCATACTACCCCACCAGGTATTGGAATTGCTGTGACATTTACTGTTGACAGTTCTCTTTTCTTCACGTGGGATGATCTGTGTGGTTTCAGGACTAGGTTGATGTTCTGACTTGCTGTGTCCATTGTAATATATTTTCCTTCAATGAATTTTCCCAAACACAGTACCATGATGAGCCAAAGCAGGAGGAAAAATACACCTAGACCGAACCAGAACTCTAGCCAAGGGGAAATAAGGTAGATTTCCTTCAGTTGATGAAAGAGTTCCATTGCTTTTTCTTTAAAAGATTTTTTTGTTTCTAGCATCACTTCGGGGTCGTTAAAATCTTCAGAGAAGTTGTCGAAGTTGATGAAATAACCAGAGGCAGTTCTGTCAATTGATGGGATTGTTTTTTCAATCTGTCTCTCGGTAGCACTTTCTGATGCCACATTAGTGTAGACTGGTGTTTCTTGACGAACTGTTTCAATTTGTGTTTCAAGAGGCACGAGTTCCATGGCTGTATTGCATAGTCCTTCATTGTGCACTGCAGGCTGATCGAATGTGATGAGTCTTTCAGTTTGAACCTCTTGGATCGTTGCAAGTTTGGGTATTCTGTTGTTTCTTGGGAGTCCACTGGGCCTACTGTTGATTATAGGCCACATGCTTGTGGTTTTACCAGATCGATGGACACGATTCTGTTCTCCTTTTTACCAGCAAGGGGCGGTAGCACAACTGATCTTGTTCCGGTGACTGCCAAGACAGGTACTGCTTTTCTGTAAGAAGGCCCAAATTCCTTCTTAACCGCGATCTTTTCTCTGACTAGATCCCCAATCTTTGGAATCCAGACAGGCCTTGCTGGGGCTGTTGCGGGTGGTGCCTCGTCAGTGGTACTTGGCTGTTGCTTTAACTTTATGTTGCTTAATGATTTTCTTGTTTCATTCAGTTCCTGTAAAACAGCCAAACGGTCTTTTACTTTAAACTGCTTTGTTTCTTCTTGTACCACTGACATTTGACTATCGAGGTCCTGAACGTTCATTCTAATTCCGAACAATAGTTCGTATGGGCTGAAACCTTTTAGAGAATTTCTTGGCATGTTGTTAAGACTAGTCTGGACACTAATTAAATGTTTGACCCACCCAGCGCCTGAACCTAATACCTTCGCTGTTATAGATTGCTTTATGTCCCGGTTTTTTCTTTCTACCACACTATTCCCTTCGGGATGCGACGGACAAGAATACCGCAACCCAATTCCCATGCTGGCCATGGCCTCCCTATAGGCTCGAGAGCTGAAAGCAGGACCCTGGTCAGAATGGAACGTGGTAATTGCGTATGTGCCGATATGGACTCGCAAATCTTTTATAACCGTTCTAGCGTCAGCCGAGCGCTGGGGCCACATCCATATGAACCTCGTACAGGAATCCACTGCTACCATGATATATCTATAGTTGCCGTCCCTTTGTAGGGGACCACAGTGGTCCAGGTAAACGCATGCAAATGGTTTATCCGAGATGAGAAGGGGTGTCTGCGCTGGTCGTTTCACTGTTGATACTTTTATCCTTTGGCATATGTCGCATTCTAATACATACTTTTTAGTTTGTATTCTCAAGCGAGGCCACCAATATCTTTGTTTTAATAGTGATATTGTTGCGGAAACGCCAGCGTGTGCAGAAGCAAGCCCTTCGTGTGCCGCTTTGATTAGTCCTAGTCTGTGTTCCCTGTTTGGAATTACTCTATCCCCCACTCCAGGGATTCGAGCAAAAGGAACATTATTTGTATCCGTTAAGTACAAGTACTTTTTAGGAAAGCCTTTTGGGAGTGTTTTCTTATCATCTTTTACTGACGTACTGACAGCTTGTAGAATATCGCTGTCTATTTTTGTTTGTGACCGAGTTATCGCAGCTACGGAAGCCGTTTGCACAGCTGCCTTCGCGGCTTCATCAGCCAATGAATTCCCTGCAACGTGAACGCCATCACGTTGATGACTCAGTGTATGTATCACGTGAGTCTTTTGTAGTTCTTTTTGTAAAAGAACTACCTGTTCCCAAAGCATTTTATGCTTTATTGTGCCACCTCTTGCATCTTTGAAACCATTTTCCACCCAATTCTGCAAGTATTCATTATAATATTGTACGCAATAAAATGAATCGCACACTATTAGTGTGGGGAATTCGCGATCTGTATTTTCTAGCGCCATCTTAAATGCTACTAATTCAGCTCGTTGAGCCGAGCAATCTCCTAGAGATTGTGTTTTAGTGACCGATGGTCTAAATTTTCCTTTGTGCCAGCGACCTTTAACAATCGCGCACGCAGCACTGTAAGCTTGCTTACCCCCAACTGCGGGTTGTGCTGATCCGTCAGTATATATAATATTTCCGTATTCTTCGAGAGGCAGGATTTCAATTGGCAGGGGACATTCGTATTCATATTGTAAAAATTCCTGTGTTTTTAAGTTAGGATCAAATTCGTAAACTACGTCTGTTGCAGCAAGAGAATTAACCCACTGAATCCATCTCGGATGCAAAGCTTTAGCATTAGGAATGCTTGCTTTAGTTACCGCTTCCAAAGCCGGTATGGGTGTTACGATTATTATTCGTTTACCTTGTGCTAGGGGCCTTTCTTTCGCTACAGCAGTCTGAACCGCAGTTAGAATTTTTTCCGTTGAACTGAATTTTATTTCAGCCCTTGTGTACAAATGTGATTTGTAAGCTATTGGTACTTTTTCTCCCTCATTAGAGGTTAGGTACGTGAATCCGCATCTTCCTGGGATGACTCGGATTACAAGATCACGTGTGTTGTCACGTGTGTCTAATTTTGTTTTCGCTAACATGTCTGTTTGCAGTGATCTCAAAATTTCAGTGTGTTTTTGAGTCCAATTGATTTGTTTTAAATCCGGTTTTATTAGTTCGTAGAGAGGTTTAACCCTCTCTGCGTAATTTAGAATGTAAGTTCTTCCGAAATTCAGAAAACCTAGAATGGATTGTAAATTCTTCAGCGTTTTTGGAGCTTGGAGTACAGCGCACTTCTCTAAGAAGTTGTCCGCTAGGCTTTTCCCTTCACTTGATAATTCGTACCCTAAAAATAGTACTGTCAGATGGGCAATTCGGGACTTTTTAAAGTTGAATTTGTAACCTTCTGCTGCAAACCCAAGTATAATGGTGTTCACTCTCTTCAAGTGAGTATCCAAGTCGTCATCTGTGAGATAAATATCATCTACGTAAGACAATGCTTCATCATCATAGATTTGTAGTAACTCTGTTACCCTAGCTGAGAATAATCCTGGGCTGTTCTTGAACCCCTGTGGGAGTCGACAGAATTTTTTCTGCGACCCAAATGCGGAGAAAGCGGTCAAGTATCTGCTTTCTGGTGCAATGTTTTGACAAAAGAAACCATTAGAAATGTCTAATGTTGTTTTGTATTTTTTCCTAACTATGTTATTCATTAGGGCTGCACTATGCGAGTTTTGTACTGCAAAAGTTTTGCAACATGTATTAAGATGTCTGTAGTCCAAAACTAGACGATATGAATTGTCTGGCTTGGAGACAGGAAACAAAGGATTGTTCATTTGAGAGGTGCATGTTTCAATCACCCCCTGGTACTCAAGTTGATCTAAGATCTCCCTGACCTGTTTTTTAGCTTCTTGCTTTATGGGATACTGCCGTTGGGCAGTTGGTTCACTTTTTAGTTGGATTTTGTGAGGAGGTGAATCCTCATCCCATCCTACATGATTTTTATACAATGCAGGTGCCTGGGCTACTGCCCATTTCCTTGCATATGTGTATTTTTTATGAATCGGTATGTGATTCGAGAAGGCAGGCATAATTACTTCTTCGCCACGAGGGCACTCCCTGACAAACTCCGGGGGCCAATCTTTTTCAGCTAACAGAATATCATAGCCTTTTGAGAGCTTATCCCAAAATAGACCCTTAATTTTCCTAGTCTTATCACCCTCCATACGCAATGTTATTTCGTATATTTTATGGGGCTCGCTAAGTCTGGCGTCGGCAGTTTCAACCTGAATGTATTCATTCGTGTCCACTGTCTCCAGATGACTCAACAAGTTCTTGCGCGCTATACTGATTTCTGCTGCACTGTCCAACATTGTCAATGCCCACTCCCCGTTTTTCAACTGTGTCCTCAGTATTCTCGGCATGGTTGATTACTCTAATACTGGCTACCTTCTTTTTCTGAAATTGAGATTTCTTATTTTGAGCAGGTTCCTTGTCTTTGGACTTGGTGTGCTCTCCTGGGTCTGACCGTCCTCTTCTTTCCGAATTCTGTGGAGAAGATCGAGAGGGACGTGTATCAATACTTTGATATCTATCAGGTTTTTTTATATTATCCCTATTTCTAAGGTTATATCTTTTCTCAGAGGACTCCCTCTGGGGAGACTGGCGTTCTCGAGTCGGAGTCCTTTCCCTCCGTCGAGGAGACCTTCCTCTGGTCTGGAAAACTTTTTCCTTGGGAGTGGATTGTTTATTTCCATCCCAGCTCTTTTTAGGAGTGCTTAAATTATTTTTAATAAATAATTTTTCAGGATTTTCGAGCAGTTGCGGCTTAACTGGTTTTCCACCCAAGCTGTCTCTACCTAATTCTTCATAGCATTTTTCTATGATTTTTGCAAGCTCAACAGGATCTTTTATATCTGTTTCCTTCAACTTCTGGCGGATCGCCACAGATGCTGCTTCTCCCTTTACGTTGGCTAATAATATAGCCGTGACCTGCTTGAAGTCTTTCAGTAATTTCATACCTAGATTTAAAGCGGGCTCTGGACCGAATTCATTTTGAATCTGTTTTAGCACGTCTGGTATTACCGCCATAGACGGAACACCTTGTGGTTTTGTGTAAATGGAAGCAAAGACTGTACCCCAAGTGTCGCAGTCCTCCACGTGTGGTGCGATTCCCATAGGAAGGCAGATGGTCAAGATTCTGTGTTTCTCAATAGGGGTAGTATCAGGAAATACTGCCTCTATTTGAGTGATTTTCTGGGCTAACCAGAAAGGAATTTGTTCCCGTTTTACGGGTGTTTTACCAAGACATGACTGTATGTTCTGTGGTGTAATTTTATTTGTGTTCCCCTGATGAGGGGTCAGCTGGTGTGTATTAACAGCTGGCTGGACTGTTGCAGTCCGTATTACATATTGGACTAATTGCCTATGTATTTTTATTAATGTGTTTAGCTGTGCTAACAGCTCTTCCTTGGACATTTTTGCAATGTCAGGATGTGGTGTGTAGCTGGCTAGAACCGGCCACGTGGCTCCTGGTCTACCTAGTGGACCGAGCCTGGTAATGTGATCATTGTGTTTTAGGGCGCCATTAAACCAGAGCAGGTGCTCTTGAAATTTAAGTGGAATTTCAACCTCCTCGAAAGGGGCGTACTCATCCGGAGGTTCCTCTATTTTGTAATAGTGAAACTCTTGTGTTATAGCGTTTACCGCTGGAAAGTTTATCCATGAATAGAATACCTCTGTCTGCCGATACTCGTGAGCCTCTATCACGAAAATTACTGTACCACCTTGAGGTGGCAGTCCGTTATCTATAAGTTTTAAAGTTATAGATCTTCTTAACTGGACCGGGATGATAATAGCATCCGGGTCAGCCTGTAGGAGACTCGTGTCTTCCTCTATTAGTATGGAAGCCAGCCTAGCTGCTCCTTCATTGTCTGACATTTTATAAATGCAGTTTTTGCAGAGTAGGTCTCCAAGGAGACAAAGATTAGGTGCACAATATTTTGGAACACTGTATCCTTCAACGTTGAATAAACCAGAGCTTTACATAGGAATCTCTTCCTACTAAGGTCGGGCGGATTTTAACCTTTCACCCACTCCAGACGTCTATTGGAGTATTTACGGGAGAAAGGGGTGTGAAATATGCACGACTGAGTTACTCTACAAGTCTTGCGTTAGTTTATCGCCTTACCAAACGTTTGGGCGCCATGTAGTGTAGTTCCTAGTTTCCCACTAGGCCCTGCGCATTGGAATAACATAAACAGTAGTATCGACATGGAACTGCGGATATTCCAGGCCTCCACTGACTATGCTAAACTTAATTGGGTTGTGTTACCAACTAGCTCAGAGGTCACTGGAAACTTTCTTCTCTGCATAGGAAGTGATCAGCTTCCTTGGCACAGACAAGAAGGGATTCAGTTTTCCAACAACCGTGCAACATGACAACTTTGCTCCTCAGATCAAGAGTCAATCTCTAGGGTCGTGTGAAACAATAGACATAGATTTCACTCAGTCAGTCTAGTGCAGTTTACTTTCACAATATGTAGAGAATAGAGAGACGGGCGTGTATCAATAAAGGTTAACATTTATTGAACAGTCTTTCTTCTCGTACAAGAGAAATGTATTGCCACAATTGCAATAACTGTTATTATAAAAAGTACGTACAGTAAGATAAGTATTGCGAAATAGAACTGTAAAAGCATTGATATGGTTTCTTAGCCATACAATGGTTTAAAAGTAATAAAACATATATACAGTCATATATACATTAGGCTAACATACTCAACTGGTGCTTCTAACTAAGCCTACCCCGGTGTGCCTGACCTAAGCCTAACACGTGAGAAGGGGAGTTAGTAAGTAGCTTAAGTTAAGTTGGTTTTGCCAAGGTTTGTTTCAAGAATTCTCTTCTAAGGGTTTAGTCAACACCATACCTCTGAATAGAATGATGGAGGATTGGTATCTCCTTCAGGGGTCTCTCTCGATATCCCAGTCACCTGCGAGGGTAAACCGGAAGCGCCGGGACTGGATTTCTCTGCACGAGAAAGGCAGCGGCTTCTCTCAGCGCGTCGAGGAAGGAGGGGTGACAGCGTCCGCGGGCAGCTGGGCTGGATGTCTTCGCAGAGGACGGCTGCTCGGCTCCTCAAGCGTACTGAACCACAGTTCGCGCTGTAGCGGCGATAATGGTAATCAGTAGCTTCACCACCACAGGATAGCAGGCTGCAGCGACAGAGTGCTAGTTGTTACCAACACGGGGTCATGCAGGCAGCTGGCATCAGCAACAGGCAACGAACTCACAGCTCGTATCTCTCTCATTGCTTAAGGCAACGTTGGTAATATTTATACCCGACAGGTGCCGGGTTTGACGCAAGTTTGCTGGACATAAGACGTCAATTAAAGATGTCACTAGGAAGTGACAGTTATCAGTTGCTCATTAGAGTTCCATTACTAATCAAAACATAGCAAGCGGGGATTTCCAGGTTTGCTAAGTTTTTATCTTGTTGAAGAACTCGGAGTGTTATCTAGGAATATCAGATAGTGACTGCTGCTCTGTCATTGCACTAATTGGTCGCAAAGGAAGTAGCAGAGAGTCATGCTGGAATGTGGCTCTGTGGCTCTGCTCGTGTGAGGCCAGAGATGACTTTTCAGAAAATCGCACTTGAACGGTTATGCCAATATAGGGAATAAAGGGCTTTATAGCCGAATAGGGGCATAAGGTCACAGTATCGATCAGGAACCTAGATAAACACATGACAGTACCTGCCAATCTTTTGTACCCCAGATGGTTTTTGTTTCAATGTTATTTTTCCAGAAATCAAAACCAAATGTAATCATTTTTTCATAAAATGCTTCTGAATATATAGGTTTTTGTCTCTGTTTTATCCAACAGTCTATAATAAAATGTTTCTGCATTACTCGTGTTAAACCCTTAGAAGTATTCGAATTTCTCATAGAATGTTTTTGAACTGCTTTTAGGTGGAGTAGCACAATGTTCCCATTGGTTATATTTAAAAACATTTCTAGGTTGAGCAGATTTATGTAAATAGTGGTCTGCGTAATGTGTAAAACAGTACATCTGTTCATAATTAGATGAACCTTGTAAATAATCATGTTCTGTAAATTTTGCTGACAACACTAAGTCCGACATCATATTATTTATACTTTCAAAATCCCAATCATCAGAGAATGTACTTGGTTTTACAAAGTCACTTAATGAAACCTTAAATTGGTGAGGATATTTCAAGATCTCGACCGGGCCATATATTTCATAGTCTGTTTTGTCCCAAACTACCCCGCCAGGTTTTTGGAATGGCTGTGACATTTACTGATGATAGTTCTCTTTTCTCAATGTGAGATGATTTGTGAGGCTTCAGAACTAAGTTGATGTTCTGGCTTGCTGTGTCCATTGAACTGTTATACATTTTCCTAAAATTATAACTAAAATTAGGCATAGTAGGAGTATAAGTACCCCTGATACAATCCAATGCTCAATCAATGGTGCATTTAGATATGCTTCTTTGATTTGATGAAAGAGTTCTGTTGCTTTTTCTTTAAAAGTCTTTGTTTCTGGCGTCACTTCAGGGTTGCTTTCATCTTCAGAAAAGTTGTCAAAATGATGAAGTAGCCAGATGCAGTTCTGTCGATGGTTGGAGTTGTTTTTCCCATTTGGCTTTCATTAGCACATTCTGATGCCACATCATTGTAGACTGGTGTTTCATGACAGACTGTTTCAATTTGTGTTTCAAGAGGCACAAGTTCCATGGCATTTCTGCACAGTCCTTTTTTATTCACTGCAGGTTTATCAAATGTGATTAGTCTTTCAGTTTGAACCTCTTGGATACTAGCAAATTTGGGTATTCTGTTACCAGGTCGATTGATACAACTCGGTTCTCCTTTTTACCAGCAAGGGGCGGTAGTACTACTGATCTTGTTCCGTTTATTGCTAAGACAGGTACTGCTTTTCTGTAAGAAGGCCCAAATTCCTTCTTCACCGCTATTTTCTCTCTGACCAGATCCCCAATCTTTGGAATCCAGACAGGTCTTGCTGGGACAGGTGGTGTGTCTTCAGTGGTGGTTAGCTGTTGCTTTAACTTTGTTGCTCAGGGCTTTTCTTGTTTCATTTAAGTCCTGTAAAACAGCCAAAGGATCTTTGATGTCAAAGCATTTTTTCTTATCTTCCACCACTGAAGCAAGACTATCTAAGTCCTGAACATGCATTCTAGTTCCGAACAATAGTTCGTACGGGCTGAAACCTTTTAGAGAATTTCTTGGCAGGTTGTTAAGACTACGTTGGACACTTATTAAATGCTTGACCCACCCATCACCCGAACCTAATACCTTTGCAGTTATAGATTACTTTATGTCTCGGTTTTTTCTTTCCACTACCCCGTTTCCCTCTGGATGGAAGGGACAAGAGAATCGCAATCCAATACCCATGCTGGTCATGGCCTCCTTATAAGCTCGAGAGCTTAAAGCAGGACCTTGATCAGAATGTAGCATGGCAATTGCGTATGTGCCGATAAAGACTCGCAAATCTTTTATAACAGTTCTGGCGTCAGCCAAGCGCTGGGGCCACATTTTTAAAGTGAATGTAGTCTTAAACAATTAATAGGACGCTGGATTGCATGTGTAGATAGCTCCATGCTACCTTCATAAATGGCCATGGCTTTACTCCGCTTGACTTGTTACTGCGGTCTCTGTCGCAGTCTGGGCAGTTCTTTACAAATTTATAATGGTGTAGGCTCATCCCCGGCCACCAGTATGCTGATTGTAATTCAGTCAGAGATTCCTTCATCTGTTTGTGCCTTGGACCTTCACCCATGTGTGCGTCTGCTATTAATAAGATTCTCCGATTCGTGTTTGGAATTACCCTATCCCCCACTCCAGGGATTCGAGCAAAAGGAACGGAGTTTGCATCAATTGCGTATGTATAATTGAGTGGATAGTTCACAGGTAGTGCTGCACAGTTGCCTTTTGAAGACGTTTTTACCGCCAGCATGGTTTCCCTGTCTATGTATTTTTCTGAACGCTTTTTTGTGGCTACGGAAGCCGGTTTAGTTGCTTCCGCTGTGGCTGAATTAGCCAATGAATTCCCTGCAACGTGAACGCCATCACGTTGATGACTCAGAGTGTGTATCACGTGAGTCTTCTGTAGTTCTTTCTGAAAAAGAACTACTTGTTTCCAAAGCATTTTATGCTTGATTGTTGCACCTGTATCATCTTTGTAATCATTTTGAACCCAGGTCTGCAAATCATTATTGTATGAATTGACGCAAAAATGCGAATCGCACACGATTAGTGTCGGGAATTCACATTCGGCATTTTCAAGCGCCATCTTTAAAGATCTGATTTCAGCTCGCTGAGCCGAACATTTTCTCAATGATTCAGTTTTTGTTATTTTCGGTCTGAATTTACCGCAGAGCCAGCGACCTTTAACAATCGCGCAGCCTGCGTCGTAGGATTTATCTTCTACATTGTAATGCTGTACAAATCTATCTGTATAGATTATACAGGAGTACTGTTCAAGAGGGAGAATTTCGATTGGCAGAGAATATTCTTTTTCATATTTTAAATCATTCAGTTTTTTCATGTGCAGGGCGAAATAGTATTTCACGTCTTCTGCAGCAAGAGAGTTTTCCCACTGTATCCATTTCGGATCTAGTGATACTGTAGGCAGGTTTACTGGGCTGAATAGTGCCTCGAAGGCTGATTCTGCTGTGAGAACAGTGATTCTTTTGCCTTGTGCCAGTGCTCAATCTTTCGCTATAGCAGTTTGCACTGCCTTTACAGTATTTTCTGTGAGACTGAATGTTTTTTCTGCTTGTGTGTGCAAAAGTGATTTGTAAGCTATTGGTACAGTTTCTCCCTTATTAGAGGTCAGGTACGTGAATCCGCATCTTCCTGTGATGACCCGGATTACAAGGTTGCGTGTATTGTCACGAGTTTCTAATTTTGTTTTAGCTAACATGTCTGTTTGCAGTGATCTCAAAATTTCTGTGTGTTTTTGAGTCCAGTTGATTGGTTTAAAATCAGGTTTTATTAATTCGTAGAGAGGTTTAATCCTTTCTGCATAGTTTAAAATGTAAGTTCTTCCGAAATATAGGAAGCCTAGAATTGATTGTAAGTTCTTCAGCGTTTTCGATGCTTGGAGTACAGCGCACTTCTCTAAGAAGTTGTCTGCTAGGCTTTTTCCCTCACTTGATAATTCGTATCCTAAGAATAAGATTGTCAAATGGGCAATTTTTGACTTTTTAAAGTTGAATTTGTAACCCTCTGATGCGAACCCAAGCATTATGGTGTTCACTCTTTTCAAGTGAGTATCCAAGTCGTCGTCTGTGAGATAGAGGTCATCGACATAAGATAATGCCTCATCATCATATATTTGTAGTAACTCTAGTAGACTCTGGCTGAGAATAGTCCTGGGCTGTTCTTGAATCCCTGTGGGAGCCTACAGAAATTTTTCTCTGACCCCATTATTGAGAAAGCGGTCAAGTACCTGCTTTCTGGTGCAATATTTTGGCAAAAGAACTCATTAGATATGTCTAATGTCGTCTTGTATTTTTTGCAAACTATGTTATTCATTAGCGCAGCACTATGCGAATTTTGTACTGCAAATGTTTTGCAACATGAGTTAAGGTATCTGTAGTCCAATACTAGACGATACGAATCGTCCGGTTTGGAGACAGGAAACAAAGGATTGTTCATTTGAGAGGTGTATGTTTCAATTACCCCTTGGTATTCAAGTTGATCTAAAATCTCCCTGACTTGTTTTTTTGCTTCTTGCTTAATTGGGTACTGCCTTTGTGCAGTTGGTTGACATTTTAACTGGATTTTGTGAGGAGGAGAGTCCTCATCCCATCCTACATGATTTTTATATAATGCTGGTGCCTGGGCTACTGCCCATTTCCTTGCATATATATATTTAGTGTGAATTGGAATGTGATTTGAGAAGGCAGGCATAATCATTTCTTCGCCATGAGGGCACTCCCTGAAAAACTCTGGGGGCCAATCTTTCTCGGCTAACAGGATGTCATAGCCTTTTGAGAGGTTATCCCATAATAGACCCCTTATTTTTCTAGTCTTATCTCCCTCTATACGCAGTGTTATTTCGTATATCTTATGAGGTTCGCTAACTCTGGAGTCTGCAGTTTCTACCTGAATATATTCATTTGTGTCCACTGTCTCCAGATGACTCATCAGGATCTTGCGAGCTATGCTGATTTCTGCTGCACTGTCTAGCATTGTCTGTGCCCACTCTCCGTTTTTCAGCTGTGTCCTCAGTATTCTCGGCATGTTCGATTACTCTAATACTGGCTACCTTCTTCCTCGGGAATTGTAATTTTTTACTTTGAGCAGGTTCCTTGTCTTTGGACTTGGTGTGCTCTTCCCTTGGGTCTGACCGTCCTCTTCTTTCCGATTTCTGCGAAAAAGATCAAGAGGGACGTGTATCAATACTTTGATATCTATCAGGCTTTTTCAAGTTATCCGTATTTCTAAGGTTATATCTTTTCTCAGAGTGCTCCCTCTGGGGAGACTAGTGTTCTCGAGTCGGAGTTCTTTCCCTCCGCCGAGGAGACCTTCCTCTGGACTGGAAAACTTTTTCTTTGGGAGTGGATTGTTTATTTCCTTCCCAGCTCTTTTTAGGAGTATTTAGACTATTTTTAATACATAATTTTTCAGGGTTTTCGAGTAGTTGGGGTTTTGCTGGTTTCCCACCCAAACTATCTCTACCTAATTCTTCATAGCATTTTTCTATAATTCTGGCAAGCTCATTTGGTTGATCTGTTATATCTGTTTCTTTCAATTTCTGGCGGATCACCACAGATGCTGCTTCTCCTTTTATGTTGGCTAGTAATATAGCCGAGACCTGCTTGAAGTCTTTCAGTAATTTCATACCAAGAGTTAAAGCAGGTTCTGGACCGTATTCATTCTGAATTTGTTTTAGCACATCCGGTATTACCGCCATGGACGGAACACCATGTGTTTTTGTGTAAATGGAAGCAAAGACTGTACCCCAAGTGTCACACTCCTCCACATGTGGTGCGACCACCATTGGAAGGCAGATAGTCAGAATTCTGTGTTTCTCAATAGGGGTAGTATTCGGGTATACTGCCTCTGTTTGAGTAATTTTCTGTGCTAACCGGAAGGTAATTTGTTCCCGTTTTGCGGGAGTTTTTCCAAGACATGATTGTATGTTCTGTGGTGTAATTGTATTTGTGTTCCCCTGATGAGGGGTCAGCTGTGGAATATTAACAGCTGTTTGGACTGTTGCAGTCCGCATCACATATTGGACTAACTGTCTGTGTATTTTAATTAGTAATTTTAGCTGTGCTAAAAGTTCTTCTTTTGACATTTTATCATGGTCAGGATGTGGTGTGTAGCTGGCTAGAAACGGCCGCGTTGCTCCTGGTCTATCTAGTGGAGCGAGCCTGTTAATGTGATCATTATGTTTAGGGGCGCCTTTAAACCAGAGCAGGTGCTCTTGGTATTTTATTGGGATTTCAATCTCCTCGAAAGGAGCGTACTCTTCCGGTGGTTCCTCTATTTTGTAATAGTGGAACTCGTGTGTTGTAGCGTTTGCCGCTGGAAAGTTTATCCAAGAATAGAATACCTCTGTCTGCCGATATTCGTGTGCCTCTATCACAAAAATGACTGTACCACCTCGTGATGTCAGTCCGTTTTCTATAAGTTTTGAAGTTATAGATTTTCTTATGTTTGCCGGGATGATAATTGCATCCGGTTCATTAATCCCTGTATCATCGGGACCCTGTTGATTCCCGTCTGCTGCGACTTCATTGGTTCCGTTGTTATTGCCATTTACTGACATTGTATTAATGAAGGTTTGCAGAACAGGTTTCCAAGGAAACAAAGATTAGGTGCACAATATTTTGGAACACCGTATCCTTCAACGTTGACTAAACCAGAAACTCTACATAGGAATCTCTTCCTACTAAGTTCCGGCGGATTTTAACCTTTCACCCACTCCAGACGTCTATTGGAGTATTTACGGGAGAAAGGGTCTGTGTGAAAAAGCACAACTGAGTTACTCTAACGTCTTGCGTTAGTTTTATCGCCTTACCAAACGTTGGGCGCCATGTAGTGTAGTTCCTATTTTCCCTATAGGCCCTGCGCATTGGAATAACATAAACAGCAGTGTAGACGTAGGACTGCGGTCTTCTAGGTCTCTACTGACTATGTTAGACTTAATTTAGGTTTCCGCCAGCCAGCTCAGAGGTCACTGGAAACTTTCTTGACTGAATAGGAAGTGATCAGCTTCCCTGGCTCAGACAAGAAGGGATTCAGCTTCCGACAACCGCATAAACATGACAACTTTGCTCCTCAGAATAAGAGTCAATCTCTAGAGTCGTGTGAAACAATAGACCGCTATTTCACTCAGTCAGTTGTGCAGATTTACTTTCACCAGGGTGCAGAGAATAGAGAGACGGGCGTTTTCAATAAAATATATTATTTATTGAGCAGTCTTCCTTCTCATGCAAGAGAAATGAATTGCCACAATTGCAAGACTTGTTATTATGAAAAGTGCGTACAGTAAAAGGAGTATTACGAAATAATACTGTAAAAGCATTGATATGGTTTCCTAGCCATAAGATGGTTAAAATGAATAAAATATATACATTCATATATACATTGGCTAACGACCTCAACTGGTGCTTCTAACTACGCCTACCCCGGTGTACCTGACCTAAGCCTAATACATGGGAGGGAGTAAGTAGCAGTTTAAGTTAAGTTGGTTTTGCCAAGAGTTTGTTTCAAGAATTCTCTCTAAGGGTTTAGTCAGCACCGTACCTCTGGAATAGAATGCAGGAGGTCTGGTATCTCCTCTCAGGACCCGATATCCCAGTCACCCGCAAGGGTAGGCTGGAAACGCCGGAGCTGGATTTTCTCGGCAAGAGCAAAGACAGCGTCTTTCTTATCGTGTCAAGGAGGAGGGGCAGCGTCCGTGGGCTTCTCGCATCTGCTGGGCTCTCGGCAAGGGGACAGCTGTTCTGCTCCAGTATTCACCACCACCGTGTGCTTGCTTAAGGCAACGTTGGTATATTTATACCTGAACGGTGCAGAGTTTGACGTAAGTTTTTGGACATAAGACGTCAATAAAGATGTCACTAAGAACTGGTCGTTCTTACAGTGCTCGCAGGAGTTCTATTACTAAACAAAGCAAGCAGGGCTTTCCTAGGTTGCTGGGGGTTTGAGATGTCGAAAGAACTCGGTGTGCTATCTAGGAATCTAAGGAAGTGGCTTCTGCTGTGTCATGGACTGTCATGGACTGCAGTGGCGAGTTACTGAAATATGGCTCTGATTGTTATGCCATTATAGGGATATGTATTGATTATAGCCGTATAGGGGCATGAGGTCACAATATTAATCGGGGTCCTAGATAAAACACACCACAACATTTCGACCCTGGCGAAACTGCCTGAAAAATGTGTCCACATACAGCTTAGCAACCATATCGACCACTTCAATCTGCTAGATCAATTCCAATCAGGCTTTCGATCTGGGCATAGTACCGAATCAGCCATGACCCACGTTATGGATGATGCTCTTCAAATACTGGATCAAAATGGAGCCTGTTTGCTAATCCTACTTGACTTATCCTCAGCCTTCGATACAATCAAACACAGCAACCTACTAGATCTCTTAAAACATAGAATGGGTTTATCTGGAACAGTGTTAAACTGGTTCACTTTCTTCCTCCAAGACAGAACGCAAAGATTCAAGATCAGCCAATCTCTATCTAACCCCATCCCAGTCACCTTGGGAGTACCCCAGGGATCTTCTCTCTCCCCTACACTCTTCAATCTGTTTATGGAATCACTCACTGAGCTTCTCATCTCCTCAAACATCCAATACCACACGTACGCTGACGACACTCAGCTCTACATTAAGGTCAACTCTCTTGAAGACATCAAGTACCTTAACTTATCGCTCCATAAAACACAGATCTGGCTGGCAAATAATTATCTAAAACTTAACACACAAAAAACAGAATTTCTCCTCATTGCTCCCCCCAAACAAACAGACACGATCCGAGAATGGATGCAGCACCTAACTGCCCTCGATGGCCAACCTCGCATTATTAACTCTGCAAAATCCCTAGGAATAACTCTGGACAATAATCTAAACATGCAGAAACACATTAGCGCTGCAACTAACTGAGCCCATTTCCAGATGAACACCCTGAGAAGACTTAAGCCCGCAAATGACTTTAAACAGGCAGTCCAAGCCCTAGTAGCCCCCAGAGTGGATTATGGGTGTGTTGCTCTCTGCAGCCTTCCCAGATCAACAACCGCTCCGGTAAGAGCCTCAATCAATACTGCTGCCATACTCCTTACTGGCTCTAGAAGGAACTGCCACCTTTCTCCCGACCTTTGTGCCCTCAACTGGTTACCTTTTGAGGCCAGAATACATTTGAAAATCGCCTGTATGACTCACAAGGCACTGCACTAAAAACACCAAGATACCTTGCGGAGAAGCTAGTACTACCGGGTGGTAGCAGAACAACTAGGAGTTCTGATAATCTTCTACTTAAACCACAACGCTTCTGCAAGAAAAGAACGTACAACCGTACCTTCTCAGGAATGGCTCCAAGGATTTGGAACGCCTAACCCACAGAAACAAGACTGATTCCATCCATTGCTTTCTTCAAAAAAGAAGTGAAAGCAATCCTCTTAGCTAGAGTCACCGGAACTTTGTTATAAATAAGGCTCCCAGTTTTCCGTTTAAACTGATTTTTACATATAAATACAGATGGAAACCTTTTTGGTTTTTGTCTGTATTTATATATAGAAAGGGAAAAATACTTACAAAATAATCCTGCCGCCTCTGTGCTCCACTATGAAATCTGATGCCGAGGTGCACAGGGGCTGCCAAAAGAGATTGGAAACTGCTGAATAAGTGCAGCTGAGAGCGCAGCGTCTGCAGAGACCCTCCAGCACCCCTCACAGCAGGGTTTTAATTGTTCGAGCAGTGCAAGCAGAGATGCCCATTAAGAGGTGTGAAAACACCTCAGGACATCGGCTGCAGGCCCAGCAACCTTTTGTTTTGTTTTAGGAGGAAGAAGGAGGTTATGTGGCAGGGCAGGGGGTGGGGTCTGTGGTAGGGTGGAGCGACGCACTTGAACTGCGGCGTTCAGAACAGAGGGCAACTTTCTGTGCCAAGAGCTAGGTCCACATCGGAAGTAAAAATATATGTAAAATACAGTAGTTTTTAAAAAGAATAATTTAGAGGCCCAATGCATTAAAAAAAAAAACCCGAGCTAATTGTGTACTAAGAAATCCAGGCATGGCTGGGATGACTCTGCGACCTCGACTTCTCCCCTTCCCTGCCAGAATCAATGTGAAAACCGTTCGAACCCCCCCAGAGAAGTGATAGCATGTTTACAGCGTGAAATATCATTAAACGATGTGAACATGTCCATTGTGTCGAAGCTGCCAATCAGCTGAGCGGAGATGCAACACAGCCGCGGCTGATGGCAGCAGAAACTGATGAGTGATGAGGCATGCAGGTAGAGAGCAACCAAACTAGTGAAAAGCCTGGACTGAGACACAAAAGCCTCCATCGCCAGACGCAAACATTAACAGATTGTGGAACTACTCATTCATGACACAGATGAAAACGCGATCTGATCTGTGAAAGGAAAACTCGGAGCCAGAGAACCATGGAGGTGAAGTCACAAAGCAAAAGCTCCATAGGCCCTGATGAAAGCGAAGCAAATTGGTCCCTCCCATCCACTGGCAGAACAGTAAAATACAGAGCTTCATAAAAGGAGGAGGTTTGCTCACACCTGTTTGTAGCCTGGTTTCCACAGACAGAAATCATATATATAAATTGGTTTTCTCCCATTTGGGTTAGCAGCTAAACTTCGAATATTCCTCCTGTAGTGATTGGTGCTGAACCCCTTCCCAGCACTCTCAAACATATTTAAATACTGGTCCTTCAAGCCAATATTTGGACGCTTCTCATAGTTCGAGTTCCTGCATGGCTTCTGTGCCAGTACACTTTGGACAGTGAGAGACATGCTATGCTTTCCCCCTAGGCTGAGACCAATCCTGAATAAGAATCGGTTTAAAAAAAAAAATACCATATTCCTGGAGGTCTATGTGGAAGCCCCAAAGATCAATACAATTATGCCAGTTGCTGGTAACGGAGATAAATCAAGTATTATTCAGTTTCGATACCAAGTTGGGACTTCATTACTATCTCACAGAAAACAAGCATTTGCAATGCAATAGGTCTCGCATTTGCGAGAGTTTAAGCTATTGCCATTGTAAATGGCAATGCCTTTTATTTATGTTTTAAAAACCAACAAATAAATAAAAGGCATTGGCGTTTACAGCAGAGAGATTTTTTGCATGCTTCTTTGTGGTAATAGTAGGTTGTTGCATATGATCTCCGGATCTTGTTCGGCCTTATACTACCACTTGCTCTTGTCTCCAAAGGCCCTAGGCGCTAGAGAGGTTTCACTTCTCTGGTTAGTGATGGGTAGGGACTCCCCTCGCCTTTCAGCCACAAGGCAGGAGAACATGCTTTCTTTCCCTCAGTAGGGGCGGAACGATCTACATGCCTCCTCAGGGTAGGAAAGATCTGGCCTGCACTCTCAAAGGAAGGCAGGGTCGCTCCCAATGTGTAAAGTGTGCTTAGCGTAGGCTCCAATTGGAAAAAAAACAGCTAAACAACCTAGTGCATGTCAATTTAAATAAATGAGGAAAAATACTAGCTGGAGTGTCTTTTGTTTCTTGCTACAAAAATAAATGTGGATAAATACAGGTAAAATGACCCAAAAATAAATATGGATAAATACAGACGGAAATGTTAAAAAAATAAATACCATAAAACCGGGAGCCCTAGTTATAAATACCTACTGATAAGTGCTAGTCGATAACTTTTACCAGGAATGTATTTGCTTAAGTCATCGTATGCCTATGCATTTGTCAAATCACCTGTATGTGCCTTGTAAAGCGCTCTGATACCCGCAAGGGTCTTGTTCGCGCTATACAAAACTATCAAAAATAAATAAATAAAAGAAATAGTCTGTGCTATAGAAGTTCAGGTACACGATCGTACGATGTACTAGGTGTTTCTTTTCAGAAGCCCCAGCACTTTAAGGCCTGGCTTTGTTGATGTTTCAGTCTTGTACTTCTGAGAATATATTAGATTTTCCCATCAGCTAGAATAATCGCTATGGTAATGTGAGGTGAGAATAACTACACTATCGGAGACAAAAAATATTGTGGGACATCTAAGAGTATTTCAAATTTGGTGCAAGCGTATTTTTCACTCGCTCCTAAAATGTTTTTCCCATATGAACATTTTTTCAGTGAATACCTTGAAAACCACTGAACAGATGATCACAACATGTGTCTGGCAGAGCGGTGTTTCAGTCACTGATGAATTTTGGTGATTTGTTCTAAATATATCTGTTTTAGCGATAGGAGGAAAAATGTGAATGTCAGGTGTGTGTCATCATCATATCTTCTAAAACAGTGGACTGTGCATGAGCAGAGGGTTGCATGTGCACAACACAACACAAGATACCAGTTCACAAACTGTTAACCAGAGGTACCTTGAAAGTCCTGACTACGCAAACATACCCATAAGCATGCTACTGCTTACACACACTCTCCTGATTCATTTAACACACTGTTGACAGTTGATTATTTAGACCCATACTCACACAAACTCCCAACTACACAATCCCAAATCTACTCAAATAATATATTTCCCATAGCACATTCACTAGAACATACGTCCCCCCCCCCCCCACACACACACACTGCTGACTACTCATTGCCAAGTACACACACACTCCCAACTATACACTTTTGGCTAAACTCATTCTCCTGTGGATCCGCTTGTAAAATACTTGCCACTCCTTAGATTCTTGAATACCAACACATGCAGCACACACCATTACACATATACATGTCCCTTGACACACAAAACTTCACTTGGACATTGAGAGTTTTACTGTTCACCAAACCACTTTGCACCTTTGTTGGTATTCCCTAGCATTGGGCAAACAAGACACCAAAGAGACATACAACATCTACCCTGAGGTTGTCGTGAGCATTACTTGACCTTGTGGGAACCATAATAATACCTCCTGTCACACACAACATCTCATTTGAACATCTGGAGTGTCACTTAGAGCAAAGCACTTTGCACCATTGGTGTTGTTTAGGAAGAATGAACACAACACACACAAGGGACACGCAACACATACCGGAGGTCGACAAAGCCCAGACCTTTCTGGACGATAATGACACGTCTATACACACACCATACCACTGTGCACCATTGTTGTTATTTGCAAACAGCAGACAAGCACCACACACAAGGAGTACACAAACCATACTCTTGAGTTTGGTGTGTGCGTACCCCATGCCTTGGCAAACCATAAACACATCCATAAACACATACTGTCAGGATTCCTGACACAGCTCACCTCACTTGACTATCACAATATATCTAGAAAGCTACAGCGGTTCTGTCAGGGAGAATACTCACTTTACATAAGAGGAATGAATAAAAAAGTGAACAAATTATACATTGTACAGAATCACAGAGTAATGTCAAATTGCTTATTAGAAAATACCATGTGCGTTAAATGTAGTTGGAACACAAAAACACAGGCTAGTAGATGTTTGCAAAATTCTTATTTTATGTGATTTGATGCTTTCAAAAATATTTTCAAAAATTGAAAAGGCTGTAAAAGTGAGTACATTTCCAAGTGACATGTAATATAGTGACATTGGGTGTTCAGTGATGATGGTGCAGTGCATATCATATGTACAATGTGAGATAATATACAGTTTAACAGGAAAAATAAGTAAAAGGTGGTCAGGATGAGAGAGGACAATGTCTCATGTGAACAGCACATTTGTTTGTTAATTTGAGCCAAGAGACTTGTAAATAGCTGAACCGTATGTATTTGTCGATGTTTCGACCCTGACAGTGCGCTATTTAAATGTCATAGCGGGTGTTCTTCAGGACATGGGCGGTGAAAGATGACAGCCTGAAAGTATTAAAGGGAGTAATCAAAATTGTGTTACAACTGATCTGAGAAGGCGCTAGTTATGTTAAAATGTTCCAAGTAATTTGATGGAGCGCTGTTAGTGCTGAACAACTTAATTTCTCAACTAGGGGGTGACAAAAGGGCCCCAGGAGGTCCCTTGCTGTTAGAAAGTTGCACCAGGATCTTCAAGGATCAGATCTGGTGGTTGAGTTAGAGAAGACAGGGATGTACAAACAAATAAGCATCAAACAACCAGCATAGATGACCTCAACATCAACCTTACGGAAGACAGCCCTATAAAATCAGCCAATCTTGACAAATCAGAACAAGGGTCTTCCCAAAATGCACAAATCGACCAGAGTGAAGCCCAGGACAAAGGAACAGCCAAAATTGAGAAAAGCAACTCTTCACTACAAAACATCAAATCTTGTGACGGAAACCAGACCAACGATGCCACTACTTTAACCTCTTCAACTCTAACATCTGTAAAAGATGAGGATCGTCAAGGATGCGCTCACCTTTCTCTTGGTCTCAATGATCAAAGTCTTGTCAAATTGCCGAGATAGACTTAAAAATCAACGAATCATTATTCCAAAGGGCGGATAAAGCTACAACAATAGCAGAGTCCCCGGGACCGTTAAACAGTACTCCACAGAGATATTTTTGCCTCAGAAGAGAAATATTTGCATCTCTCTGAATTATCTTTCCTAAATAATATTTACTCATCTAATGGCCAAAAATCAGTGAGTCATTATCGACTCTTCAAAAGATCTAGGAGTCTGTGTTACAGCTCTTAGGCAATATGATGGAAAAGTCCGATCAGATGTTGGATACCCAAATCGGAATGCTCCAATACCTTGTTAACAAGAAAAAGAAACACCAGCAAGCGGCCCAGCAAGTCTCACCTCTGAAACCCAATGGAGAGAACCCTTTAAGAGAAACTCCTATCCAAGAAAAGAAAAGCAACCAAAACCAAACGGATCTCAAAAAAACAAAAGACCAAAAAATCTGAAATTTTTTAAAAGTTGTTTAAAGACCCAATCAAGGAAAACATCTGTACCAAAGCAATTCCTTTCTATCCAATTTTCTACTGACGCGGAACAAAGGACTGACTCCAATCTACAAAAACTGAGTCAAACAAAAAAACTGATTAAAAAGAGTGAATCCTTAACAACTGATCCTCTGGACTCAATCTTATCTAAAAAGGAAAAAAGGACAGAAAAAGTTCTGCGACAAGACTCTAAAAAAAGATCCAGAAATAGAATCACGAAAAAGAAAGCACAATAGTTAAAAATTTTGACCCATTCAACTAAGCAAAGCAAATCCATAGAAAAAGTACATTCTCCAAGTTCAGATAATGGACTTCACAAAGTCGGAAAAAGTGACCAAGATTTTAAGGTGAAAGTAAGTCAAAAACCACTAAATCCCTTCTCTGCAAAATTCTCTATGCCTGGTCACGACATAGAGCATCCAGTGACACTCTGTGCCAAGCACACAGGACAGTCCTTGAAGGTAACAAGTCCCATAGCACTGCAAAGTCAATTATGCTTTCTTGAATTTTCTAACTTTTATTCCTTCAGGAAATGATCCATTAAACCGAGGAAGAATAGTCAATCTAATTTGTAAAATCCCACAGTTACAGTCGATAACAAGTTCTGAAATAAAATTAGTAGTGTTCCCGTCAAAGCTTAAAATCACGGTGGCTATTGTGGAATTCATGTTGTGTGTTATCCCAGAAATAATCATAAATGAAAGTGAGATCTTTCATAAAAATGGATATGATGTTGCTCTAGTAAACAATAGGGGAACCCAACTAAAGGGCAAACCAGAGGAAACTAACATTATAATAATACAGCTTCCTGACAAGAACACCAGCAGCACCAAAAGTTCCACAACTATTGGAGAGTGATCAGGAATAAAAACAAAGTCCAGCAGGAAAGACACTCAATGGATCCACACTGGTCCCGGATACCAGAGACCCTAAATAGCCACAAGCAGGGAAGGGAAATCAAACTGCCCTTTTAACAGCAGGTTGTCCATAACGTTGTGGAATATAGCAGGAAAAAATAAAGAGAAAATGGCGTCAATTCTGGAAGAATCCCCGGCTTTGGTCACTCTCCAAGAAACTTGGGCATCAAAGCCATTTGATCAAAAAGACTACTTCGTGCATGAAATATCTGCGGAACAGGTGGCTCGGGGTCATGCCAAAGGAGGTTTAGCAATCTCGGCCCACAAGGACGTCTTCTGGGATCAGGAAGTCATTCCCATGGTCCATAGAATTATCCAATCCTTAAAGGTCAAATGCTGGCTTGACGCCAAGGACTCTCCAACCGACCTAATAAATTTTAACGCTTACATTCCACCAGGTCTCCCCGAATGACACTCTTTTGGTCAAAATATTCGAAGAAATAGAAAGGGTGGTGGAAGAGAGAGTTTTCCCTTCCATTTTCCTCATAGGAGACTTTAACTGTAAAATATCGAGTGATCTTATTGACAAATGGGAATACAAAGAACAAGCAGGAGCTCTAACAATCCCTACTCCATTATTCCCATCTGGGATTAAAGCAGACAAACCAGAAAAAATCCTACTTTCTTCCCTCCCCATAATAAATGGCTTCATCTTAAACTGATGTATGGAAGGAAACATCCCAGCATCCTTCACAAGAAAAGGTACCTTCACCGCTTCTATATTAGACTATATATAATCTACAGTCTAGTTTTGCTTGACAGGGTCATAAAATTAAGTATAAAATGTTATCAAGGAAGTGATTACGCCATATTAAGACTACGCAAAAGTATTACAATTTACGCATTCCTTTGACCTGATAGTAAAATTTGAAATAGTCCTCAATAAAAAAATGCAAGCTCTACAGGCAAATTTAAAACTTCAGAGTAACAGAGCCACAATTCTAACAAGAAAGATCTCAGACATGAGAGCCACCACATTAAATAAATTAATTTGTAGGCAATTTCAAAACCCTTCTAAGACAAAAGAAGTGGAAATCAAACATCTAAAAAAACACCGGAGGAGGGAAAAAGAAAAATTGGGAAAATCGCAGCAGGATAAAAATTGGGTCAAAATCCAAACTGCAGTCAAACAAATTAACACTCGTATGTATTGGAGCTTAATATCCAAACAAACAGGAACAAAGAAATCCTTGCAAGCATCACCAGTTCCCCGAAGGAATGGGAAAAATTCCTACGTAATCTATACAAACCAAATGGGAATCAAGAAATTCTGAATTATCCACTATGTATGCAGATGGAAAATGAACGTAAGATTTCTTCTGTGGCCCGTCAAATAGAGTACCATATAAAGAAAGCAAGATCATCTGCAGCAATTGGTCCGGATCAAATTCAGATGAAGGCACTACAAAGTAATCCCTTGGAATGGAGCAGATTCCTAGTCCCATTATTTTCACATTGCTACGATACCGGGAAAATTCCCAAATCATGGAAGGGGGGTATAGTTATCCCTATCTATAAGAAAGGATTCCGACTGTATCTAGGCAACTACCAACAGATTGCTCTGTTGGACGCAATAGGGAAGATCTTTGCAGCAAGTGTCCTGGATCATCTCCAAGATTGGGCTTTTTCTTCCGGAGTGATCCCTCTAAATCAGACAGGGTTTAGGCACAAGCATTCAGTAACAGACAACATAGTGGTTCTGCAGACTATCATCGACAAATACATAGTTCTGAAATTGCAGGTCGTTTATGCGGTCTTTGTTGATTTTTCGACCGCATTTGATAGAGTGTACAGTCCAACACTCTGGAAGAAACTCAGAAACCTGGGAATCCCGGAAACTCTTCTCTACCTTATTATTTAATTACACTCTGAAACGTGGTGCACGGTACAACTGGGAAAAGAAAAGGGACTAACCAGCCGAATCGCAACATCAAACGATCTCAGGCAATGCTGCCTTCTGGCTACCTTCCTTTTTTCATTATACCTTAGTGATCTTCCAGACAGTTTTTTACAGGTTATACATTTCATAGCATCATATAACATATACATCATGATGTACGCCGACGACGACGTAATTTTTGATCTTACCCGTTTTGGATTGCAAAGGAACCTAGATGTACTAACAAAATATTCAAAAGAAAGTTTCCTGGCTCCAAACATAACTAACAAGAAAATAGTCCCTTTTAGAGGGAGAAAGCATTACACAACTTACAACTGGACACTAGGAGGAGAAATGCTAGAAGTGGTAAAACAATATACCTACTTGGGGCAGATCTTTAACATGCGGTGCATTTTCCCGCTGTGTGCTGAAAAATGCAGGATTGCATTGTTTCATGACGAGCTCAGCTCGTCATGAGCACACGACCAGTGTACTGCATGACGAGCTGAGCTTGTCATGAGCAGCGAAGGGGTTAATCAGTCACTAGGAAACTCTAACCACCTACAGCTTTTAAATCAAAAAGAAGATATTCATGTCGGTGCGCTCCAACGATTATACTCTTCTTCTGGGCTACGACACTTCCATTCCTCACTACAGGTTTACAGCTCTAAGATTTCCCCAATTTTATCGTATGCTCTGGAATATATTCCAATTGCCCAGTGGCATCAAATTCAAACAAAAGAAGGGAAAATTCTCAGTGAACTGGCTAAGGTCCAAAATGCTGTCTCTGCACAAGCTCTGCATTTAGAATTCTCCTTAGTCAGTTCTTTTGCCAGAGCGATCACTAATTTACTAAGAAAGGCGTACAATCTTCTACACGCAGACCAAGGCTCTTTAAGATTCTTACTTAAAAAAAGAGACATTCGAGACCGAATCTACAAAATATACTCTAAGCCTGAACTTGATGATTGCTTTTACATTATCTAATTGCACAATTGCACATTTGAAATCATGGACTGCTGCCCAAATGAAGCTCTTTCTGAAACATCTGACGCCAAGGATCAGTTATGAACTCGACATTTTGCACTGTTCCAAATTACACAATTATGAACATTATGCAGAAGCCATTCTATACAAACAGGCTCAACGATATATTTGTTTCTCCTTAAGGCATGGATTTCGGCAGTGTATAATTTTATAGCAGCTTGGTTACTCCCTTTTAATTCATTGACTTCTAAATGGTCTCATAAAGAACAGGTTACCAGCAATTGTGATCTCTGCAATGGTGGTGTGCAAAATTTGAAGCACGTATTGTCGGTATGCCCAAAGCCGATAATGGTTGAGGCGAGAAGGCGCTATTTAAAACCAATACAATTTAGATATAACACCGCATCTGTGAAAAATCTGATCACGCTCTTAAATTCTCCTCTAGACGAATTTTTATGTCATAATTTGTTAAAATTTTTAAAATCCTTTTAAAATTTTTATTGATTGTTTTATGTGTATAGTAATAGTAATCGCTTCATATGAAAGTTGCTGTTCTCAGTAGAGAACTAAATCAAATAAACTGAAACTTGAAGCCTGCCATTTAACTGTACTCTGGCTTCAAGGACTCTTTCTTGCTAGCTCAATTGATTCTCCCATTTTGACCTCACCCTAAAGAACGTCCTGCATTATTCTTCCACCTGGATGGTAACAAGAAGAAAAGGAGAGGCGCACTTCCAGACTTGATTTTACTACGTGCTAAGCTCAGTCGCAACATTGGGCTGCAAACAAAGGTAACCAGGGTTTTTGTTCACTTATACATGCTGTTGACAGGACTCTGTCAGGGAGGACTTGGGTGAAACTAACCCTGTCCAAATTTGCTTATGGGTTTGATGCTGAAATCATACTCACTATAGTTACGGAACTTATGATAAACAAACCTCTACGGACAATCTAAATAAAAACAAAACTAAAGCTTGGTTGAGATTTGAAAAGCTTTTGTGAGGTGACACAGAGTTAATATTAAACTAAAGCCTTATTAGTTGTTTATTTATAGGTACCATATCTGCTGGTACCATCCATCAGAATGGTGTGAATGCATGCTGCAGTTTTGCTGTTGATTAGTCGAGCCACAGAATCTTTGACTCTACAGGCTCTCTCCATCCCAACCCTCTTATCCCTGGGATTCACCACCGGATCAGTATCTCCTCCTGCAAACCAAAGAGAAGTCTCGTAAGGATTTTGGTACTAGTGTTGCCGCCCCATTTGGATCCTCTGGGATCTAGGTAGGTGGCTTATTACACGTACCTTAACGAACAGCACTGACTGGGGCTTGGAATTTCACTCTGTACCAAAAAAGCAGAGGTGTTTATAGTACATCCCTCAGCATATTTTAAAAAAAATCTAGTTTTATGTTCATGATCAGCAGCATTTCTTTTTTAAATAGTTGAGTCCGGGGATTGGTGGGCTGTTTCTTTAATCCTTCTCCCTCAGCTTCTAAGCTTAATTTTATTTTAGAAATCTGTTCTGGTGTTTATGAAAATCGGGAAAGATGAAAAAAAAAAACTTTGGCAAATCCTTGCTTGGATTTTAAATTCTAAACCTAAACTCGACTTTTGTGATGTTTCATGATGGGGTAGGTGGGAAGGGGGACTGCATGGGGCAAAGAGGCACATACAGGGGCTAGCAGCAGGGGGTTCACAAAGAAGGGTTGCAGGAGGGAGAGGGTCACACAGGCTGTAAGTGCAGAGTAGAGTGTCAAATAGAGACAGCAGGGGGTTATGTGACAGCCTGAGGGGCAGCATGAGCAGGGCAGTACACAGGGGTGGCAAGGGTGTAGAGAAAGGTTTAAGGGGTGCATGGAGGCACAAAGGGTGAGTTCAGGGAAGGCAAAGGACTCAGAGTTGCTGCAGGGGAAATGGCAGGGATGGGTCAGGGGTGGTTGGCACAGTGATGGAGTCCATGCGTGAGGGAATGTTAAACAAAAAGGGTGTTTGGAAGGGGCTACCAAGAGGGTCTACAAATAAGCAAATGGGCCCCCAAAGGGCATGAAGAGGGACGGGCACACAAATTCGGCAAGGGTGGAGCAGATCGACTTTGACTGCAAAGGGGAAGGAAGACATGAGGGAGCTGCAGGTGGGCTGGTGGTACTAAACGTGGATGCAGAAGAGCTGAGCAACAACAGGCTGTGGGACTCGCAGGACACAGGGTGAGTCATGCATAAGAGCTACAGGGGGCACATGGTCTGTAGGGGAAGGGTTTGATGTCATGTCACTGAGGGACTGCATTAGGGTCATTCTACACCGAGAGGGGCAGCAGGGATTGGATTGCACACAGGGGGAATGGGACACATGCATGGTCTGTAGGGAGGCCAGAAGCATAGAGTGTGGACTGGATACAGAGGAGATGAGGAGCACACAAAGGGCTGGGGGAGGGGGCAAACTGAGTGACTGTGAGAGTGTGGTAGGCACATAGAGGGGTTGGAAGTGTGAGACATGGTGGCACACTAAAGGGCTGAGGTGCATGCAGAAGTGGTGCATGCAGAAGTGCCCCATTGCCTATGAGGTGGCACATTCTGACCCAGTAAAGTGGCAAGGTTAAACCCCACTACGCAATTCTGGACAAAAAGCGCTTAGAGACCCCGGTGGTTATAACGCGCTATACAAGTCAAATAAATAAATAAATAAAATAAATAAATAAATAAGGTTGTGGAGAAAGGTGCATTAGAAGTCTTGGTCACTTGGAGGGGTTGCAACGAGGTGGAGGAGTACATAGTGCTACAGGGAAAAGACAGAACACCTCAGATAGATTGCAGGTAGAACAGCCAAGCACATTAGGACTGCAGGTTGCCAATGAGACAGATATAGAATGCAGGGCAGGCAGGGGACACACTGAGGGTAGATCACATCCACCTCCATATGCCATTCAACAATATACTGGTCATAAGATGCCAGCACACCTATAATTAAAAGTCCACAGAACAAAAATCATAAACCAACACATACACATACACGTGTCCATGCAACAGACATTCTATGCCAAAACACCAAACATCATACATCCACAAAAACATACACACCTGTCATAATCCTACACAACCACTGACAAACAACACACCCAACGTGATTTGTCAAAATACATATGCCCATACAACAACACACATACCAGCATATGTCCACGCAACTAAAATCATACTCCCTTATATTCAATATCAGGCATCAACACATTCAGCATTACAGGTCCATAAACCCACCATCATACCTCCACAGAATCAACATCAAACACAACACACAAATTCAAAACATCTGCATTTTATACCAATACATCCACCATTGTACTTCCACAAAACTAACATAGGCCAATACATGGACCATCATAAGTCAACACATCCACCATTAGATGCCAACATACCCTCACACATATATCCACACAAACATCATAAGGCAGTACATCTATCCTCATATGCCAAACCACCCTCCATTCTATGATAAAGTCACCCACCATCATATGTCCAAATTAGCAAAATCATACACCAACATTCACATCATATACACCAGAAAAACGACATCAGACATCCACACAACCCTTTGTACAGCAAGACATCCATTATCATACACCAAACACACCTCATCATACGTCCACACTGCAACACACTAATCATAGTATGTCTAGACAACAAACATGATAAATTCACACATCCATCATACACTAACGCACCCACTTTCAGGCGTTCTCCCAAGCAAAATTATTCACCAACAAAACCACCATAATATTCTAACATATGCACCTTCATATATATCCATCCACTATCACATGGCAACATGCACACTATCATACAGCCACACCCCAACATCATATAGGAACACAATTCAACCATTGCATGTCTGCACCATGACCAATACAAGTATGCACACGTCCATGTGACAATCACACTTTCACTTTTAGATGCCCCCCAATGAACTTTAATTTACCCACCAACAAATGCCAATACTAACCACAACATACACACACCATTATTTGTTCACACAGCCGACAACATACATTCACAAATCCACATGAAATAACTACAACAGTACATTCATGCACCCACACTCATCAACATGTGCACATCAGATACACACAAATCCACCATCATACACATTACATCTTATATCTGACATATGAACACCCACCCATGTAGGTAATCACATCCAACATCATACACCCTAATGCTCACTATCATGTTCCAATGCACTAAACCATCATGCATTCAGACAACCAGCATTTAACAAAGCTCTACAGTGTCACATTAAGAACTTTGTAAGAACATTATCCATCCTTTTACACATGCATAAACCTAATCAACTCTCAAATACATCACTGTTTAAGCTTCACAAATAATTGCAGGTGTGGGACTTAAGTCTACTTATTACAGTGAGGTGAGACACCAGGTGAAAATTAATTTTTTTACAAAACTTAATTTAAAAGTTGAAAGAAAGTTAAGGTTTACATATTTATTTATGGTGGCTTCCCCATTAAAATTAAAAAGCTAAAATATTCCCAAGTTAAGGTGCTACAAAAATGGTGTGTCCTACCCAACAGTAGCAGGCCATCCAGCTCACACGGTGCCATCACCCGGTAAGGAAGCAAAATCACACAGTGGCAGGAAAGATTAGCTGGAAACCTCTGCACAAACTGGCCTCAACTTGCCTTTTGAGGAGGTAAGAAGGCAATGTCCACTAAGGGGTGTGAAAACACCCTAGAACACCTGGAACAGCCTCAGCGACCCATAGTGGGGTGTTCTGTGGGGGAGGAGGTGGTGGCTTTGATGGAATCAGGAATCAGTGCTCAACCTCGCGGCCAGACTTATCACAGACTGCAAACGATTTGACCACATCTCTCCCGCCCTCAAAACCCTCAGATGGCTCCCAATTGAAGGTAGATCCACTTATAAAACAGCCTGCATTACGCACAAAATCCTCCACCAAAACACTCCGACTTACCTTGCTATCAAATTGACCAAAGCAGGCTGCACGCGATCCCTGGGAAGCTCTAACACCTCCTACTTATCCCCCCTTCAGAAAAAGAATTCCACTCAGTGACGCTCCTTTTCAGGCAATGCCCCTCTTATTTGGAATGCCCTCCCACCAGACCTCCGTTGTAACCCGTCCTACCCCAGCTTCAAAAAAGAACTCAAACTTCTTCTCCTTAATAAATACTGGGGCTTCTAACTACCTCCCGAGTGACCTCGCCTTCCTCAGCATCCCCCCACCCAGCTGCTCCGCCTATGGCTAGTGAACTCCCTCCTGCCCCCCACTCTCCTTCTTTTCCACTTCAATCTTATCACCTCCCCCCCCCCCTCCTTGCCTCTCCTTTACCTCCCGTTTCTTACTACACCTTATGACCTTCAGTTTTTCTTGCACATTTTTTGTCCTTCTTGCTCCTAGGTATATTTTATCGAATCTTCCCACCATACTGTGACCTCTATATTGTATATATTATTGTGTGTAACCTTTATCCTATGTGGACTGCTTATGTTTGAATCAACTTTCTGTACTTATACACACTGTACCTGCATATAAACACCTTTCTGTTACAATTGTAAAGCGCTCTGATACCTCTGGGTCCAGCCAGCGCTATATAAAACCTCTAAAATAAAAATAAAATAAAAATAAATAAGTAGGTCTCAGAATGAGGCCCTGCCCCCTTTTCTCACTCTGATTTTTTTTTTACAAGTTGGCAGGTCTACAGTAGCAATTCTTTTGCAGTTTGTCAGATGGCATACTCCATCACAACCATGGTGGATGACCTATTCACAGTATTACAAGTGCATCATAACCTATAGCACTTGTAATAAGATGGGACAGTAAAGCTATCACAATTTGGTGGGATGGCTCATCCCCCAAACTCTGAATAGGGTCAGAAATCTTCATATCTCTCACCCACAGCATACAGTATGTGGTATATTACACGTTCAAATACAATCTTGCATATTATAAGCCATCGATCAGTATATCATACACCAACACATGCACCACCATGTATAGCTTTACCAAACAAATCCAACTTCTTTCATATCTATGTCCACCCGAAATCAGGTGAAGCACATCAACAAACATTCCATAAGCTCAATAATATATTTGACTGCACAAGCACCATTATGTGTGCATGCACAATCTGGTGCATGTCCACAGACCCTCTGCTATACAACCACCCACCATGTTCATATGCCCACATTCCAGCAAAATATGTCCATATATCCAATATTAAATGGCTACATACTCACCAACTTGTACCCTCTTACACCACTGTATGCCAACACACCAGCCTTCATACATCAAAACATTTCATAAAATGCTCTGAACAACATTAATACAGCAACACCCACCAGCATATGTTAACACAATGGCCCAAATACTCTCAGGCCACCACTGCTGTACAATGTCACTGTCAGAAATTAGTCATACAATCAAATATTCCTTTACGCATGTACGGACATAATAAATTAATATTTCAAACCCATAAAATTTCAAGCTCACATAAATTAGAACATAGGAGATACAACCATTATCATATACCCACACAGTTATAACTGTACACCAACACAACTAGCACAATAAATCTAAATATATCAATATGTATTTCACAGTGGCAGTCACCACTTTTTAGTTATGGTTCAGACCCCCTTTCCATTGAAAAATCATTTTTGAGTAACCTATAACTTTTGACCTCATGGACGGATTTGTATAAAATTTGGCAAATCACGAGGTTAGTTAGCTGAAGACTGGTATGCAGATTCTTGTGCATATCATTAATGGTGGATCATTGCAGTGTTTGGGACCGCCGGCCAGACAGGCGGCAGTCCCACCACTGCAATTAGGATGCACCCGCCAGTATGGCGGGCGCATCCAGGGCTTTTAATATTGCAGATGGTGTTGCTGGCTGCAGCACAGTACGCAAAGTTAAAATGCCATGCACTGTATTTCCCAGTACTATGTGCCTGCCATGCAGTGCAGGGAAATGCAGGGAGTACCCATGGCACCCCTCAGTGCAGCACCACCTTCTTCCACAACAAGAAGGTCCCACTACGGGCCCCCGAATCTCTTTCCGCCTGTATTTTTGCGGTGGGACGAAAGCCGCGAAAAGACAAGCAGAAAGGGATAACGTAATCCCTACAGGCACCGCCGGAATGCTGACCAATCTCTTGGTTACGCAAGGTGGGCGGAAACGGCCTGCCTTGTGGAACCGTGGCAGACAGTATTTGCGTCCGCCACGCTTCACTCATCATAATCTGGTGGGGAAAAACTGATGTCATATGGCGGAAGTACCGCCCCTTTAGTCGTTCAGGCTGTCTTTTATGAATAAGAACAACCTTGCACCATCATTGTATATTCGTTATATACGAGGAGAACCTCTCACTGGAGTGCTGTGGCACTGGTGAGATTAAAGATTGATATAAAGGAGAAAATATTAATGTCCTCAAGAAGGTGGTCCATTTGTGAATGTGCCACTGAAACGGGTCGACGCTCAGCTTTCTGTGTTGTTAAATGTGGATAAGTCAGCAGTTAATTAGAGACAGGTAATCTTGACCCATGCTTCTTGCTGCCTATACTGGATCCAAATTAACATCTATAAGACAAAGTATATGTCTGTGTTTATTCTCCTTTTTTATGAATCGTGTTCTATAAATATATGAAGAATTGTGCTCTGGATTTATGTGTTTTTAACTATTTTTTATTAACTGCTATTGTGTAAACTAAACATTTTTACAGCTTTTTAATAATTAAAATATGTTTTTGCATAATCTGTTTACACATAAGAGCTTTGATACATTCTGAGTTGATTGATAATGAGTATTTGTTTGAGAGTATGAGTGTGGCTGTATTTGTGGTATGAATTACCTTATATAGGTTTTGACCAAAGGGATCCTTTTTTTAAAAAACATTACAGGCTAAATCACCATGTCCAGACCATGACTTAGACTTAATTTCAGGAAATTTGTGCCTTGATTAACAATGGAAGACTGTACTGGGTTGGTGTTCAAGCTTGTTTATGCAACAAAGAAAGACTTCAAACACTAAGAAACATTCACAATTGTAGTCTAAATTATACGTCTTCGACCAAACTTCACCTGCTGCATCAATATTCATATTTTCTAAAGTTTCAAGTTGAGCTGAACATATGTTTGGCTAACCGTGATAGATTTTTAAAAACTCTGTAAATTTCCAAAGAGGCGCTATAAGCTCTGGTTCATACAGAAATTTGAAATAATTCAATATATGCAATACCATGCAACAAGGTAGTTTTCTCTTGTTACTATTCAAAAATCGGAAGTAATGCACATATTTTTGCTGAATAACCAGTTGTACACTTGGTATGGTGAGTCTATGTTTCATGGTGACTTAGGGGTCTATTAAATGGCGGGCTGATCGCCACCGCCCGAATGGCGGTGGCGATCCGCCCGCCACCTACCATTTCCCCCACCATATTAGGATGGCGGGTGGGACCACGGCGGGTGGCGAGATCGTACCCCTGTTTTCTGCCGGTCAAACAGCAGACCGGGTGGAAAAGGGGATTGATATGCAGAGTGCCATACATATCTAGATGTAGGCGGGGATATGCCTTGGAAAGGCACGCGTAGTCTGCATGTGGGGGCCTGTTGCGGGCCCCCAGGGTGTTTGGAGGGTGGGGGGTGCACATGGGAGGTACCTATGGTACCCCCCTGCATTTGCATGCACAACGTGGCAGGCACCTCGCGGTGCCTGCCACCTGTGCATGCAAATGCACAAATGCCTTTTTAACATTGCGGCGGTGCTGCTAAAAGCACTGCCCGCCGCAATCTTAAAAATACAGGATGCCCCCACCAGTGTGGCGGGCGCATCCTAATTGGATTTGCGGGACCGCGGCATACATAGCGGCGGTCCCATTTGCCAAAATGATTTTATGTTCCCTTTCGCAAGGCTTGTAAAAATATCACATCTTGTCCCCCTGACCTCTGTTTAACATGTGCTAATACAACTATATCTTACCACTACTTTAAAAACACATTGATCAATCACTACAAGGAATTCTACAGCACGTCATCTTGCATATGTGCACAACCTGAAAAAGTAGGTCACACCAACATTAGTTTTAATTCATTTTTTTGTGCATTATTAATTTTTTATGTAGAAGATCTCTAGTCCCCCACTCTTGCAGTTTGTATAAGCCCCAGCAACATAAGGCCAAAGTGGCCATGAAACCTCTGGGTATTTTTTAGTTTTCTGGAGGTGTAGAACTGGTATTACCAACCGCCTGCTCTCTGTCTCTCTCCAGTCCCCTAGAGCAATGGTTCTAAACCCATGGCACACTTGGGGTCCCCAACACCAACTCAGTGGTCCACGTCTGTTTAGACAACGATATCTTAATAGCATATTAATAAAACATGTATAAATAAAGAAGGAAAATGTAACGGGGAGTCCCAGCGCAGACCATAAACACCAGGACGAGAACCAGATACGCAAAGCCTTAAGCCGGAAAAAGCCAGGTCTTAATGGCCTTCTGGAACGCAAGGTGATTCTGAATCACTCTGATGGACACAGGAAGTGAGTTCCAGAGTTGCGCGGCCAGACTGCGGAAGGAGCAGATATCTTCTCTTGCTTTCCTGGCACGTGGTGTGCATACCAGAGCTAAGGCGGCAGATCTTAAGGGACGTCGTGGCGCATAAAACTCCAACAACCCCATCAGTCCCGCCAGTGCCTGAGGTGATAGGATCTTATGCGCCAGGCAAAGCGCCCTAAATTGGATGCGTTTTTCTATCGGCAGCCAGTGAAGTTTCTGAAGTACATGGGAGACTGAACAACTGTACGGGAGGGCCATCAGCATGCGGGCGGCTGCATTCTGTGCCCTTTGAAGCCGCTTGACGCTTGCCTTGTTCCCGCCTAAGTATAGGCAGTTCCCATATTCCAATCTAGACAGGATTGTCGCCTGAAGGATGATTTGACGGACTTTCAGGGGGAAAAAATCCAACAACGGTTTCAAGCCCCTTAGAATACCAAAACAAGCCCCAGCCACTGCTTTGGACTGGGCGTCGAAAGTTAGGCCATTGTCGAACCAAATGCCTAGATTTCTAACAGTCTCCTTGGGCAAGGGGGCAGGTTTCAGGTGGTCAGGCCAATAACTCTCGGACCACAGCCCCTGATCTTTCCCAAACAGCAAGATCTCGGACTTGCTAGCATTAAGCTGTAAGCAGTTCGTCGCCATCCAGTCCGCGATCACAGAGAGGTCCTCCTTAAACTTAATCAAGTTGGTACTGCTTTTCTTGGAAAAGGTGATCACTAGCTGAGTGTCGTCAGCATATGATACTAGTGTCAGAACCCTTTCCTTCGCCAACACAGCCAGAGGTTGAACGTAAATGTTAAACATAAGGGGCTTAACACTGACCCCTGCGGTACACCCTGGCGCAAGGGAAGCTCTTGAGAATGGAAAATGGGGACATGAACTTGGAAGGACCTACCTTCTAAAAAAGATCGTAGCCACTCCAGAGCCATGTCTCTGATGCCAATTTCCTGCAGGCGTTTTAAGAGAATCGCATGGGAGACAGTATCAAAAGGGGCACTTAGGTCCAAAGGACCAAGGCCGCTGAGTCTCCAACATCCAGGTTCGCCCATATGGCCTCCGTGACAACTAGTAGTGCAGATTGAATGCTGTGCGGGCACGGAAGCCATGTTGGGATGGGTCAAAGATGTCATTCTGCTCCACAAACCTGGATAGAATGGAATTCACATGCGATTCTGTCACCTTAGCCAAGAATGGCAGTTGGGAGATCGGGCGGTAATTAGCTGGCTCTGCGGGGTCCAACGAGGGATTTTTAAGCAAGGGAATAACCTTGGCATGTTTGCAGGCCCTGGGGACAGACGCTGAGGTCAGAGAGAGGTTAACCAGGTTGAGATTCAGCGGAACTCGGTTTGGCTGAACTGCAGTTGCATACTTAAACACTAGCTGTGCTATTTTTGTTTTCCAAACGTCTAATTAATATCGGTTTACTTTGATTTAGTCCACACAGAAACATCTGTAACATCCATAATTTTCTCTTGAATGTGGGCAGGATGTAATTCCACTAAATGGTAAGTAATATGTCTGAGCTGTGTAGAATAGACCTAAAAACCGAATTTAGAACTGTTCCAAGCTTCCCTTTAAAATTGCAATTTTTATATTTTTTGATTTGTTTGTGAATTAAATATAATATTTGAACATTTGTGCATTGACTTGGCATATACTAATTTCTGTAGTTTTTTAGGTTTCTGCTCCAGACGGCGGGTATGCACTGTCTCAAACCGAGACATGGTGTATCTGCTTTGTGAGCTTCAGCCCTCCCATAAGCATGCCATTTGCTGACACCATCATCACTCCATTATTCGTGCTCCCCATTTGTTCACTGCAAAAAACACAGTTGATGGACAGAATGCAGAACAATGTCTCACATTCCCCCCAGTACAAAGATCTGGGCCTAAATCCATCGTTTTTTTGCACTCCACACCACCCTAGGTCAGACAATGGCTATATGCAAATCAGCCTTGACCCTGTGCCTCACGGGAACAGTCCAGCCCGAACTACCAAGCCATGTCTTTCCTAGACCGGAATCAAGCATCCAAGGACCAGTTTCTGGCTATCAGCCTTCTTCAGCCTGGATAGCTTGACTCCAGTGATGTGGAGAGCCTGGGACTCACGTCTGAGCATACCCAGCCCACTCGGGAGAAAATTGCAAAGAACACAGTTGATGGACAGAATGCAGAACAATGTCTTACATTCACCCCAATACAAAGATCTGGGCCTAAATCCATCATTGTTTTGCACTCCACACCACCCTAGATCAGACAATGGCTATATGCAAATCAGCCTTAACCCTGTGCCTCATGGGAACAGTCCAGTCCGAACTACCAAGCCATGTCTTTCCTAGACCGGAATCAAGTATCCAAGGACCAGTTTCTGGCTATCAGCCTTCTTCAGCCTGGATAGCTTGACTCCAATGATGTGGAGAGCCTGGGACTCACGTCTGAGCATACCCAGCCCACTCGGGGTGAAAATTGCAAAAAAAACAGTTGATGGACAGAATGCAGAACAATGTCTTACATTCACCCCAGTACAAAGATCTGGGCCTAAATCCATCATTTTTTTTACTCCACACCACCCTAGGTCAGACAATGGCTATATGCAAATCAGCCTTGACCCTGTGCCTCATGGGAACAGTCCAGTCCGAACTACCAAGCCATGTCTTTCCTAGACCGGAATCAAGCATCCAAGGACCGGTTTCTGGCTATCAGCCTTCTTCAGCCTGGATAGCTTGACTCCAATGATGTGGAGAGCCTGGGACTCACGTCTGAGCATACCCAGCCCACTCGGGGTGAAAATTGCAAAAAACACAGTTGATGGACAGAATGCAGAACAATGTCTTACATTCACCCCAGTACAAAGATCTGGGCCTAAATCCATCGTTTTTTTGCACTCCACACCACCCTAGGTCAGACAATGGCTATATGAAAATCAGCCTTGACCCTGTGCCTCATGGGAACAGTCCAGCCCGAACTACCAAGCCATATCTTTCCTAGACCGGAATCAAGCATCCAAGGACCGGTTTCTGGCTATCAGCCTTCTTCAGCCTGGATAGCTTGACTCCAGTGATGTGGAGAGCCTGGGACTCACCTCTGAGCATACCCAGCCCACTCGGGGTGAAAATTGTAAAAAACACAGTTGATAGCCAGAAACCGGTCCTTGGATGCTTGATTCCGGTCTGGGAAAGACATGGCTTGGTAGTTCGGACTGGACTGTTCCCATGAGGCACAGGGTCAGAGCTGATTTGCATATAGCCAGTGTCTAACCCAGGGTGGTGTGGAGAAAAACGATGGATTTAGGCCCAGGTCCTTGTACTGGGGTGAATGTATGACATTGTTCTACATTCTGTCCATCAACTGTGTTTTTTGCATCCTAGCCATCCAGCTCTTCTCGCCTCTCATATGATCTGCAGCCTCTATTTTCCTCAAAAGTATCCAATGTGCCTGACGCGTTTCGAGGCCCACCGCTTCTTCTTCATGGGGTCATTGGCAAGAAAGAAGGCATCCCGCTCACCCTTTACAATCAAACTTTATTAAATTTGAAAGATACCGCCCACAGTGGGCATGGCTTTTCTTTTCTCCCATCTGGAATGGTGATCTTTGTAGTCCGAAGGGTGAGTCAATTAACCTTAAGTAGGGTGCCTACTTTCTTGAATATTAATCCGTGTTTTGTTTCCCTTGAGTAGGGGGTGAAATTAGGGTAGCAGAACTGTCATTAATTGAGAACGTCGAACCAAGCAGCAACGCCACGATATAGGCCCGGGTAATATCATACACCTTCACCTACATTACCTCCCGTACACTATACAGTAACAAGCCTTTTAGGATTGAACCTTTACCTAGTTCTAGTCCTGGGCACAGACGCAGGGTTTTTCCCTGAACAATAGCGTCCTACAACTTCATCAATAGACTCACACAGTATGAATGTATATTCATAAGGGTTTTTGGAAACCAGGCAGAGGCTACACCACCTGCACAATATCTACGTAAAAGGTTCATCCCATACGTCATCCTCAAATCCAACATTGGCTAATACAAGAAACAAGGGACACATGAACCATAGATACTTTCTGTATAAATACAGCACATCTTACTAGGGTTAGTTAGAGATCGAGACTTCTCAGCCGAAACACTGACCAGAGACATTGAGGCTTCTGCATGCAGACGCTCCAGCTGACAGTGGTTTAAAATTTCACTCGCGGGATATCCAACTCGCGACCAGGACGGGGTCCTACACTCTCTCACTTCAGGTAATGGGGTTGGATTAAAACCTAGAGGGATTCTTAACTTCTACTCACATGCTAGGTACACTTAGGTACATCTAGACAGGCATCCTAGGAGTACGCAATCTCTTTTTATCATGCATTTTATTTTCATATATGTATTAATGATTATTGCAAGATGGTAGAACTGTACTATCCTTTTATTTTCACTGTACTGCTTATATATATCTGCTACTGTCTAATGGTTGTTGCAGCACATCTACTTTACACTAGAAGAACAACTGTGCAATAAAGTCTTATTGTAACACGCCCAACTGTTTCTTCTGTGTAAACCGAATAAGTGAGCACGAGTACCCTACATTATTTATTGGCCTTTCCAAGTACAGAGAAATGGCAAAGAACCCTGCCCCCTTGCCCATGCGATGGCAAAACTGCCCATTCTACCTTGCACTTTTTTCTTTTTTGCCCGTTTTATATGGATATTCGAAAAACCGTATTGAAACCGCTATTTCAAAAAAATATGCTTTTTAATTATAAGGATGCGTTTAATTTTTCTATGCAGCTTGGACACAATGAAAATCATAAGTTCTGTAACCTGTTACATAAAAAAATCGATCAGGAAAAGAAAATAATATGCCTTTCTGGATACTCTGTTGTATGAAAAATATGATGAGTAACACCGTTCTTCTCTTGACTGCATCCCTTTGCACTGAATGCATTTGCACTTAATTCGGCCAATCAGTGGTAGATTGATTTTTAAGGAGTTTTTGAAAAATGTATTTTATATTTCATCTGTGATATTCCCATGTACTCTAAATTTGCACAAATATTATCAATTAATTTCTATACGTGAGATATATTCAGAATGTATTTTTATCTTTCACTTAGATAAATGTGTGTTAGTATGCTTTTATGGTGTTTGCCTCGTTGTCACCGAATAAAGCTGTTTTGACTTGACTTGACTTGACTGAGCGAAAGGTAGAACATTGTTTCCATGATTCTGAGGGATCAGGGTTGTCATGTTCTAAGGTTGCTAGAAACTATTCTCTCCCCGATAAGAGGAGATTCTAGTGACTTTGTGAGCTAGCTAATGCAAACAGGTTAACATTCTCGGTGGGGTGCTCGGAACCAGTATGCCACCAAACTCACTGTTTATGTTATCCGAACGTGCAGATTCTGTATAGGTTATATAGGAACTAAATGACAGTCCGGCCTTGTGTGCGTGGGTAAGGAGCTTGAACGTTAATCTCTTCTCTACGTGTAGCCAATGTAGGGTCCGCAGGTGGTGGATTATGTGGCAGTGATGTGGTCTGTTGAGGACTAGTCTGGCGGAAGCGTTCTGGAGTTTACGGGTAGGTCGAGGGTGTGGTAGCAGGAGGAAGTGATGGCATTGACCTGGTGGTCCATTTTGAGTTCGGAGTCCAGGATGATCCAGAGGTTGCGTGCGTGGTCTGTGGGGGCTGCAGGGTCTCCGAGCGCGGGGGGCCCCCAGGTATCTTTCCAGGCATTGGGGTGTGGCCCCATGATGAGTATATCTGTTTTGTCCGTGTTGAGTTGAAGGCAGCTGCTCATCCATCTGGCGATACCTGCCATTCCGTTTTGTTTTTTTAATTTTTTTATTCCAGCTTGACAAAATATAATCATGATACAAAGACATAATAAATCGTGGCAGAACGTTGTACAGAACAGAAAAAATGCAAGTATTTGGAGAGAAACATAAGAAAAAAGAAAAGATACATACATAATCCTAGGCAGTGGGGCAGACAAAAGAGAAGAAAATAATATACACAGGCTTACATCGGAGGCACAGACAACATGACTCACCAACATAGAGCAGGGAGTGAATAGTTAGCAAACCAACAAATATAATTCCTTATTATTACCTAAGCCATTCCTCCAATGGGGCCCAGATCTTCTGGCCCATCTCACACCTCTTTCTGCCCCACCTTTAAAAGGCTGCTGACTCTAAATTATAAAGAGCAAGGATCCTCAATCTCCAATTAAGAAAGGTAGGAGTATCTGGGCTGATCTATTCTGAGTAATACAGAGCCGGACTAGAGACATAGTAATGAAAAGAAAGGCAGAGGCATACCTCAATCTCTCAGGTGGGCCATTGCTTTCACACCCGAATATCACCATCTCTGGTGAGAGGTTAACTGGAATACTAAGCGTGGAGTTTATAAATCGCTCTACATCTAATAGAAAAACCCCCAATTTTGGGCATACAAAGAACATGTGTACGTCATTGGCTGCTGAAAGGCCACATCTCTGACAACAATGGCCCCTACTGCCCCCCCATTTTGAAATTTTGCCCGGCGTGTAATAAAGATAAAACAGAGCCATATAGCTTTGGGAGCGTAGGCTTCCAGATACTAACACACTGTTGGCTAACTCAAGTGCCTGACTGATATCCACCCCTGTCTTACCCAACTTAGCCTCCTACTTGGCAATCTGTAGGGAAAGATCATCCGGGAGACCAGGTATTAATGCTGATACACTACACCAATTCTTGACCTCCTCTGGATCAATTAAAACAACGAAATCTTATCAAACAAAGTGGTAGCTTGACCCTCCATTTGATCAACAAAGCTTCGGATCTGTAAGTATTTTAAAAAGTCATGCGTATTAAGATGGAACTTATCCTTTAAATGTTGTTGTAAAGCTTTTATTTCGACGTATTTGTCATAAAGCCATAAAAACATTCAAAATACATTCACATACATAAAGTAGAAAAAAGCATAATTACCAAGGAGTGTAATTACTACATATATGGTGCTCCAAAAACAACATCAGGGGATATGTGCAATTTGTGTAGAAATACATTACTATTTCATTATGTATTGTTTAGCATACAAAATACAATATGCTACAATTTAGAAATCAATTACAGAACCGGATTTAAAAGAAGCCTATGTACATTGTATAATTAATTAAAATGCCAGAAATTAAAAACATGTTTTTAACTTGTTTATAAATTTAGAAAATCCTTATGGAGTTCAGGGCTACGTTTTACCACCAAGTTTCTTCCTGATCAAGCAGACACTAAGGGGATACCTACTGACTCCAAAAGCTACCAACTGAGAGGTTGTGGATTTAAGTATCCTCTCTGCCTCTTTGTAAGATCTTATGCCCACATTTTTACAAAGTGGTTTGATCCATTTCATACGTTGGTGTTTGTACACCGGACAGAAGAAGAGAATATGGGCCTCATCTTCTTTATGTTTATGTTCACACAATTTACAGTTGCACAAATCATTTCCCGTGGTTTTTCCCCATTGGCAGGTGTTTGCATTTATTTGTAAAACGCCATACCTATATTGTAAGTACACAGTTTTGGCCAAAGGTGGCTCAATTTCATCCATAAACTGCTCAAACATGGGTATATCCTTGAATTGCAGAAACTTCTGAATTAGGGAGCCGGTACCACGTTCATGTAAGTATGCGTTATTAACATAGGACCAAAAAGCAGCTTTTACCTGTTCTTTACAATTATTGGCAGTACAAGTGGGTTATTCCAGAAGTGTGAGAGGCCTATTTTTGTGAACCAAATGGATATATGTCTCAGCCATTTGATTGCATTAAATATATCCAGTTCCATGATTTCTAGTAATCCGCTTCTATAATCAACAAGTTCCTGGGTAGACCATAATCTTACCCAATAAAGAAGAGGCCTTAAACAACATAAAAAGTCTGTACGTTTCACATTAATGTCCAAGTAAACAGGCACTAAAGGCGTTCTTGAGGGTAATCTTAGTATTTGCCTAAAGAACGCGTTCTCATCAATGTCAAAGGTCTTATTTGAGTGTGGCCCCCAAATCTCTGCCCCGTATAGGGCTGCGGATTGAGCTTTGGCTTTGAATACTTCCATCGCAGGAGTTATGGCTTTGGAAGCACTCCCCCCATGAATCTTTAAGATAGGAAGTGAACTATGTTTAAATGTCAGCCTTCTTTTTTCCAATTGTTTTTTCCAGGACATTTTACTAACTAACCTAATGCCCAAGTAATCAAAATACTCCACGTACTCTAATTTTTTGTTTTTTAGGGCCAAATTCTTCTTAAAGGTTTTTGGGGGATTAATGGCCATATACTTAGTTTTTGATGAATTGATTTCTAGCCCCTTTACTTCACAATAACTGTAGAATTGGTTTACTAAGTTTTGTAATCCTTTCGGGGTTTGGGATATTAGGATGGTGTCATCGGCAAATAACAATGCTTTGATTGCCTCATTGCAAAGTTTCGGGGAATCGTGGTTACATTGTGCCAGGTAAGGAGGGATATCATTCACAAATAAAGAAAAGCGGGTGGGGGCCAGCGCGCACCCTTGCCGTACCCCCCTTTTTACTGGTACGTCCTGGGTAAGTTCACCATTTCTTCCCCACCTTACTTTGGCATAATTGTCTGTATGTAGCTTTATAAGGTTTGTTAGCAATTCACCCGGAACACCCATATTCCTCAAAGTATCCCAAAGAAGGGGACGTGGAACAAGATCAAACGCTGCACGTAGATCCATAAATGCTACGTAAAGGCTACCCTTCTTTATTTGTACATATTTCCAACAGATGCACATAAACCTGTACACCTGGTCCACAGTACTTGTCTTGACTCTAAACCCTGCTTGATATTTTGAGAGGATTTTAGATTCCTCTATCCAGTCTAAAAGTCGATTTAAAATGTGCCTGGCAAAGATTTTCTGTAAAATATCGATTAAACTAATCGGTCTGTAATTGGCTGGATTGTAGCGATCCCCTTTTTTATAAATGGTAACTATTTCCGCCCCCTTCCACGTCTCAGGAATTGGAGTCCCTGCCAATATTGAGTTACACAAGAAATTTATATAGGGCACCATACTTCAGTATTGTGGGTAAATAAGTCCCCAGGCAATTTATCAGGGCCTGGTGCCTTACCCGCCTTAATTGCGTTTATTGCGCGTAGTGTCTCCTCAAGACTAAATTGGGGAAAACTAGTACACGGGGGCAAATCAAATCCTGGAGCGTTTGGGCCTAAGGACACATCTGCCGAATCATACAACTTAAGAAAGTGGTCATACCATATTTTCTCATCAAGGTAAAAATCCCTGTTGGAGCGACCTGTTTTGTTATTTTTTTATATCAAACTCCAAAAAGTACTTTGGTCATGCTTCCTAGCAGCGTTTAGGAGATCTTCCCAGACTGAATTGTCCCATTCCTTTTTTGCACAAGAGAGGAGTCTTTTGTATTCTTGTCTACACTCTCTTACCCTCCGCTGGTCCTTGGATTTAACAGCATTGATTAAGTTACTTTTCGCTAGGTGACACTGTTTATTATACCATGGTGTTTCTAGTTCGAGTTGCCTGCTTATGTTACTTTTATCATTTCTACATGTTTTACTCAGGAGGGGGATCAACAATTCTACCAAGTGGTAGTGCATTTTAAGAACTTCCTGGGAACCCAAGCACAAATTATTGTATAAAGGGATCGTGTCTGAGAAGGTATTGTAAATACCAGCAAGTATATCTTTTTTTGCTAGAATGTGAGGCCACTTTATAGCTCTTCTGTTATTAGAGACCTCGACCTCTCCCACCTCCCTGATAGATTCTGTTTCCCCAAGCAATGTCAGAAATGGATTGGAAAGTAACCCCAGTTGTAGAGGGAAGTGGTCGCTTTCAGGCCTATTCACAACTTTGAAAGCCAACAATAAGTGACACAAGTTGGTTGTGACCAGCATAAAATCAATCAGTGATTTAGAAATCCCCTTGCTATATGTATAATTTGCAGGTTTGTCGGGATCAAGACGACCATTGCAGGCCCTTCGATCATTAGACACAGTTAGTTCGAAAATCTGTATGGCTGCCACTGAACTTTTAACTGGTTTCACACTGTCTAGAGTGGGAATGTCACGGGCCCTGTCTTCATTTTCTAATAGATTTTCAAGCCCCGATACAGGTTCGAATTGGCAGTTGAAATCCCCGCCTATAATAACTTGGGGGTTTAACTCTAATGTACTCAGATACGAACTTAACTGTTCTACAACCATAGATTCCTTATTGTGGGGGTTGGGCCTGTTGTAGATATTTATAATGTAAACGTCCCCCATTTCCTTCGTAGTTACCTTTACCCCAAGTAGATCATTGGAACAAAAGTAAAGAGGTAAGACAACAACATTCAGGGATATTCTTATCCAAATTATTAAGCCCCCAGATGGTCTACCTCTTGTAGACGCGATTGCCCCACAGTGAAAGGCTTTGTAACCAAGTCTATGGATCATATTGATTGCCCAAGTTTCTTGTAAGAGGATGATATCATCTTCTTCCATGAAAGAACTCCAAACCCTGTCACAAAGGTTTCTTGATACCCCTGCAATGTTCCATGACAAAAATTTTATCTCTCGCATCATATTAAATTGTACTGAGCTACTAGGGGGGGTCGTTCCTGATGGTGTATACATTTGGTGTTTCCCCCCTTTTTGATCCATCCAAGAACCCATTACTAGACACTAGTTCTTGGACTTCCATGTGTGTTGGTGATAACACTTTTTGGTCCAATACAGTAAGAACATCCACAGGTGCCCTCTTTAGGCGTTCTCCAACAATACTAGCAATCGCTAAACCAACCCGTTGGTTTTTGGCTGATTCAGTTTCAGGAGACATTACACATGATCTTACACATGGTCTTACACATCTATCCTGTGGAGCTTCACTGAGTAAAGGAAAAGGAAAAGGATTTTCCCCGACTTCGGACTCCCCTTCTTGTCAACGGCCCCACCATGACCAGTTTGTATCCACACCCATGTTCTGTAATGGCATTCCGCCCCCTGGTGTTGGGGGGTCAAAGAACGAGTACCTACTACTCATCGTACTCACACAGGGTGGACCTCTATTACCTAATGTTGATTGCTTTGGGTAAAAGTAGCTAAGGTCCCAAGTTCCAATTCCTAAGTGTCCTCTCCGTTGGTTGTGACCGTACACAAGGTGGGCTACCGAAGGGTCTTTAAAGTTCACCAAGATGCAGTCCCCCCTTATGTCCTTTGGCCTAGTTCCCAACCAGTTGACTCTTCGAACATGTATAACCTGGCAGTTAATAGTGTATGGGAGAGGTCTATTTACTCTTAACCAGTATAAGGTCTTGTTTTTGAGTTCATCATAGGACTCCCTCCTATCAGGTTTCAGGGGAGGGACCCCTGTGAGCACTACCACATATGGTTGGCATCCGGGTGGAAGGTCAGCGTTTGGAGCTTGTTTTGGCACTGATTTGCCTAAATTACAATCGGCTACTGGATCTTTAACATTAGTAGCACAATGTGTAATGCAAGCGGAGGTTCCTATCCCTTCTTCAGTTCTCAATGGCACTAACGTTTCAGTGGTAATAGACACTGTCTTGGTTGTTGATGCATCCTGTTTTCCTTTACGTGGCGCAGGTTTTGGAGGGGCAACAGTTTATATTTCTACATTATTTAACAAAGCCCCAGGAGGGGCTAATTGCAATCCCCCCAGTGCAGCATTATCCTTTTTCCGGTCCATCGCCTTATCTTTTCTTGGTGGTCGAGTTTGTTCCGGTGGTTTGGGAGTTGTAGGGCTTGATTCTCCCCTTGTTGTATCAGCTCCAATCTTTGAGTGTAATTTAACTAATGATTTTAATGCAAAAAAATTATCAAGTGAAGCTTGTTCGAATTTGTCCAAACGCTCCGAAAGCCCTTTCAATCTTTCAATCACGGGTAAAATCAAGGTTGACATTAAATGTTGGATCTGTTCCATCAAAGGTTTGTCTACGGTTGGATCCTTTGGGCAATTGTCCTGTGCAATATCCGGTGGAGAGCTGGTTGAGACATTTACAGGGTCCACCTCTTGTCGATCGCTTGTTCCTGCGCCTACTTTCTTAATCTCAAACCTTGTAGATTTGCAAAGGACACGCCCGTTCATATGGTTTCTTCGTATTCTTTTGAAGGCCTTCGGTCTATAGCCCTTGCGCGGGGAGACTAATCTTTTCCTTTTTAATGCTACACAACTTGTTTTTACCGGAGAGGCCAGTGAATCTTGTCGTGTCGGCGCTTCGTAGATCGTTATCATAGGCATGGTAGATAGATCTACTGCTGGTGTAGCTAAGTGATTTGGTGCAACAACAGCACTACTTGGGCTCCTGTTTGCTGACTCCGGATCAGGGAGAATGTCAAGATTTCCATTGTCTACCCCTGGTTTAGCTATACAGGGCTGCGTACTGCTTGGTGTTGTGATAAGTAAGGGTTCTGCTGGAATAGTGTTAGTTGGGGATGTTGCCTGTACCAAAGCTCCCAGAGAAGAGCGCTTGTGTGCAAGGTATTCCCGCAATAGTCTTCGCTCAGCTAGTATAATTTCCTTCTCCACAACGGAAACAGCACGGGTTATAAACTGGTCCAAAGTGCCTATTGTGGAGTTCCCCCCACGCCTCGAACATCTACCGGAGCGGGTAGCCATAGGGGTATAAGCAGACGTAAAGAAATTGCTGCAAATTACTCAGTTACTATGTCACACGAAGTCAGTATTTTACCTGTGTAGTTCTTAGGGGGGTGGCCCGTCCCGGCCCCTGCTGGCCCCGGACGGCCACAGACGGCCCGCCCTTTGCCCGGGCTTCGCCCGGCGTCCCACTTGCGTCCCGCAAGACGGGCCCTCGCCAGATTAATAGGTGAAAGGCGATTGTCGGCGGGGCACGCAGGGGGGCGCTGACCGGATGTTTCTTGGTCGCGCAGGGACTCCTGGGAGAGTGAGTCCCTGCCGCGCTACTCCCCTGCAGCCTCTCTGCACCACAGTTGGTCAGCACACACGGCAAACGGGCAGCAGTCAGCGTTGGTGGGCGGTCCTCCCACGAAGCGCCTCCCGCGAAGCGGGAGCGGCAAAAAGTTGCAGGTGAGGGACAAAGCACCAAAGTATCCCCACGGCGTCTAAGCGTTCCACAGAGGGTCACCTTTAAATATGAAAAGTAGGCCATTTGCCCATCCAAACCTAAATCACCAAGAGCTCCCAACCCTAACGACAGCCACCTGAAAGTGGTCTGATCTTGAAAAATGGCCGGCAGGAGTCGAGCGGCGGTGAAGGATGTATAAAAATTAATATTGGGAATCGACCATTTATGCCGAATCTTGCGCCAAACTGAGAACATGGCCCCAATAACCTTAAACTTAGTCTTCTTGTAATAACTTGGTTCAAGAATCCACATTAATATCCCCTTAGCATCCTCTCCAAGCCCTATTTCATAGATAGTAGGTCTACAGAACGATGACACCACCGCCCTGTCCCCAAGCAATGGCAGGCCCAAATGTTGGAGCAGTGCGGACCAATAATAAAGCAAAAGATTCGGGACTGACCAGCCCCCCTGATCTCTCGAGAGGCAAATCCACTCAGCTGCCATACGAGGGCGATGATATCCCCAGAGAAATCTATTACAGGTCCTTTCTACTCTGGCCAGGCTTAGTTGTGAGAACTCCAGTGGGATGGTTCTAAATAGGTACAAAAACGTCAGTAGAACCAGCATTTTAAGGATGTTACACCGACCATACAGAGAGAGAGATGTAAATTGTCCAATCTTACTAGTTTACAGTTAACTGATTCAGTAACTGCTAAAATATTCAAGTCTGGAATATTGACAACTAGGGCGGTAATTTTGACCCCTAGATATGTTGCAACTTGAACCACTGGAGCTCGAGAGGGGCCCTTAGCAGAAGTTTGAATCACCTAGGTTTTGGTGACATTGAGCTTGTAGCCGGACAGCTAGCCTTACTGTTCTGCTAAATTCTTTAGGGCAGGAAAGGCAGAGGCAACATCCCTGGTTAAAACTACGATGTCGTCAGCGTAGGCCGTCTTGTACTCTGTAACATTGACCCTAACCGGCGGCAGAATATTTAACGAGCCTTCAATCTTAATTAAAAAGGGGTCAATGTACAGGGCAAAAAGCAGGGGCGAGCATGGGGAACCCTGCCTAGTGCCCCTGCTGATTCTAAATGATGTTGATATCAGACCAGAAACATGTAGGGTAGCCACTGGAGCGATGTAAAGCGTTTGAACCGCCTGGATAAACTTAAAACTAAAACCTTTCCATCAAGAACTGCCCATAAAAACCCCCAGGTGACCCTGTCAAACGCCTTCTCGGCATCCAAAAGGATCGCTCCAAGGGGAGACTCAGTAACCTGGCCCAGTCCAGAAGTGCGGTGACCCGGCGAACATGATCGGCCGTGTCCCTGCCCGGGATAAAGCCATGCTAGCGTAATGAGACCAATGGAGTAATCACCAAAGCTAGTCTGGTAGACAGAATTTTGGAATAAATTTGACTGTCTGTATTTATAAGAGATATAGGGTGAAAGGAGGAAGGGTCCAGCTCTGGCTTATCTTTCTTCCTAAAAAGGATGATCGCATTTTGGCGCCATGAGTCTGGAATGTTGCTTTCCTGTGCTGCTCTAAGTACTGAGAGAAAATCCAACTGAATCTCAGAGCGAAACACCCTATAAAATTCCAAAAGAATAGCTTCTGGGCCTGCAGCTTTACCAGTAGCTAGTGAGTTAATTGCTAACTCAACCTCCTCCCATTCTATGGGGGCAGAAAGAGCTTCATTCTGTTGGGCTGTAACATGGAGGCTATTAATGTATAAATGCAGGATGGATGCAAGAACATTTTCTCAAATTAAATGGTGAGAAAACGGAAGTGATGGTTCTGGAAAAAAACAAGGCGTTTTGTGGCCCCCAACATTGGCCGCAGGAAATGGGACTGCTTCCGGTCCCAGTGATGCAAGCACGCAATCTGGGCGTCATTATTGACGAGCCTCTTAATATGCGTCAACTACATGCTTTGCCACTTTAAAATGGCTGAAGAAGATCTGCTGGATGCTGCCAGAATCGACCAAGAAAACCGTAATCAATGCATTGATCACTTTGAGGCTCGATTATGGCAATGTATTGTATTTAGGGGCGAAGAAAGCTACGATTCGTAGGCTGCAGACAGTTCAAAACGCTGCAGCCAGATTGTTATGCAAAATCCCTAGCACTACTCCAACTTCTAAATACATTCGGGATCTCCACTGGTTAAAAATCGAAAATTAAATTAAATTTAAATCGCTTTGCTTTATGCATAAAATCTCTACAAAAAAAGACCCAAAATATCTCCAAACTTTGGTTCATCCTTACTGCCCTTCTCGTGCTCTTCGGTCGACCACTGCGAAGAATTTTGTGATCCCCAAAACCAAGTTGTCGCGCATGGGCGGCAAATCCTTCTCTTTCTTGGGACCCACGATGTGGAACTCTATGCCAATCACAGTACGAAATGAGACCAACTATATGAGTTTTCGAAAAGCCTTACAGACCTGGCTCTTTAACATCTTAGCTGTTCTCTGACTGTAGCATCACAATATCATCTCATGAATGCGCCGGGAAACCCTTTGTGGGTAGCTGTTGCGCTCTAAAAATGTAATGAATAATTATAATAATAATAATAATAATAATGTCCTGAAGAAAAACTCCAGCTTCGGACTCTATCTCTGAACCATTATTTTTCTCTGTGTACAGTATGCGATAAAACTGCAGAAAGATACCCATAACCCCCTCCTGTGTGTCGTGAACATGGCCTTGATGATCTTGGATCTTAGTGATACGTTTGGCCAAGCTCTTCTGCTGCAGTCGTTTAGCCAAGACCCTGCCAGATTTTTCTCCAAACTCGAACATCATTGTACGAAACCGTAAGTACTTGGCAGCAATATCCTGACCAAAGAACTCCAGCAGACTAGCCTTGGTTTTAGCAACCAGTAACTGACTTTGACCAGTGTCACGACCCTCCTTAATTATGCGTGTTAACTGGACCTCTGCAGCCCTCAACTCCTCAATATGCCCTCTAGTTTGTTCTTGGATTGTCCTCCATCGAAAGACCGAAAAACTCTTTGTCTCTCCTAGGACTGCAGCCTTAAGTGTATCCCAGACTGGCACCAGACGCAGTCCCCCTATTGATATTTAAAAATTCAATAAACCAATCCCTCATATGTTCTAAATAAGAATGTTCCAATAATAGTTTTCTTTCGAATGTCCAGACTCTTGGGACACTAGGCCCATGAAAAAGAGGACATTCAATAATCAGAGGATTATGGTCTGATAGAATTCTAGGGGGGCTGAAATGGAAGTAGCCTCAGCAAGCTGATCCAACATAAAAAAATAGTCCAAATGGACCATTTTATTATGAGAGGCAGAATAGTATGTAGAGCCATCTTGATTTTTATTGTGGCACAACCAGAGGTCAATCAAACAATGTTCTTGAACCAGAGCTTGGAGCGCCCTAAAGACCCTAGGCTTCTTACCCAAGTATCTTTGAACCCCCACTAAATGAAAATCGGCAAACAGATTAATATTCATATCTCCACACAAACAAATAGGATGCGGCCATAGTGCCAGCTCTACATTCAAAAAATGTAATACTGCCGGGTCCTCTAAATTTGAGCCGTACATTGTACAAATGGTTTGAGGTCTACCATTGACTGCCAATTCAGCGATTACCCATCTTCCTGCACTGTCTTGACTGGTTTTGCTACAGGATCCAGCCCCACGTCTCAATAAAATTGCAGCCCCTCTAATCATAGCGATCTGGCGGGAACAACCGATTAAATCAAACCCTGTAATTCTCAAATAATAACGATTACTCCAAGGCACATGCGTTTCTTGTAAACAAAGTATATCTATTTGCAGAGCCTGAACAATTCACGAGAACAAGGCCCTTTTCTTGCCATCATTCAGCCCACATATGTTCCAAGAACATAAACGCAATTTACCCTGCACCATTTGCTTTCATAAGAGAGCCTGACCCAACCAATATAAGCAAATCCATGTTAATCCACCCTTCTGGAAATGAACATACCTTAATTATAGTAATGCCAAGATTATACTGTAAATTCAAGCATTTTTTGTACCCCTACTCCTACCACCCTCCCGCTCCCCCTCTACCACCCTCCCAACCCTTCGCAACCCTGGCCCTACCCCCCCAAAGCCCACCTACCCCCACACCCCCTTGTATTGCAATGAAAAAGCTGGTTCAACTCGATCTCCCCTTGTGTCATCGCCCAGCTATTGACAACTAAGGAGGATAAGGCCGTAGGGGAAAAAAAGGAAAGAAAAAAAGAATGTAGGACCCAGACTTTTCCCCTACAGATGGCCAATACCCCCACTTAAGGACCCTTAGGTTTTTAAAGAAGAAAAGACATAGGAAGGCATAGCTTTGGAAACTAAAGTGAGTTCAAAAACTCCTTAGCCTGAACTTAAAAGACAAAAAATCTGGTCTGACCCTGATAGATAATTTTCAGTTTGGAGGGAAAGAGCAAAAATACTTGGGCTCCCTTTGATTGAAAAGATGTTATTAGCTGTCGGAGCTGCCACCTCCGCTCAACCGTAGCTGGACAGAAGTCAGGTCTAACAAAAAACTCACATCCTTTCCCAACACGCCTCATATCTGGCCTGGCTAAATCATAAATCTTCTCCCTGGCTAGATAGTTATTCAAACATATTAAAATAGCGCAAGGCTTATCATCGGTCTGGGCAATCCGCTGCCTCCGCTTAAATGGAAAACGGTGTGCGCGCTGAACTTCAAGTTGCCAATCCCACTGCTTAACCTCCGGAAATGCTTCAGTGAACAGTTCGACCACAAACTGCCTGGTGTCCGAACCTTCCATCCCTTCCGGGACTCTCAAAACTCTCAGGTTGTTCCTCCTTGCCCTGTTTTCAAGGTCTTTAAGTTTCCACAACATGTCCTCCCTTTGAGTTTTAATGAGGTCTGTAATGCCCCTCTGAGTGGCCATGTCATCTTCCAGAGTGGAAATCCTCTCTTCCGCCTCAACGATTCTAGAGGCAATGTCAGAGCATGGTTTTGCTACTCTCCGAATAGAGTTTTGCACCCTTCGGCACGCGCTCTGAGTTCGCCCACTTTCTTGCCGAGTCTCTTCACAGTGGGCCATAATGGTCTGATAAATTAACACAAGTGTCATCTCCCCTGGGGGTGGGTGAGAGGAATTGACCCCGTTACCACCCCACGCATCAGTAGAATTACCCTCCAAACCAATCTGTGTGGAAAACGAATAGTACCAGACTAATGAGCCTGTGTTCGGGCATGATGATGGGAACCCCTGCTTTCAAGCTGCTTTCTTGACAGTACAAGGACCATAAGATGAGGCTTCTGAGATTAAAACTTTGTTAGTTCGCCAATCACCCAGCTCGCTGTCGTCATCAGTCCAATCTTTATCCAAGCTGGCATCCTCTTCAGATGACCCAGTATGCTCAGATAAGGAATAGAATTTATCGCCACCTTCTATATCTCTAGCATCTCCATTTAGATTTGCCGTAGAATTCTGAGAGGCCGCTTAGCCCACAGCACCTGGCACAATTTACTTTAACTATAGCAGGGAGGATCTGTCTCGATTTCGCTGTCGCTGGTATCGCTGTCTCCACAGGAGCCGACCGGCCACCCATCGCGTCTCCGCCAAGTCCCGCTCCCGATGGTGGAGCTACTGGTGACTGCCCCTCCATGCCAGCTGACTTCAAAGAGCCGGCCCCCCGGGCTGTCGAGACACGTCCCACGATGGCAGTGACTGAATTCCTCCGCTGAACTTTGGGAGGCATGACGAAGCACGGAGAACCAGACAGCTAAAACATGGAGCTGCGGTAAGCGGAGGAGCCCGCCCGCAATGAAAGGGTCCAGCTGTTGAGTCGATTCGGAGATACCAAGGGCCCCCACAGCATAGCGTTCGTTTGGTTTTTTTTTGGACCTGATTTTCAATCTTTAAGAGCCATAATACACCATAGACCGGGGAGTCGACCGGGCAAGAGCGTTCCACCTAGCTCACTCAGCCGAGTGACCGGCCGCCATCCTACCCCCTAGCTGCCATTACGTTTTGAAAGTTGAATTTGGCAGTGTTGCGTTTGTTGAATAGGGAGAGGATGAGTTGGGTGTCGTCTGCGTATGAAGTGATGTTGAGTCCTTGTGCTCTGATGATGGTTGCGAGCGGGGCATTGTAGATGTTGAACAGGGTCGGGCTAATGGATGATCCCTGTGGGACTCCGCAGGTGGTTGGAGTCGGTTCTGAGAGGAATAGAGGAAGTGTGACTCGTTTCATCCTGCCAGAGAAGAAAGAGCGGATCCAGTCGAGGGCCTTGTTCCAGATTCCCACATGGGGGAGTCTGAGGCCTAGGGTGCGGTGCAAGACTGTGTCGGTCTCTCCTCTGTCAAGGAGGGCGCGGATGTATTCAGTTGCTACGAGGAGTGTGGTTTCGGTGCTGTGGTTCTTCCTGAAGCCTGATAGGGAGGATTTGAGGATGTTGTTCTCTTTGAAGAAGGCGGCGAGTTGGCTCTTGATGGCTTTTTCCATGACTTTGGCTGGATAAGGGGGTAGGGAGATTGGTCTGAAATACTTGAGGTCGGTCGGGTCGGCTGAAGGTTTATTCAGGACAGGGTTGATCTTGGTGTGTTTCCAGTAATCGGGGAAGGAGGCGGTCTCGAAGGATCGGTTGATGATGCGTTGGAGTTCGGGGATGATGATGTCTGTGACTTTGCAGTAGATGTGGTGGGGGCAAGGGTCCGTGGGGGCCCCAGAGTGGATGCTCTTCATTATCCTCAGAGTGTCTTCCCTGCTGAGGGCGGTCCAGCTGTTCGTGGGGGTTATTGTCGTCGTAGTTCTCATAGATGGTCTTGATTTTGAGATGGAAGAAAGTGCTGAGTCTGTTACAGAGGTCCTGGGAGGGTGGGATGCCAGTGATCTCGCTGTTGGGTTGGGCGAACTCTTTGATGATGCCGGAGAGTTCCTTGTTGTTATGTGCGTTGGTGGCGATTCTGTCCTGAAGTGCTTCCTTCCTGGATAGTCTGATGAGCTTGTGGTGGGCCACAATAGCTGTTGTCGAGGTAATTTGTGGTTTCAGAGTTTCTCTACAGTTTTTCGAGTCGTCTAAAGGTGCGTCTGGAGTCTCGAAGTTCGGTGGAAAACCAGATGGCTTTCTTGGGGTGGGGACTGGAGGTTTTCTAGAGGGGGTCAGTGGTGTTGACGCAGTTGGTGATCCAGTTGTGTAGCGTGCGGGCAGGCAGTGGTGGTCGGGTCATCATCTGTAGTAGTGGGAGCAGAGCTGCTGAGGGTGGTGGTGAGCTGGTAGTCAGAGCTCTTGACCCAGTTCCTCCGTTGGAGCTGATTCAGGTGTTTGCGGGGAGTGTTGGATTTGAAGGTGAATTGAACACAGCAGTCGTCTATCCATGGTAGGTCAGAGGTGTGGCTGAAGGTGACGGAGTTCCCTGATGTGAAAACGGAATCGAGGATGTACCCAGCTGAGTGCATTGGTTCAGGTACGATCTGCTTGAGTCCGATGGTGTGAAGGTTGTCCTGTAGGGCAGTGGAGTTGGGGTCAAAGCGGTTGCTGAGGTGGAAGTTGAGGTCTCCTGGTAGCGTGAAGTTGGTGGAGGTAATGGCATTTGGTGTTATAATGTTTGTGATGGAGTCAGAGAAAGGAGCACAGGTTTGGGGAGTCTGTAGATGAGGGTGCCTCGGAGGGTGGAGAAGGGTTGCTCTGGATCTTGAAATGGAGGTGTTCCATTAGGTCTGTGGGCACGTATGAATATGTGCTCAGTCGGAAATAGGTCTTGTGAGCAATGGCAATGCCTCCCCATTTGGGTTTATCCTTTTGTGTGAACTTGTATCCTTCAGGAATGGCAATAGCGATGTCTCGGCTGGAGGCGAAGTTCGTCCGTGTTTCGGTGCGGAAGGCGATGTCTGGGGCGGAGCTGTCGAGGGGCTGCCAGATTTCCATTGCGAGTTTGTGGACGGAGCGGACGTTGAGGAGGATGCATCTCAGGGTTTGGGGTGCGATGTAGTTGTTGCTGAAGGGAGGTGGTTGGTTATGGGTGTTGGCGGAGGTGAAAGAGTGGTGGCAGTGACAGCAGGTGAACGGTTCCTGGGTGTCGAGAGGTGAGGAGAGCTTGCAGTTGAAGTTCTTACCGGCATTGAGTTCATGAAGAGCTGAGGAGGTGTAGTGCTGGTGGGCCGGAGGACATGGGGTCCTGGCGCTGCTCGCGGTAGTCGCAGACAGGCACAGACAGGCTTGCTTTTGGCACGCCAGCGGTGCCGCCGTGCAGTGGCTGCCATTAAATAGGGTAGGAGGGAGGGAGAGCAGCTGAGAGGCGGGAACCAGTGGAGGGGAGGGCCTGCGGGGGCAGCAGCAGCAGGCAAAGGCGAGGAGAAGAGGGCATCGAGAAACGGGCCAAGAGGAGTCTACCACGGCTTCCAGAGAGGACAAATAAAGCAGAGGAATGGTAAAATAAGGCCAAGAGGGGATGCAGGAATTTAAAAAAAAACGAGTAGGAGCAGCAGAAAAGCCAAGCAGGGCAAAGTGGATTCTACCAAGGCTTCCAATGAGGCCAAATAAGGCATAGGAATGCTAAATAAGGCCCAAAAAAATGCAGGAATTTAAAAAAGATGAATCGGAGTGGCAGTAAAGCAAATCAGTGCGGGGGCCAGCCTCGAACTGGGGTTGGATTGGAGCCTGAGGCGTGGTAGAGCGGTATCCTGGCCAATGAATAAAGTATTTGAATAGTTCATTCATTCGTCTTCAGAACTGCCTGTAAATCTTATGTCTTGTTAGACAATGTATTTAAAAAAGAATGCCGTAGAAACGCAGAGTTCAGCCTCCATTTTTCAAAAACATTCTTAGCGTGAGAAACTTCTTGAGAGGCTTTGCTCTCTCGTTGGAGTGAGGGTCTGGTATAATTTGGCAGGTCTTATTTTGGTTCCCAGTCTGGCCATGTCACCCTTCTCCACAACCACTTGTTTTAGGATCAGCAGGGCTCCTCCACCCATCCCGCTCCCCATTTTGTAGGACCTGGTCCCCACTGAAATCTTTTGGGCCACAGGCTTTCTTTTTAAAGCTTGTAGACACATTAATTTATCATTTTTAATTTACAGTGCTATAATGGCTGTCAACCAAGCTAGAACCGTAACATTTAAAACAAAGCCAATTTGCCTGCTGGTGCATCAAGACATGCATCATGTACGCGTCAGATGCAGGTGCTTGCATTGCCACACCTGCGCACAGTGCAAACCTTTAAAGTGCTTACAATTGTGTGCATGTATGTGTAGTATTGAAATTCACTACATGTTCTAATAGGAACATTAGCTCATTATTTGTTTGACTTTCATCTTTGTTTTTGATTAAGTAAAGGGAGTTTCAATTGTGATTATCAAAGTACATTTTCCTTTGTGTGTGTTTTTCTCAGATTTGAACAAACCGAAATAAGAAATCAAAGTCCTTAGAAATAAATGTAGCAGGGTGCTCACGGTGCACTGGTTTTCATTAAGAATGAAAATCTGATGGGCTCAGTCTGATGAACTGTGTACACAGAGCTGTGGTCAAGAGCAGGTCGATTGTAAATAGTTGTATATATTCGAAGCTGCAAATATACGTTTAGTCCTTAGAGCCTATGTTTTTTTAAATAAAGGACTAGATTGGAAAAACACAATTCAGATAGTGAGGGATTTTTTCTCTGTTAGTCACAAACGAAGTAATTTCTCCATACAGATACTACAGATAAAAGGCACAATGGAGAGAGACCTTGATAGAGCAGGTTCCTATGGAAATGCGGAATGTACTACATATTTTCCATCATCTCAGATTCAATCAATTAATCTTTTCCCTCCGTTTGAATAATGGTTGCACAACCAGGACACACAGGCATCTTTAAAAACTATTTGTGCAGCAGATTAGCCTATGGAAGCTCACGCATTTAATGGTTTATTGGAAAGGTCGTTGCCGGGCAGAACCGGTGGCCATAGCTTTCTATCTTAGCAGAGGAAGCTGGTGAAGCAGTGAAATGCCAGAGGCTCCAAAACCTCCAGACCTCTGCCCGCCTGCAAATTTTATGTTTTTATAATTATCTTGTCTTTCAGTTCTTCAGAATCAAATAGTACAAAAATAATGAACAACACTATATGTAAACCTGCATTTGTTATTATTTGGGGTATGGGGGGCAGGCTCTTCGCTGGTTGGCCCTTCTATTTCACAAAGGGTACATTGACGTGCTCAGAACGAATTGCTGATATTTTAGTTATTGTTTTTGTGTAGCGCTCAATTCAACCCGGTGTCTATTTCAAAGTACTTCTAAAGGAAGAAGAGGTAGAATTTCACTGCAGTAAGCAGGACATTCGTTTGTCTTTAGCCCAGTGGCCTGACAGAATAGGTAGGTTTCATACTTTTCAGAAACCTGGCAAAGTCAACTTCAAAGCAGACCCTAAGTGGGAGGTAGTCCCAGATGGTTCAGCCTTGGAAGTGGTTATGAGTTAAGAAGATGGTTCCAATTTCAACCCCTTGTTTGATCGTCTTCTTGTGTAAAAACATCAGTACAGAGCTCGTGTAATCCATAGACTTCAGACTGAGATTCAAGTAGTCCGTACATTTTTCAATTCATTTTAGCTTTTACAAGCTGTCAAGGATTTAGGACTGAGATTCAGGTAGTTAAATAATGATGTAAAAATAAAACAAGACCAATAAGTAGAAGTCGAGATATGAAGTTTTAGAGAATAAACGTAAAATAGCTCTTAGAAGCAATAAGTGCTTAAATGAGATATCTGAGCACACATGTCAGAAGTTCTGATCGACTGCAATGGAGTGTGTGCATGACACTTAAAATATGCAATTAAGGAATACCAATGTTATCCTATGAGAGAGATTGGTCATGCAGTAGTGAAAAACAAAATTGTGTGTTAGACAGGGCCTACCTTAGAGGTGACTTATATGTATAAAAACTGAAGGTTTAAGCCTGGCAAGTGGGTTACCTTGCCTGATCGCATGGCTTCGTAAGTTGATCAATCAGGATATTATAATGCGCACTACTCACCTGTGAGGGTCTCAAGGTGCTGGAGGTGGGTGTGAGCAGCTCTGTTGGGGTCATTTTAAGAGCCAGGTCTTGAGGTCTGTTCTGCAAAGGTGCAGTGTCGAGCTCCGTCAGAAGTGGGTGGTACAATGGGTGCTGCAGACCATCCATTATAATTTAATTTACAGGCCCTGGGCACATGTAGTGCACTTTACTAGGAACTTTTCCCTATGTTAGCATGAGCATGTTGCAGACTGTCCTCTGCTTTGCACACGTTACCTTACAGATATATTTTGCTTCATGCCTCAATGTACTTTCACACAAAGCACACTGTTGTTTTGCGCTCTGTTCTTTCCTGGGATTTAGTCTTAACATGTAGACAAGGTCGAACAACAATGCCCCTGGTTATTCTGTTCTGGTCAGGCCCTGGCACCTAGACAAAACACGCAAATGCTGATGTTGTTTGGGAACAGTGAAACACGTACTTTTTGTCATATAGGGATGCACAGATAGGTAACAGACACTTGGAGAAGGTCCTTTCCAGGGAAAAGTTTGTGACAGCATCTGGGATGTAGATCTTTCATCTGTCTATACTGAGGTATGGGGTCTGATGCTAACACCTGATACATAATCATTTTGCTTCTGTAGAAGGGGAGGTAGGTTAGGCTACACTGTCGTATATAATGACAGCTTCATTTATGATTTACATACTACTTTCTATGCTAACCGTCTTTGTGTTAGGCATTATCCTACTTGTTGTGGCACATATACTGCATACTAGAGCACACAGAAGTTGGGACTGCGATTCCTGAGAGGGTCGGGAGTGTTGTGTTATGAGGTGTTTAATCACTGTTTCCTCTGTGACTGGGTAGGAGGGCAAGTGGTACACTATAGCTAGTCAGTCCCGGGCTCATGGGTACTTAGGTGGTAGGATGACTCAGTCACATAATCCCAAGCATAGTTCTGTGACTCTGCAGAATCCCTGCAACATGGCGCCGCCAATGTTTGGTCTGGTACTTATTCACTGACCCCATGTGTCGCGTGCATGCTTGCCCACAATGCCCTCGCACTGTTTTCTGGAGACGTCCATGGTGGGGGGGGTTTGCCTCCCCGTTTTTTACGGTTCCCCTATTGCTGGTTTTCAAGCTTGAAGTTTAAAAGGTTTTCAACCCGTTTTGTGCTACTGTTTTTTTCCATTGTCTTCCTGTGACGGTGCAGCCGATTCCGGCTCATTGCCACACTGCCCGCACTCAGCATTTGCTGCAGCATGGGTCTCCAGTGCAGGTTCTCCAGTTGTCTTTGTAGTCGAAGCTGATCCAGTGTACCCTTTCGAACGTTTTACTCCTAGGTTTTCCATGCTTATACTCCTGCTGCTGTTCCAGCTGCTTTTGGCCCTTATGCGGTTGTTGAAGTTCCTCTTACGGCCTGGGAGCATCGGGTTTGGTTTAAATGCACCCCACCCCATCCTCTTTCCTTTGTTCGTTTGGGCCCCATATGTATTGATGGGGCCACTTGGCCTGTATTGGCTGGATTTACTCCACATCCTAATTACCTTAGTGTGAATCTGGCGGAGGTTCGTTTGTTATGTGGTCAGGTTCACTTCTTTATAGATGCCTGATCCAATTTGTTGCCTGTGCTTTTCTAGTGGCTCCAGCTGGAGCTGTGCCTCTGGTGCACTCTGCACGTGGTGGAGGTCTTGTGATTAACACCGTTATGATTAATTCGGTGATGGGCAAACGTCCTCAGAATCGATCGTGAGGACTTGCCATTTTGGATTGCTCAGAAAACTGAACAGCTTGATTTCCCTCTTACAGGTCCTATTGAGAAGCATAGGATCCGTACTATGTGCTTGCCTAGCGGTCTAATTCCTCCTTTGGCCGATGCAACACCTGGGGGACGGTGTTTGCCTCAGTGTATACACTTTGTTATGGCACCCTCTCTATGAGCGTTCTTCCTAGCGTTCTCAAACAGATACAGGATGAACATGGGTAAGGTCCTGCCCTAGATCTGGGGATGAAAATGTTGGGCATTTTTCCAATAGTCTCCAGTATGATTCTCTCTAATGTTAATGTTGAAGCAGTGGCTTTTATGGTTCGTCAACACCTTTTGGCAGTGCCCGACCTGGAGCAGGAACGTGAGTTGCCGATTATTATTGCTGACATTTACGTCCTTGGAACACACTAATTTGGGGGTTAGACCTTCTCCACTGTTTCAGGGCAAGCCTCCTCCTGTGAAGGAAGGACTTCCAGTTTTTCCTAAAAAGTCTTGGGACAAAAATAAGCAGCAACAGAAGCCCGCCTCAGCAACGTCGGAATCCAGGAGAAGGCACTGGAATGGATCGTCTCCTTCCTCGACGGAAGAACACAGAGAGTCCGCCTACCGCCGTACAAGTCAGAGGCCACCAAAGTCATCTGCGGCGTCCCTCAAGGATCCTCGCTGAGCCCCACCCTCTTCAACGTCTACATGAGCCCCCTTTGCGGCCATCGCACGCCAACACAACCTCAACATAATCTCCTACGCCGACGACACCCAGCTGATCCTCTCCCTGACCAACGACCCCGCCGCCGCCAGAGCCAACCTGCACGAAGGGATGAAGGAGGTAGCCGAGTGGATGACGACCAGCCGCCTGAAACTGAACTCAGACAAGACGGAGGTCCTCATCCTGGGCTCCACGCCCACCGCCTGGGACGACTCCTGGTGGCCCCCCGCCCTGGGCACCGCACCCAAACCGACGAACCACGCACGCAACCTGGGCTTCATCCTGGACTCCTCCCTCTCCATGACCAGACAAGTCAACGCCGTCTCCTCGGCGTGCTTCAACATCCTGCGCATGCTACGGAAGATCTTCTGGTGGATCCCCACGGAGACCAGGAAGACCGTCACCCAGGCCCTCGTCACCAGCCGACTGGACTACGGCAACGCCCTCTACGCCGGAACCACCGCCAAGCTCCAGAAGAGACTGCAGCGGATCCAGAACGCCTCAGCCAGACTTATCCTCGACATCCCACGAAACAGCCACATCTCCGGACACCTGAGAGACCTGCACTGGCTCCCCGTCAACAAAAGAATCACCTTCCGTCTCCTCACCCACGCACACAAAGCCCTACACGATCAAGGCCCGAGCTACCTCAACAACCGAATCAACTTCTACGCTCCCAAACGCCACCTCCGTTCAGCCAGCCACGCCCTCGCCGCCGTCCCACGCATCCGCAGAGCGACAACAGGAGGAAGGTCCTTCTCCTACCTGGCCGCCAAGACCTGGAACTCCCTCCCGACCGACCTGCGCCTGACCCAAGACCACCTCTCCTTCAGGAAGAAGCTCAAGACCTGGCTGTTCGAGCAGTAACAGCACCCCCCCCCCTAAGCGCCTTGAGACCCTACGGGTAAGTAGTGCGCTCTATAAATGTCTTGATTGATTGATTGATTGATGGTGGTTCGTCACCACCTGACGATTCTGAACATAGATATGATTTGCATGATGGCTCTAAGGTTAAAACTCCTGATAGGTTCCAGGTTCCTGAGCCTCGTTCTCTTCATTCCCTTCAGGAATCGTCTGATCAACAGTACAATAGGGGGGGACAACACTATCTCAGAGAAGGCGAGTTTGCGCAACCCCAGCGAGACCAGCAGTGCTCTTTTTACATGAAAGTCAAGAGAGAGGAACCACCTCCATATAGAGCCCCACTCCAGAAGAAGAAAGTTGTGGCATTGACAACAAAATATGCCCCAGATGGTGAGAACCCTGCTTCTGGACAGGAGTTTGGCAGTGAGTCTCCTCGACAGCTGTCGTATATAATGACAGCTCCATTTATGATTTACATACTACTGTCTATGCTAACCGTCTTTGTGTTAGGCATTATCCTATTTGTTGTGGCACATATACTGCATACTAGAGCACACAGAAGTTGGGACCGCGATTCCTGAGAGGGTCGGGAGTGTTGTGTTCTGGGGTGTCTAATCACTGTTTTCTCTGTGACTAGGTAGGAGGGCAAGTGGTACACTATAGCTAGTCGGTGCCGGGCTCATGGGTACTCAGGTGGTAGGATGACTCAGTCCCATAATCCCAAGCATAGTTCTGTGACTCTGCAGAATCCCTGCAACATGGCGCCGCCAATGTTTGGTCTGGTACCACGGAAGTGGTACCAGACCAAACATTGGCGGAAGTTACCGTAGTTGCCCAGACACTCCACCCGTTTCTGGAGGCAGAAGCAACTGATACCTTTGTCACGGTTGAAACTTCGGACCCTGCATAGCACTCCCTGATAGATTTGATCAAAATTCACATTGAGATTGAAGGTGACATTAAGCACACCATAAATGCTATTTTTTGGGACAACTTGATGTCTTATGACACTTTGCGGCCGGAAGTCGATTGGCTCCCCCTTTGTTCTTGCTTGTCCTCGAGGTGAGGAGGTAATAATTCTTTCCTTCGCACTATATGTCCCTCATGAGACTAAAAATACTTATGCTTCGGAGTGGGCTCTTACCTTAGCTCATGCCTTATATCACATCCTGACTGGTTGGGATGGGGATTTTCCTTTACAGTATTGCCTTTTCGCTCTATTCCTCAGCCACAGCCTCACTATCCAATTAAACATGACACAAAGGCATCAGTTAGAGAGATTCTGACTTAATTGGAATATCAGGGTGTGATTGAACCCTGTGTCTCTGCGATGAATAGTCCTCTCTTTCCAATTTCGAAATCGGTTTATATTGCATTGCTTTGGATTATAGACATTTGATTAGTCATACCCACACTTATGCAGTGCAAAACAAGCATAGCACAGCATTGATCAATAATATCGTATGTTAAAGATTTAAAATCACTTTGAATATTTCCAATGGCTTTTTTAGTCACAACCTGGCTCCTGAGAGCCAAGACTTATCCGCATTCAGCACCCTCGGCACTCAGAGGTGCTTTGTGAGATTGCCTATGGGGTATAAGAATAGCTCCGGTAGTTTTTCAGCACGTATTGTGTCGCTCTTGTATGAAATTGACCCTGATGCATATTCATATGTATGTCGATGACATATACCTGACAGACAATGACTTGAATACTCATCTGGAGTGAGTGGATCGCATCATTACACGTTTTGCAGCTTTAGGCTACAAATTCAATTGTGCAAAATCACATGTTGTGTTTGTGGTTGTGCTCTTTCTTGGTTATAAATTGAACAATGACGGTAGGGGTTTGGCCCCCCCACCCCCCCGATTTTTTTTTAAGTGTGCTCAATTGCAACCTCCATCTACCCTCAAGAAATTGCAGTCACTGCTAGTTTTTTTTTACTTTGGCAGGACTTACATTCCTGACTATGCTCAACGTATCAAACCTCTTTATGCTTTGATACACCCCTCCTTTTCAGCTTCCACTTGGCTTCCTAAACACACCGCTATGCTGCGAGCTTTGCAATCTGACTTACGTGTGATGCAGTACTTACAATCTAGATTGAATACCATGAATTTGGTCATCTGGTTTCTTCCTGGAGTGATCGGTTTCACTTATGTGACTTGTAATGAGGGTGACACAGTCCCAACTGCTTATAAATCGCATCTGTATACTCCTGCGGAGTTGTATTTCTCTTCTACTGAAAAAAAATCACCACTGTGCAGATGGCTGTTCTGAAAGAATGCCCTCTGGCACAAGGTAAACACATTTTTGTTGTTTCTCCCGTGCCCCCTATGGAAACGGTCACGAAAGCCAGTGTGCATAATTCGAAAGCCCTTCTTCCTTGTTGGATTCAATGGGCTACGTCATTGACGTCGGCTGATGTCAGTTTTGTTTTTTACTCTTCTTTACAAACACATGAACTTTTTTAGTATGAGCATGTTCGCCCTCTACCTTCTTCGGTTCTTCCTCTGGATGAGTACAAATGTCTAATTTACACTGATGGTTCGGCTCAACCAACCATTGGTTCCAAACAAGCTTATTCGGCTGCTTGCGCAATTGTCGTGGGTTCAATGAAAAGTTTAGTTTTTACATCCTCCTTGGTGCATAAGCAGTCTCTTGGAGACTGCATGGCCCAGTTGTCTGAGTTACATGCTCTTCTCTTAGCTCTTGAAATTGCCGATCCTGGATTACACACCCTTGTTGTGTGTGATTCTTTTTACTGCGTACAGTCTTTTAATTAATGACACTTTGTTTTTTTGGGAAGAAAATGATTTTCGGGATTTTAAAGGTAGCACAATCAAGCATAAAAAGCTTGGGTTCGGGTGGTGGCTCTTAAAGCATGCTTGCCACCTACACATGTAGGCCATATGTTAGGACATCAACATGTGGTAGCGAACACTGTTGGTAATTTGTTGTCTGATGAGGCAGCAAAATCTGCAATAGCCACAGTTAGAGTAGACACTGTTACTCGTTGCTTGACTAAAATTAACGATTACATTTTGGCGGCTATTTCCGCAGCTAAAGTGGGCACTCCTTGAAGATGAAGAGGAGCTGGAAGAACCAACAAAATAACTTAAGGAAATTGTTGTCTGGGCCTTTTTCTCGCTTCTACCTGGGGAGAAAAAAGTGAATATGCGCAAGGTCACTTGCACTGTCTGTGACAAAGTTTTATCTTGGGACTCCGAGAAGAAATACTTTGTGGAACTTCATCCATGATGAAACATCTACAAACGATACATCCTAAGTGTCTCGCTCCTGAACAGCACCGACGAGAGCTGCAACAAACACAAGAGGATGATGAAGTCCCAGGCGCAAGTACATCTGCCGATTCAAGTGCAACAACACCAGCATCTTTGATTGTACCAGAGTTTGCCAGATGAGAACAGCATTGAATTATTTGCAAAAAACGTCTTTGTGCTGGCGAACAATCTATTGCAGCAGTTGTTACCGCTGCAAAAAATCCTAAATGTTCATTTTTGTTTTTGCAATGATGTTTCAATTCCAAAACTTTGTGAAACATTTACTGCAGTTCACTGCCTTGTTTTTTACAATCTTTTTTTTTTTTAAAAACACCAAAAAATAAATAAAAGAGTTAGAAAAACACAAAAAATTAAGACACAAAAAAGAAGAAAAAAATGGTTCTTTTTAGAACTTCCTATTTGGTTAAAGATAGACAAACTTGTATGTGTTGTATAAATTAGTGCACGGGTAACGTCTGGGTCATTGTGTGAGTGCATGGGTAGTACCTGAGAGAATAGATGAGTGCATGGTTAGTGTGTGAGTGAATGGTTGAGTGCAAGAGTAGTGTCTGAGTGATTGCATGAGTGCATGGGTAGTGCCTTGGAGAACAGATGAGCACATGGGTAGTGCCTTAGTGAATAGATGAGTGCAACACTAGTGCCTGGGAGTTTGCATGAGTGTAAGGGTAGTCCCCGGGTAATTGCATGAGTGCAAAAATACTGCCTGGGTGATTGCATGAGTAGAGGGGTACTGCCTGGGAGATTGCATGAGTGCATGGGTAGTGCCTGAGTAAACCGATGAGTGCTAGTGTAGTGCCTGGGTGATTGGATGCGTGCATACATACTGCCTGAGTGAAAGAATGAGTACAAGGGTAATGCGCGGGTCACTGGATGAGTGCATGGGTAGTGCCTGAGAGAATGGATGAGTACATGGGTAGTGCCTGAGTGCTTGCATGAGTGCATGGGTTGTGCCTGGATTATTGAATGAGTTCATGGGTAGTGCCTGATTGATTGGATGAGTGCATGTTCCCTGTCTGAGTGACAGGAATGAGTACAAGGGTAATGCCTAGATCACTGGATGAGTGCATAAGTAGTGCCCGAGAGAATGGATGAGTGCATGGATAGTTTCTGAGTCAATGGTTGAGTGCAATAATAGTACTTGAGTAATTGCATGAGTTGAGTGCATGAGTGGTACCTGGGTGATTGCAATAGTGCCGGGATAGTGCCTGGGTGGTTGCATGAATGTAGTGATAGTGCCTGGGTGATTGTATGAGTGCATGGGAAATACATGAGTAAAAGTATGAGTGCAAAGCTAATGCCTGGGTCATTGCATGAGTGCATGGGTAGTGCTTAAGGTAATAGATGAGTGTATGCATAGTAGTTGACTGAATGGATTAGTCCAACTCTAGTGCCTGCACGATTGGATGAGTGCACATGTAGTGCCTGAGTCCTTGAGTCAATGGTTGAGTGCAAGACTAGTGCCTGTATGATTGCCTGACTCCATTGGTAATGCCTGATTAATTGGATGTGTGTATACATAGTGTGTCCTTAATTGCACGAGTGGATGGGCAGTGCCTGGGTGATTGCATGAGTGCAGGAGTACTCCCTGGGAGATTGCATGAGTGCATGCGTGGTGCCTGAGGAAATGGATGAGTGCAAGGGTAGTGCCTGGGTTATTGGATGAGTGCTTGGTTAGTGCCTGAGTGAATGTTTGAGTGGAATAGTGGTGCCAGGGTGATTGAATGAATGTATGGTTAATGTCGGAGTGATTAGATGTGTCTATTGGTAGTGCCTCCTTGATTGCATAACTGCATGGGAGTTCCTGAGTGATTTCATAAGTCCATGAGATAATAACTGCCTCCTTAGATCAGTGCATGGCTAATTCTTGACTACAAAAATGTAACTCTCACTATATTCCAGAAAGCAAGCATGCATGTGTCTGTACCTTTTCCTAGTGGCATCATATATAAAATAAACATACAAATACATGTAAACCAGTGTTTTATACCTCTGCCATCTTTATAGGCAAAACACGTGTGAGAATAAATGTGCAAGTAGACACATACCTCAGTCATACGACTATAAAGTCCTTTAAAGTTGACAGACTGCACTTCCCATTTCAAAGAGACACCTAAAATTATGCGGCGTACTTGAAGTGTACATTTCCATAGACCAATATGAGCTAATCTAATCACTAATCCTTCTACCAACATGTCTTAATCCTCACTTTTGTGCTGCAGCTTCACTATTCAGCAACTAATTAGTGTTCGGCCTAGCCAAATACAAAACAACTTTTTCAATGTGTCTGTTAAAAGTCTCTCTATATTCCTAAAAGCATGCAGGCACGTGTCTGTACCTTTTACTAGTGGCATCATATATAAAAGAAACCTATAAATAGATGTGTACCTGTGTTTTATACATCTAACATCTTCAGATGCATAACAAGTGTGAGAACATAATTTGCAAGTATGTACATACCTCAGTCATAAGACCATAAAGTCCCTCAAACATGAAAAAATGCACTTCACAATTCAAGGAGACATCTACATTTATAAGGTGTACTTGGAGTGTTCTTTTACAAAGACTGATATGAGGTAATCTAATCACTAATACCTCTACCAACATGTCTTACACCTCAAATTTGTGCTACAGCTTCACTGTTCAGCAACTACTGAGAGTGTTGGGCCTAGCCAAATACAAAGCAGCAAGTTTTTGAATATATACGTTTTCCTGCTCTTGCTTCCATGAAGCAAAGCAGGATTTTTTCTATGCCATGGCGGGAGCAGTGCTCAAACCCTGCCATAGCAATGTACAATGTCCTGGGGTGGGCATGTCAGGACATTGGTCCCTGGAGGTGGCAGCCTCCAGGGACAAAGATGGCTCAAGGAGGGGGGATGCCCGGCCCCCTTCCATTAGGATTAAAGCCCCGGGGAGGTGGTGGTCCACGCAGCTGGGGATCCACGGGTTCGCTACGGACCCCATATTTTATTTACTCCATGCCCCGGGAAGGTGGTGGTCCCCGGGGCAGTATGGGTGGGGCAGGACCCCCACGTAGTTTTTTAAAAAGGTCCGGGGAGTTGGTGGTCCCCGGGGCTGTGGGGGGCCGCGTTCCCCCTCGCACATTATTAATCATTCCCAGAGGAGGTGGCAGTCCCCTGGGCTGAGGGGTTCCAGCATGATAATTCTGTATTCCCCAGGACTTGGCCCACTCATGGGCTTCTAGAAAACGAGGCGCGGGAGACTGCGCATCGTTTATAAAAAGAATTGGTGGGATTCACATACCGTATGAGAATCCCACCAAAAATTGGGGTAAAAAAGCTTTTTTGGCCCTCGGGTCCCTGTAGGACCCCTTGAACAGGCCTAGGGGGTCAGGGTGTTTCTACCCAGCCCCCTTGTCTTGTTTTTTGACCTTTTCTCTTGTGACTTGGTTCAACCGACTCACACGATGACTGCCAACGCTTTTTGGTTTGGAGTGTTATCAGCCAATCAGAATCAAGCTCCTGCTCACACATCCACCCCGGTCAGCAGATATCGAATGTTTTTTAAATTTGAATTACTCAGGAACTACTAAACAGATTTACACCATTTAAAGCTCAGAGTGCACTCTGAACCAAGAGCTACCTCTCTGCCAAACTTGGTGTAATTCCGTTCAGCAGTTCGGGGTAGAGCTGCAAAACGTTTTTCTATGGAGAAAACGCATTTTGGGACCCCCTTTTTTCTCGGTCCCCGCTTGGTGAATCACCCCAAACCTTCATGACAGGAGCTGACCGGAGCGCCCCATTAGTTTTAAAAATTTCGTGAAGATTAGTCAAATGGCGCCAAAGATGTTGGCAAATTCAAAAACGCGAAATATATATAAACTGATAAACTGAGCCTAGTTGAACTCAACTCTCCTTCAGGCTCAAAATAGGAGATGGCACAAATCTGGTCTATTCCATGAATTTATATTTATTTCCTTTTCAATACTAAAGTGCTTTGTGCTAGCAAACAGGCCGACACGTTTCGGGAAAAGCCTTCTAATGGGCCATATAATTGTGTTGTACAGAGTGTCAATTAAAAAGGGAACTCCCGTCTTCTACCACCACCCATTTGACATACATTGAACTATTTTAGCCTAATACATTTTCTTACAAATGTCTTACCATACAGGATTTTTTTTTGTTGGCCTCATACGCCATTAGATCTTTCCAGTACCTTACTGATTTCCTCTGCCGTCCCCCTTCGTGTTTGCACCAGCAAGAAAAATCTGATCTTAATTGGTTTGCACTTTACACAGAACCTCTCGCAATGGTCTGTTCCACTCTTCTATCTGTGCAACCCTGGAACTGACCCGAGTGGTGAAGTAACTCTATATAGAGGCATAATCATTGGACTACTATACCCCCAATTTAATCTAAAAATTGTCTAACCAACCTATACATGGTTCCCAGAAGGCAACCTTCTTACTGTTCTCTTTTCTTGTAGCTATATCCAATTTCATGACATATTTAATAGCATTTACGCAATCTAAAAAAGTCGGGGAGGGGGTACTTTTAATCCAACATTTACAGATTTCTCTCCGGGCCAATAAAATGAGGTAAAATCACAACTTGTTAGAATCCATAGGTAACAATTCATACCCCGGGAAAACACCAAAGAAGAATAGAGAAATGCTCACCTGTATATCTACCCAAAATATTCCTTCCATACCTTTTAGCACGGGATCCCAGAACATCTGTATTATGGGGCAACTTACAAACCTATGTTCATCTTTAGCTTTTTCCTTCCGGCACTTTCGACAGCATGGAATGACACCCTTTGCAAATGTAGATCATTTTAGTGGCGACCAATAGACTATGTGAAGAGAGAAGAGATGATTTCTCCTTAAATTGGCAGCTTGAACTGTAACATATATTAACTCAAAAGATACTTGCTATAGGTTTTCCGTATCGACGTCCGGCAAGTACTCTCCCCACAACCATGCTGTAAGTGTAAAGTCTTCGTCTGCCAAATCAATCGGGAGCCAGTAGAGATTCGCCACTTCTTTTTTGTTTTGTTGTCTGGTTCTCAATGTTGTCTCTAAATCATTTGTATAGCCAATCGGTATTCCACTTCTTTGGGTCCAGCTTTTTATTTGTAGATACTTAAATTTGGATATCTGATTATCTGTCATCAACTTCAGGTCTTCCCAAGATATCAAACATCCCTCTGGAGTAAGTTGGGCCCAACAATTCACCCCAGCGGTTTTTAAAGGTGTTACTAATGAGTCTTTAGTCCACTCAGGTGAACCAGGTGTGTCCCATATTGGAGCCAAAGCGCTATAATAGCTGATTTTTAACAATTTACTGATTTTACTCCAAGCGATTGCTAGATCTTTTAAAACTTTCAATCGGACTTTCTTGAAGAAGCTTGGATCTTCAAATGTATACAAATATGCATATTCAGCTTCCTTTGGGTCCTGCAGCATTTCCCTAAACATCTTCCCTATATCTGACAGGTCTGGTTCATTCATAAGCATTTTCCCTGCCTCATTAGGAAAACCCATGCATAAATAAGTAAATCAGACACACATAAGCCTCCATTGTTCTTCCTTCTTCGAAGTTTCTTTCAAGAAATCCTAGTGCTCTTGGGCGCACATATAAATGAATTCATTTTTGACTGGATTTTCCTCCAACTTTCCTCCTTAAAAGCTAAGGGTATGTTTTGGAATAAGAAGATCAGTTTCGGTAGTAACATCATTTTTACTAAATTAACCCTTCCTATTAATGTTAAGGGTAGATATGCCCAGCTTTTTAGCGAGTCAGAGATTTCCTTGTAACTTTTGCGCAAATTTATGTTGGGTATGTCGTTGATGTCCTGAGTGATTTTTATTCCCAAATATCTCATTTCTCTTTTTAGTTGAGGGGAGCAAACAGTGGCATTCCAAGCCATGCACTCAGTTTTAGACGGATTGATCTCATATCCTGAGATATTACCAAATTGTTGAGCTAAACTATGTACAATTGGGATAGTTTTTTCAAGATCGGATGTATACACCAGGATGTCATCAGCATACAGTGACATTTTTTTCTCCCAACTATCAGATCTAAAAGGAAGTAGGTCCTCATGTGCCCTAATGCTCTCTGCAAAAGATTCTATGTATAGATTAAAAAGCATTGGCGACAGGGGACAACCCTGCCTTGTACCTCTTTGCACTTGTATAGGAGAGGAGAGGTTCCCATTCATTAATATTCTGACTGTTGGGGCTTTATAAATTGCTAAAATAACTCTAGAAAAGTTTTCCCTCAAATTACGTTTCTCCAATACCTTATTTAAGAAAGCCCAGTTCACACGATCAAACGCTTTAGTAACGTCAAACATGATGATAGCTAATGGTAATTTATATAAAGTTGCAAGATCAATAGCACCAACCAGATTGTAAATTAAATCTTGCATCCCTCTACCTCTCACAAACCTTTTTGGTCATGATGTAACAGACCACTCATGATGCCATTCAACCTCTCTGCCAAGACCTTGACAAAGATTTTATGATCAAGGTTAAGCAGAGAGAACGGTCTATACAAATCACATTGGTTTGCAGACTTGAATGGTTTTAATATCAAGGCCACTGTTGCCTCTCCACAAGTGGGAGGCATAGGCCCACCTTTCTCCAAGATATGAGAGAACAGTTTATCCATTACAGGGATCAGAGCTACAGCTAAAGATTTATATAGCTCGGCCGGTAGACCATCTGATCCTGGGACTTTGCCTTTAAACCGGATTCTATTGCTTTCCTAATCTCAGACTGAGATATAGATTTATTGAAGTTACTAGATGACTCATCACTAATTCTTTTTAAAGTGTACAGCTGTAGCCATAATTCTATTGTGCCTTCCTGTGGGTTAAATTCTTCCCTGTAGATTGTTTCAAAATGTTTTCGGAAAGCTTCTTCAATGTCTTTAGGAGTTTGGCACATTTTTCTTGTACAATTACATATCACCTCCTTTATATTACTTCTAACTAGCTCCATATATCCGTCCACCCCAATTGCTTCATTGTATTTCTCAATAAAGATCTCATTTTACAATTCTGTGGAGTTTTACGTTTTAGAGACCAGTCCAGCACTGGATATAGGACTAGATTGAAGTCTCCTGCCAGTATTAAGGGGTCTCGAAATAACAGTAAATCAGCACATACATTTTTTAGTGGAACCGGATCATCTAAATGGGGCCCATAATAACCTGCGATCATAAATTTGTGTGAGAAAAACGTTATGTTTGCTATGGCCTATCTGCCCATCTTATCCACGTTAGCCCCCTCTACTAAAATATCAGGAAGTTTCTTTATGATTATTGCTACACCCTTCGTTGTTGTTTGCTGTGTGATGCAAATGACCTCCTTAATCCAGCTTTTACTATTACATAAACTCCTCATCTCAATCTCTACTAAATGCGTTTCTTGAAGAATTAAAATTTGCTTGGGGCCATCTTTTAAATATTGAAATATCCTTTCCATCCTCTGTTTTACCCTCAACCCATTTAGTTTCCATGTCAACACCTTCAGAAATTTAAAAAATCAACTGAAGTCTTTGCCATATCTCATAAAAATTGAAGGGGAAGCTTTTTGTAATTTTATATGGCGAATTGGACTCCCCCCCCCAGTGACCCCCGTGTTCTACCCGCCTCCCACCTTTGAGCTCCCCGGGAGAACCCTCATTATTTCTCTCATGGCCCTACCCTGGCCTTTGAGGCTACCCTCTCTTTGGTCGGGGTGATTCTTTCCTTAGTATTGTTCCCAAAAACAGAAACTGCTGCTAACTTACATTTTTGTGGATGACACTCTATCCAACTGAAAAAAAACATTACTTAATTAACTCATTGTTTAATGATCGTTGTTTCTCCCTGAATTTGGTACAGAAGAGCTTCAGCCTCCTCTACCCGTCTGAATGTGTGCATTTTATTTTTAAAAATTACTTCAAGTGAGGCTGGGAATTTGAGTTGTGCCGTAGCACCAAGCTGTCTGAATGGATCTAATAATTTTCGCAGCTCCCACTGCTTGGACGCAGTAATAGAGGAGACATCAGACCTGATTTGAAAAGTGAACCCTTCTGCGCTTAATGTATTCACCTTTGAGGCTTTATTTAATATCTCATCCTTTAAACTGTACGTTAGGAAGTGGATCAGAATTTTCCTAGGTCTGCTCTTATTTGGGCTCAGTCTGAAAGGATCCCTATGCACTCTGAATGTCAGTGCGAGGGCGTGTTCAGAACATTCAATATTTTTTGTTTGCTTAATTAGTTTCACAACAAATTGTTTTATGTTATCCCCTCAACTCCCTCAGGAACTTTGAGCAATCGAAGGTTGTTCCTTCGCTGAGCATTTTCAATAGATTCCATCTTATCCTGAAGGTTAACTTCTTGAGCTTTTATTTTAATTAAATCCTTTACATTTGTATCAACTTTTACTGTTAACTTGACCACTGAGGTCTCTAAAGCTGTGGCCCTAGTTGCTTATGAATCCAACTTATCTTCCATTTTCCCACAAAATATCTTAATATTTGTTTAATTTTTTTCTCAAACCTGGAATCTATTTCTATTCTGTTCAGTAAGAGTCTGTAAGAGTTCTATGGTCGAGCTCTGAGCTTTTAAATCAGTTTCATTGTCTCTTAATGGTTCATTCTGTTTTTTTTCCTTTCCCGATTCTTGATAATTACTCGAGGCGGGACCATCTTTTTCTGTATTTTTCACATCGTTAATTTGGACTTGCATTCGGGACCTCTCTAACCTCTCTGTCTCACTCACTACAGGCGTTTTTACACAAACTTTGCTTTGTTTTTTCGATGAAGTACCACGTTTCAGAATCCACATCCTTCATGTAGGAGGAGCGAAGATGTTAAACGTCACAACCTTTCAAGAATTTTTCCTTTTTAATATTCATGATACCAGATTTTACCAAAGCTTATAAATTCCATACAATACATTAAAAAAATGAGATAATCGTCAGAATAATAGCCCACTATGAATTCCTATGAATTTGCTTAATCTTTTCTTCTCTTAACCTTTTTAAGTTTATTTTTTTTCGAAATTCCCACAGATTAGTCAAGATAAACAGTGTGCAAATAGAAGAAGTTAAGATATATAGAATACAGATAGTATATATCATACAGAAAAGTGCAAAGAAGTGTGCAAAGAAATGCAAGGAAGTAATTTTTGCTGAGCGGCTAGACTTCTTGATTCAATCCATGGATTATGATTTTCAGACAGGTTAACAATGTTATTTAAGTACAAATGCATCCTTATTGTTTAAGAAAGTGCAAAAGTCTTTTTTTAAAGTGCATTATTTTAGCAACAAGGTTTAGCAGCATAATTTCTTAAAGTGGAACAATATTACTAAATTAGTCCTCAAAGATTAACACTACTATTGTAAAAGAAATGCATCCTCAACAACCTTATTCCAAATACATATATGAGAGTAAATACATAGAAAATAATAGATAAAATAGAGGAATCTGAGTGAGATTGAGGATTCAAAATACCAGTGACCTTGAAAACCAAATACAAATGTCTTCAAAAAATATATATGAAAAAGATCTATATCCCATCTTTCTCTATATTAAACAGTTAAAACATTTTCTCAGAATCTCCTGTGTTCAAGCTCCACGGGAACTCAGTGCCTATTGTAAATATTCATCTGGATTCCCATCTCCTTAAAGCCAGTTCACAATATCCTCCTCTGGGCTTGATCCCTACAGGCTGTATTCTGTAATAGCAGAGTGTCTCTTTGTTTCCTCCATGTACTTCCCAAATGTGTTTTGCAACTACATAACTATAGTCTCTATTGGCAATTGCCTTTAAATGTTGAAGTATATGGAGTTCTAATATATGTCTTGCCACAGCCACATTCTAAAACATAAACCACATGGGTCGATTCACAATGGATCCATTCTTTAATATCTTTCACACTTCCATCAGATATCTTAAGGAATGTAATATTTTGGCCAAATTGGCAGGCGTTTACATTTTTAGCATTTGTAAAAGTCAGTTGTTTTAGCCAATTTTTAGTGTCAATTCAGTGGCTTTGGACTAACATCTCACGCAATGAGGCTGTCATTTTTCTTCAAATCTTCATCTTTTTGGAGCATATTCCAATAGATGTTTAAAATGTTTTCTGATTTCGATATCTGATTGATAAAAATCAATTTTTATGTCTTAAAGTGCTGTGTTCTGTTTTTATGGAAGTCTTTGGGATAAATATTTCATCTCATTCTCTCAATCTTTCTCTTACTAAAGCATCTTCCAATTCACTGATTTGATATCCTCATTTTTTAAATCTTTGCAACATTTCTTGTACTTAAATTTCAAATCTTCCATATCAGAGCAGTTCCTTCTAGCGCTTAAAAACTGCCCATATGGGACACTCCACTTTAATGCTTTTGGATTAGCACTATTTGCAAATAAAATGCTATTGCAGATTGTTGCAATCTAGTGCACAATTTCCCATTTCAATGTAAACTTTTATGTCCAAATAACTGAATTTAACATTACCTATTTAATAGGTGAATTGCAATTTTTGAGGGTTAATATTCAATCATTTTAAAAAGATGATTAGTTCTTCCTTGTCTCCTTCCCATTTCAAAATTAAATCGTCAGTGAAGCGGACCCATAGGATCGCCTTCTTGAGGGCCTCTTTATGGGTCTCTGTCCATACTGTCTCTGCTTCCCAATGCCCCATAGTTAGATTAGCATGCCCATTGTTGTACCATGTTTTAATGTAAGCTTTTCATTAAAAAGAAAAACATTATTTGTTAAGCGGAATTTCATGATGTCAAGTAGCATTTCTCTGTGTTCCAAATGGTTTAATGATCTTGAATGTAAAAAATATCTGCAAGCCCTCAGGTCATTCTCATGCACTATTGATGTATATTGGGACACTCCATCAATTGTTACCAGTATATAATAATTTTTCCATGGTATCCCATTTATACGGTTCAAGAAATCCATGGAGTCCCTAATATATGGAGGGAGGTTGGCTACATAGGGGAACAAAGAGATATCTACAAATCTAGATGCAATTTCCAATAGAGATTCACAAGAGCTGATGATTGGGCGTCCGGAAGGATTCTCGAGATGTATATGGACTTTTGGTAATATATACAATGTTGGGGTAGTTGGAAAATCTTTTTCCAGCTATGTAAATTCCTCATCTTCCAAAAGTCTTCTTCATGCCAGCAATTCAATTTTGCATGAAGGAATTTCTCCATAAGACTATTTAATAAGCTTTCATAATCACTCAAGTTGTTTAATGGCCTCATGACTCCATTGTGATATTTGATCTTATCCATAATCACTATATTTCCTCCCTCATCAGAGTTTTTAATGATGATGGAGGTTTCATTTTGAAAATCTTTTAATGTCCACCAATCATTTTGCATCATATTGCTCTTACGATCCATGTTACTTTTATTTGTCAATGTTATGGTTCTATATTCTTCAGACACAATCTCCTGGAATAAGTCAATTTTGTTTCCCGAGGGTAACTGTGGCCAACATTTTGATTTATCTTTACATCCACTGTTGACTGATCAGTTTGTTTCAATTCCCATAACAGCACTATATTGTAGATCAGAGGCATTTTCTTGATTCCCTACATTATGGAGTTCATTTGATTCTAATTGGAAGAAGGAAAGCAGTCTCATTGGAGCTAAATCCTCACCAGTTAAAATAGATAAGGGTTGGAGTATATTAGATTTTTTTCTAGCACTGCCCTTCATAGCAAAATATTTTTAGTATATGTTTTCTTCAGAATTTATATAAATCTATTCTTGCAGTTGCTAGATTTAATCGTGAGCAGGGTCAACACGTTAGACCTTTGGTAAGCAGATCCAGATGTTTCTTTTAAAGTTTATTTGATGATAAATTGACTACTTATTCATCTTTTTCTGTTATCGTCACTGTTTTTTGTTTGCCTCTGCCTGGACTTCCTTTTCTAACTCGTTCTTGTTCTTTTTGATTTTCTACGTTTATTGCTCTTTTGCACTTCATCCTGGTTGTCATTTGGAACAGGTGCATTTTTCCCGTAAAATCTAATTTTTGATGACCAGTTGAAGAGCCCCGTCACCCAAAATAACTTCAGAGCTCTCAACATATGAGGGGACTGTTACTTTTTCCTGCATCTGATCCACGGCTTGACTATTGCAAAGGGCATCAAAACGTTGTGCAAAAGTAAACACTCTCCAAGCTTCATAATCAATTTTATCTCTTTTAAATTCCCTCAATTTCTTTAATTGCACTTCATTTTCAGGTTTTTCCCATTTTCTCCAGTACCACAAAGTCATTTGCTCTTTCTTCAGTTCCCTTAATACTCTCCAAAAGTTTTTCCAAATCCTTGATTTTCTCGGAAGCTGTTGTTAAACTTCATTCTACATGTATAATTAGTGTGTTTATGAGCTTCATTGAGCATTCAGTAGCATTGGTCTGCCATTGCTTAAGCAGATCTGAGTCCGTATCATTGAGTGTAGGTATGGACAAAAATTCTCAATCCTATCAGTATTCGATTGCACTCAATATATTTCTTGAGTAACACTCTCCCACCATTTATTGATCGCCATTACCTGCTTGCTCAAGTTCTTTTAGTAGATTTTTCTGAGTATTCATCTGACTAGGCGCTTGTGTATGAGAGTTTTATCCATTCCATTACCATCTTTGTTACTTTAAAACATTTCCTTTACCAATTGCTCTCTTTTGCTCCATCTTTCCATCATGTTTTCCTTATATTCGTGGATTCCAACAAAGAAAGCTTGTATGTTTGCTAAAAGGGTTTTTCTTATCAAGCAAAGAAGCACTTTCTATAATTATACTCAATCCACACTCTCTTCAATAGGTACACGGACGGATGACCTTGAAGTCTAAAACAAAGTGGCATGTCAGGTTCCATTTAACTTGGGATTTCCACAGACAGTCTTCTTATTTCCGCCAAAGAAAGAAGGAGAAAAAAAACTCCACAGTTGGACTTACCTATGTTTGTGATTCTGAATTATTCAGTTTATTTTTTTAAGGACCCTTTAATCGCAGCTACAGCACAAACTGCTGAACGGAATTACACCAAATTTAGCAAAAAGGTAGCCCTTGGTTCAGAGTCGTGCCTTTTAGTTAAATGGTGTAAATCCCTTCAGTAGTTCCTGAGAAAATCAAAAGTAAAATATAGATATAACTATGGCCGCACAGGATTTGGGCACCCTGCTGAGCACGAGCTGTATGCTAATTGGCTGTCAACACTCCAAACCAGGAAGTGTTGGCAGCAATCTTGTGCCTCGGTAGAACAGAGGCACAAGAAAACAGGAAAACAAATGCGCAGAACACAAAAAGGGTGCAGGGTAGAAACACCCTGACCCCCTAGATCTGCTCAGGGGGTCCCACAAGGACCCCCAGGGCCAAAAAAAGCATTTAAAAAAAGAAATTGGCGAGATTCGCACACCCTGCGTAAATTTCGGCCAACATTTTTGAAAAAATGAAGCGCGGGTCCCCCCCCAGCCCCGGGGACCGCCACCCCCTGGGGATTGGTTAAAATAAGTGGTAGGGCTCTCAGGCCCCCCCAGGTGGGGGAACTGCCACCCCCAGGGCTTGGTTAAAATAAGTGTGGGGGCTCTCATGCCCCCCAGCCCCAGGGACTGCCACCCCCAGGGCTTGGTTAAAATAAGTGCAGGGGGGCTCTCAGGACCCCCAGCCACAGGGACCACCACCCCCTGGGGCTTGCTCAAAATAGGTGGGGGGCTCTGAGGCCCCCCCAGCCCTGGGGACTGCCACCGCCCAGGGCTTCTTGAAAATAGGTGTCTCAGGCCCCCCCAGCCCCGGGACCGCCACCCCCCAGGGCTTGGTTAAAATATGAGGCGGGGCTCTCAGGCCCACCCAGCCCTGGGGACCACCACCACCACCCAGAGCTTGGTTAAACTAAGTGGGGGGGCTCTCAGACCCCCCCATCCCTGGGGACCGCCACCCCAGGACTTCTTGAAAATAGGTGGGGGGCTCTCAGGCCCCCCAGCCGCAGGGACCGCCACCCCCTGGGGCTTCTTGAAAATAGGTGGGGGGGCTCTCAGGCCCCCCAGCCCGGGGACCGCCACCCCGGGGCTTTTTTTACAAAAAAAATACCCTGTGTGGGGGGGCTGAAGCCCCCCACATACCGCAGGGTCCACCACCTGCCCGGGGCTCTAAATATTCAAATTGGGGGGTCCGTGACGGACCACCTAGCCCCGGGGACCACCACCCCTGGGGCTTTGTATATTGTGGGAGGTGGCCCGCGTGGCTCCCTCCTGGAGCCTTGTCGTGGCCCTGGGGACCGCCACCCCCAGGGCCGGCTCCTGCAGTGTCCCTGTGTGCCCACCCCCGGGACACTGTAGTTTGCTATGGCAGGGCGGAAGCCTCGCAGCTCCCGCCCTGCCATAGCAAACTTGGTTTGAATTTTGAAAGAGAGAGCAGGAAAACCTGCTCTCTCTTTCAAAATTCAAACCAAATTGCTTTTCCACACTGGGAGCTGCATCTTAGCAGCTCCCCATGTGGAAAAGCAATGCCGGCTCCTGCAGGAGGCGGGGAGCCGGCGGGACCGTGGGGGGATTGGGGACCCCTCTCAATCCCCAACGAGAGGCCAGGCCCCGAGGGATGGGACCCTGGGGCCATAAGTCGCCCGGGAGGGGGGCCACGCACCCCCCTCCACCATAAAGAAAATGAAAAGGCAAGCCCCAGGGGATGGGGTCCCTGGGGCCATAAATGGCCTCAGGAGGGGGGCCACGCAGCCCTCCTCCATTTAAATAGCCAAATAGAAAATAGCCATGCCCCGGGGATGGGGTCCCCGGGGCCAATTATGGCCTTGGGAGGGAGGCCACGCAGCCCCCTTCCAAATTTTCATTATTAAAAAAAAATAGGGGTGAAGCCCTGGGGGGTGGGGTCCCCAGGGCCAGTAAAATTGGAAAAGAGGGGGCCACATAGCCCCGCTTCTTTAAAAATAGGAAAAAAAGACCAGCATCGTGCCGAAGGCCACGCCCCCTACCAGCATCACTCTGCAAATGCACCCCCGCCGTGTTTGCAGATGGGGAAAGAATTCCCCTTGAATGCTAGGGGTCCCTGGGGGCCAACTAGCCCACCAGGAACCTCCAGTATGCGCCAGGGGGCTGCGTTGCAGAGAATTAATTCCCCAACTTAAAACGCGCCACAGGGAATGTTTGCACAGTGGTGAAGGAAGGGGGCGTGGCCTGAGGACATATGTCTGCAAACACTTCCTGTGGCGCGTTTTAAGTTAGAGAATTAATTCCTGCTCAATCCTGTGGGTCCCTGAGGGTCAAACAGCCCAACAGGTATCTCCAGTATGCACCCGGGAGCTTCGTTGCAGACAGGTGTTCAGAGGCCATGCTCCTTTTGACACCTTTCTGCAACGCAGCTCTGTGGCGCATCAGTGATGTCATTTGAGATGTCATCAGTGATGTCACTGACCATGTCATGAATGATGTAATATGTGACATCATCAGCAGTAGATTGAGGACGCGCAAGTTATAGTTAGTACAACTAACTACAATGGAGGAATTTCAATGGTTTTGTACGAGTGAAATGTCCAGCTAACTATAACACCCCTAAAACCTATGTTTTTGTTTGTGAATTTCTAAGGTTTTTTAAATGCTAATTCCTAACTATAACATGCCTGAAACCTATGTTTTTTTCAGTGAATTTCAAAGATTTTTCAAATGATAATTCCTAACTATAAAAGGCCTCAAACCTATGTTTTTTTCAGTGAATTTCAAAGGTTTTTTAAATGTTATTTTTTAAATATATTTATTGTTCTATTTTTTATATTCTTTTACTAAATTGTTTAATCTATTTATTTTTAGATATCTTATTTTTTAAATAACATTACACATATTTTTTGAATATATATATATTTTTTTTAAATTGTATTGTATTGTTGTATTGTATATTGGATTTATATAGCGCTTATCACCCAGGGGTCTCTAAGCGCTTGCCTTGGGAACCCGTCCTGGCTTTTCCCTGTGAGATAGCCCCTACAGGGCATCCCCAAGGTGAAAGCTAGGCATCCCGCCTCAGGGGGCCGTTGTGGAGATTAAGCAAGCTTAATGCCCAGAGTTGTAGAGTGTGAACCCATGATTAGGTCAGACACCGAAGCGAGAATTATCGAGTCCATGGACATTTGAGCTCAAGACCCTGCCGCGTCGGGAATTGAACCCTGGTCCCGGGTCTGACCTCTGCTTCAGGGTCTGCCTGCTCTAACCAGTGAGCCACACTTCTCCACAAATATACTTTTTTATTATTTTATATTCTCTTAAATATATTTATATTCTTTTTTTCTTTTTTTATGGAGTCGCACACCCAAAGCACACCCTTCTCGATCACTGCGCGGAACCTATCCGCCATTTTATGATTGTTGTGTAGGATCCGCGTAAGGTGTGCGACGGGTACGACTTTACCTGCTATGCGATTGGTACGCGACTCCTAGCGCATACATGACGTGTACGTATTACGTTATGCGACGCTCACGCCGGTCTGCTTGACGTCCTATACATGTTGGACGAGGTGGGTGCGCGACTCCTGCACATTTATTTTAATGTCTACAAACATATATATATTTATATATATTTAACCCCTTGCGCGCTAGCGGTTTTCCCGCTGTGCGCTGGATTTTTCAAAAACTCGCGTTACATGACGAGCTCAGCTTGTCATCAGCATACGAGCTCCGTAACTGTTGCCGAGCTGAGCTCGTCATCAGCATCGAAGGGGTTAATATAAATATTAAGGCAAGGCATTATCTGAACTAATCATAAAAATAATATTCTTTTAGTTTTAATAAACATATTACTTTTAAATGCAATTTTGCGAAGTCGCGCTGGGTGCGTGCTGCCTGTGCACACCCTACGTGGATCCCATGTGACCAGAAAAAAAGAGTTTTGATTGGTTCATAACACTTCCTATTCTAACAGTTGAAGGACCCACCCATTTCGATCACTCTTCTTAGAGCTTCTTTGGAGCAACAACTCTGCTAGGAGATGAAGACTTGATTTTGATTAAAGAAGAATGGCTTCTAGACAGCATGAATCATCTGATTCTGAAGATTCAAACAATGAAGGATTTGCACAGGAGCCTGCACGCCCTGAGAGGTACACTTCCATCGCGTGGAAATTTTTTACATTTCCTGCTGGCCAGAAAAAAGTGAACGCCACCAAGGTGACTTGTAAGATATGCAAATCAGTACTTTCACGTGGAGATCCAAATAAAAGTATTCTTGTGGCACAGCAAGCATGCTTAAACATTTAAAATCTTTACATCCAGTAAATCTAGCACGCGAGGAGTGCAGAAGACTCAGAGAAAACCCACCACCTCTACCGGCAGTAGCAAGCACTTTGGGGACGTCTCCATCAAGCCAACATCTGGATATACGTCCCCAATTCGCTAATGCAAAAATACACTGCATTAAGTGTAATCGTTTGCTGTGCTATGGCGAGCCATCTGTGGACTTGGTTTGCCCAGCTTTAGACAATCATCGGTGTTAGAGTTTTTTTTCCCCCCAGAAGTTCATTGATTTGTTGCTCCAGTTCTGTTTTTTTTTTAAATACAAAAAAATCAAAAAATCGTTCAGTAAAACACAAAAAAATATTTTTAAAAAACCCCCCAAAAAGTTATTTTCAGAACTAACTTCTCTGGTTAAAAAAAGAGCTATATTTGTATGATAGTGTGTGAAAGTTTGGTTGAATGTGTCGTGGATAATTGACTGAAAGAATGCATTAGTAGTGTATGGTAAATGTATAAGTGCAGAATTATAAGGAAGTCCTACAGCATAACACTGTAAGCTCTTTACCTGCATCTGCTGTGGTACTTCCGAAGCACATGGATGCAACATATGTACATAAATATGGTGCAAGTCTATGCTTCCATCTGCACTGATGCTTAAACTGCAGCAATGTGATGACACAGGTACCCTTGCACCATGGTGCAAGGATATCTGTATCTTGTGGGGTTTGTTTTTGTGCAGGAAGACACAACTTCCTGCACAAAAACAATCAGTGAAGGCATTTTTCTCCAATGTATGCTATGCATTATAGCATATATTGTAAGAGAAAAAATGAGGAGAAATGAAAACAATTCTCCTTGTTATGCCTTGCTACACCAATTGGAAAATGGTGCAGCATTCATACACATGTCCAGATGTATGATTTATGATGAATCTGGAGATGTGTCTTGTTCTCTGTGTGTTCTGTGTAAACACGCACAGCAACACCTATAGAACGCCCTTTCAACAAAAAGTGGTGTGTATGATGAGGTTGTATTTACATGGACAAAAAACGGTATACAGAATACCTTTTCCTCTCTTTGTAAATATGAAATAGTATCTTGCACTATAACTATGTTACAAAAAGTGACATATTGTTAGCACAGGATGCTTCTAAATTTGTCCGACTGTTACAATAAGAGCATATTGCTAGTTGATTAATTGAAAAATTGCATGAGAGTGATAGGAGGTTAGCACAGACTTATGTCTGCAAAGATACTCAAAGAAGAATGATTGAAATGGTACAATGGGAAATTTTATCAACCAATCAATTCTTTTTTTTTCAGGTCACACAATATCCTATGACAGTGAGATTCCAAAACTACATAGGTATAAACTGGGTGTTTTCAAGACTGTATTAATACTTTGTAGCTTCTTCCAGATCTGTTTCCATAGTATATAAAGAAATTAATTTGTACGAGTATTAATGGTTAAGCCAATCCTTAACTATACGAGTAATAAGTACAATAATTTTAGTACTGCAAACAGAAATCAAGATAGATTTATAAGTACTTACATTTTGGCAAACTGATAGGACACGTTTATAGATTAGTGAAGAGAAGGGATGGGGCCTGTTGTGACATGTGCAAACACACTCTCTGTCGTGTTTTAAATTAAGGAAGTTTGTCTCTTTTAATCCTGAAAGTCCCTCGGTCCTACTAGCCCACCATGTCTCTCTATTAAATACCATACAGGTGCATTGCAGAGAGGTGCTCTGAAGCCGTGTCCTATTTTATACCTCTCTGCAATGCAACTCTCTGGCACTTTCTGCACATGTCTGGTGGGTTAGTTGGACCCCAGTGACACTCAGTATTCATGTTAAGTTTATCCTATAACTTAAAACGCCCATAAAGCATCTTTCCACACATATCTACTCTGTTGATGTCCCTTTTCTTCACCTGTGTGCAAAGACAGGCTATTGTTCATTTTAATACTTAGTTATACTTACCTTCACAACAATAGAAATAAAAAACACTACACATTTTTTTTCAGTTGATTTTTATAATCTAAATTGTTGAAAATGTAATACTTTAGAATTAGGATATTTGAAAGAGTATAAAAAATACAGTTATAATATATAATAATATATTTTTTACAACACAGCATAATTTTAACATTTCACAAATTATTTTCTTTGCCCTTTTTGCTGTTCTCAGATTATATTAAATTTCACTAGAAACAGTGGTTTCAATTGTACTCATCACATAACAGCGGGAAAAAAACAATCAATAAGATTGTTTAAAAAAACCTAAGACTACACCCTCAATAACATACCATATAATACAAATCACACATATATAAAATGCTTACTTCCAAGAAAATGTTCTAAGTTAAATTTATAAACACTGTAAATGTTGTTGCTTAAAAGTATACACCGAGACAATTTACAAGAAAAGGTCCATAATTCAAATATATACCTTTCCATGGGGACAAATGGTATTTTTGCACTCCTTTTTTATGTAAATTTCCAATGGTAAAGAAATCCACAACTTCTCCAAGAGGAGGATTTTTTTATTGCAGATAAAATACATTATAGCCTCAAATCTATAATTGAAACACCTGCATACATTAATAGGATCCAAAGAGCACAATTCCCCAGATGTCTTGTATTGAATATTTTTTATATTGCAATTTGCCTCTCGAAGAAATTCAAGTAAATCATCCCAAGCGTACTCAGCACAGCTTAGGGTAGGGAACCATGTACGAGTTCCTAAGTTCCATAGCATACATTTCAGTTCTCCACGACGACGGTACCAATATTCATTAGTCCCACGCTGATATGCCATCAGATTAATGAGCTGAGATTCTAGATGATCATCTCTCTGGTGCCCTTTATCCATAACATCTTTTGCAGATACATTATGCAGATGTAATTCAGTTTTTAAAATGGATTGACTGCATATGAAAGTCCAGACAAGTCACTCTCAAACAAAAGATGAAATATATAAGGAACACATTGTCGAAATCTTGGATTTTCTGCATACAACCTTGTTTTCGTCTGCCTAGAACTTCATCAGCTATCACTTCTTCTGCATTTCTAGGAACCATTTGCTCTTTGTCAATTGAACAACCATTTCTAACCTCATACGCTCGACGACTGGTGTCAACTGCATGCAACAAATCATTGGTCTGTAAATAACTCTCTTCATTAAAAAAAAAGGCTCAGAACTTGAACTGTGTTTCTGTTTCTGCTTTTCTCCGAGACTATAGAATGGGATCCATTTACCACAACAATCTGCGTTTCAATATAGATGGCATCTATAGGAGAGATGGTGTACATTTTACAAATGAGGGAAACAGAGTCTTCCTCATAACCTTTAGACTCAGCATCGGTACTTACTTGTAGGAACTAAAATCTCTCAATAAACACAAGGGCTCTTTTTAGAGCCACCTAAGAACTAAACACATAAGCTTGATGTATATCTGAAAAATATTATTTGTTTTTTGGCTTGGAGTCACGCATCCAACGCGCCAAGGTCATGCAGCCAACAAGTTGTGCACCACAAGCGCTGGAGTCGCACACCCTACGGGTTAGAAGACGCGCATCCAACGCGTGCACACCAGGGGCCGCACTGAGCGCCACGCTGGGTGCGCAACTCCTAATTTTACCATAAAAAAATACCCCTGTCACTAATTTTTATTATCCCCGGGGACCCCATACCCCGGGAATTATATAAAAAGTTGGGGACCGTGGGGGGAGCCCCAATGCCCCCATGGTCCGAGGCAGCTCCCCTCGTCCTGCGGGAGCCCGCATTGCTTTTCCACATGGGGAGCAGCTAACATGCTGTTCCCCCTGAGGAAAAGCAATCTGCTTTCCTATTTGGAAGAGAGAGCAGATTTCCTGCTCTCTCTTTCAAATTGGAAAGCAGTTTGCAATGACAGGGTGGGAGCTGAGAGGCTCCCGCCCTGTCATTGCCAACTACAATGTCCTGGGGGTGGGCACCCCGGAATACTGCAGGAGCAGGCCCTGGGCGGTGAAGGACCCCAGGGCCATCAAGGGCTCCAGGAGGGGGATGCACGGCCCCCCTCCCATACTTTGAAGAAGTCCCAGGGCAGTGCCGGCCCCCGGTGCTGGGGGGCCTCAGAGCCCCCTCACATAATCTGCTGAAGCCCTGGGGTTAGCGGTCCCCAGGGCTGGGTGGGCCTGAGAGCCCTGGTGGTGCTGGTGGTGGTGGTGGTGGTGCAGGGGGCCCTGTGAGCCCCCGCATATAATAAATTGGAGCCCCGGGGGGTGGCGGTCTCCGGGCAATGTGGGGGGATTGGGACCCCCACACTATTTTTTGAAAATGCCCCCGGGGTTTGGCCCCCCTGGGGGCTAATAACCTTTAAAGCGCGGGAGCCCATGCTTCATTCTTTTTTTTCAGCATCGGGATGCGCACATCCTACATCCTTGTGGGACCCCCTAAGCAGGCCTAGGGCATCAGGGTGTGTCTACCCTGCCCCCTTTTTGTGTTTTGCGGTGTTTTTTGGGGGTTTCTTGTACCTCGGTTCTTCCTGATTTGGAGTGCTGACAGCCAAGTAAAATACAGCTTGTGCATGGCTGGTTGCGCGTAGGCTCCGCTTAGGGTACGTGGATAAGTACGCGGATCCACAGCGCCCATAGATATATACATTACTTTAACAGGCATTTTCTCAGGAACTACTGAACCGATTTACACCAAAAGGCACTAGTCTGAACCAAGAACTACCTCTTTGCCAAATTTGGTGTAATTCCGTTCAGCAGTTTGGGCTGCGGCTGCGGCTGCGGCTAAAGGTCCTATGGGAAATTGCATGGGGAAAACGTGTTTTGGGACCCCCCTTTTTTCTCGCCCCCGCTTGATGAATCATCGTGAAACTTTAAGGATAGGAACGGACCGGAGCTGGCCAAATGTTTTTAAAATTTCAAGCAGATTCGTCAATCGGCAGCAAAGTTATTCCAAATAGAATGTTGTGGATTTCCTATGTATAATAGGTCCTAACTATAACTACCTACTGGCGACCACCAGTAGGTAATATATATATATATGTATATATATATATATATATATATATATATATATATATATATATATATATATATATATATATATTCACTGAAAAAACCATAGGTTATAGACCATATATAGTTAGGGATTAGCCTTTATAAAACCTTATTTTACTCACACAAAACCATTGAAATTCGCATATATAGTTAGGTGGTCACTGACCATGTCATGAATGATGTAATATGTGACATCATCAGCAGTGAATTGCGGGTGCCCGATATATAGTTAGTGCAACTAACTATATATGCGAATTTCAATGGTTTTGTGTGAGTAAAATAAGGTTTTATAAATGCTAATCCCTAACTATATATTGTCTATAACCTATGGTTTTTTCAGTGAATTTTCAAGGTTTTGTAAATGCTAATTCCTAACTATATATGGTCTATAACCTATGGTTTTTTCAGTGAATTTCAATGTTTTTTTATAGCAAATATCAAAAGCTGTCACATGTATTATTCTTTTAAAGGAAAAATATATTTGATATGTTTTTAATATAATTTTTATATGCATCTGCCAAACCATGACCTCTTAATAGTGCACTGTGGTGGAAATGATTTTGGGACTATGACTGGGGTTGGTCTGGAAATGCTTTTAAAGGACATCTTTCATCAATTGATGACACTTTTTCCCCAAACTGCCTTGGTATATTCCAATATATGCCAAAGACAGAAATGGAAGTGGTCCAACCAATTTTTTCCACTTGAGAAAGCACGGAAACATGTGAATAAATCTGTTTCTGCTTACATGAGAGACTTTAGAATGGGTTTAATATACAACAATAACTTACGTTACAACATGCAAGACATCTACAGAGGAGGATGCACTTCTCCGATGAGGGGAATAGAATTTTCCTCCTGAATTTAAAACTGTGCATTGGAACCTACTTGTAGTTACCTAAATTAGCCACAGAACCCAAAAGCTCTTTTCAGAGCTACCCTACGTCTGATCATTCAAAACGTTTATCTTTTTCTAACTTTTTTCACTATTTTTCACCAAAGTACGCACCCCGGTTCGCTTACCGGTGCGCGTACCGGGCGCTCCGCACGCAATTTTTTTTTGTGCCTATATGAGCGTCCTAAGCCCCCCTCAAAAAAACCTAGAGGGTAAGAAAGTGTCTACCGTGCCCCCTTCTACCCATTCCGAACATTGTTTCCCCTCCATCTTGTGTCTCAATTCTACCGATACACAAAATGGAGGACTCCCGCAACGCTGCCGGTACGCGTACCGGGGCGCGCACCGGTGAGCGCTCGCTGAAAAAAGGTGGGAAAGTAATTTACAGAAAAACCACTGGAGACACTTTCATCAAATATAGAATAGGCCCTACTACATAGCAGTCCCTACCATTTACCCAAATTTGATGGCATTCCATTGAGAAAATTATGCTGTAGGCCTGACTAAATATCCTGAGGTAAATTACATGACAAAAACACATATGAAGTGTTAGAATTGACAACCAAATAAAATGTTACTTTCATTTTCTACTATTATTTCAAGACATTTGATTGGTTATGTACCTGAATATATATAAAGAAAGAGAGAGAAACACAGCCATTTTGACTACTACTTCCTGAAGTACATTTCAAGAGCATTTTCACTGTCAACTTTAACTTCTTTTTCAAAGGTAAGATATAATTTAAAAAAATTGAAAGGAGAACTATGTTATGCACTTTAAATTAATTTAGGAAAACGTTTTCAGATAGTTACATACTGTCCCTCTATAAGAGTTAGTCATTGAGAAAGACTTAATTATTTAAATTATTGATTGAGTTAGGCTTCTGTGGTATAATTATGAATTTACTTAGGCTTCATCATAGGCACTTTTTAAATAGTTCTACTTCCTGCCTGAAACCATGCACTGCCCAAAGATTACTTCACTGTTAAAAACTCACAAGTACCTGTCTGAACTTAAACCCAACAGTGCCCTATCTCGACTGATATATTTATTTTTTATGCAATTTACAGCAAGAAAATGGAAGCACAGCAAAAAGAAAATACAATTTCATTTCAAATTAAGATTGAAAACAATCCAAACGAAGAAAAAGAAGAACTAGACTTTATGGATGAAACAGTAGACCAAGAATTATTAAAATGTGCAGAAGAATGTGATTCTTGGAATGAAAAGGAGGACATACCTGATGATTTAATGTTACAAATTCTCTTAGATTTTGAAAAATCAGAACAATAGATTTAAATTTTAAAAGTTAAAATTGTTTGAGACATTATTCTTTTTAATATGAAAATTATGAAATATTACCCAAAAAGATAAAATATAAAATGAGACTTAAAATATACTGTGCAACTTTTTTGTGTTACATAGTAAGTTTGCTCATAGTTACTTCCTTTCTCCCACTATATTATCTCCAATGTTTATTTAACATCTCTTTATCATCTCCTGTCTCCATGTTCTTTCTGCTTTCCTCACAGACTATGCTATGAATTCCATATACCACAATAACTTCTGAAACAACATGCAAGATATCTACAAAGGAGACGGTGTATATTTATTTACTCTGCATTTACTCTGCATTGGTACCTACATGTTGGTACTTAAATAAAAAAAAAAAATACAACAAAAAGAACAATCAATAAACATACAATAAACATACAATATTTGAACATTCTTTCATTCTTTTTTCCTTATATTACGCTCCCCGGACCGCTTCCCGGTGCGCGTACCGGGCGCTCCCCCCGCAAAAAAAACGATAATAAAAATTATTTTTTTTTGCCCCTCGGGGCCCTTTTAAAACCCCCTCATCAAACCTAGGGGGTCAGGGAGGATGTACTCTGCCCCCTTATGCTCATTTCCCCCTTTGTTTTTGCCACCTCTTGTGTCTCGATCCTACCGAGACACAAGATGGCGGCCGCTCCAGACTGTTTAGAATGTTCACAGTCACCGGGGAGCCAATCCGCTTCTTCTCGCAATGTTCCGTTACGCGTCAGGTACGCGAACCGGGGCGCTAACTGGGACGCTGTCACAGATATATATATATATTTTTGAACGTTAATTTCTCAAAATACACTGGAGCACATATCTTGAGACCTAGCAAAGGCACATCGGGCTACCAGTCCCTACAATTTTGTCAAGTTTCATAGAAATCCATTCAGCCGTTCGAGCTAAAAGTGAGTCCAACCGCCCTATGGAAAACTCAATGTTAAAAACACGTTTTGGGACCCCCCTTTTTTCTCGGCCCCCACTTCACGAAACCCCCCCCCAAATTTTCATGGGCTGCTCAGAAACAAAATGTGCCATTTTCAGCCAATTCCGTCCACAAACACCAAAGTTATTCGACATAGAATTTTCAGAAATCCCATAGGAAAAAAATCCTAACTATATATACCTACTGGCGACCGCCAGTAGGTAATATATGTATATATATATATATATATATATATATATATATATATATATATATATATATATATATTACCTACTGGCGGTCGCCAGTAGGTATATATAGTTAGGATTTTTTCTCTATGGGACTTTTGAAAATTCTATGCCTAATAACTTTGGCGTTTGTGGACGGAATTGGCTGAAATTTTCAGGAAAATGGCACATTTTGTTTCTGAGCAGCACCTGGAAATTTGGGGGGGGTTCGTCAAGGGGGGGCCGAGAAAAAAGGGGGGTCCCAAAACGCGTTTTTCCCATGTTATTTTCCATAGGGCGGTTGGACTCACTTTTAGCCCGAACGGCTGAATGGATTTTCACGAAATTTGGCAAAATTGTAGGGACTGTTAGCCCGATGTGCCTTTGCTAGGTCTCAATATATGTGCTTCAATGGATTTTGAGAAATTAACGTTTAAATCAAGATATATATCTGTAACAGCGCTCCGGGCAGCTATCTGGTTAGCGAACCTTTCGCGTAACGGAACTTTGCGATGAGAAGCTGATTGGCCCTCCGGTGTCTGTCAACATTCTAAACAGTCCGGAGCGGCCGCCATCTTGTCTCTCGGTAGGATCGAGAGACAAGAGGAGGCCAAAACAAAGGGGGAAATTACCATAAGGGGGCATAGTAGATCCTCGTTGACCCCCTAGGTTTTATGTGGAGGTTTTAAAAGGGCCTAGAGGGTCCAAAAAAAAAAATTTTTTTTTGCGTGGTAAGCGCCAAGTTCGCGAACCGGATAGCTTTCTGGGCAGCGAACTTTATGGATAAAAGAATGAAAGACTTTTCTAATACTGTATGTTAATTGTTTGTTGTTTTTCTTGTTTTTTTTTGTTTTCTTTGTTTATTTTTTTTTTATTATGATTGTGTTTCATATTTTATTAAATTTTCTAACATTTCATTGTCAGAAATGTCATAATTTATTATAGGGTGTAATTGTTTTTCATTTTGAAGCAAGTTGTCTACTGCTTCAACACATTGTAGAAGTTCGTGGTCTCTACTGTCATCCATAAAGTCATCAAGTTTGTCTTGGCTGTTCTCCTTCAGTTCAATCGAAAATGAAACTTGTTGTTCGCCTTCCATTTTGCCTGAAATTTTGAATAAGAAAATATATATTAGTAGAGATAGGGCACTGTTGGGATTAATTTTAGATAGGCAGTTTTTATCAGTGAATTTATCTTTTGGCAGTGTATAGTATGAGAGTGGAAATAGGACTATAAAAAAGTGTATGTGATTTAACCAAGACAAGCCTTACTCCATTGATAACTATAACAGAGAAGTCTATCTAAATACATTACTACTACAGAGGGATAGTGTATATCTAGCAGAAAAAGTCTACTATATTAAGTCATAGTGCACAATATATTAAATTATAACTTACCTTCACAAAGAAGTTGAAGTTTTTTGAAGCTTTTGAAATAGGAGGTACAACAAGAAGTAGTAGTCAAAATGGCTGTGTTTCCTTCTCTCCCTTTATATATATACAGGTATATAACCAATCAAATGTCAGGTAATAAAAGTAGAAAATGAAAGTAACATTTTCATTGGTTGTCAATTCCAACAATTCAGATGTGTTTTGTGAAGTAATTTACCTCACGGTACTTGGAGAGGTCTACAGGCTAAATGGCTAAATGGAATTTCAATGAAATTTGTGAGAATGGAAGGGATTGTTATGTAGTATGAGCTAATCTATATTTGGTGAGAGTGTCTCTAGTCGTTTTTCTGTAAATTACTTTCCCGCCTTTTTTTAGGACCGCTTTCCGGGAAGCTGCCCGGTTAGCGAACCTTAAGCGTCACGGGAGTCCACCATTTTGTGTTTCGTTCGCATTAAGATACAAGATGGAGGGCAAATAATGTTTAGAATGGGTAGAAGGGGTCATGGTAGACTTATCTTGACCCCCTAGGTTTTCTGAGCGTGGCTGAGGAGGCTTATATGTGCGGGAAAAAAAATGTTTTTTAAAAAAATTCCGCGAGGTTAGCTTTCGGTTAGCGAACCGGGTAGCGCTCCGGGGAGCGAATTTTGTGGAAAATTAGTGAAAAAAGTTAGAGAAAAATAATAATTGTGAGTGATCAGATGTAGGGTAGCTCTGAGAAGAGCTTTTGGGTTTATGGTACATTTAGGTACTTATAAGTAGGTACCAATGCACAGTCTTAAATTCAGAATGAAAATTCTGTTGCCCTCATCTGAGAAGTGAACTCCATCTCCTCTGTAGATATCTTGCATGTAGTAACGCAAGTTGTTGTTGTACAGAGAGCCCATTCCATGGTCTCTCATGTAAGCTGAAACAGATTTGTTTACATGCTTCCTCGCTTTCTCAATTTGTGGACAAAATTGGTTGGACCACCTCCATTTCTGTCTTTGGCATATATTGGAATATACCAAGGCAGTTTGAGGAAAAAGTGCCATTAATTGCGCCAAGGTGTCCTTTAAAAGCATTTCCAGACCTACCCCTGTCAAAGTGCCCAAATCATTACCTCCACAGTGCACTATTAACAGGTCAGGTTTTGGCAAATGCATAAAGGTTTTCACCAATGGAATCAATTGGTGACATTTTAATCCTCTTTGGCCCAACCAGTTAATTTCCACATCTTGTAAATTGAGGTTGTGTAAATTTCTGCTCTCAGCATACCTTTGAGCCCAGTGGATGTAACTATGTCCAACAATCCAGACGTTAAACATGGTGGAAGAAGGTTGTTCTGCAGTCAGATGAAGTGTGGTAATGAAAGGGCAGTTGAAACAGTAGGAGTTTCTAAAGAAAAAAAACTGTGGTTTTACTATGCTAATGATTCATTAGCAGTGATTGGTGCATTTCCATTTCGGAAAACAGAAAGTTAGGGTGCATGGATGTGTTCTTTGAAAGATGTAATTTGAATGGTCAAGGAAGAAATAATTAATGAAAGATTGCACTGGATACGCAGGTGCACTGAGAGTTCAGAGTTCAATTGAAACATTGTTTTGTGAATTTGCAAACATGAGAGGTCTTCCAGGAGGTGGTTGCTATGGAAACAAGGCAGACAGGGCAGAGGGGGGAAGGGTTTTGATTTGAAAAAAGTGAGGGAAGAGGTATGATTGGCTAATATGAGAGATATGTGAAAAGAATATCTGTATTTCTGTGCTTTCAATAGCTGCAGCCTTTGGAGTGCATCCTTTTTCTTCTGCTGAAGACAATTTGGTGTATTTCTGAGACTGTTTTCAAAACTCAAAAAATATTTGCTAAGGTGAGAAAAGATTTATTTAATTTAGATAGAGAATAGTATGATTTAAGGAGAAAATGATGAAGAAAGCTGTGTTTTTAAAATGTGGTTTTGTCTCTAGTGATATACTAATAGAATTAGTTTCATAGAGAAATTATAATTGCATATTTGGTGTAACATTCTGGCATGCAGTAACACAAGATATTGTAATACATGGAGGCCATTTCATGGTCTGTTATGTAAGCTGAAACAGATATGTTGCTTTTAAAAACGATTTAAGAAATCAATTACATTTCTGGATATGTACTGCTAGAGCTTTATAGGTTGTTTTGGGCCATATTTATAAGGTATTTGAGTGTCTAAGATGTTGTGTTCGCCTTTTAAAATGTAAAGTGTTCCTCATGGGGCAAGTGTCTTGTAAATACGCTCCCACTTGTGCTTGGCAAATTTAGATTTTGATTATGGGAGTTACCTAGCCATGTTAATAGTGTCCCAAAAATGGTGCTAGGGCATTCCAGAAAACACTTTCATGTGTCTCAAGGACATTTTTAGTTATTTCTTCATGAATGCAGGTATACAATTGATTTATATGCTGTGTTTAAAAACGAATTTTGAAATGAATTAAATTTCAGGATATGTACTGTTAGAGCTTCATAGGTTGTTTGGGGTCATATTTAGAAGGCATTTTAGTGTCTTTGAAGTTATTTTTCCCTTTTTAAATGGAAAGCGTTCCTCATGGGGCCCTGAGCAGTTCTTAGCCATGTTATTTAATAGGAAGTGGATAACATGGCTAATAGCATTTGCTGGAAAATGCATGAATATCGCTGATTTTTCTGCTATATTCTTGCATTGTGGCCGTTTTTTTTCACATTGCTTCATAGGTTGTTTGGGTTCATATTTAGAAGGCATTTTAGTGTCTTTGATGTTATTTTTCCCTTTTTAAATGGAAAGCGTTCCTCATGGGGCCCTGAGCAGTTCTTAGCCATGTTATTTAATAGGAAGTGGATAACATGGCTAAGAGCATTTGCTGGAAAATGCATGAATATCGCTGATTTTTTTGCTATATTCATGCATTGTGGCCGTTTTTTTTCACATTGCTTCATAGGTTGTTTGGGTTCATATTTAGGAGGCATTTTAGTGTCTTTGATGTTATTTTTCCCTTTTTAAATGGAAAGCGTTCCTCATGGTGCCCTGAGCAGTTCTTAGCCATGTTATTTAATAGGAAGTGGATAACATGGCTAAGAGCATTTGCTGGAAAATACATGAATGTCGCTGATTTTTCTGCTATATTCATGCATTGCGGCAGTTTTTTCCACATTGCTTCATAGGTTGTTTGGGTTCATATTTAGAAGGCATTTTAGTGTCTTTGATGTTATTTTTCCCTTTTTAAATGGAAAGCGTTCCTCATGGTGCCCTGAGCAGTTCTTAGCCATGTTATTTAATAGGAAGTGGATAACATGGCTAAGAGCATTTGCTGGAAAATGCATGAATATCGCTGATTTTTCTGCGATATTCATGCATTGCAGGCCTTTTTTTATCACATTTGCAAGCACTTCTTAGCCATGTTATCCAATGGGAGGTGGATAACATGGCTAAGAGCATTTGCTACAAAGGTTGTTTGGGGTTATATACCATTTTTGGGAAATTATTAACATGCCTATCTAACTCCCATAATCAAAATCTAAATTTGCCACCCGCAGGTGGGAGCGTATTTACAATAAATTTGCACCATGAAGAATGTAAAATAGCATACTAGATACTCAAATAACTTATAAATATGACCCAAAACATCTTATGAAGCACTAGTAGTGCATATTCCCAGAAATGTATTGGTTTTCATTTAATGATTTACTTCATTGGTAGGCCTTCACATGTTTTTTTACCTTGGTTTTTTTTCAGTGAAAATCTTATCTGCAACCATGTGTTGGCCTCACCTCAAATAAACAAAACAGGTGATGGACTGAATGTGGATCAATGACACACATTCACCCCAGTCCAAAGATCTGGGCCTAAACAAACCTTTAGATAGGCTACATCTTATCGTCATCCTGAATTAATGATTTAAAATATTAGGGAGTGATTTATGAGTGTTGTATGCCTGTTTTGTACCATTGAGTGTCATTTTTGTGATGCAGTGCTGGTGGAAAATATTTGCTATGTTAAATAATTAGTACGGCATTAAGTTTTAGATGACTGTTATTTATTTACTGTTTGGTAATAGTGGTTAATAACATTTTATATTATATTTTTTCACAGATTCAACTGCAGATTCTTTCATAGTTTGGAAAATGCCTTCCAGAAGTCGAATACGAAAGGCTAGAAAACGTCAAAGACAGCAGGATGATGTTTTATTGCAGCAGTCCTCTTCCCCAAATACTTGTCAAAACACCAAGAAAGGGCCGGGTAAGAGCACGAAATCATTCTTAAGAAATATTTGTAGTAAAAAAAATTTTGCACAAAAAAATGTGTTTGTTCACCAAAAAAAAAGTAATTTAAATGGAAAGGAGAGACACATCACAAATGTTACTGGTAGAGGAAGAGATAACTCTGTGCATGATAGTAGAAGGAAACAACAGTTTAGGGACATTCGACAACGAATGTTCCGTAATAGGATATTAGTTAATTTATTGAAAAATATTAAAAAGAAAGGCCAACAGAAAGCGGCATTTTATAGGAAGAAGAAAAATGTAGAGAAAATTATTGATCATGCTTTTGAAATCAAGCGAAAGTTGTTTATTTTGGTAATTAATAGAATTAGGAAACTAAGCAAGGTAATTTCTGATTTCAAAACAAAAAGTAGATGGAAGAGAGTAGTAAATCGTACTAACTTTTGTGAAGTTTTTTCTGGAGAATGGATGCATAGTTCAAGTTCTGAGGCATTTTTTAATGAAGAGACTTATTTTCAGGATAATGATTTGGTGCATGCAGTTGACATCAATGGTCGAGCTTATGAAGTGAAGGATGGTTGTCCAGTTGAAAAAGAACAACTTGTGACAACAGAGACAGAAGAGGCGCTAAGTGATGAGGTTTTAGGAAGACGTCCTAAGGGTCCTGTGTACATTTGGAAGTGTAGTTCTATTTGCAGTGTGCGACAGGTTTCCATCAATTTGCTTTGTGATTTTATACGGACATTTAATAAGAAAAGTTTGAAGCAGAAAATGAAGTTGTTGCAAAATTTAGATCCTTGCAGAGTGAGACAAATGACAGGTTTGCGTGGTCATTCACTGGCTTGTCTTTCCAGGAGAGTATGCCAGAGTGTTTTTCATCATTTCAGGATGCTAGCAGTGCATCATAATAAAGTGAGAAATTTAGTGAGAATGTTGTATTATGCTAAGAGTCCAGCAATTATGCTTAAACAGTTATGTGCTGCTCTTTTGCATGGTTCTGAAATAGATGTGAAGAATCTTTGTGAAGAAATTGAGTTTTGTTACTTTGGTAGTAAAGATGAGAATGTTCAAATTGACCCTGAAGTAGAGGGTAATGTGGAAGATAATGTACAGGTTTCCAGTACAGATAATTTTCAGAAGGAAATTGCCACGTTTCAGATGAAATCAAGTGAGAGGCCTAATTTCACTTGTGTATGTTGTCGACGCACTTATTATAAGAATCAGACTAAGGTAGTGGATTTATATGCAAAAAGTGAAAGGGAAAATAATAGTGAATGGAAGGATTTAGCCACATACTTGATGGTAGAAAATTATTTTGATTTGGGATCGGATCAACGTGTGTGTACTTATTGTTGTAATAAATTAAACCAAAACCAGATGCCTGCTAGGGCAGTTCATAATAATCTGGAATTGGTTGAGATTCCTTCTGAATTGAAGGATTTAAATACTTATGAATCTATTTTGATTCAAAGTATCCATCCCTTTCAGGCTATTGTAAGAATGGAGCCAAAGACAGGGAAGTTGCCTCCAGCAGATTTACAGAGAGGATTAAAGGGAAGAGTTGTTTATTTGCCTCTAGATTTGAACAAAAACATTAACACAATTGGAATAGAAAAAGTGGAAGAGGAACCTCTGGTTATCTTGGTTAATGGGGTTCCGACAAAGAATAAGAAAATATGGCAAGATTTAGTGGATGTTAGGAAAGTCAAAAAGGCAACAGTGTATTTGAAGAAAAATAATAAGTACTATAAGAATGTATATGTTGCAGAAGAGGAAGTAAGTGATGAAGAGGATAGCGATTTGTGTGCTGGCCAAATTGAGAAACTAGAGGCCTCTAAAAGTGAAGAAATATATGAACATTATAGTGTTCATCCTTTGCATTCCAAGGAAGTCATGGGGAATGCTATTGAGTTGTTTCAAATGAAACAAGCCAAAGGGAGTCCCATTAGTGTTTGGGAGGAAAGTTTGGAAGCTCGGTGTTTCCCACAGCTATTTCCCACAGGTCAAGGAGGAAGATATGATGAGCGACCTCGTGAAATTCCTGCGTCTGAATACCGGACTTTACGATTGTATGCAGAAGATCCTAGGTTTCGGCAATGCATTCCCTATTTGTTTCATCTCCTGTTTGAAAGCGATCTGTCTGGACTTTCATATGCAGTGAACCATATCTTAAAAAGTGGTATACAGATGCGAAACATCTCGGCAAGTGACTTTATGCATAAAGTCAATGTCCAAGACAGTATTTTGGATTCTCACTTAATTAATCTCATGGCGTGTCAGCGTGGTACTAATGAGTACTGGTACCGTCGTCATGGTGATTTAAAATGTATGCTGAGGAACTTAGGAACTCCGACATGGTTCCTCACTCTGAGCTGTGCTGAGTATGGCTGGGATGACTTACTTGAATTTCTACGAGAGGCAAATGGAAATATTGAAAACATTGAATTCAAGACACCTGGAGAACTGTGTTCTTTGGATCCTGTGAATGTATGCAGGTACTTCAATCATAGATTTGAAGCTATGATGTCTTTCATCACAAATAAAAAGAATCCACCTCTTGGAGAGGTGTTGGATTTCTTCTGGAGAAAGGAGTATCAAGCAAGAGGTGCCCCTCATATACATATGTTGCTGTGGATCAAGGATGCACCTAAATTTGGAACAGATCCGGATGACTTAGTGATGAATTTCATCGAACAGTATTCTACATGTGCTGTTCCAAACGCAACGGAGAAGAAAAGTCTAAGAGAACAAGTTCTACGTTTCCAAAGCCATCGTTGTGGGAAGTACTGTCGTCGTAAATTCAGAAACAAGGACAAGTTCTACACCAAATGTCGTTTCAACTTTCCACGACCGGTGATTTCTAAAGGAAGAGTGAACAGTTTGATGTCTTCGCTGCGACATAATGTGACGAGGAAATCACCCAAGAATACATACAATTTGAAAAGGAACGAAGAGTCCAAGTACATCAATGACTAAAACCCAGTGATTTTGTCCATGTGGAATGCGAACATGGATATACAGTTTGTGGCTGACAACTGTATGGCAGTGGCTCGGTATGTGACATCTTACATCACCAAAAAAGAAAAGACCGAACTGAAGGATATGTGGGAGGACATTTCCCATGAAAAGAGCCTCAGCAAGAAGTTGTACAGTTTCAGTCTGAAGATGTTGTCGCATCGAGAAATCGGAGCTTACGAATGTTCTGATCGATTGTCTTCAGCAAGTCTCTATGCCAAATCCAGGAGTCTCGTTTGGGCGAGTCTTGGTCTTGCTGCAACGCGAAATCGAGTTCTAAAACCTGTTCGGGAAATTGAGTATTTGGCAGTAAAGGAACCAAACAGTACCGACATTTTGAAGACCAACATGTTGGATACATATTATCCAAATCGAAGCAGTCACCTTGAGAATGTTTGTCTATATGAGGTTCTCCAAAATTATATATTCAAGAGGAACATCAAAGAAGATATTGAGAAAGGAGTGTATGCTGTAATTGGAAGTGAGGGATGCCTGGTCAAGCAAAGAAAATGCCAATTAGTAAACCATCGAAAATTAAGTGGCGAATCTCCAGAAAAAAAGGAGTTTTTCTATTTAGCACTTTTGCAACTTTTCAAGCCTTGGCGTGCAGAAGAGGAACTGCTTGGAGATTTCCTCTGTTACGAAGACTCTTTCAATGCAGCCAAGGAGTCCATAGAATGTCCTGCTTTTTCTAAATATCAAGAAATGCTAACTTTGGAAATTGAGCAGGAAGCAACGATTGCAGCCGAGATTGCCAGAGACAGTTCTCAGGACAGTCAGAGTTCTGTTTCATTGAGTCAAGATCCACTTGGAGGACCTATTATCGAAAATGAAGCTGCCACTGCTATGAATGAAGTAGAAAGAGCCATGGCACATGCTCAGGAGGATTCAGTTAACTTACAAGACTTGGAAAAACAACTCAACGTTGAGCAGAGGAAAATATATGATGAAGTTACCAAGGAAATTGAGCACGGATTAAGTCATGAGAAGAAAGAGTGCTCGTGTACGTCGTTGAAGCCTGTCCGACTGTACGTGAGTGGAGAAGCGGGAACTGGAAAAAGTTTCCTCATTAAAGCAATCTCTTGTTATTTGCAGGAAAGGACTGAGTCATCGCTGTCTTGTGTTGTCACCGCTCCTACTGGACTGGCAGCACATAATATTAAAGGTATTACTTTGCATCGTCTATTGATGCTGCCGGTGGAGCATGACAACAAATTACAATACAACAAGTTATCTGGAGATGCTTGCTGTGAAGTTTCAAGAGTCTTGAGGAAAATGAAACTACTTATCATTGACGAAGTAAGCATGGTTTCCAATGTCATGCTTGCCTTTGTGCATTTGAGAATGCAAGAAGTACTTAAAACTGAATATGATGTCTTATTTGGTGGGAAACACATTATTGTTTTCGGAGATCTTCTACAGCTGACACCAGTAAAAGGTCAACCTGTGTTCAAAATACTCACGCATGAAGATACCAGGAAGTGCCTAGGGAGCATTGGCAACGTCAATATATGGTTAAACTTCAATTATGCAGAACTGCATCAAAATATGCGTCAGGCAAAGGATGAAGATTACAAGAATATTCTACAAGATATTAGAATTGGAAAAGTGACCGAGTATGGGAAAGAAGCTTTAAATGCACGGTTACTGTCAAATTTGTATCCCAAACAAGAGATTGTGCCTGAGAATATTTTTCAGAAAATTACTGAGAAGAAATCCGGGATATGTCTCATGCCAACTCTTGCAGAATGTGCCATCTTCAACAACAAAATGTTGAATTTAGAAAAGCAAGAGATTGTGAAACTTGAAGCTATCGACAAATTAGAGCATATGGGATCAACAATTATTTTGTCAGATAATTTGAAATCAAAATTGGATTCATTAGAGAAGACTATATCTAAGACAGCGGGTTTTGAAAAGACTCTGAATGTGTGTTTAAATTGCCGAATCATTTTGAGACGGAATTTACATGTAGAAAGAGGTCTGGTAAATGGATCAATGGGTAATGTTGTTGATTTTGAGAAATACAGAAATAGAGATGGAATAGAATTTTTACGAATTAAATTTGATGGCATTGAGGAAGTACAGAAAATTGCTCGTTGTTCTGCTAGGTTTTTGCTTGTTAAAGACTTATATGTTCGCCGTAAACAGTTTCCTGTTTGCTTGGCATATGCGGTGACAATCCATAAATCGCAAGGTTTAAGTGTAGACTGTGCATTGGTGAATATTGGCAGTTCAGTGTTCAAGGAGGGTATGGCATATGTGGCATTGTCGCGAGTTAGAACTTTATCGGGATTGTATTTGATTGACTGTGATGTCACAAACATTTGTGCGGATCTAGATTGTGTTAAGGAATACAATAGGTTAAGAAGAGAGTATGCGCCACATTTGCCTCAATATCCTTTGTTTGAGAAACGTGTGGTAGGCCGGAAACGTAGAAATAGTAGTAATAGTAGGGAGGTTGTTGCAAAAAGACTAAAAGTCAATGAACCGAAAGTTGTTAGCAGAAAGAAAGTGGATTCTGTTGAAGATGTTGTCGGTTTTCAATTTGAAAACAGTTCTGGTGTCAACTGCTATGCAAATGTAGTGGTTAATGTTCTCTTTTCACTAGAGAGTTTAAAAGAACAGATTCTGTTGAATTCTGAACAAATTTTATGCTGTTTGTTGAATTCTGTTTTCGAGAAATGTAGCACTGATCGAACAAAAGTAGAAAGTGTGTCTGAAGTTCGTTATCTGTTAGATGAATGTTCAGGTCAAACAGACTTCTCTGAAAATAATCAGCAAGATTGTCAGGAGTTTTTAATGTATATGCTTGATATATTGCAAGTTGAGGGTGTAGATGTAGATCACCTGTTTGGGCTTTCTTATCAATGGCAGCATGACTGCGAGAACTGTATGGTATCAAGTACTACTAGTGTAGACTCAGAAAGATTTATATATTTAACTTTGCCAGACAGTAAATCAGTCTCCTTTAATAAGCTAGTAAATGCAGCGGATCACAACATGGAGTGTAGCCAATGTAAATGTGATATGATGTCAACATTATTTATACGTAGATATGGCCAGTATGTCATTTTAATGATGCAACGATGTAGGCCTGATGGAACAAAATTGTCAACTTTAATAAAAAATTTTGTGGCTTCTCAGCTGTCAATATCAGGGAGGACTTTTGTTACTGTAGCAATTATCTATCACGATGGTTCATCAACTACATCAGGACATTATACAGCTTACTTAAAGTCTGGAAACGGCTGGTCATTCTGTAATGATTCTGTTGTAACGTTCAAAAAAAAATTGCCGTTTGACCTTAAAAATTCTTACCTGGTGTTTTTAAAACCAAAATTTTAAGTAGAGGGAATGTAAGTCTGCAATGCTGTCTCGATTAAAAATTCAACTATATAAACCTGATGCAAGTAAGTCTGCTTCATAGTAAGCAGTATCAGTGTCATAGGAAAAGGAGAACATGAGTGACAAAGAAGAGTAAGATATTAGTAGTCCAGGATTGTGAAAATAATCTCAAATATTTTATTTTTGAAAGTTGCGAAAATAGAAAATGTCGGGATTTGATTGGAAGAATTACAAGATTTGCGAATCGCGGCAACATGATTTGGCCTAGTGGAAACATGTGATATAATGAGAGAAGTTTTTTTTCTATGTAACATATTTCACGTATCGATGGAGGTTTTCTTTCAGAAAGTGGCGGGCTGAAAATATTTAAAGCACAACAGAGTGGATGCTGTTTATAGAAGATCCTTCGACGTCATTGAAAGTAAGTTAATTTTAAGAAGTTTTGAAATCAGATTTCTTAGGTTGTATGGGTTTTTTAAACACAGTCATTTTGATTGTGTTTTTTTTTCCCCGCTGTTACATGATGAATACCTTCAAGTCACTGATTTAAGTGAAATTTGATACATTCTGAGAACAGCAAAAATAAACCATTTAACATGTATAATTAATGTTATGCTTTTTGTCCTTATGATATACATTTAGAAATGTGTGGTACATATGGGTAAGCTGAGTTCTGTAAATATCAATTTTAATGCTTAGAGTGCTGTACTTCTGGGTAGTGTTTTTTTTTTTATAAAAAAAAGAGGCCTCACCTCAAAGAAAGCTCTTGAAAGCACACATCTTATTTGCATCCTAAAACAATCATTTACAATGTTAGACACAATTTTTTTATGGCTTTACATCTTTTTTGCGCTGCTATTGCATCACTATTGTGAGACATTAGCAGTGCAAGAAAAACATAATGTTCCAAAATAGGCCTCAGTTCAGCAACATCAAGATACAGTTTCTTTCGAATATATATCTTTAGGATTGTGTAGTGAACGTAGAGAAGCAGATACTTCTGTAAATGTCAAAGTTGTTGAAAAACTGTTTGTTTTTGAACCTTTTCCCTTGTCTTTTCTAATTTTTAAATACATGTTTTAATATTTTTTGAAATGTTTGTTCTTTGTTTTACAGATTGAAAGTATGAAAAAATATTTAAAAAAGGTAACAAGAATTATAAGGTAAATGTTTTCCACTCTTTTTACCCGCAATGCACTGCTGATGATGTCATTGACACTATCTCTCATTTACTCTCTCTAGCTGTCTTTCTTTTTACATTATTCTCTGATTACTTCCCTTATACTAACTCTTCTTTTTTTTAAAAAAATATTTTTTTAGTTCGCTTAAAGTTCGCGAACCGGTCAGCGAACTTGAAGCGAACCAAAAGAAATAGAGCTTGCCAGAGTGATAAACATTCTAGCAATTTTGTTTGAAAGGGGAGGTAGTTCTGAAAAGAACTGTTTTTTTTTGTTTTTGGTGTTTTATATATTTTTTTTTATTTTTTGAACATTTTTTGATTTTTTTGTATTTTTAGAACTGTTTTATGTTTTTTTTGTTTTTTTTATGGAGGGGAGACAACAAAAAACAGGCTTTCAAAACGGCTCAACTGGAGCAAAAAAAAGAAAATTACTTTTTGGGTGCATTAGGGCATTTATGATTTTCATATGCAATGTTCATGAGGTTGACACTCATGTTGCCATATGACAGCATTTCACCACAGTAAACACAAGATAACTTTATGTGCTGGAAGTTAGGTTGGATGTTTGGCACAGTCTCTTGTGCCTCTCTTCCCGTCAAAGACAATGTGGATGTAGATCTTGCCACAGGAGTTGCCGTCGGATTGTCTACAAGATCCCTTAACTCAGCCCGGCTGTAGTTCAAGGGATGCCACCTGCTCATGTGACGATGCATTGTATAGTTCCCCATACTGTACTTCTTTTCTGTGCCTCTCGACAATCTGTGATCACAGATGAGGCAGGTGGCATATTTTGCATTCACTTTCTTTGTTCCAGGAGGGATGGTGAAAAACTGCCATATGAAACTGGATTTTCGTTTGGAAACCCGGGGCAACTCATCAACAAATTGTTGTTCCTCTGTCTCCTCTTCTTCTTCTTCCTCATCTTCCTCCTCTCTGTTAGTCATAATTTGTGTAGGTGGTCCTCTCTTCTTATGAGGAGGTGGAGGTGGTGGTGGGGGTGCACCAGCTGCAGCAAGAATGGAAGCCATTGTGGATCTTCAGATAAATGGTCTTTTTCTCACCAAGATGAAAGTCAGAGTGAGGAAATAAGGAGGGGTTTACATGATTTGGGGAAAACAAAAGTTCTGAGCCAATGAAAAGTGTTATTTTTAGGTCACATGACCTAGTCATACATCATTTGGAAACCAAAAGTGAAATGAACCAATGAGAAGTTTGATAAACAAGTCACATGACCTGTTCCGCTTACGTTACGCGGCGCGCGCCGCGTCCCAGATCGCTTCTGGACCGCGGTCCGGAGCACTTCCGGGAGCGCTAACGCGACGCGTCATTAGACGCATTACGCGATAACGTGATATGTCGCGCTTCCGCGACGCGTCACTGTTCCGCTAACGTAACGTTGACCGGTTCGCGGACTAGATCGCGGCATCAAGATGAGCTAACGGAAAGCTTCCCGGTTCGCGAACTAGAAGCGAAGAAAAAAATATTTAAAAAAAATTATCAATAAATATCTATATATATTTTGGGATTTAAAGAATAATACATTTTACAGCTACAGATGTTAGCTTTTAAAAAACCAATGAAATTCACTGAAAAAACCATAGGTTATAGACCATATATAGTTAGAAATTTACATTTAAAAAACCATTGAAATTCAATGAAAAAACCATAGGTTATAGACCATATATAGTTAGGAATTCGCATTTACAAAACCTTATTTTACTCGCACAAAACCATTGAAATTCCATATATAGTTAGTTGCACTAACTATATATCGCGCACCCGCAATCCACTGCTGATGATGTCACATATTACATCATTCATGACATGGTCAGTGACATCACTGATGACATCACTGATGACATCTCAAATGACATGACTGATGACAACATCCAGTGACTGTATGTTTCTGTAAAGTTAAAATATCTCTTACATATTGAAGAATGAGTGGATGTATAAGTGTCTGGATGAAGGATTTAGTAGGTGCATGACTGACTGTATGAGTGAGCTATTAAATGTGTCTCACTGAGTGCATGGGTTAGTGACTAAACTGTCTTAATTTGTGCATCATTATGTCTGTTGTTCTGTAAACTGTTGCATGTGTTGATAAGTAGCTATATGAGTAACTATATGGGTTATTGATTGGTTGCCCAAGTATTTGTATGGGAGACTGTGTGTGTTTGTGGGTGGCTGGGAGGTGTATGACTCTGTGCATAGATGTGTGAGCAGTTGATTCACTAGATGTATGGTTTCAAAAGTGCATGTGGAAACAACTGTATGGGCGGTTGACTGTGTGCATGAGTGTATTGGTGAGTGAATGGATATCTCAGTGCTACATGTCAAAGTAAGTACATATGTAAAGCACAGTACATGTGAGAGTTGACATATATAAATAACTGTGCATAAGAGCCAGTGAATGTGTGAGTGGCTGTATGGATCATTGTGAACTTGTATCAGGGATTGTATAAGAGAGTAAATATGTGTTAGTATATGTTTGAATAAGTAAAGTTTGTCTAACTGTATAGTTGAGGAAATGGAGGTGTGATTGATTCTTTGCATGACTGACTAGGTGTGTGAGTAACTCCATGGATGAGTGACAGTCTGTGAGTGTCTGTTTACACTGATTGTATCTAAGGTTATATTAGAGTCTGAAGAGGTTCATCGTATTATCACATGAATGATATCATCAGTGATATGATCAGTAATGTCAAATGAGATGTCATCAGTGATGTTATCAGTGATATCATTTGAGATGTCATCAGTGATGTCATCAGTGATGTCACTGACCATGTCATGAATGATGTAATATGTGACATCATCAGCAGTGGATTGCGGGTGCGCGATATATAGTTAGTGCAACTAACTATATATGGAATTTCAATGGTTTTGTGCGAGTAAAATAAGGTTTTGTAAATGCGAATTCCTAACTATATATGGTCTATAACCTATGGTTTTTTCATTGAATATATATATATATATATATATATATATATATATATATATATATATATATATATATATATATATTGATGCTTCCTTTTCACACCGGACCATGCACTCAGGCACGGGTGCTTGTTTGCGGGGGGCGTGCCCCGCTATTATCGAAGCTACTACCTTCTTATCTTTCAAAAGAAGAGACAGCACTCTCGGGAAGAGGATCAAGGTTTTATTTCAGACCCTCTGAATACCCATCACGTGTCATACTTAGTCATGGAGGTAGAGAGAGGACTAATACATTATTATTGCGTGACATATTGGAAAGGTTTTATCGCTTTTTACAACATTATTTGTAATTATAATACATTTGTTTCATTTCGCCCTGGATGGGCACCTTTAAAAACATGTTAATTCATTGCGACCTTGGTCACTTCATATTCCCGTTAGGAATTACAAACATGGGTAAACGACTCTCCCGTTTATGTTATTATACCCTGTATGGGTGATTACGCTCTGAGAACAATCTGTTATGCAATATTATACATTATTCAGCCCTGGATGGGCTCGAGCAATGATAGTCTTCCCCTCATTGATTAACGTTTTCCTCTTGTTCTTTCATTCTCTACCACTCTAGACTTACTTTTACAAAACACACACAGTGAAAATCATAATACCCTTTACCATAAAGCAAAATTAAGATTTTAAAACCATACAGTTTTCATATTATCCGAGGATTCCTAAGGATCTTCTCTCACCACACAACTTTCCTTGGAGCAGGGAGCCCCCTACCCCAAATGTACTGTCATTTCCTCATGGCTATTCAGACCCCCCGGCGTCTTGGTGCCAATATCTATTATGTATCTGGATTCTAGCCTTCTCAGTTTCATTAAACTGTCACCCCCTCTTGGGCATGCTGGTACATGATCTAATGCAAAATATACTAGTAGTTCACTATTACTCTTATGTTGTTGCTTAAAGTGTCTTGCTACTGGGTACGAAGGATCACAGTTTGTGATAGCCCTGAGGTGCTCCAGGATACACATCTTGGTAGGGTTTACTGTACTGCCAATATAACGCAGTCCACATGGACAAACGAGACAGTAAACTGTGTAGGAAGTCGAGCACGTTAAAAATGTTTTGATTTTGCGCAATTCTCCTCTCACCTGATAAGACATTACTTTTTTACTGTGTTTACAGGCCTTGCATCGCCCACATGGGTAGAATCCTGGTTTTGGATCACCAAATGGTTGTTCCACCGGGCGTGTTAGGTAACTACTTGTTAGGGGGTTTCTTAGTGCTCTCGCCCTCCTATATGTTACCATAGGTTGGCTTGGGATGTCTGTTCCTATTACTGGATCTGTTGTTAAGAGTTTCTAGTTTTTCCTTAACACTGTTCTCAACACACCTGCCCCTTCTGAGAAAGTAGTGATGAATCTGAACTTGCCCTCTTTATCAGTATCCTTTGCTTTGTTTTTTAGCATCTCCTGCTGTGAGATATTTTTCACTTTATTCTTGGCCTCTTCTAGACACTTTTTCCCATATCCTCGTACTCTGAATCTTTCTACACTCTCATTGGCATTCCTGATGTAGTCTTCTTCTGACGTACAGTGAGGCTTCGCTTCTTTTGAGGGCCAACCTGCTTTCGTTGGATTTAATTGCGGCTATGGCTCAACCGTGGAGAGTTGCCCACCGCTTGGAAGCGGGTCCCTGCAGGCTTTAAGAGGTTGTCTGCAGTCAGGGGATGAAGGAGTACAGCGCCAGTGCAGGATGGCGCTGTCTCGTGACAGGTTGTCATTGCTGTAAAACAGGGCAGGCAGCACCCTGTGCAGTGCTTTTCCACTTGGATTTTTAAATATATTCGAATTGAAGGGACTGGAAGCTGCCCCACTGGGGGAAGAAGGTATGAGCACTACGAAGCCCAGAAAGCTTTGTGAATGGACACGCCCACTGGGGCAGGTGTTTGAAATCTTAACGAAAGTGTGAAATAAAAAACTGCTACCAAACCCTGTTGAATGATTGCCTCTGAGGAAAGGATGAGATTCCTGAAACGCGTCAGGCAGATATCACGTTAAAGGCTGCATTTGAGAGCTGTCTGCCAGCAATGAAATGGATGCAAATATCAGTGCCGAGTGACTTCATGAGGCTTCGCTTCTTTTGAGGGCCAACCTGCTTTCGTTGGATTTAATTGCGGCTATGGCTCAGCCGTGGAGAGTTGCCCACCGCTTGGAAGCGGGTCCCTGCAGGCTTTAAGAGGTTGCCTGCAGTCAGGGGATGAAGGAGTACAGCGCCAGTGCAGGATGGCGCTGTCTCGTGGCAGGTTGTCATTGCTGTAAAACAGGGCAGGCAGCACCCTGTGCAGTGCTTTTCCACTTGGATTTTTAAATATATTCGAATTGAAGGGACTGGAAGCTGCCCCACTGGGGGAAGAAGGTATGAGCACTACGAAGCCCAGAAAGCTTTGTGAATGGACACGCCCACTGGGGCAGGTGTTTGAAATCTTAACGAAAGTGTGAAATAAAAAACTGCTCCCAAACCCTGTTGAATGATTGCCTCTGAGGAAAGGATGAGATTCCTGAAACGTGTCAGGCAGATATCACGTTAAAGGCTGCATTTGAAAGCTGTCTGCCAGCAATGAAATGGATGCAAATATCAGTGCCGAGTGACTTCATGAGGCTTCGCTTCATTTGAGGGCCAACCTGCTTTCGTTGGATATATATATATATATATATATATATATATATATATATATATATATATAAGAATTATTCAGCTATATGTGAATGAATTGGTACGGGTTGTCTGTATTGTGATAAAAACCATCCAGTACAACCGAAAATTTTCAAATGAGTGGTTTTAATTACACTGTTTCACTTTAAAATTTGTAATGCACTGACACTTTAAAATGTCTTTGCTCATTTACATGTTTAAAAAAGTCAAAATGGCAACTCACAATTGTTTTGAGAAAAACCACAGAGGCAGTCCAAACACGTCACCTGTAACCACAATAAAGTCCTCTTTAAAGTGAGCCAGAGCGTGCTGGATCCTGTTTTGATATGCAAGTGGGCAAGTTGAGATATATATATTACCTACTGGCGGTCGCCAGTAGGTAGTTAGAGTTAGGACCTAGTTTCCATAGGAAAAGCCTTTTTTGGCTTGGCTATAACTTTGGCATCATTTGACCAATCTGCATGATATTTTGCCAAATAAGTGTCACGGTGGGTACTATTGATTAGGAGAGTTTGGATTGATTGGTGCAGTGGGGACCGAGAATTTGGGGTGCGAAATAAGGATGTGTTTGTAATGGTAATTCCCTTAGGAACCTTAAGCCACCTCTACAGCCCGAATCACTGAACTGATTTCCACCAAATGTGGCAGGGAGGTAGATGTGGGTTCTAGGAAGTGCCTTTTGGCTATTTGGAGTAAATCTAGTCAGTAATTTTTGATAAATGTATGTTTAAAATGATAGTGATATCTCTGGCTGCAGATATTTTGAGAAGGTTTTGTGAAACATCGCGGATGCATGCGCCAACGGGAATGCTCTGATTGGCTGGAAAGAACCTGAACAGAAAGTTGCAGCTGCCATTTTATTCCTTGAGATCGGTTCCCGGAGCTGAAAATCTTTGACCCTATGGTTGAGAAATGGAGGCATTAGCCACAAAAGTTATATGTCCAAAATAGATTTTTTAAATCGCGCGCAATGCTCGCGATGACTTTGCAACCACCAGCGCGCCCCTCTGTGTACCATCACGGGGGACATCGCAACTATCAATGTCATTGTGAATATTGGTGACAATAGTTTAAAAATATATCAATGAATCAGTATGCATTAATATAGAGATATTGATAAATGTTTTATAGAGTTATTTACATTGTGAGTTGTCTACTGTGATGGTTAGAATTAATGACATAGTTATAATTCCTTAATGTGGTGGTAGCTATTGAATTCCTGCTTTTGCTTTTGTGACTTACCCGCGGGGATCATGATTATAGACGTCATCGCTATCTCTGGCCTCACCACAAAAACGGAAAATAGGTGTTAGAGATGGTTGTTCTAGAAATACACAAAAAAAATTGGAGTTTGAAGTGTACGGTAATAAATCTCTAGTGTATAGACTACTGTAATGTGTGTGTATATAAGTGTTTCCAGAATAACTGCGAAAATGGGAAATAGGTCTGGAAGATGGTTTTTAAAGAAGCTTAGTACAAAAATATGAGTTTAAAAATGCTTTGAACAAAGTATGTTTATAGTAGTGTATGTAGGGCACTGTTCAGAATGGATTTTTTTTACATACTTTTTTTGGATGTGTTGGTGGCCTTTAAATGTAAGCTTTGTTTTCTGTTTTCACAACATGTCCGCGTGGATTGCGTCGTTGTTGTGAAGATCCCCAAAAACAAAAGATAGAAAAACCCTTTGGAAAAAAAAATCACAATATTTCAGGTGCTAGGGTATCTCTGACAAGAGCTGTCATGTTGGTTGTGTGTATTTGGCTGCTATCCATAAGACCGAATGCACAGTTTCAGGTTCCTAAGAAACTCCCTGTTGCCTTCATCTGTAAAGTGCACTCCATCATTTGTACAAATTCCATTCATGTCAAAACACAGATTGTTGTTATAGATACAGCCCATGCAATGGTCTCTGGGGAATGCAGGAATAATTTTATTAACATGTTTCCTGGCTTTGTCAATCTGTGGACAGAATTGATTTGACCACTTCCATTTCTGTCTTTGGCATATATTAGAGTACATCAAGACAGTGTAAGGGAACAGCGACATCAGTTCTGCAAAGGTTTCTTTCACTAGGATTTCCAGCCTGACGTCATTACCACCACAGTGCACAATGAGTTGAGGAGCTTGGGAATCCACAATGGATTTAACCAAAGCTAGTAACTTATGAAACGTTAACCGTTTCTGGCCAAACCAAGTGATCTGCACATTTGGCATCTCCAGGCTGGCCTCCTCCTCCTCGCTGTGGTCTACCAAGACGTACGTCTGACGTCGGGGTTTGCGGTAGTGGACGAGGAGATGACAAGAGAGACCACGGCAAGGAGGAGGAGGGCAGCCTGGAAACGCCACAGCAGAGGTAAGTGCCCTTTTCCCCCCTTTTTTGTGCATGGGACGCTGGCTAACACCGCTGTGCTGCGGAGTCAGAGTTTTGCCTCTACTTTGCATTCTCAATGGAGGATGGAGTAGGTAAAACTCCACAAATTCCACTGGCGGAGTGGAGTTCTTCTTCTCATAATGATAAAGTGGAAAGTTGAAGAGCTTGTCATTTCAGAGTTGCTTTGTATGAGATTGGTGTACAATTCTTGTGCTTAGTTTTTACAAATCTTAACAGTGTCAAAACTATGCAGAACGAGCTAAAACAACAATATAATCTACAAACGGAATTCAGTGGTATGCATATATCTTTGTAATTAGTTTAAAAATGTACATTAGAAATGAAGATGTATATGGGAGTTTGATTAAATGGAGTATCAAAGTGATGAGAACAAATATATCAGATGAACTGTATATATATTAGAGGGTATGTGTTCAAGAGGTTAGTTGTGAATGTTCGGGAAGTAACAGAAAAATGAATTAGTGCCTCTTTATTACATTGTGTATTGTGAAAAGTTGCATTGAGGAACTAAGTATGTTTTAAATGTCTAAACATCATGTGCAGAAAAGATACATCTGTTATTTGCATTCTGGAAGTTGTAGTACTTTTAGTAACATTATGAAACAGGAATAGTGTAGTCAGAAATAAAAGATGAGAACATGTTGTCCGCCTGTAAATTAATTAGAAAGAAGTAATCCTTGTTACGTATGTATTGGGAAGTGTTTTTAAATGTGGCTTTTAACTTATATGACTACTATGCATATGTTTGGATGATGAGATATGGTTTTTGTGCGTGCACATAGTTATATATGTAGTGGGACTTTTGAGTTTACTAAAAGATGTAGAGAGGCATATATTTTGGGAAAGATGGCTTTAAGGTGTACATCTATTTAGAAATCACCTATATGTTTACAAGGAGATCTATGTTCAGTAAGGCTGCTGAAAATGTCATGTATATCGTGAGGGTAGTGTATTTCTTTAAACATGCATTGTTTAAATTGAGAAAGATTAATAGTGGAGAATGCCTCTAGAATTCTTGTGCTAGCTTCATAGTGTATAACCTGTGTTTGAGATATGCTGAATATATGTTTTAGAAGCAGAAGAAATATTTAAGAAATTATGTAGGTATGCTATTCAAAAAAGCTTTTGTGTTTTGAAAAATGTCATTGTGTTGTTTTCCATTATTGAAACTTACTGATGCAAGTACACACTCAGTAACAAACCAATGTATGTTTCTAGAGGGCCATGCATGCAATTATATATCAAGTGTGATACCTAGATTTCATTCACACACAGCTCAGAAGAAAATCATATATACACTAAACAGGTAGTTTACTACTGACAGAAGGAGAAAACCAATGAGTCAGCGATATAGTGACAACTGTTATGTATCTAATACCAATTATTGTACTTTCTCAGTCCGTCAGGTAGTATGCAGGCACTCATGGAATCATCCAGCCACTCCTCAGGCAGTCATCAAATCAGTGATTCACTATCCTTTAAATTATTCAATTATCCACAAACTACACCTGTACTCTTGCAATTAGGCAGGCAGACATTATATAGTCATTGAAGTATGCAGACACTATGTATACATTCATCTAATCACCTAGTTTATTAACTATTGACTTATGCAATTAACAAAGTTCTAACTATGCAATCAGTATAACATTTGCGCAGAACCTATGCAACCACCTAAACACCCACTTACAACCCAGTCAGTCACTGAAATACTGAGGCACAGGCGTTCATTGATGAAACACTCAGGCTCTACTGATGCACTCATGTAATTACATAGATAACGCCAGGTCATATAGTCTGGTCTGGACACTGCTGATTTGGTCCCCAGGCCATGGGATCGTCTGTGGATTCCAGGAGGCATGCTTGATTGCCAGATTCAGGGTTCTCTCCCGATGTCCAAGCCACTTTGTTAGATATTCCATTTGATAGATCTCGCCTGTTTGGGGCTGAAGCGGACTCAGTGCTGCAGTGCTTTAAAGACAGTAGATACCATTGTATGATTCAATTCAGGAATCAGAGGCTAGAATCATTTCCATAGTAACAATACAATCAATGCCTCTGTAACCATCAATACATCATTACTCATACCTCAGTAGTCCTTTTTATTGACTCTGGGCTTAATACTTTTACATTCACTTTAGTTTTTTTGCAATGTTTTTTTTCTATTGAAATCTATGCTAAGGTATCTATTGCTGAGATTGAATAATCAAGCTCAGAAAGTCTGTTAGTCATGTGTTATTTTTCTTTTTGGTTACTCTTGGCCTCGGAAATAGAGCAGCCAATGCGTTTTGACCTTCAAGTTGGGACCGTGCTGATATATTGAGAGAAGGTCTTCATCAGGGCAGGGCCATGGTAGGACGCCTATTTCCAATAAACTTTTTCTTAGTGTCCCAGCAGTAGTGTGGGTAGAGTTCTTAAACTTCCCTCTGGCTTGTCAGTTCAGCAGACTTCTTAGGGTATTATTTCCTTCCGGCTTTTTGGATTTCTTCAGCTTGGAGCAAATGTCGGTCCTTCTGGGAGCCTGGGTAGACTCGTCTGGTTCCAGCTTCTTCCTATTCTGCAGTAGCTCAGCTGGCATTTTCCCTGGGAGGTTTGCCACCTCATTTCCCTCAGGCACCTCTTATGCCTTTTATGCCAATGGCTGCAGGGAGTTGGCCTCTTCCGATGCCAAGATTTTAGACATTCTACACCCACATCTCTAAAGCTTGCACCTTCATGCCTAGAGATTAAACAGGGCAACCTGAGCTGTTTCTCTCTCCCACCGGATGTGTGGATGGTATTTTATCAGCAGGAGATACTCCACCAAATCTGTCTATTCTGGTAGGTGGGTCAAGTTTGTTAAATGGTGTAAAGAGAGATTGATTGATCCTTGGCAGGCCCATTTGTCTGATATTCTGAGTTTCTCTCTTTCCAGAGCACAACAGGGTGCGGTAGCTACTGTTAAGTCCTACTTGTCTGCCTTGTCGGCTTTTCTCTGTTTACCAGATCAACCCTTGTTGTTTAAATCTCCCATAGTTATGAAATTCAGTAAAGGCCTCCCAAATAGATTTACCCCCACTCCTTTTATTATGCCTCAGTGGGATTTAAATGTGGTCCTCACTCTCTTGATGGGTTCACCCTTTGAACTATTATATAGTTGTCACTTAAGGTTCCTAGCATTTAAAACAATATTTTTGGTTGCAATCACTTCCACTAGGAGGGTGATTGAGTTGCAGGCTCTTAGCTCCAAGCCTCCTTTCACATCATTCCAAGGGGATAAGCTGGTTCTTAGGACCAGATCTGCATTCCTGCCTAAGGTGGTCACTCCTTTCCACCTAGGACAGTCCTTCATGTTACCCACTTTCTACCCTCACCCCTCTAAGCCTCTCCATGCTCTTCCTGGTATCCTTCCTCTTCTAATACTCTCTGTGCCTCTCTCCGAGACCTCATCCTCAGAACAGCCATCGATGGCGCCAGACCCGGTGCAGGTGACTTCGAGATCGGAGTTGAAGGGAGGTCTACCGGAACAGTAGTCGACACCTGTCGAGAGTAGACTCACAATTGTTCAGCAGACCATTGATTTTCAAATTGTATTTTTCAAACATGAGTATGAAATTTACAGATCATTTTTCTTTTATATAATACATACATACTTCATGTAAAAGTATACCAATATACATAGAATGAAATATCAAAAAGCCCCACTGGCATTGCAATATACAAACAGAGAATATATAAATTGCTAAAGATAAGACACGACAGAACACAAAATAAGCAAGAAAAGCAAATAAACAATCAGACCCAAAAACACAAAAGTAACATAAAAAATACACAGACACACTCAAGCAATGTTCAAAATTCAATATATGTCAGATACATCACATCATTGATGATACATAATTCAACAAGGAAATCGCTGTGCCTCTCTGCGAGACCTCATCCTAGGAACAGCCATTGATGGTGCCGGACCCTGTGCTGGTGACTTCGAGATCGGCGTTGATCCATCCAGTGGCACTCAACCCTCCAAAGATTGTACCGGTGTCTAAAACCTTGCCATTGGAAGAGGCCAACTCCCCGCAGCCATTGGCATAAAAGGCATTAAAGCTGCCCGAGGGACATCCCAGAGAAAATGCCATCGGACCCATGGGGTCAACAGGAGCACCAGTAGGGTTTGCTGCTCTGGCGAACTAGCCAAACATCTCATTTAAAAAATATAACTGATCCGTACCCGGAGTCAGGAAGGCAGGATACACTGTATCCGGCACTACTGGCTCTGAAGCCATTCAAGGTGGCAGCACATTTGGTTCCAGCTGAGGTGCCAGAGACCCTGGAGCCAGAGGTGGAGTGGTCGCCTTCGGCAATTGTGGAGGTATTGCTTCTCTCGAAGCCAGTGGAGTAACAGCTATCGGAACTAGGGATGGGGCCAGAGTCTCCGAAAGAGATGGAGAGATATCATCTTTCCAATGATGCTTGGGACCTGGGGACACCAACTTAGACGTTGCATCCTTCGACAACCATTGCCAAGACCCATGGCGTCGCTTTTTCTTTTGCTTCTTCAACTACCTCGAAGTATGCAGAGTCGACAACTTGGAACAGGACCTCAACCTTCTTCAACCCCTTTTTTGCTTCTTGGCCCTACCCATGAATAATTTGACCTCCCTCTCCTTCAGAGCTTTGGGATACATGTGCCTGCACGAAGAAAACTCCTCGACATCATGATCCGAAGAGAGACACCATATATAGTCTTCATGGGGGTCAGTGATAGACATCTGCCCTCCAAATTTCCTGCATGGCTTGAAACCAGATTTTCTTTGAGAAGCCATACTCGGTGCTACAACGTCATGACAACTCGCTACAAAGAAACTACCAGAAATGGAGAGCCTTGGGAAAAAACGTTACGTGTCGATGATGCAGAAAAAAGGAACACGCCGACGAGGTCTTCTTGCGGCTCCGATGACTTCACGCATTGTCGTGAGTGGAGCCGTTACATTATGACGTACTCATCGTCGTGGGAGAATGCTGAGGAGAAATGTTTACATGGAATGCTGCGCATGGGAGTAATTCAAAAGGTAAGGAATCCTCAGGTAGATACTGTATCCACCAGAAAAAGCTTTACCAAATGTAAGATACTTGCTCCTTAGGGGTATAGAAACTTAATAACTACATTATAGTATTAGCTTGAAGATATTTGAAACTTTTAAAAATATTTCTATTCAATTTCCTGCTCAAATGAGCTGTTTTATTTTTACGCGAATCTGAGGATTTGCTGCAGAATCCGCGGACTCGCTCAAAAATAAAAACCAAACCTTCATTTTCATTGCTTCCTCTTGAACCACACCCAAAATAGCCAATTTTGATTTTGGTTGTTCATGAAGAAAGTTTGAAGGTTGATTGGTGCCTTTCATAATGGCAGAAGCAAATATGTCACCTGCTGTATCTCCTGAAGAGGAAGAAGGAAGAGTGGAAAAAAGTTACTTCCAGCCAGGCGGATAATGATGCCTGGTTCTGGTTCCTTGTCCCTTCTGGAGAAAAGAAGGCCATGGCCAGGTATGTGTAATGAAGGTTGTGTGGGAAGCAGCTTACAAGAGCTACCATAAAAAAGTATAGTTATGGCACATTCTTGACGTGGAAGCACATCAAGAGTAATCCCGAACGTACCTATCTTTGAAGGCTGAAGGAGAAAGCAACATTTCGTAGTGACACAGGAGCATCGTCATCGACGTCCAACCAACCTTCAGGAAATATCAGCATTGCACCAGCTTGTACAGAATCCAAAGTCATGGTTGTTCACTATTACAGACGTCAAGAAGTTGTTTTAAAACAAAATGATGTCATTATCACAGTTTTGGAAAAGGTGAAGGGGCAACAATGTTAATTTCTTCTTGTTTGCTTTCTATCATTACAAAAGGACAAGGGTGTGTGCAAATGGTATATTTGTTAAACACAGTCTCAGTTCCTCAATTGACAGAGAATGATGATGTACCATCATTCAAACCATCTGTGAACTTCAAACAGTGGTTAGCCCAGGATGTCATTTGGGAATCTGAGAACATTATTTTCTTTTTCTAGAAATACAACGGAGATGTTTGGTAATGCTTGTACTTTTTTTACTTTTTTTATTAAAGCAGGTTTTTTTTATATGCAACAGTTTTGCATAGAATTTTACTCTCTGCACGTTTACTATCGGAAATAGAAAATTTTCTCTGCAAAATATATATATATATTTTTAAACACCACATCTTCCTTGCCCCCAGCCGTCCAACGCCACAGTGGGCATATGCGGAGGACGGGCACTCTTATACCCAATGACATACCTACACAGACATTCTTACACCCTCTCACATATCCATACATACACCCTTATACTCAATCACATAGCTACTCACAGACTCTGAGACTCTTTCACATACTTATTCAGACCTGCTTTATTTCCATTCCCATACTTATACAGACAGTGTAACATCCATTCACATATTCATACAGAGACTCTCCCACCCTCTTCCATACCAGTACAGAGTCTCTCACACCTGTACACATATATACTGAGAATTATATAATTCTCATTTATATACTTATGCAGACAATATAACATCTATTCCCATACCCACACAAATACTTTTAAACCCTGTCAGATATCCAACAGACACTTTATAGCCATTCACATTCTGATACACAGACTCTGACTGTCAACTCTTGTTTACCTGTGTATCCTGTTATCTTCTGTTGGGAAGTCGAAGACAGTTCTAACCCACCCCTGAATCCCTTGCCCCTCCACACTGAAAGAAAACAGCGCAAGGTATCAAGAAATCAAAGGGAAGGGGGAAGTGGATAAAATAATAAACAGAGAAACAAAACACAGCTTCACTTTGAGTAGCCTTCGTGTGATGTGAATTCTTGAAACTGCGATGCCTAAACAGATCAAAGAAACATAACAAATACTTAATTCTGTTCTAACACTCCCAATAACATTATAAATGATATTATATGGATTTCAGAATACCTCTCTACTCTGGTTATTTAGCTTCACCAGAGCTGTGGACTTGGTTCAAGATAAGACTTCTTCCTTTAAGTAAAATAACACCTCATTAGTCAGGTTTGTACTAACACCTATTAAATATTAAAAACATGAATGTCTGCATTTAACCACAGGAGGGCACTACTCACTTATCTTTAGCCCACGATTGCTCATAAACAATCCCTACTTGCTTCTGGAATTTGTGAATTGTTCTTTTCCCAGAATACCACAATTAAATAAAGAAGCTAATGACCTTCGCTGTATTCCTTTGGTCATTAATTACAAGGTTTGAGTTCTGTGCCTTTAACTTTCAACATACAAAGCTGTAATAATAAACACAATATCCATGGATCAGTCCTGTACCGTTTTACCAGAAGCGCTTTGTTATGAGAAATAATTATTTTTCTTTTAATAAAGTCAATACTCCTGTAAATGTTATTTACTTGGTCCAATGTCGATCTTGCTTTCACATAAGCAAATGTTTATTCTTTAATGTAGAAAATCACTTACTTGTAGCGCAGATGAACTTGTACATGATACCTGACACATGTTTCTTATCTTTGTTCTTTATTTGCAGGTGGAACCTTCGTGGCTAGGACACTGAAGCAGGAAGCGCCGGAAACGCTGGAGAAGACTCGGGAGGAAGGACCAGCACCAGAACAGGAAGATCCAGGACTGTCAGGAGAAAGGACGGGACAACACTAGATAGGAAGACCGGAGGACAAAGCAGGATCCTCAGGTAAGCAAGGTTCCGACGAGCACAAGCAATTGGCAATGCTCAGAGCAGTCTTTTATAGGCAGAGGCGGGCGGGGCTCTCACGCGCTGCACGTTACAGAGAAAACAGTTTAAACACGTGCAGCGCTCATTAATATTCTATCGGCAAGTCTTCTTCCTTCTGCTTATGAACACCAAAGTATCTGGAGGAGCTTCCAAGTAAACAAACAAGCTTTGCCAAAACCACCGCTGTGAATGCTTATGCCCAGAAACCCTCAGAAACAAACTCAGGTCAGACATAAGAACATTATACAATAACCACCACATGATCAATAATCATAAAGAGAAGTCCACCACCTTAATGCTGAGAAGAAGGGCAAGCTCGCTGTTTAGTGCAAACCCTTACACTGACATCCTATCACATACCCATAGAGAGATTGTCCCACCGTTACATACTTGTATGTACAGTTACATCTTGTCACATAGGTATTGAGACCTTCTTTTTTCCTATTCACATTTGCATACAGTCTCATACCTATTCACATACCCTTGTAGAGACTTTCACACCCTCTCACATACCCTTATACTGTTACATTCTCTCACATACCCATGCAGCCACTCTTATACTCATTCACATATCAATATAGAGATTCACACACTGTATCACATACTCATACATAGACTTTCACACCCTGTCACATAGCTATATAGACAGTGTCACAATCATTTACATAGCCATACAGACATTCTCACATACTCTGATATACACATGTAGAGACCCTTATATCCATTTATGTACCCATACACAGGTGTTTACATCCTCTCACATATCCATTCATAGACTATGGGACCCTTTCACATAGCTATACAGACACTGTCACAACCATTCACATACCTACGGAGATACTCTCACATCCTCTGAGATATGTGTACAGATTCTGTTAAACCCATTCACATATCTATACACAGGCTCTCACCCCCTCTCTTACTATGTTGTATTGTTTTATTGATAAAGTAGTTACTTCGTGAATTAATAATTAGATGATTTAATCTGGACCTCAATGTATTATTTATTACTTTTCCAGGTATACAGTTTTGAAAAAGACAAAACGCAAAAAAGAAAGAAATAGAGGAAACAGTAATGTCAACTTCAAAGTGAGAAAGACAAACAAAATAAGGTGGTGAGTGTGCAGAGGAAAAAAAGAGAAGCTGGTAAGAGTACGCAGCAGTCTCTCAAAGAAAATGTCATAAAATGCAAAATGAGAGTACAGTCTAAACTAAAAATGAAATTTGCACATCAAGTGGAAAAAAGGTAGGAGTTAGTGTTTCAAAAAGTAGGTAATGTTCTAGGAAATCAGAGTAACAAACAAGGTGAAAATTAACAAAAGAGACTTTTCTATTACTTCAACAAGAAAATAATGTCCTCATATTTTCAAATGACATCTTGGGAGAACCACTATTTAAACTTTCTCTCATGCATTAACTGACTTACTCACTCTTACATAGTGACACAGACATAGACATACTCTGATACAAGGAGGGAGACACTCTATGTATCAGTATTTGAAAGAGTGTAAGAGTCTCTCGAGAAATGTGTGATAGGATGTCAGAGTCATTGCATCAGTTTGTGAATCGGTATTATAGTATCTGTATGGATAAGTGAGAGAGTGTAAGAGTCTCTCTATGACTATGTGAATAGGTATTATACTCTGCATAAGTATATGAAACAAAATAAAGGAGGTCTGTATGATTATTTAAAAAGAGGTCAGAGTCTCAGTATAGATATATGAATATGTATAAAGCTGTATGTATGAATACACGAGATAGTGTGAAAGTATCTCTAAAGGTATGTGAATATTTGGGACAGTGTCTGTATAGATAAGTGGCAGTCTGCCAGACTATGAATGGATATCTCAGAGGGTTTAAGAGCCTGTGTATATGCATGTAAATGGATATGAGTCTGTATATGAGTATATGAGAGAGTGTAGCAGGGTGTGTAAATCTCTGTATGCATATCTCAATGGATATAAGGATATCTACATCAGTATATGAGAGGATATAAGAGTCTCTCTATGGGTATGGGAGAGAATGTTGAAATCACTGTATCAGTATGCAATGGGTATTACAATGTCTGTTATGGGTAAGTGAGTGGGTGTGATAGACTATGTTTAGGTATATATATAGATATACAGGGTTCTACATGGGCAGCTCAGAGTGTGTTAGAGTCTGTGTATGGCTATATGAATGCATGTCATACTATCTCTATGGCTATGGCTATGTGCGAGGATGTGAAGGTCTATGTATGTGTATGTGACAGGGTGTGTGAACCACTGTATGCATATGCCAATGGGTATATAGGGTGTCTACAAGGGAATGTGAGAGAATGTAAGATTCATTATATGGGTATGTGAGACACTGTAACAGTCTGTGTACGGGTATGTGGGAGTCTGTATGAGTATGTGAATGGGTATAACAGTGATCTACATGACAATATGAGATAGTGTGAGTTGCTCTGTATGAATATGTAAATGGCTATAAGGTATCTACATGGGTATGTGAGAGTCTCTGTATGGGTATGTAAAAGGCTGTGTCAGGCTGTATAGATATTTGAATGGGGTTTAAGGACGTCTGAATGGGTATGTGAGAGGGCGTGACTGTGCATATATACGTGTGTGATAGGGTACGAGAGTCTTTGTATGGGTTGTATGGGTATATCCGAGAATGTCAGAGTCTTTGTATTAGTATGAGAATGTGTATAACAGTGTCTGTATAAGCATGTGAATGAGAGTAAAGAAGATCTGAATTAGTATGGGAAAGGATGCACACATCAGCTTACTTCAGACTAGCTAAATGTATACATCATCCTACCTTTTGATCTGTTACTGTATGCATAGGTATATCATTATATATATAAAAAGTAAATATATTTAACTAAACCTTGATCCCTCATCAAAAGCATCAGTGTGAACCTGATCATCTTAATCTACATATCAGAGCATATGTTATTGAATGACTGTATATATAATAAAATACCTTCATATCTCACTGTATACATTAGCATTTCATTCCTTGTGTCACTCCCTGCATTGGTGTACACCTTTGTTTTATTTTTCGTCATCACTTTTTATTCATAGTTCCTGGTTAATACAGTTTACTTTATTTTAATCTTCTACTCACTCTGAACATTCCATTTTACGATTGTCAAACATCCTGCTCACTTTCATCCACTTACCCACACCCAGTCCTTATGTATCAACTTTTTTATGCTTCTGCTTAATACACATACCTGTTAAATGTGATTGTTGGTGAGCATTTTTCTTTCTCAATATCATATTGTCAAACTTGACTCAAGAAAAAATAGAAAAATTGAGCAGAAGAATGGTAAACCACTCTCATGCAAGGCAATCAGTAATGCACACTATTCAACTGTGCTTTAAAAGTTAAAGAGGCTGCAAACAAATAGAAACAATTATTTCATTTTATTTCATCTCCTCACTAATCATACAGCTCTTCTGAATGGTCACATTTCTTAACCCTTTTTTTAACTCCTCTAAATTGAGCCAAAATCAGTACAGAGTTTGGACAGGATCTGCGGATTTGCGTAGGAATCTGGGGTTTCAGTACCGCGCCTTGTGAACCCCCGTGGAGAATCCGCAGATCCGTTTGGTAAACCGAGATCTTTTTTTGAAAGCTATTCCTAAACACTACCACTTACACAAAATTTCATACAAATCCCTAAAGTTAGACCCAAACAAATCTTATTCACTATTTCTCCTATAAAAAATGTCCCCTCACATAGACATTCTAGCCTTTTTTTTGTTCCCTTCCCTCCATACTTTTAAAGCTCTGTTTCAATGGGGACCAACAATGTAACATTATCTATTACCAAGTAGCTCAGAGGTTCACAACTGTCGCTACAGCAGCATGCTAACTTCCAAGGTAAATTTTGCAAGTTTGGTTGAGTGCATACATTTTCAAACATATGCTTCATAGCCCAACACACATGTTGGTATTTTAAATTTATTGCACAACCTTTTTTTAATCACTACCTTACCTACACCATCACATGAAATGTGATATATTACACTTTACTTGCTAGAGCTTTTTTAACTGACATCATTTTGAAAACGGTTTCATTCCGCTGCAGACTTCTCCTGTGTGCTACTCCTCCATTCTACAAAATGGTTAGAGTGTGTAGTGTGGGTCATAGTTTTGTGTTCTGGGTGAGTTTGCTAAATGCAGAGGTATTGACAGGGACCTAGGTTTGCCTAATGTGGATAATAATTTGTTTGGCCAGTGAGGGTTAAAGTGGCATCAATTGCTTCCATTGGTTGAAATCATAATGGAGATGCAACATCCAGACCTCATGATTGTGCACTGCGGTGGCAATGACCTGGGCACACTGACTGGGGTAGGACTAGAAATCCTTATGAAAAATAACTTTGAACAATTAATGCAACTTTTCTGCCTTGGTGTTTTCTAACATATGCCAGAGGCAGAAATGGAACTGATTTTCTGAATTTTGTCCACAGATAGGGAAAGCCAGGAAACATGTTAATACAATTGTTTTAGCATTCCCCAGAGTCCATAACATGGGCTCTATCTAAAATATAATACGACTACGTGTTTTAAAGCCAAATAGCAGCAGAATATCATTAGATAAGAATAGTTCAATGATGCAGCTGACAGCTGTCGATAATCAGTTTCAAGTCGTCAGGATCGTGTTCCAAAGTTTTTGCAGGGGCAGTGAACACGGGTTATACTAAGATAGAGCTTCATGGGTGTGCTATTGTTTTAGTCACCTATGCACTTCCTTGAGATTGTTGCCGGACTTGCAATCTGCTGGTTGAATTTGTGGTATGCACTGTGAATAAAGATTGTGAGGCTTCTGTTTAAAGCTGTGTTCTCTGGGTTCAATGCTGCGATTATTGCCTGCCTACAGGACCGGACTCCCAATCTGTGCCACTCTGGCCTCAGTTTTAATCTGCGCCGGGCCAACAATGCAGGGCAGAGGCATACAACATGCTCCAGGGACTCCACGAGGTCCCCACAGGCCCTACACTGTAGCTCATCTAATGTACGACGCCAAAGAGGTAAATGTTTCAAAAAATGCCATTCCCCCAATGTAAGTGCCATAAACTGCAATTTTAAGTACAGGGAGTATGTGCAGGATAGGTATAATGGAAGAGAAGCCAGCTGGTAAGAGTTGGTTACTGCCCATGCATGCTTATGTTTGGCGAAAAGAGCTTTATCTTTATTATGAGACCACATACGGATGCACTTCTTGATACTTATTTTAAAAACAGTGTTACAAGGGTTAAGATTCCAGAGATCGCTTGCTGATAGTTGCTGTACTCATTCATGGAAGAACTGAGTATAAGACCCACCTGGGTTATTAAGGCTAATGTCTGACCACAACAGTGACTCAAGGGACCCAGCTCCGGCCTGCCTTAACTTATGGCACAGATTTAAATAAGCACCTGCGCTTAAGATTTCGAAGTTTAAAAGGCCCAATTCTAACTGTATCTGTGCGGCAGAAGCTGATTTTGGTATATGAAATACTTTTTTATAGATCCTAGTCACTTGTTGATTTAATGTTGCACTCAGTTTACCCCAAGAAATTTCAATGCCATATGACAATGTGGGGCCAATTTTGACTTTCATGACTTCCAACATTGAAGTTAGGCTTAGGCCCGTCAATATTTTTGAAAGTTTTGAAAGATGCACTTGGAGATCCATGGCTTTCATTGAGATGTTGCTGCAATGTTTGGCAAGGGTGCCCCTGGAGTTGACATTAACCTCCAGGTATTTGTAGGATTTTCCTACAAGTCCAGAGTTGTTATACGTCCAGCTACCACATACGTAGTGTTTTCTGCCGAATTCGACTACTTGAGTTTTCTTTAAGTTAACCTCTATGTTGTTCACAATGGTATAACTATGTAGTTTATTTAACAGTTGTTGCAGCCCTACTCGAGTGAGACTGAAAAGGACAAGGTCATCGGCGTACAGAAGGTTGCTTATCTGAACACCACCAATCTTAGGGTGATGGCTGTTTATCGCATCTAGTTCCGCTGAAAGGTCAGCGATGAACAGGTTAAAGAGAAATGGAGCTAGCACACATCCCTGTTTGACTCCTCTTGTCGTCGTGATTTTTCTAGACGGATGTGACCCGGTGACAATCTTAACTTGTATCCAAGCGTTAGTATGTAATTGGACAATGGCCTCCAAAAGTTTGACCTGGATTCCCCATTTAATCAGCTTCTCCCAGAGTGCTGCCCTAGGGACCCGGGCAAAAGCAGCTTTAAAATCAACAAAGCAACAAAAAACCACCTTAGATGAAATAAGTACTTTATCGATAAGTATTGATAATGCCATTAAGTTAGACCTAGCGCCCGAGTTTGTGGTGAAGCCTGTTTGATTTTTTTGGGAATCAAGCCTTTCTGGTCCACCCAGGAGCTCAGTTCTTCGAGTAAAATGCTTGCAAAGTACTTTGCCCCATTGTCCAGTAAGGCTATCAGCCTGTAGCTATTTGAGGACGAGTGGGAGCCAGACTTGTAGATTGGGTGGATTATTGCACCTCGCCAGGAGTCAGGTATAATTGAACTACTCAGTGTGAAATTGATGAGAGTTGCTAGTTGTTGGGACCTGAGAGGGATATTTGTATAAACAGGACCTGTGGCAGGCCATTTGGACTGGGTGCTCCATCTGGTCTTGCTTTTGATAATATTTTAGCCAGCCTTGCTTGAGTAATGGAGATTTTCTCGCATTGAGGTTGTGTCAGCTCATGAGAACAGTCCTGGCACTTCGTAGGACCATCTTTGATCAGTGTAGGGCTATTCATTGCTGTAGGATCTGCTCCTCCATTGGCCCTAAAATGGTCAGTCAGGAATATGACCCAATCTGCCTCAGCGATGTTTACACTCCCCTGACTAGTTGCTCTGTTGATTTGTCTATTTATTAGCGCCCAAAATGTTCTTGAGTTGCGATTTTTACTTTCCCAGAGACGCTTATACCAAAATTGGTCACAGTAAGATTGTTTGTCCTTTTGTTGTGCCTGTCTGAACTTTTTTGTGCCATTTTATAGCCATTCAGTCGATTATTAGAATCTGGGTGCTTCCTAGTTGCCCGTAAGACAGTATTTCTGATCTTCTTTAGTACCATTGTTTGTCTTGAAATGGAAAACTGGGTGCTTCTGGAAACTGTATGAGAGAGCGAGTGAGTTATCACAATGAATATATTTATGGGGAAAGGATGTAGCCTTATGGCTAGAGCAGTCGACCTAAAAGCTGGGGAACCTGGTTCATGTCTCGGTAACGACGCTCAACATCCTGTGATTCTGTGCAAAACACCTAATCTCCCCATGCCTGAAAAAAATTCAAGTGTCCATGTGTAACGAAACTGGTGCTCATGTGAAGCGCTCTGAAAAAAAAAATATATGCGGATCCCTCACGGATTCGCAAACCAAAAGCAAACATTCAATGCAAAAGAGCACATTTAATATTTCTTGTAAAGGTTTCTGAATACTTGTCGCAATATGTATCAGTTTACGTGCATAAGTGAGTTTATCAATGGGTGTGGGAGTGTTTTTGTGGTATATAAATGGCTGTAACAAGGTCTGTTTAGGTATGTACATGATTGTTACAGTATCTCTATCAGTATGTGAACGGGTGTGTCAAAGTCTGTATTCGGTTTTCAATGGGTGTAACAGTGTCTGTAGGGGTTTGTAATTGGATGTAACATTAACTGTTTAGGTACGGGAATGAGTATCACAGCGAAGGAAATCCAGTGGTTGTCTTATATAAAAATGTTAGCTGTGTATATGGGGCGCCCGAGATTTTTTTCAATCCAGAATCTCTATGTAAGGCTGACATAGCTTGGGTAAAAACAAATTTTACTAAGCTAAGTGAGACAGAGCGGGAAGCTGTAGAATTATGTAAACCATCGATCAGGGGACATGTTCTGGTTACTTTGTCATTAGCGATGTCTCCCTACTTGTCCATAGTGACTAATTATTTTCATAGATGGCTATTGACAAAATTCCGGTTCAACCAAATACATATGGTACTTTGGGATTTGCAGGGCTGGAGTAGGCTTGAGGATGCTGCTCCGTGCAAATGTGATGATTTTTCCCCCCAAAACACATTGCACTTTATGATCTTTTGTCCTTTGTACCATGAGGCCAGGAAAAGGTTTATTCTCCCATTACTGAAAAAGATGAATTTTATTCAATGTAAACCTGCTTTACTGTTTTTACAACTGTTGAAGTCCCCTGAAGTCATGTTTTGTGTCGCCAGCTTCCTTGCTGTGTCTGTTAGAAGCAGGAGGGTTAGACAGAAAGCTGCACAAGAAACTCAATCCTTTTAATATAATGACTATGTATACGGATCGACTGCTTTAAACGTGGAACTGACTGATTATGACTCTTAAATGGTTTTTGCACTGTATTTTTACCTTGTATAACATATTTTAACAAATATTTTTAACGTTTTGTATATGTATAGCATACTTTTATGATTTTAAATAATCGAATAAAGTGGTTTGACTTGACTTGACTTGAGTATCATAGTGTATGTATGGCTTTGTTAATGTGTGTCACAGTCTCTGTATGGGTATGTAAATGGACGTGACACTGTCTTTATGGGTAACTGAATGAGTGTGACCGTGTCTGTTTAAGTGCATGAATGGGTGTATCACTGTCTGTATTGGTTTGTAAATGGATGTGACTGTGTCTGTATGGATTTGTGAAAGGGTGCAACAAAGTTTCCATCAGTAGGTGACTGGAGGTGACAGTATCTGTTTGAGTATGTTAATGGGTGTTACGGTGTCTGCATGGATTTATAAATCGATGTGACAGTGTCTTTATGGGTTTGTAAATGGATGTAACACTGTCGGTATGGGTTTGTGAATGGGTGTGACAGTGTATCTATCAGGATTGCAATAGGTTTGAGAGTGTCTATTTTGGTATGTCAATGGATGTCGCAGTGTCTGTATAGGGTCCTAAATGGGTGAAACAGTGTCTATATAGGTTTGTGAATGGGAATAACACTGTAAATAGGAGTGACAGTGTCTTTATTGATATCGGAATGGCTGTGACAGTGCCACTATGGGTTCTTGAATGGGTGTGACCGAGAGTCCATGGGTATGTGAATGGGTGTGACAGTGTCTATTTAGGTACGTGAATGGGTGTGGCAGTGTCTCTATGGGTTTGTGAATGGTTATGACATTGTCGTATAGATTTCTGAGTAGGTGTAACAGTGACTGTATAGGTTTGTGAATGGGGTGACAGTGCCTCTATGAATATGTGAAAGGGTGTGATATTAACTGTATGAATTTCTTAATCAGTGTAACAATGACTGTATAGGTTTGTGAATGGGTGTGACAGTGTCTGTATGGGTATAACAGTGAGTGTGAAAGTTCCTGTGGTATGTAACTGGATGTGACAGTATCTGTATGGGTATCTAAATGGGTATGAGAGTAAGCCTGAGTGTAAAAATTTATATATATTGTTTTTCCCCCTCTCACTCTGAATTTGCGGATCCCCCTTGGAGGTACATGGGGGACCGCACTGAGCCCCGCAAGGAATCTGCGGATTTCTGAAGTGGCCCAAAAAAATGTTCTGCCAGATAACTGACTCCAGGACACATGCGCACCCCTCTTTTATAATATGTACAAGGGGTTAGGAAACCTCTCACCTGAACCCTTCATTACGTTTGACAAGAAATTTTCACCCTGGGGATCATTTTTCCGCCAAACAAAATGGTGGCTGCAACTTTTCTGTGAAGGTTCAGCCAGCCAATCAAAGATCGTCAATGCGTGCGAATCAGCAGGTTTCACCCGTGAGTGAATCACTGAGTAATCTGTGTCCCCAGACATACAAATTTGTTCTTCACTTAATATCTCCAAAAATAATGAACAGATGTACACCAAATCACAAAAAGCACGATCTGTGGATCAACATCTGCCTTCTTGCCAAGTTTGGTGTAATTCCATCCTTTTGGTTTGGTCCTAGGGGAATTAACATTGGGAAATGCGTTTTGGGACACCCTTTCTTCTTGGCTCTGATTCACGGGTCAACTCGAAACTTTCCAGACTCCATCTGAAGTACCGGGCAAATTTTTGGGGAAAATTTAATGTTGATTCATCAAGGACTGCCAACGATGTAGGTACCTCTTCCTATGGAAACTAGGTCCTAACTACAGCCAGTAGGCAATATATATATATATATATATATATATATATATATATATATATATATATACTATTATTATAAAGAGAGAACTGTGTCCTTTGAGCCAAGTAAACTCGAAAAGTACACCACCAATCCAAACACCCAAGACATCTTTGAAAACGTCACAGCAAGCAGAAGGACATAGGCTATATAAAAATAAAAAATATACGTTCTTTAAAAAATGTACGAATAAAAAAAAGTAGTCCCTTGGAAGTAGCGCCGGCCGCGACGTGCGTGATGACATCGGGAGCGCGGGGAGGAGGGGCGTTCAGGAGCAAGAGGAAGAGCGGCCGACATGAGCGCGGGGAGGAGCTGCGGACAGGCGGGGAGGAGCGGTGAGCGGACAAGCGGTGAGGTGCGGCGAGAAGCAGAGGAGCAGTGGAGCTGTAAACTCAGCAGCGCGGGGAGGAGCGGCGGATGAGGTAAGTGAAGCAGCCGCGGGTGCGCACCAAGGGACGTGCGGGGCCATGAACACTGAGTGCTCAAAAAGCCTTTTCCTCAAAGTCGGGACGTCGGGGGAAACAAAGCGTGGGCAGAAGCGGCCAGGACCTACGACGGGCGGGGGCCATGAACACTGAGTGCTCAGAAAGCCTTTTCCACAAAGTCGGGACGTAGGGGAAAACAAAGCGTGGGCAGAGGCGGACAGGACCAACAAAACGGCCGCTCTGCTGCGCCTCTCCTGCTGCGATGCTGCCCCCAGCCCCTTCTGCCCGCGGGCTGCTAGTATATATATATATATATATATATATATATATATTTACCAATCCCCTCCGAGTTATGAAGGAAGCCAGGACGCTCAGAGTTCGTTGCAGAATGTTTTAATGGCAGCAGAAAAAAGTGCGACGCGTTTCGCCGATAAGGAGCGTGAGCAAGCCTTATCGGCGAAACGCGTCGCACTTTTTTCTGCTGCCATTAAAACATTCTGCAACGAACTCTGAGCGTCCTGGCTTCCTTCATAACTCGGAGGGGATTGGTAAATATTATAGGCCTGTCGGTGGCCTAACCAGGACCGCGCCGAGACAACCCCAAGCACCTACCGGCACTGGAGGAGATATATATATATATATATATATATATATATATATATATATATATATATATATATATATATATATATATATATATATATATATATACTATTGTTCAGTTGTCATCATCCATTGTTTTGTTCAACTCTCATTCACATTTTGCTTCTGCCGTGCCGATCTGACCCGAGTTGGCAGGAATGGTGGCCGCATGACATGTTTCCACCGGTATCCTCTGAGGTTCCGTGACGATTGTAAGTGGTGTTTTCGAGCCAAACGAATATGTTCGAGTTTGGTATCTACGAACCGCAAATGACGAGCTTAGTGGGTGTGCGCGGTTTCGCTGTGCTAACCCGAACCGTTCGTCTGTTATGTGGGTTTTTCTATCTGTACCCACGGGTTCCATCTTAGATGCGGCATCCATTTTGTCTCTTGCCCTCAAATAGCCAGCGAACGGACGCTGTCCGCTTCGCGACCCTGGGATTCCCAAGATGTCTGGGGAAGACACATTTCCTTTGAAAGTGTCTTTATGATGAGGGGGATGATACTGTAAGGCAGATGGCCCTGCTCGAGGCTCATCTTGCCGTCCCGGTCTATTGTCTTAGCCGTGCATCTCATTAGTCGCGTCCCTTTGATGCCTGTAGCTCGTGTTTCTCGATACCTCCCTCTTACACCCTTTCCAATCTCCCCACTGTTTCCATCTTCCTCTGCACCTGTCATTGTTCCTTCTTCGATCTGTTTTATTGCCGATTGGAATGTACTAATGGTGAGAAGATGGGTTTTACAGTCTGGAACCGCCAAATGTTTCCGCACTTATGTTCCGGACCTTGAATGTATCAAAGTGACTAAAGTGACCCCTCTCGGGGATAATTATGGGAACCAAGTTGTAAACCTTTGTGTACCATGTTAGCCTATGAGAAAGATGTGTATAAAAGGAGCGATCCACAGTAGCAAATTGAATCAGACTCCGCGAACCTGCATGTTATGTACTTCACGTGACTTCTGTGTTCCCTGCAGTAAATAAACCTCGAATCTTTGACGCCGAAGGAAGTGTCCCGTGTCTCTGTCATTGTACGCCGGAACAGGTTACCCACGAAGGTTTCAGGTGTTGTCCCCTGGCACCGCTGGGTCTTAAATAACCCAGTCCTTCACCTCCTCCACCGTGGCGAAAAATCTGGGGGTCAAAATTGATAACGGCCTGACGATGAAAGCCCAAGTTCTTGGCCTTGTGGGCGTTTGCTTTGGCCTGCTTAGGATGCTTCGGAGGTTTCTCCCTCTGCTCTCAATTGACCATCGCAAAATTACCGTCCATGCCCTCATTGGCTCGAGGCTGGACTACTCCAATGTTCTCTACCTGGGTTTGCCCGACTACCTGCTGCAGCGTCTTCAGGTAGTCCAGAACTCGGCGGCCCGCGCCATTTATGGTCTTCCCCGCCGTGCCAGTGCCTCTGACCTTTTATCCACCTTGCACTGGCTCCCTGTCAGAAAGCGCATTGCCTTTAAGACCCTTACTTTGGCCCACAAGGCGCTCTATTCTACGGGAGCAACCTACATTCGGAAAAGGCTAGCCTTTTACAAACCTACTAGGGCCCTGAGATCAGAATCTCTCTCTCTTGCGGTGGTGCCAGCGGTGAAGAAAGCCCGGACTGGTGGACGTTCCTTCAAACGGCTTGCTCCTCAGCTCTGGAACACTCTTCCCTTATCACTCCGCAGCACTGCCAATTTGCTTGCTTTTAGAAAGGGACTTAAAACCTGGTTGTTCTGTCTTTAGTTTTCTGTTTTCTTTTTTTGCCGGTCCTTTTTCCTGTTGTGTTATGTGTTAGCTGCTGACCTGTTGGTCTGAAAGTGCCGGGACACTCCTTTGGAGTAGCTGAGCGCTATACAAAACCCCCCCCAAAAAAAAACAAAAAAAAAAAATAGCATACTTAATGGGGAAGTGACAGCATTTTGATTACGCACATAATTACTCAGAAACCATAAATATAAATATAGGGCACTTTAGTCCCGAGGCTCCTGTGGGCATTTTTCCTTTCATGTATTTTTTCCCCTTTATTTTTGTGTGTGGTTGGTCTAGTACATTTTAAACCGTTGGCGGAAAAGTCATCTTCCCTGCTGTGTTCTGCTTGGCTCTATCACTGCAGGCAGAGGTTAAATAGATACCCTGACAGCTCTGCTGTCGGCTCTGCCAGGGGGTGTCATCACATTACTTGTAATCACAGCTAATTAAGATGTGTGCCACTCAGTGCAGCATAGCTATTTCAGTCAGTGATTTATTTTACTCTAGGTTGGACGAAGCATTGAACCAGGTGCAGTTCAGCAAAAGGTGTTAAAGTATACAACTGAATGTTTTGTCTTGAATGAAGTCAGCCCTCACTTGTTGCATACATAACAGGATTCTGTTCATGGCTGCTGCACAGGACTGCTTCTTCACTTCGCCTATTAGGAATGGGTTGAAAACGATGTATGCATTCTGCACCAGGGATTTATTTACGTTTGTGTTGAGACACGATTGAGGTGGCTATTGCTTCCCTTTGTAGAAGGTGAAAGAATTGTATGTGGCTGAGCATAAAGTTACGAAAGGGTTTCTTGAATCTGTTATGAAGTATTGAAGAAAGAAGCACAATAGACAATGCTGTTTTCGAATATATCAGAAAACGTCCATGAATACTGAAAATGGATCTCACAGATCCATTTATTTGAATGTCTGAATTTACTTTACATTGTCTATGTTCAAAAATGGCAAACTGTTTGAGCTGTTTCTTACCTTTTGCTCTTTTCATCTCTCTCACTCTAACAGGCTAGGCCGCGCGTTTTCTCTTAAGAACACTTTTACGTTGGTATTGCAAGAATGTGGGCTACAGGGTGAGCATTCAGACACAACTTTAAGTATCCCTGCTCTTTCAGTCGGCCCTTCCATTGGTCGCCATGCATGCTACATTGCACACCGGTGTTTGCAAGGCATTGTGATGTTTCTTTTTTTCGAAATGATACAATCCCATGCTGGGATGAGGGAAGTTTGTTCCAGGCATGGATGGATGAAGGCAATGGTTTGAATGGATGAATTCAGTTTGGGGAAAGAGATACAGGTATCCATGGGGCTTAGCAGACCTCTTGGCTTTGCCAATGCTTCTTTCATTTAGGTGCCCTTACACTTTCTGAAGAGGGGATTGCTGTTCACTGTGAACAAAATATATGTACAAAAGGTGAATGACCACACAGAACGGCCATGGAACCTATAACAGCCAAGAGAAGGTGTTATCCCACAACATTGCCATTGGACTATGACCTTTGGTACCAAACCAATGCTGTATTAATATACCTCCTTATTCATCTACCTCATGCATTTTCTTCCCACAAGTCCCCTTTTGGAAGTGTCCCTACACCACCCTAGAGCACCTTCCCTCCATCTACATGGGCTAGCCTTTAGCCCGCACACCTATCCCAAGAGCCCAGTATTTGCTGTCCATTTTCATAATCATGCTTTTATCATGTAGTCTCTTGCCCTCTTGCCTCCACCCGTACCGGAGCCACGTTCAAACCTAAACTAACTTGCACAGGTGTACACTTCTCACACTATAATTAAATCACTCTCTGGCTTACTCCATTAATTCCAAAAAAACACCAAATAACTCTTTCCAAATTCAACATTGTTATTTAAATCTAGGAGCCTATTGCCCCAGCCTCTGTGGGGAGATCATATGGCACACTTCATCCTTCAATTCACTTTCGACACTGTCCTCCAATTTGCATTCTTCGCTGGAAAGTTCTCTTCTCCTTTCTTTTCTATCATTGCAATATACTGAACATTTCCTCTTGAAGTTCTTGGCCACGTCTGATGAACACTACTTGATCTTCAACATCGTTCCCGTTGGGCTCCTTTACCATATTCGTACACTATTCATTCATGTATTATTGTTTCAGACTTCCTCTTAGGTCTTCTTGCCTACCATGCACACTGAAGTTCTTGTTCTCCCCTCTGAAATGTCTCAGGCGCAACTCGTTCAATTTCCCCTGGAGCCGACTTCTGCCACTGCCTTTTCAATGTCAGATTCTCATCTGCAGCTCTTTACTCTCCTGTTTCTAGCTTTCAACATTTTAGATATTGTCTTTACGAATACATGCTGGAAACACATTTGGCAAATGAACCGAAAACCAATTCAACGTGAAGCAGATGTTGTTCGAAATTGCCTTCTGGACAACAGTAACAAACTGGAACAATAGTCATATTGTGTGTTTTTTCATCCGAGTTATTTATTTGTATTTGTCACAACTAGAGCGTAAATCTCTGAGCATGTCAAGTAAATGTACAGGCGAGCACTCTAGAGGGACCTAAGAATGCCACATTTATGTTTCTTGATTCAACCTGTAGGAAAAGACTTCCCTAACAAACAAAAGCAACAGCTTTTGTCAGCAATCTTAAATCATGTCTTCCCCGAGACCTACCTTCATAATTTGTCACAAGGGGACGCTTTTAAAAGTTAAGTTTGGAAAAGAAAAGTAACTTACCAACAGATACCGCTGCATTATTATTGTTTTCCTGTACACACTGCAACTCTACACCAGTGTATGAAACGTGCAGTTGATCGGACCACACATTATATCAAACACACTTGATTATTTTGCGTACAACTAGGCTTAAATAAATACTTAAATACACAGCTTACTTTCTGACTATAAATATCCGAGTATTCATATTACTACCTAGTGAAAAGTGCAATCCCAGAAGTGGGTTTGTGGATCACGGGTAAGTCAGAGAGATGGGCCTATTCATTTCCACTGGCCTATTGGATAAAAGACAAAAATGGCCACCACACTTTATCCGTTTATTAGTTATAATATTTTTTAAATGAACCTATGGGCTTTTTTTATTTCCAGTACTGATCCTTGTAAAGGATGGAAAACTCCACTCTCTGCTCTACTTTGATCTTTGACTGGAAGGGTTTGATTTTTTTGCTACAATCGATACTTTAGAATCGCGCTGATTTTAGGATGAAGACGTCACTGACCACCCTCGAATCTCTCTCAGGCCTACTGCCTACCACAGCATGAATTTAGAACGGAAGTCATCTGGTGTGCCTTAACACTAGGTTTAAAACGGACCTCTATATAACCAGTTAGCCTTTTGCAAGAACGCTCTAGGCGTTGTATACCAGAAAATCGTCTACAGAACAATTTACAAAAATATGGTGCCATTGGGTGCAGAATTTCAATCATTAACCCAAATGGCATACAAAACGTACGCCAGATGCTATTCTGATAACATATTCTGGTTCCATACCCACTCTATGCAACTGCCTGCATACTTGTGAGGTTCAGTGCCAGACACATAACCTGCTTTTTTAGAAGTGTGCCTCACAAAGGACCCAGACATACTGGAACCCAAGCTGTATTAGGATGTCTAAGGGTCTGAATACAAGTGTCCGGGAGAGTGGTGTACTCCATCAATCTGCAAATCGGAATTTAACGGTGCAATTGATATCTCCTATTATAGTTTTCTGCCTACAATGAGGAAAATCACACAATTTTTGTTAGCTTATGCTCCAAAGTCCACACAACTAGTGGCTAACAGGCACATGTGGAGAAGTGTGGCTCAGGGGTTAGAGGCGGCAGACCTGGAAGCTGAGATCGGTCCTGGACCAGGGTTCAATTCCCTGCCTCGGCGGGTCTTGGGCTCAAAAATTCCACGTACTCGATAATTCTCGTTCCGGTGCCTACTCGACTCACGGGTCCACACTTTGCGACTCTGGGCAATAGCTTGCTTAATCTCCACTACGGCCCCTCGTGGCGGGATGCCTGGCTTTCACCTTGTGGATACCCTGCTGGGGTTATCTCACAGGGGAATACCAGGACGGGTTCCCAAGGCAAGCGCCTTGATGCCTTCGGGTGATAACGTGCGCTATATAAATCGCAATACATTTACATACATTTACACATGCATCAAAGGATTTTGCGATCGCAAACGGTGCGAATCGCAAAAATCGGCCGTTTGCGATCGCAAAATCTGCTTTTGGAATGCATGAAGGGTGAAGGTCCTCGCAATTTGAGAATTCACAAACATTTGCGAATTCTCAAATTCCAATTGCATTTAAGGAATCACATTTTGCGATTCCTTAAATGCAATGCATGAAACTTTAAAAAATTGCGATTTCGCAATTAGGGGGAGCAAATTACCATGAGGTTGAACCTCGTGGTAATTTGCGAAAACTTTGAAAAATGCACTTTTGTGTATTTTTCAAAGTTTCATGTTGTGCACACACATGCCCTTAGGGCATGTGTGTGCACAACATATGTGCACAGATTGATTTCAGGGGTGCAACAGGGAATCCTTTGGACACCTCTGCACACTTCAAATCGCATTCTCAATTTGCGATTCTCTAATTGCTAATCGCAAATTGAGAATGTCTTCCAATTCATTCCTATGGGCCTCTATGCGGAGGTATTCCTTAATTGCGACTCGCAATTTGCGAGTCGCAATTAAGGAATATTAATCAATCGCAATTTATTTAGCGATTACTTGATGCATTGCATTTTGCAATTCCTTAATTGCGATTCCTTATTTTTCGCAATTAAGGAATCGCAAAAAGCAATATTGATGCATGTGCCTTAATTCACAAGGGTAGACTGACAATTTTGTGTAACCTTACGTTTGTTTTGGAATTCACAAAACTGCATTTTAATAGTAAATTTACTAGTACGGAGACTGCTCAGTCGGAGAGGTAAAGATAGGCAGGTTATATTTTTTATGTGTGGAGTTCTCCTCGACGACTGTAAAATCTCTACACTCCTAAACTTACTATTAAATGCAGTTTTAAACTTATACAAAGGTGTAAGTTTACCTTTGTGAATCAGGCCAAAGTATTTACAGGGCCTTTACATTTTAACACTCTATACTATCAACCTGCCAAAGATGTTATCACACTCAATAATTACTATACACTGCAAACTATGTACCGCTTGTAAATGCGATCCCTATACACTTTACACAGGGATCACAAAATCACACGGTACTCATAATTGTGGCCTCAGCAGCAAAGGGTGCTTACAAACTTTGGGGCACATGCATCAAAGGAAATTGCATTCGCAAATGGTGCGAATCGCAAAATTCGGCCGTTTGCAAATGCAATTCCCATTTTTGGAATGCATTAACATTTTTGTAATTTTCGCAATTTAAGAAATCGCAAAATTGCGATTTCTTAAATTGCGATTGCATTTAAGGAATCTCAAATTGAGATTCCTTAAATGCAATGCATCAAACTCTAAAAATTTGCGAATTCGCAAATAAGGGGAGCAAATTACCATGAAGGTGACCTTCATGGTAATTTGCGAAAACTTTGAAAAATGCACTAAAGTGCATTTTTCAAAGTTCCATTTTACACACACACATGCCCTTGGGGCATGTGAGTGTGCAAAATGTACTTCTAAGCAGATTTCCGGGGTGCAACAGGGTGTCTTTTGGACACCCCTGCACCCTTGAACTTACATTCTTAATTTGCGAATTTCTAATGGTGAATTGCAAATTAAGAATGTCTTTCCATTCATTCCTATTGGCCTCTAGGCCCATAGGAATGGATGGGGAGGTATTCCTTAATTGCTATTCTCAATTAGAGAATCGCAATTAAGGAATTTTAAGAAATCGCTATTTTTATAGCGATTTCTTGATGCATTGCAGTTTTGCAATTCCTTAATTGCGATTCCTTATTTTTCGCAATTAAGGAATCGCAAAATGCAATATTGATGCATGTGCCCCTAAGAGACAATAGCAAAGAAAAGTATGGCCACTCTTGATGTTATGGCTCCAAACCTTTTCCCCTTATTCACTTACCTTATGTATGGTGCAGTGTTTTTATATATTATCCATTGGTGATATCACCCACTTATCATCAATCATCATTGCTTACTTAATTATATTCCAAGATTGTTGCCACCTCATTGTTCACAGCTTTCCGCTGGCAGACATCTTAGAGTTCCATCAGAATAACCCATCTACCACGACAGTGGGCGAATAGTGCTCAGGAACAGGGGCGTCGCTATTAATAATGAATTAAGTGCACTGGCCCAGGGTTCTGAAGGGCGTATTGCACCCCAAATATAGCCATTTTTGTACTACCAAACAATGTTATAGGGGTATATTTAGCGATTACTTGATGCATTGCATTTTGCAATTCCTTAATTGCGATTCCTTATTTTTCGCAATTAAGGAATCGCAAAAAGCAATATTGATGCATGTGCCTTAATTCACAAGGGTAGACTGACAATTTTGTGTAACCTTACGTTTGTTTTGGAATTCACAAAACTGCATTTTAATAGTAAATTTACTAGTACGGAGACTGCTCAGTCGGAGAGGTAAAGATAGGCAGGTTATATTTTTTATGTGTGGAGTTCTCCTCGACGACTGTAAAATCTCTACACTCCTAAACTTACTATTAAATGCAGTTTTAAACTTATACAAAGGTGTAAGTTTACCTTTGTGAATCAGGCCAAAGTATTTACAGGGCCTTTACATTTTAACACTCTATACTATCAACCTGCCAAAGATGTTATCACACTCAATAATTACTATACACTGCAAACTATGTACCGCTTGTAAATGCGATCCCTATACACTTTACACAGGGATCACAAAATCACACGGTACTCATAATTGTGGCCTCAGCAGCAAAGGGTGCTTACAAACTTTGGGGCACATGCATCAAAGGAAATTGCATTCGCAAATGGTGCGAATCGCAAAATTCGGCCGTTTGCAAATGCAATTCCCATTTTTGGAATGCATTAACATTTTTGTAATTTTCGCAATTTAAGAAATCGCAAAATTGCGATTTCTTAAATTGCGATTGCATTTAAGGAATCTCAAATTGAGATTCCTTAAATGCAATGCATCAAACTCTAAAAATTTGCGAATTCGCAAATAAGGGGAGCAAATTACCATGAAGGTGACCTTCATGGTAATTTGCGAAAACTTTGAAAAATGCACTAAAGTGCATTTTTCAAAGTTCCATTTTACACACACACATGCCCTTGGGGCATGTGAGTGTGCAAAATGTACTTCTAAGCAGATTTCCGGGGTGCAACAGGGTGTCTTTTGGACACCCCTGCACCCTTGAACTTACATTCTTAATTTGCGAATTTCTAATGGTGAATTGCAAATTAAGAATGTCTTTCCATTCATTCCTATTGGCCTCTAGGCCCATAGGAATGGATGGGGAGGTATTCCTTAATTGCTATTCTCAATTAGAGAATCGCAATTAAGGAATTTTAAGAAATCGCTATTTTTATAGCGATTTCTTGATGCATTGCAGTTTTGCAATTCCTTAATTGCGATTCCTTATTTTTCGCAATTAAGGAATCGCAAAATGCAATATTGATGCATGTGCCCCTAAGAGACAATAGCAAAGAAAAGTATGGCCACTCTTGATGTTATGGCTCCAAACCTTTTCCCCTTATTCACTTACCTTATGTATGGTGCAGTGTTTTTATATATTATCCATTGGTGATATCACCCACTTATCATCAATCATCATTGCTTACTTAATTATATTCCAAGATTGTTGCCACCTCATTGTTCACAGCTTTCCGCTGGCAGACATCTTAGAGTTCCATCAGAATAACCCATCTACCACGACAGTGGGCGAATAGTGCTCAGGAACAGGGGCGTCGCTATTAATAATGAATTAAGTGCACTGGCCCAGGGTTCTGAAGGGCGTATTGCACCCCAAATATAGCCATTTTTGTACTACCAAACAATGTTATAGGGGCTCATTTTCGTCACTTGCATCATGGCTCATGGCAACAACTACTGGACTTTATCCATTGGAGAGTTCTGACTAGAAGCATTAAACATGGCTGCGCTTTAGCTCCTGATTACAATAATTTTTGTTCTGCCCTCAGCAAATGATCTGTTGAGCTTCGGCCTGTAAATTAGTGACGCTCTTTCCAAAGGCCTGCACACTGAGTGATATGCCGGCAATTTTTGGAAATAGTTTTTCAGAGATATTCAGGAGGATTTGAACCCAATGTATGCAAAAGGCAACATAGTAGGGAGGTGTCACCTAACTCAAAGAGGCGCGTGCAACACAGGACTGGTGAAAACCTTCCATTAAGAGGCTGCTACGTGTGACATTAACAGCCCAGAAATAACAAGCGCGCAAGATTCGTGCTTACAGTATTTTACCGGTTCTACGGTCCGCTGTTTATTAATCGAATGTCGGTTTTCTTTGAAGGCAGGCACACACCAACGTGCTGCCGCGTTCAGAGGCCCTTTGACCTGCAGTCTTTTAATTGTCAGGGGAAAGGAGCAGAGAAGAGCTCAAGGCCCGGAGTTCAGAGTCAAACTATAAATGTTATTTTTTGCTATGAAGAAATCTGGGTGGCGGCGAGGCCTTTTCTCTTCAGAAGGAAAGATTATGAGGTGAGTGAACAGCGGCAGAGAGCTGATGCCAGAGTCGCCGCATTTGGGGCCCATTGGCGAAAAGGGGGGGGGGGGGAAGAAAGCACCGACCCGAGACTCAATGTAAGTGTGATAAAGGCCGCTTTATTGGAAGCAGGTGCATCCTATACAATAACAACCTTGGCCTGTGCCGCACAATCTAAACCTCAAATATGTAAATTCCTGCCTCACCCCCACCCCCTCCCCTAACTGATTCCCACAATCCACAAACAGTAACAATTAGCATAACGTCAATTTGCCTCTCCACCTGGCTAACTACTTTATTGTGCTTGCCTACCCCCGATAATCCAAACAGTTCTCCTACTCTTCCCCCATATATTAGGAAGAACCGCCCCTACATACAGAATGCACCCCACACCTGCTCCAGCGACATGTGAAAACCCCCCCACCCAAACCAAAAAACCCCCCTTTTGCACCAGCCTCCAACAAAACGTCGCCCCAAATCCCCGTTGCCCCCAACTCCCCCGCCAAAGGAACTCCCCCGTAAGGAGCGATGCCCGCCCTTGGGCCCCCCCCACACCCCCCGAATCGTGACCCAGGGAGGGAGGGAGGGAAAAACTTTTTCAGACACCAAAACCCCCGCCCGGCGGCCGAGACACCTCACTAACATTGGTGTCTCTGCCGCGTAGCCGGGCGGGAAACCACCGCCCAGCCCAAAAGCAGCCGCCCAGCCCAAAAAGAAGCCCAACCCAGCCCCGCCCCCCAGCCCAAAAGCTACCAACACCCAAACCGTCCCCGGGTGGCGCCGTCTCTACCCCCCCCCCTTTTCCCCGGCCCCAAATTCCCCCGGGCGGGACAGGCCTCCCTTCGGTCGGCCGCCCCCCCCAGGACCCCATTGGGGCCCATTGGCGAAAAGGGGGGGGGGGGGAAGAAAGCACCGACCCGAGACTCAATGTAAGTGTGATAAAGGCCGCTTTATTGGAAGCAGGTGCATCCTATACAATAACAACCTTGGCCTGTGCCGCACAATCTAAACCTCAAATATGTAAATTCCTGCCTCACCCCCACCCCCTCCCCTAACTGATTCCCACAATCCACAAACAGTAACAATTAGCATAACGTCAATTTGCCTCTCCACCTGGCTAACTACTTTATTGTGCTTGCCTACCCCCGATAATCCAAACAGTTCTCCTACTCTTCCCCCATATATTAGGAAGAACCGCCACTCGAGGGACGTGCTAGCGGTCCTCGACCCCCCCCTAGGACTCCCCCTCCCCTAACCCGGGACGTGCCGCATGACCCAGTCTGAAGGAACACCTAACTAAATGGCGTGCCGCGGACCCCCCTCAAGCCCCGTGCTGCCCGGGCCACGCCTTCGAATCGCCGGCAGGTCCTACCCCCCTTACCACAGGGCCATGCCCTCCATCCCAATGTACGGGCCATGCCTTCCGTCACCACGTATAGGGCCATGCCCTCCGTCACCAATGTATAGGGCCATGCCCTCCGTCACCAATGTACAGGGCCATGCCCTCCGTCACCATCGTATAGGGCCATGCCCTCCGTCCCCTACGTATAGGGCCATGCCCTCCGTCCCCAACGTATAGGGCCATGCCCTCCGTCACCGTCGTATAGGGCCATGCCCACTGCACCCAATGTATAGGGCCATGCCCTCCTTCACCAATGCCCAGGGCCATGCCCTCCGTCACCAATGCGCAGGGCCATGCCCTCCGTCACCAACTGTATATGGCCATGCCCTCAGCCGACGTCACCCCCCCCCCCCCGGGGCGTGCTTCCTGGCCGCGTAATCGGGCTCCCCACGAGGTATGCCGCACTGAAAACCGGGGCCGTGCCCCCTCTCTGGCGCCCAGGGCCCCCCCCTGTCAACATAAGGCCTGAGAAGCCGCCCAGCGCCCGCAGGCAGTCCGCTGAAGCCAGCCGTCCCACCAGAGAGAAGCCCTCCGGATGCGTGTCCCACACCTGAGCCCGTCCGCCAGGAAGAAACCCCTGCCGCAGTGCCCCCAATTTCCCCCCCCCGTCACCTACTAAACCCACAGCCCCCCACATGTCAGTGGCACCGCTCCGCGGCATACCCCACTGGGCGTCGAGACCAACCTGTCCTCCGGCGGGCGTGCTTCCTGACCACGGAGTCGAGCTCACCACGGGGAATGACCACACCGACATGGGACCGTGCCTCCTCTCTGGCGCCCAGGAAAAAGTCCTCCACACCGTGCGTCACCCCCAGAGCCAGTCCGCCAGGAAAAGCCCACTGCAAAGAACCTACCTCTCACCCACACACGACTTGAAACGACCCTGTCCTCCGGCGGGCGTGCTCCCTGCCACGGAGTCGAGCTCACTACGGAGAATGACCACACCGACATGGGACCGTGCCTCCACTCTGACGCCCCGGAAAAGTCCTCCACACCGTGTGTCACCCCCCAGAGCCAGTCCGCCAGGAAAAAGCCCACTGCAAAGAACCTACCTCTCACCCACACACGACTTGAAACGACCCTGTCCTCCGGCGGGCGTGCTCCCTGCCACGGAGTCGAGCTCACTACGGAGAATGACCACACCGACATGGGACCGTGCCTCCACTCTGACGCCCCGGAAAAGTCCTCCACACCGTGCGTCACCCCCCAGAGCCAGTCCGCCAGGAAAAAGCCCACTGCAAAGAACCTACCTCTCACCCACACACGACTTGAAACGACCCTGTCCTCCGGCGGGCGTGCTCCCTGCCACGGAGTCGAGCTCACTACGGAGAATGACCACCGACCGGGAACCGTGCCTCCTCTCTGGCGCCCAGGAAGAAGTCCTCCGCACAGTGCGTCACCCCCAGAGCCTGTCCGCCAGGAAGAAGCCCACTGCTAAGAAACTACCTCTCACCCTCACCCGACTCGAAAAGCCCGCGGCCCAACCGAGGCTCTGCCCCCGGCCACGCTTTACGCCCTTACCGCCCGCTCGAGCCTCCCCCAAACCCGCCCTAGGCCGATACCTCAACGTACGGTGGATGGCCCTAAGACTCCAGAGTTATATGGGCGGGTCCAGGGGATTACCATGGAACAAAATTAAAATTGACGTAAAACCCCTTTCTATATCACTTTATTTGTGGGTGGTGGGGGCTGGCGCCCCTCCGCTCTACTGGAATGCCCGCCGCCGATTTAGTATGTCAAGTCGAAGGGAAATCGGGATGCATGCTGATAGGCTGTCAATTTTTGGTGAATATTGTTGACCTTGGAGCAATATCATCACTGAACCAAAAGCATGGAAAAATACTGATCGACATCACTGTGCCAGAGTGTTAGCAAACGTCAGGCCTCCATAAGAGAGTCGATGGACCAATTTTATAACCAGCCCGAAGTCACAAATGTGAACATGTGACCAAGAATTAGAAATGAACCTTCATGAGGCAAATTATATGTCTGAAGTCAAGATTCCTTTGAATACCAAAATTAAAATAAGGTTGTAACCAAAATATATTTTGGCTAAATGATTGAATAACACTAAATATAAGTTTTCGCGATCTCACTGATACAGTCATGGCATGGCTACCCAAACTCAACCGACATAATCAAAGATTTGTATCGCTTCATCAAGAGTCCATGGTTTATAATGTAGCCAATAGAGAAAACGTGGTATAACAATAATCGTAAAATGATTTGTATTTTATTTTGTTTTAGTTTTCCGTAAAATTCCCTATTTGTTTCGGGCAAAATTGGCATAAAATTAGCATTGTATTCCAGAAATAACGCCCCACGTAAAACAATTTGCGTGATTTTTAATGCTATTTATGCTATATTCCAAACTATTGCGGAACATGAGCTAAAGTACGTGATAAATAGACCGTTCAGTAGGAATCCTGGACAGACCTCAAACAAGATGCAAAAAACAGTCAAACAATTTGCTCTGAATTCATAGCATATGCTTCAAAAAACGATAGACAAGGCCACGCTTCATCAATGGCTTCCTTCTCCCCTCCTTGTCAGTAGAGACCACCAGGATGGACTTCACCTTCTGAGGGGGTTCAGCATAAAAACTAACTAGATAATTGCAGGGATCCAAATACACAAAACAAACCTTGGGTGGAGCCAAATGATAGTTCTGTAACAGGTGGGTACAACACCTTGGGCGTAGCCCAAGCTAGTACTTTAACAGGTGGGTACCTAGGGTACGTTAAAATTGAAATAGTGTGGGATGTTCCTGAAATGAACGTTTTATACAGCCACAGTCTAATGCTAACATGATTTTGTACCCATATGGTTGAGCGCAGTACCCTCCGTCCAATCTGGATAGATCCCTACCATGAGGACATGCACCGGCATACACTCGTAATCGTAACAGCCACGTGGCTTCATACCTTCATTAGTAGCGGGTAGTGATATACCTACGATTCAAGATCCCACAAAACTGTCAGGTTGTGGTATATAGAATTGTTCTGCAGCACTATCCTGCGCAAACACAAACACGAGTGAATTCCCAGGGTGCTTTGCAATGTACTCCCTGCACCCCACAGCAGATCATGGCACGCGCGAAGGAACGACTTGAACAGTCTCTCAGACACACCATTTACCCTCATCCGGGTTTAGAACTACGTCATGGCAGGAGTAGGGCACGTGAAACAGGACACTGAACACCAACGGTCGAACTGGGTACAGCCAGTGTAACAGGCCTACCAACGGTCAGAACAGTTAAAACCCATCTAACCAAACCCACCCGTACCTAGCGGTTACACAAAACGCTCTTTTAATGTGAAATATGCCGAAGTACACAGTGGGCGGATATGCTAATACAAACGCCACATTCAAACCAACAGCCTGAGTGTTTCCCCTGTTTACTTCATTGTTTCTCCACTGAAGCTCCGTTGGTCATTGGTTTTTTTTCTCACAGCAAGCCCCAGGGAGCCGGTGCCTGCTGCCCAGTACAACCACCATAAGGGAACTCAACCATTCTAAAAGCAACTAACTAGAAGAAATAATTATTTGTTTTGCGGGAGGATTGCAACTCATGCACTAGTCACAAGTTACGAAAGGAGGTGGCGAAGACAATATTGCCAAGTTGCGACGAAGTCAATCCTGTGTGGAAAGGTTGCAAACACTTTGCAATGTCCCGAAGTCCCAGTACACCCCCCCCCCGGCATTCAGTGCCCACAGGCACCGGAGCGCCCCCCCCCCCCCACCCCCCCAAATCACAGCCTCGTGGACATCCTTCATGTTGAGCTAGCTCGCGCCACGAGGAATACCCTTCCGTCCATACCCCCAGCGTGCACTATGATACATGTCAACCCCCAGAAGCACCTAATGCGCTATAAACACAAATGTACCTTCCCTCAACAATTATACATCTAAAGCGCTATAACACAAATGTACCTTCCCTCGAACAATTATGCTCACTCGTGCACGCAACGCGGGAGCCCACAAAAAACCCCTCCACCTCCGTCCACACACCCAACCACCCACCTCCTGCACACAAGTAATTGTCACCACAACTCGCTACCTGCTGCGCAGAGACTATAACTCTCGCCCTCCAAGGAGCACATCAGTCTTTTCACCACTGCCCTAAATTATAAAACCCCGGGGCCGTATGGACCCCTCGGGTAGGGGCAGCGGGACTCACCTAGTCCCACGTGGGAGCCTGACCGCCCGCACCAAGCAGAACAGGCCCATCCGCTCGGTCGTGCGGAGCCGCATGCTGCTCACCCGAGCTCCGCCGTCCTCCTGTGAAGCGTCCAGCACACCCTCCGCTCGTCCCTGCTCCTGAAGTGTCCAGCCTGCCGGGAACCCCGGTATCGCCCAAGCCTGCACAGTCCCTTTGACAACCAACGTCCATGAAGCAAATTATCCGGAATGTCCCTCCTGCGCAGGCCATCCATTTCCTTGATACCCCGGGCGAGTTTTCACCTCCAACGTCCAATTTTCCCAAAAACTTTTTCAGACACCAAAACCCCCGCCCGGCGGCCGAGACACCTCACTAAAGGGGAGCAAATTACCATGAAGGTGACCTTCATGGTAATTTGCGAAAACTTTGAAAAATGCACTAAAGTGCATTTTTCAAAGTTCCATTTTACACACACACATGCCCTTGGGGCATGTGAGTGTGCAAAATGTACTTCTAAGCAGATTTCCGGGGTGCAACAGGGTGTCTTTTGGACACCCCTGCACCCTTGAACTTACATTCTTAATTTGCGAATTTCTAATGGTGAATTGCAAATTAAGAATGTCTTTCCATTCATTCCTATTGGCCTCTAGGCCCATAGGAATGGATGGGGAGGTATTCCTTAATTGCTATTCTCAATTAGAGAATCGCAATTAAGGAATTTTAAGAAATCGCTATTTTTATAGCGATTTCTTGATGCATTGCAGTTTTGCAATTCCTTAATTGCGATTCCTTATTTTTCGCAATTAAGGAATCGCAAAATGCAATATTGATGCATGTGCCCCTAAGAGACAATAGCAAAGAAAAGTATGGCCACTCTTGATGTTATGGCTCCAAACCTTTTCCCCTTATTCACTTACCTTATGTATGGTGCAGTGTTTTTATATATTATCCATTGGTGATATCACCCACTTATCATCAATCATCATTGCTTACTTAATTATATTCCAAGATTGTTGCCACCTCATTGTTCACAGCTTTCCGCTGGCAGACGTCTTAGAGTTCCATCAGAATAACCCATCTACCACGACAGTGGGCGAATGGTGCTCAGGAACAGGGGCGTCGCTATTAATAACGAATTAAGTGCACTGCCCAGGGTTTTCAGGGGCGTATTGCACCCCAAATATAGCCATTTTTGTACTACCAAACAATGTTATAGGGGCTCATTTTCGTCACTTGCATCATGGCTCATGGCAACAACTACTGGACTTTATCCATTGGAGAGTTCTGACTAGAAGCATTAAACATGGCTGCGCTTTAGCTCCTGATTACAATAATTTTTGTTCTGCCCTCAGCAAATGATCTGTTGAGCTTCGGCCTGTAAATTAGTGACGCTCTTTCCAAAGGCCTGCACACTGAGTGATATGCCGGCAATTTTTGGAAATAGTTTTTCAGAGATATTCAGGAGGATTTGAACCCAATGTATGCAAAAGGCAACATAGTAGGGAGGTGTCACCTAACTCAAAGAGGCGCGTGCAACACAGGACTGGTGAAAACCTTCCATTAAGAGGCTGCTACGTGTGACATTAACAGCCCAGAAATAACAAGCGCGCAAGATTCGTGCTTACAGTATTTTACCGGTTCTACGGTCCGCTGTTTATTAATCGAATGTCGGTTTTCTTTGAAGGCAGGCACACACCAACGTGCTGCCGCGTTCAGAGGCCCTTTGACCTGCAGTCTTTTAATTGTCAGGGGAAAGGAGCAGAGAAGAGCTCAAGGCCCGGAGTTCAGAGTCAAACTATAAATGTTATTTTTTGCTATGAAGAAATCTGGGTGGCGGCGAGGCCTTTTCTCTTCAGAAGGAAAGATTATGAGGTGAGTGAACAGCGGCAGAGAGCTGATGCCAGAGTCGCCGCATTTGTTCTAACTTAAATAAATCTCATCGCATGTACAGATTGATCGAGCTAGCTGCGGTGACGATGGATGGGCCCTCTTAAATGGTAACCATTCCAATAATGATTGCACAAGAAGGCATTCATAGCTCTCACCCCACCAACTGTCGATGTGTATGTCGAAAGGTGCTGATGGTTCAGGCTCACATGACTGCACAAGTTAAACATGTATTAACTGTTCACTAGGGGCCAGATTTATAAAGCATTTTTGTGGTGGCAAACGTCCTAATTCGCAGAATTTAGCTGTTTGTGATTACAATAATCCCTTTTCTTATGTCCAAATCACAAATTGTGATTCAGTAACAAGATACCACATGCCAATTTGGGGTTGCCATGCAATACCAATTCGGAAGGGGTGTGTTCAGGACATTCCTTCCAAATACCGAACCCTAGTGGAAATATTGATGTTTTGAGACAGAATTCTGGTCACAAAACAATAATCGTTTACCACCTTCTCCATGGAGGTGGTAAGCAACTGGCAAAGTAGACAAAATACTGACCAAAAAAAATTAAGAGTTTCAATGAGACTTACACTTTTCATTTTTAGGTCTCGGCCTGATCCAGCGCATGCGCTGCCCTGGCCGAGACATTCAGTAGCTGCTTGGGAAAGTGCTTCTTTCCCGGCGACCAGCTTACTATCACGCGCCACAGCTGCCATCGGGTGCTCTCACTTTCGCCGCACAAGCACGCGCTGTTGCTGAGCTGTTTCGCACGCGCACACAACTCCCGTTTGCCCCCTTGATTGCTATCGCGATCACTTTCACAGCCGCATGGCCAATGCTTGTTTTTAAAAAATTATTTCATTTCTTGGCCCAGCCGCGTGGCCAATGCTTGTTTGGTTCCATAGTCGCTTCTTACAGACTACCTGTACCTGCGACGTCGCTGGTTTAACTGTGGATTCAGCAGAAACAGCGGGTGTTGCAATAAATCTTGTGTAACTCCCTGGTCTTTAACTGCTGGCCTTGGTATTCTTTTCTAAACCGTTATCTTCAGGCTTCGTCACCTCTGTTCCCCTCATAAGATGGTGTCACTTTGGCTTCAGTGGAGGGCAGGGTGGGCGTGGCCTGGTCCTTCCGGGCTATCGTAGCACAACACTGCCAGCCGGCCTGGGTACTGGGATTTATACCGGGTCAGCTATTCACATACGTTTATTGCCTATGTTTTCTCCATTTCCTCCAACTTCGTATTTTGCATTAAATACTTCCCACCTTACATCCCCACCCTTGTATTTTCTCCCTAATATACCAACTCTTACACTTCAAATCTTTATTTCCCAATGATTTTTTCACCCTCAGAACTGCACCTTGATATATCCTTCTTTTGTTTCACACACAGCCCTCACTCTCAGAACTCCGCTCGGGCTCTCCTGGGTGTGTCTTTATGTGTTTGTGCCTTTCTACTAGACTGAATGTGTATCTGTATGTGGTCTGTCTGTGTATGTTCTCTTGTCTGTATTTGTGTCTGTTCGTTCTTGTATGTGTGTGTGTGTGTCTGTGTCTCAGCCAGTGTGTGTATGTGTTTCTGCATGTGTATCTGTGTGCGTGTGTCTGCGTGTGTACCTCCGTACATGTCTGTATGTGTCTGTACGTGTGTCTGTGTGTCTAGATGCGAGTGTGTTTGGACTAAGTGTGGGGCGTGTGTCTGCCTCTTTGAGTGTCTGTAAATGTGTCTGTGTGTGTAGGTGCGAGTCTGTATCTGTGTATGAGTGTGTGTTTGGCTCTCTGAGTGTCTGTCATTGTGTCTGCCTGTGTGTCTGCTTGTCTCAGCAAGATTCTGAGTGAGTGTATGTGGTTTGTGAGCGTTTTGGGTTGCCTCTCTGCATGTGTGTTTTTGCTGTGGAGAGGAGGCTGTGTAACTGCCAAGTGGTCCTTTTAGTGCACCGCCGCCGGACTTTCCTTTGTGTTCCAAATCTGGAGCACACAGCACCCGGGGATGCCAACGCCAACCGCCTTGTACAATGATTTGTAATAATTTCAGCGAAAAGCCCAGCCAGCTCTGTGGGCGTCTTGGGTTATGCACAGAGCCTTGTGCCCTTTGCCTCAGATAACAAACACCCCCTCTGCCATTCCCCCGGCCTCTGATGGACCAGTCTCGCTTCTTTTTTGCAACCCTTTAATGAATATCTCTGTCTGCTTTCTATCTTGCTATCAGTCTGTCTGATGGCCAGTTGGTCTGTCTGACGTAAACACACACTCAGTTGATGCACAGAATGTAAGCTGCTCTTTATTAGGCCATATTTGTTTTCATTTATTTGGGGTGTGGGTGTTTTATAAGAAACACACACATGCACACACCCACCACCCCTTGGCGGTGGAACAATTGCTTGGAGCAATTACCAGGAAACACGTTCACACATTTATTACTAAAGTGCAAGGGCCAAATTCAATGTTATCACAGAATACCGTAATTGACCTTAAAAACTCACTACTTATTCTTTCACGTGTCGCATGTGACAGTACAAAGGAAAACAATTGAGGTACTGGTGACAAGGCATGATCATTCTTGATATATCATCATGTTCATTTAATCTCCTAAACCCTGGTTATCTGGAAATACCTTTACTTATTGCTGTTGTACATGCAGATGTGCAGCATAATATGATAATGCTTACTATTGTTAGGGGAGGGGAGTGGCATTAAAACTAGGGCTACTTAAATTATGTGGCACAGGAGCACCATACATGCAGCAGGGTTGACTAAATTCTTCACCAAAAAAGGCAGGTTATACTGTATAATGCGGCACATTCTTACAGTATTACTTCATTATTTTGTAATTTGTTCACATGCTTACACTGTCTGGGCAAATATTTAACCCCATTAGTACGAGTTTTACTACCAAATGCGTGAAAAAGCATCTGGTAGATGACCAGTTAACCTTTGAAAAGAGTCTTCCAAAGCGTGAAAATGCATGTTGCCACTATTTTTTGAGTTACCTTTGATTTTACTAGAGATAGAAACAACTTTTTTTGTTAAAATCTGCAGATTATGAGTCAGATAATGGACTATGTGGTAGATGCGGCAAATCCTTACTTATGCGAGAAAAGCCACAGAATAACACAATTTCAGTGGCCCTGATCATGACCCACTCGAAGATTCACCTCTCATGAACCATGGCCCCTTCTCACACTCAGCAGTGGTAATCAGATGCATATTACATTCTGCACGTTTGTGTGTGTTAGTAAAGCACATGGGACCCTGCAACACGTGTAAAAGCCTGCCTCTAATTTCCTCGATATAGGCTAGTTCTTAAGTATCTAGTTATCTTTAATAAAGAAATGGCAGTGCAGCTAAACTGCGAAGCAGCTGCCATGGTGAGAACCAGGCCATGGAATGTAATAAAACTGCAGTCCAAAAAACAACAAGCATTGGCAAAGCCTATAGGTCTCGATTTTGGGACCTTATAAGTATTTAATTATGCAGCATAATATCCTTGGTGCAACATCAACTATTGCATGGCTAAACACTTATAAGGTCCCAAAGGCGAGACCTATTTTAAATGCATCCTGTTTTTTTTTGTTTAAGGAAAAACGGTTGCATTAAAAAAGGCTTTTTTTTAAGCAATCACAGACAGTTGTCCTCAGCAGGCCACCATCCTTTTGATGGCTGAGATTCCTAGTGGGTCACAATTTGTGACCCACCTCATTCATATGCATGAGGTAGGTCAAATTGCAACCACTAGGAATCCTTAATATTTAGTATTAGTACTTAGGTCGGTTTACAAATTAGCACACTCGCCATAAATTGCGACAAGTACTTTACGATTAGTTCTTAGAACATCTGGCCCAAAGAGTTGTGCAAGTTCACTATGCAGTGTATCATTCTGGTCCTTAAATGTTGGGATCGAAAATCCCCTTCCTAGCACTGGCGATTATGCTGCCCTCTCTTGGGTTCTATGTTAGCAAGTCTCTGCATGTTTTGATTTTTTACTCCCATGTGAATGACAATGATGTGCTTGTTGGAGGGCTTCTCCCGTGTAATGTTGTCAGCACCCAGAAAGGGGCTTTGAGAACAAAATACATTTTGCACTGCTTTTCATCGCTTTCGGTTCAGCTGGAAGGATACACTTTGAGTACGTTGAGTACACATTTTATACTAGACTGCACACCTTCACCTCTGCATCATGGTGAGAACCATGCTTGTTAGTGCTGGCGAAGGGGCTGGTGCAGCAGCAGACCAATCTTAGTATCTATGGCTCTGTGCTGTATATGCTCAATGCAGCACTGCAAATTTGGTTGGTGAGCTGCATTGCGTGACATATTTGTGAATCTAGGCCTTTAATATTGGGCTTAATTTGGAAATTTCACAGCCTCTTTTTAGGTCTCGCGACCTATCAATGCGCGCAAGCGCATTGAGCGGAGCGAGAATTCATGTCGGCAAAATCCTCCTCAAACCAAGGGCTTTCAGCCGCGGTTTTCTTTAAGTTCATGTGAATCACGCGATTAAACAAGCACGCGCATTCACGGCCGCAGAGCACATCAAAGGGCTTCGCCCAGCGTGCGCTCTGCAGTTTCTCCTCCCCTAATTATTCATGGCCGGCCGCAGGCCGGCCTTACTTTCAGTTTCCCCGTGTTGCTTCATTTCATTCATGTTTTAGTTTCCGAGGACTGTGTGCTTCTTACTTTCAGTTTCCCCGTGTTGCTTCATTTCATGTGCATTTCTTTTCATGTTTTACTTTCAAAGGACTGTGTGCTTCTTACTTTCACTTTCCCTGTGTTGATTTATTTCATGTCCATTTTTTATCAGGCCCGACGTGTCGCAAGCAAGCCCAGCCTCTGCACCCTCTGCACTCCTCCCCTCGCTCGCATTCCCAGGCTCTCCCGCCCCATCCGGCTTCCCTCCCACACTTCTCCCAAGACAGCCTTCTAAACGCTTCGTGCCTCTTTACCCACTACCAGATACTCCCAGCCTCTTTACCTCCCTCTTGCAGATTGCTGTTTCTTGCATTTGAAACGGGTTTCGATCTTCCTCTTTCCAATTTGTGTGATTTACTTCCTTTGCTCGCGTGCGCCAGGGCACACACACACGGCACTCTCAAGAATACCAGCCCCCACTCTCAAGAAAACAGCCCCCACCCCTACGATGACAAGGACACCTCCTCCCCGCCAGAACACACCTTCCCTCCACTAGTAAAACAAGCACTGGAGACCTTCCCGTGTATTAACGTAACTAAATTTCCTACTCTCCTCGGTTACTTGCTTCATCATTCCCTTTTCACTACGTTCTCTCTGCCTTCATCAGTCTCCCTCCCTGTTCCCTTTTTTATTTTTTGATGATTTCGCTCAACCTCACGTTTCCCACCTTCCGTCATCCCGTTGCTTGAGGCCATAAAAAGGACGCTGCAGGATTGCACAGCCTCGCTCGAGTTGCCCACCCCCTCCCTCTCCCCTTCCGTGACTCGTATATAACAACTGAGAACAGCACATTATTTAACAACTGGTCACAGTTGCTAATCACGCTCAATACCCAATAACGTCTGATCACTCGTACTTGGCACTATGCTTTATGCGATTTTTTGACACAATGTATTTTGTGTTGTTAGCTCTTAGCGCCCTCGCCTTTTTCAAAACGCTCGGGGTATTCACCATCTTCTGATGTTTGGAGTCACCGGAATACATCCTACAAAAGGAGCCCAGAAAGGCTGGGACTCCTGAGACGATTAAAGCCAGAGGCATTGGATGGCGAGCCGCAAAACAACCAGAAGACAATCGCAAGTCCACAGAGTGAACCCAATACTTGCACGGTCACATCTAGAAAGGTAAAACTCTCCTCTCGCCTGCCGTGGGATGCACACGTGTGACCTCGGCATAATTAGCCTTTGAAAACTTTGGGGATTACAAACGCTCGCGGGTCACCCCTTCCAGCTGAGCTAACAGACTGATGCGAAGCAGATGGACAGCACACAGAAGGCGGCGCTGGCCTCTCTAATTAACAAGCACTGGCGTTGCCAATAGGTCTCGCAGTAGGAAAGTTGGAGCTATTGGTTTTGTAAATAACATTTTATATTTATATATTGTTATTGACAATGCCAATAACGATATATAAATATAAAATGTAATTTACAAAACCAATAGCTCCAACTTTCCTACTGCGAGACCTATTGGCAACACCAGTGCTTGTTTTTTTAAGTGCACAAGGACTCTGTAACTAAAGGAAGGGAGGAACTGCCCTTTGATGTAAAAAAGGTGTTCCCTGATAACATCCTCCTGCTACCCTGCTACAAGAGTATCACCAGCTTGATATGTGTAGGGGTTAACACTCACTGTTCAGTGTTCCTATTGTATTCCTATTGTGGCTTATGCTCTTCCTTTTTGACAGGGTTTACCTGACTCCACACCCTCTTCTTCCTGATTCTATGGATTATGTTTTATTGCTAGGACATCCTGTGGAAAGCTACCCTCCTTGAATATAGACATAAACAAAACAGAACAGGGTGCTGGAATTCACATTTTTGTCTGTCAGTGAGGTATGCGTAGCGGTCCCAAATTGCAATGGCTTTGTGCCAGGATACTCGACCAAAAATGAGGAATACCCCTTCTGGCTCCAAGACTGGTATGCTCAAGGGCCAGCCTTCTTACCTAGTCAGTGCCAGATTTGAAGAACCCAGGAAAGCTGCTAAATATGCTATTGACTCTACCCTTCCTTGAGGGAGGAAGTTCAACGGCTGCTGATGGGTTGTGTTGAAGGCCGGATGAAGATAAAGAAGGTCTCATTTGTGACTGTGCTTGGGCAACATATTAGAGCAGCTACAATTTCACTGTCAACATTTCAAAGCACACTACCAAGTCTCATGTATGACACTAAAGTCTTCCGATGGTGACCACACTAAAAACAACACACATACTTAAAAAAACAGAGCAGTTACTCTACCATCCTGACAGCACTACCCCTTGTAAGGAATATGGAAAGTGATATAGACATGGCAATACAATACAACCAGATGTGTGCTATGCACATGCAAGCCTATAATATCACAAAGGGGCACATGCATCATTGCACCCGTTTGCGATTCCTAAATTGCGAAAATTAAGGAATCGCAATTTAGAAATCGCAAACGGCAATGCATGATTAAATCGCAAATAATTTTGCGAATTCTTAATTTTCCTTAATTGCGATTCACATTTTGCGAATCGCAATTAAGGAAAACCTTCCCATTGATTCCTATGGGCCAAAAGGCCCATAGGAATCAATGGGAAGGCATTAACATTTTGCGATTTTCATTTTGCGAATCGCAATTTGTTAATGCATTTCAAGGGTGCTGAGGGGGGTCCAAAGGACCCCCCCCCCTGCACCCTTGAAATGCTATTTTAAGTGCAAGTTTCACACACACACATGTCCGAAGGACGTGTGTGTGTGTGTAACATGACACTTTCAAAAATGCTTTTTTGAGCATATTTGAAAGATTTCGCAAATTAACACGAGGTTCACCCTCGTGTTAATTTGCTCCCCCTATTTGCGAATTCGCATTTTTTTAAACATTCATGCATTGCATTTAAGGAAACGCAAAAATGCGATTCTTTAAATGCAATCTAATTTTTAGAAATCACAAAAAATTGCAATTTCTAAAAAATTGTTTAATGCATCCCAAAAAGTGATTTTGGAATCGCAAACGGCCGAATTTTGTGATTCGCACCGTTTGCGACTCCAAAATCACTTGATGCATGTGCCCCATAGTTCCTCTCTTTTCCCTTCCTGTCCCATACCTCAGTTTGGTTATTTGTGTTGCCTAACTCTTCTTCTCTGTCCCTTACTAACAGTTACTCAACTTTTCTGCCTACCAAGAGGAATCTTTGCCTACCACAATTCATTTATCTAATATCTTCTTTGTCTCGTCTTCCATACCATATTTCCTCCTACCATGAATCCCACGATCAGGCCTGGTTTCTCATTCTAGTAGGGGCTTTTTAGATTGACCCTGCCAGACATCTCAAGTTGTCAGGTTGCAAAATTCCTATTGTGACCTACAGTGGTCTAACAGCCCCCCATTGCTTACCATTGGTTGACTTTGTTGTCAATCACATTTGTGTGCTTCTTATTCAGTGGCTTGCCATCTTCTTCTTGTGTGTTTCCCTCTCCTAGAGCATAGGCTCTTTAAACTCTTTTTGAATGACTGACTTGTATCCTTGCACTGCTGAAATTGAAGGAATTACTTTTTATTTTTTATTCAGTACTCCCCCCCGCCCCCTCGACACAATAGATTCTTAGCTTGTCTGTAAAAAGCACAACAAATTTTCGCTGACGTGTGTCTGAAAAGCAGACTTCAAGCAATCTTTTTCTTTCAGCCTCTGCAGACCACAAGAATGCTAAATGTTTTTGGTTACAAAGGCAGGATTGGCTGAAGAAGTCTTCCACGGCCGGGGGCCGCTAAGCAGCGGTGCTCAAAGTGTGAAAAGAGGTTAAAGAGGTTATCTGCAGCCAAATACGAATTCGGAATGGCAGAATGCACTAGACAGTTTTAAAAAAAACTCTTATTGCAAAAATAAAACTTTATTACCTCTTTATTTTGTTGGAGACAATTAAAATTAAGCAGTGAAATGGGGAAAGTACAGTCTGCTCCTTCAAATATGGATGTTCAGATGTTCTTGCTAAAACTTTTAATGTTAATATTTTAAGAATTGTTGATTTTCTTTGGCATAGAAATAACAGTAACCACCAACCCCATGCATACTATTGTGCACAACTCATGACAGATTCCACACTAAAAATAACAATGGAAAACAACAAAACTACTAAATGAAACCTTAATTTCAATACTCCCCTAACAACTCGAGCTGCAGTTCCCATGGTCTCTACGTTCATCAAAAACACCCACTGCATTATGATGTAGCCGAAATTGCATTTTATTTGTAGGGGTGCATTATAATCACATGTAGAGCGCACCCACATATAATCCATTGTTGTGTTAGGATCGTGAGATGTAATAACTTGAAACATGATGTGTTTAAACCATTGAAAAGTAGTAAGGAAAATTAATATGGAAAGTAAATGTAACTAGCAGAAAACATTAACGTGAAGAACTCGTGTTGTAAACTGACAACTATTCATGTACAATTTTTTTTATTTCGTTGTGTTTTAATTGTAGGTAAATGCATTAATTGAAAGTACCTTATTTTCCATGCAAATTCTTAAAGCTTGTGTGATGCTTTCTTAGGTGAGCTAAACTTTGTAGGCCTGAAATGTAGTTCCCTATTGAAGGAATAGTTCAGCTAAACTCCTTTTGCTTCAGGAAACTCACCTCCTGCAATCAGAGTGCAAGGCACTATTTGGTAAACTTAAATGGGTGGATAGAATCATGGCCTCGGATCAGCAATGCGGCTCTAAAGGGACTGCCATAATACTAAAAAGAAACTCTGGAGTACAGGTAACTAAGTCCCAGGTAGGTTGCAGAGGAAGTTGGGTCATTGCTGAGATTAAATGTATGAGGGTCAAAACCTGGTTAGCTTTTATGGGCCTAATGAGGATGATATTTCCCATCTGAGTGGTCTTTGTTTGGCCCTTGCCGAGTTCGAAGCTCCTCTGATCCTGGCCGGTGATTTTAATGTACTTTTAGACAACGGGGTAGATAGGTCCACCCCTCGCACTCAGATAGCAGCTCCTCGACTAAAAGCGCATCTCCTGAACATCCTAAAAAACTTTGACTTATGTGATGAGTGAAGAAAAAAACATGCTGAGGCTAAGGAGTACTCCTTTTATAGTAAAAAGAATTCTCATTATTCCAGGTTAGATTATGTATTTATGGAGCATTCGGACACACATAGGGTGCTCTTAATCACATATATGCCCATCCATTTATCGGATCATAGTGATATGGTTCTCAAACTAGATTTTCCCCTGATTTCTCTTTAAGAAGATGGACATGAAATAGGAGGTTTCTCCTGTTATCTTCTACCCCAGGTTTTTTGAAGTTTGAAACTGAATTCTTCTTCCATAATAATCTTGGGTCTGCCCCCCTGTGTATTGTCTGGGATGCCTTTAAGGCTTGGCTGAGAGGGACACTAAAAGGGGCAGTATCAGCGTGGGCTAGGTCAGAGGGGGAAGAATTGGCCAATTTAGAACAGCAGATAGCGAGGCCTGAAGCTGAATTGAGGGCGAGACCTCCTGACGACCCGGGGAAAGAGCAGTGGGTAAAGAGAGAGGAGGAGTGTCAACTAAAATTTTAACTTTAAACTGAAGACATTTTATATCAAAAGAGATAAGTAAGATGAGGGAGTTTGATCAAGGGGAGAGCTGTAGTAAGCTTCTTGCGATGAAGCCTAGGACTGATAGAGCCAACATGTACATTAGTAAGATCAAGATGGGTACACAACTGACAGAGGAAAAAGATCTCCACGGGTGAATGGTTGAAGGAGAAACAACTGCTGCGGTTAACAGAGGCTAGTCAAGAATTTCTCTCTTTGGAAATATCAGGGAGTGAGATACTGGAAGTGTTAAACCTGGCTAAAAAGGGCAAAGCTGCTGGCCCAGAAGCAATTCCGATCGAGGTTTATCTTATGTTGAAGGATGAAATCATTCCGGTCTGGATGAAGCTGTTCAATGAAATACTAAAGGGTTCTTGCCCACTACCTGACTCATGTTCGGATTCAGTTATCACTCTGATTCTGAAGCCCGAGAAGGACCCTTTTCAATGTCAATAATACCGCCCAATCTCCTTATTGAACGTTGATTATAAGGATGTTGCAGGGATCCTGAATAAACAGCTTTGTAAAATTATAGGCCAAATAATCCATGCAGACCAAAAGGGTTTTCTTCCGGGTAGAAAAATGTCCGACTTGGTGTATACTTTGGTCAATACAGTGGACATGGCATCATCAATGGGTCTTCCTCTGTCAATTAATACAGTTGACGCGGCCAAAGCTATTGACCGTGTTAACTGGCATATCTTAGACAGGACCTTGAATGCTATGAGCTTTAACACGGGTGTTAGAGAGGTCATCAAAAAAATGTATAGTTCACCATGGGCTCGGATCTTAGTTAATGGTAGCCTTTTCCCGCGTGTTAATATAGAACGCGGAACAAGGCAGGGATGTCCGCTGTCCCCCATTCTATTTGACATTTATTTAGAGCCTTTTGCTCAGAGTTTACGGTTAAATAAAAAGATCGTTCCATTTAAAGTGGGTGGGTTTGCTAGAAAACGAGCTATATATGCAGACGATCTAGTTGTGTTCTCATCTAGCGTAGACACTACCTTGCACGAGCTTATACTTGAAACGGAAACATTCAGGAAGTTCTCAGGTTATGAGATAAATAAAGATAAGATAAGGCATTAGGTGATTGCGCGCCGGAAGGCTATGCTGTCTTAATTTTTGGTCTCTGCCTGATTTGCACATTTGAAATTGCTTATTTGCACATTCACTGTATTTTTAGGGAATTGCTTTCATCCTTTTAAAAAAATAAAATTGTGTACTTACATTGTTGTTGTCAAGTAGACGCTGCTACTTACTTGTGGGTGCTCCGCTCTTGACGGTCGGTGTTGCAGTCCCCGGTCCATCACGGCAATCAGTGCCGATTGTACGGAGGGACAGACGCGACACCGCCCACAGTGCCTGCTTCACTTCCGCCCAGGGGGTTCATTAGACAGATGCCTTGTCGGCCGCGCAGCGGACACGCGCAGCTGGCACGCCTAAGGCAAGCCCGTCTGCGCCCGTCCGCGACTGGATAACGGCCGGCGCCGGCCATGCCGCCAAAATTAGGATCGGTGAGTTTAAATCGTGGACGCGGGACGAGTCATTGCGTCTCCGTGGTCCTGGCTGTATTTACTTACAACAAACTGATCTAGCTACTACCCCACTTTCGCAGAGCTGCGAGGGCTGTAACCAGTCTCTGCTCCCCACTAAAGTCCTTAGGAAAAACTGACACGCCCCTCATGCCGAGGGATTGCAAGCAATATAAAAATTAAGGCCGGTCTTTTAAAGTGTAGATCACTGACCAAGCATGCTGCAGATGTTTGGTCAATTTTAATTGAGGATACCTGGGACGACTTGTTCCTCACGGAAACTTGGCTCAATTTAGACACAGTGACAACAATCACATTAGCAATTCAACCAGGTTTTAAAATGTGCCACGTTAATCAAGATGGAGGCAAAAGTGGAGGGGGGGTGGCCATTATTTTCAGAGATACATGGAAATTGGTGTCCTCTGCTCCTTTTTTGGAGCAGGGCATGGAAGGCCTAAATTTTTGCCTACAACCGACCACCACGGCTGCTCTTGGGGGGATACTTATTTACAGACCACCTGATTGTGCAGCGCCTGCCCTCCATACGCTCTGTATTTTAATCGCTCAAAAATCAATTATATATACTAATTTTCTGGCCCTTGGAGATTTTAATCTACATGTAAACGACCTGAATTGTACGCATGCAACACAGTTAATTACATCATTAGCGGGGGCTAATCTCAAACAATGGGTTTCCCATCCCACACATGATGCAGGGCATACTTTGGACCTAGTCTTTTCTAACTGCACCACTATTGATATGAAGACCCCTGTTCATCTGACATGGTCGGATCATTATTTGGTTTTCTTTTCCATGTTTCTACCTAATGGTGAGCAAGCAAAAGGGACGCGGTTTACGCTACAAAAAAAATTGGAGTAATCTGACCGAAACAGCACTGAATCCCATTCTGCAAGATAATCCCCTGTGTTTATCGGCTAATGCTAATGTTGATGCAGTATCATTTCACCACTGGATCGCTAAGGTGCTGGAGTCAGTAGCACCAGGTAGAGTGGTGAAATCAACGAGACTATCCCCTATGGCCCATGGTTCTCCAATGCCCTTAGGGAGAGCAAAAGTAGGTGCAAAAAGCTGGAACGACAATGGAGGCTGAGCTACTGTGAGAGATCGAAGGCAAATTATAAAAATGCCTTAAAAGGGTTTAATAAGGAGATAAAAACAGCTGGACGAAACCATATTGCGTCGTGCACTCGAAATGCTAATCAGGCCAGTAGCGAGGTCTTCACGGTAGTTCAGACTTTTTTTAAGCCTCGGGTACTGGAAGCAGAAGTAACCCCTTCTCCAGCTCTGTGCGATAAGATCGCGATCTATTTTGATAACAAAATATTAAAGGTTCACGAGTCATTCTGGGCCACAGAGGCCACGGTGAAAGGGGATAAATGTCTGCCCGTAGGGGAGATACCCAGATTGAGTGAGTTTACCCCAATTACGTCACAGGATGCCCTAAGTGAAATTGAGAAATGCCATTCAGTACCCCCAGATGATCCATGCCCCCCTAAATTATGGAAGATGTTACCTTCCTACTGGTGGATGGGTTACGTCACATCTGTAATTCCTCCCTGGATACAGGCATTTTTCCAGATAAATGGAAGCATGCAACACTGCTCCAGCAGAAAAAGAAACAAAATGGAGACCTGGGAGATCTTTAAAATCTGTGACCAATTTCTTTATTGCCTGCTCCTGGGAAAATGGTGGAAAAACTAGTTCAACGCCAACTGACCAGATTTATTGAGCAGAATGGGGCTCTACATGATACTCAATCCGGCTTTCGAGCAGGTTTTAGTACGGAGAGTGCTCTCCTGGAGGTGGCAGAGCCAATAAGGTGGTCATTGGATTCAGGAGCACCAGCATTGCTGTTGCTCCTGGATCTGGTCATTGGATTCTGGAGCACCAGCATTGCTGGTGCTCCTGGATCTTTCTGGTGCTCCTGGATCTTTCTGCAGCATTCAACACTGTTGACCACACTAACATGGTCGAGCGCCTAAAAGAAGTAGGCTTTGAGGGTAAGGTACTCACTTGGCTTATTTCCTATTTGAGGGGACGCACTCAGAAAGTCGCCTTTAAGCCTTATGAATCCCAACCGAAACAGCTATGATGTGGGGTGCCTCAGGGCTCAGCTCTGAGTCCGCTATTCTTTAACCTCTACCTAGCCCCTTTGTTTTCCTTGACTGCCAACTGGGGAGTGAAAGCAATCTGGTATGCCGATGACACCCAGTTGGTTTTCTCCCTCAAGGAGCAGACGGTGGATGGCCTGAAGAATTTTAAGGGTTGTCTACGCGATATAGCTATTTGGATGAATGCTAATAAATTAAAGTTAAATGCAGAAAAAACAGAGGTCCTGTTCTTCAAGCAGGGAACTGTGCCAGAGTCAGCACTATGGTGGCCATCAGAAATGGGTGCTCCACCTTCCCCGGCCACCTCTATTCGCAACTTAGGAGTAAAATGGGAAGCGAATCTCGCCTTCTCAGCTAAAATACAATAGGTCTCTGCGACCTGTTTTAGCAAATTAAAAAATCTCCGGAAAGTTTTGCATTTTCTACCAGAAGATTGCCGCAAAATAGTAGTACATGCAATAGTAACATCAAGGCTAGGTAATTTCAAGGCTCTGTATTTTTGCCTACCTAAAAATGCAATTCAACGCCTTCAGATGATTCAAAATGCGGCTGCAAGACTGGTTTGCCGTATACCATTCCGACACCATGTCTTTCCGCATTTACAAAAACTCCACGGGCTCCCAATGGAGAAAATAATTATATTCAAGGCTATGACAACGGCCTATAGGGCTCTGAATGGAAACTACCTGAGTTATCTGAAGGAAAGACTATGCCCTTACAAGCAAAACTGGGTGCTGTGTTCAAACTCTCTTAATTTTATACAGACCCCACATTTGAAGAAATCTCGGCTAGGGGGGAGAGCATTCACGGTCAGAACGGCCGCTATGTGGAATGCCCTACCAGCCTGTTTACGGAGGGCCAGATCAGAATCCTGCTTTAAAAAGACCCTAAAGACGTGGAGCTTCATGGCTGCTGTTACGAAGGATCAATAAGCTCATTATTCCTTCTGTCGCTCTATCACCTGATGTCCCTCAGCGCCGGGACACCCCTGTGTTGGCGGTAGCTGTCGCGCTTAAGAAATTACAGTATTATTATTATAAGACAGAGGTTATGGCCTGGAACATTGCTAATCAGGGGGAGGCATATGCGACAGAACTTAGATATTTCGGAATCACAATAACTCAAGATCCTGGGAAAATCCCAAAGGTGAATTTAGACAAAGTTTTAAAGGAAGTTGAGATTTTCCTGAAAAGATGGCAGAATATACCGCTATCGCAATACGGCCAAGTCAATCTGATTAAAATATGTGTCCTCCCCAAGTATACTTATCTTTTTAACAATATACCTCTGGAATTTCCAAAAGCTCAGATCCTTAAAATTCAGGGTAGGATTTCCTCTTTTATTTAGGCAGGAAAAGGGATTAGACTGTCCTGGAAAAATGTCAGGTGCAAATCAACTCAGGGCCGTATGGGTTTACCTGACCTACAGCTCTACTGCTGGGTCTACCAACTAAAAAATGCCTGGATGCTATTACACACCCCAGATAATTCTCTAATTGGTAATATGTTAATAGCAATGCTGGAGGGGGAAGGAGACTATGGTTTTATGTACAAATTTGGCTCTCCCAAATTTTACAAAAATGTTTGTCTGAAAACGCTGGGTATGGCGGCCAAGCTTTGGTCAGACTGTTTGGGGCTTCCTTATTACAGTGAATGGGCGCCGGTGTGGGACTCTCCTGGAATGCCGGAGTGCCTTTTAGATGCTTTAGCTCACCCACTTGAAAGCGGAATTGACCCTAGTTTGGGGGGATTTGGTAGTGGATAGCAAATGTCTTTCGTGGGAGTTCTGGAATCAAACCACAGATGGAACATTGTCCAGATTTAAACACTATCAGCAATTGTCATGGTGTAAATCTCAAAACCAGTCGTGTTGTGTGGTTAATGGCATGGAGAGAGACTTGGAAAATCAATTCCTGAGGAGGAAAGAAGTTGCCCTATGGTATAACTATCTTCTGGCTGCAGCAGAAAGAAGAATGGATAAGCCGTATCGGATATGGGAGATTACTTGCCTGGCAAAGCTTGGAAGGAATTATGACAAGTATCTATTGACATGCTTTATTCTGTGATTAAACCTGCTGCACTCAGAAGAAATCATTTTTTCACACTCCATAGGATATACTAGACCCCTTTTAAGGTCTCTAAATTGAAGGATGGATAAGCAGCTAACCTTTGGAGGTGCGGTTTTCAGAACGTGGATGATGTCCATATATTCATGTCTTGTCCTAAGATACAGACATTTTGGTTGGATGTTGGTAACACCATCTCCAGGGTTCTGGGTGTAGATATGGAGGTAAACCCAACTCCTATCTTTTTTGGTGTGGTGTCTATGCCGGGTGGGATACGTCTTCAGTGTGGGCCTCAATACAAAATGGTGTTTTACCTAATGTTGTTGGCTAGGAAGGAGATCTGCCTGCTGTGGCAACAGGAAACGTCTCCTAGTTGGAATGCCTGGTGGAATTCTGTTAAATATTATCGAGTCATAGACCAGAGGGTTAATGCTTCTAGGGATAGGGCTGACGCTGGGTTGTTTTAGAATTAGCTGGATGACCCCCCCTGAGTAGATTGTAGATTTTGGATTACCATGTGTTAAATCTGGATTTAGGTCATCTCCCAATGATTAACACCTCTGGGTCAGCTCAAGTTGAGTATAAACGGCCACTCCCCATTTACAACATATCAGCTGAGACTAAGCATCCACCAAAATCTATTTGCACCAGTGGTGGCACAGGTCGAGAGGAGGCAGTAGCTACGGAGATCATATGAGGAACAAATATAAAAACTCGCTTTAGGATTAACAAGCCAAATTTAAAAAATAATGTTTTTGTTTTACTAGTCAGGCAAGGAGAGAAGTTAAAATCATGTTGCTTGAGTCGATAAAGGAAGGTTGTTGTGCTTTACACAGGAGAAGGCCTGGGAACCAAGTGGAGAAGTGTGGCTCAACGATTAGAGGGGCAGACCCTGATGCAGAGGTGTAGCTCAGGACCAGGGTTCAATTCCCTGCCTCGGTGGGTCTTGGGCTCAAAATTCCACGGACCTGATAATTCTCGCCTCGGTGCCTATTCCAATCATGGAGTCCCACTCTGCAACTCTGGGCAATAGCTTGCTTAATCTCCACAACGGCCCCCACAACGCTAAGGATGCCTGGCCTCCACCTTAGGGGGGCCCAGGAGTGGACTCCTCACAGGGAAAGCCAGGATGGGTTCCACAGCGGTATTAGTACAAGCGCCTTGAGACCCTTGCGGGTGAGTAGTGCGCTATACAAGTATCAATTTACATTTACTACCAAGGACAAATTGTTGCGAGAGAAGAATACCGTTGTCCCGTGAAAAAATACCTTTAGTACTGTACCCCCTTTTCTGAATCATTTTGTCCACCATAAGCGTGGAAGGGTATACTCAGATGTGAGTCCCTTGCTCATTGCACCATCAGGATTCAAGCAAGCCGGGCCGACGACGGCTGAAATGCCAGAAACCGGTCCCCGGAAGCTTGTTTCCTTCCCAGTATAAGAATTGGCTTGGTAGTTTGGTTTGCCCTGTTCCCATCATGCACTGGGACAGGAACATACTAATTTGCATGTAGCCAGGTTCTGAGCTGGGATGGTGCAGTGAGCTAAAAAACGGTGATGGATCAAGCCCTGATCTTTGGACTGGGTAAGAGTGGTCTGCTTAATTCAGACACTCTGTTCATCACCACCCCCTTTTCTGAATCATTTTGTCCACCATAAGCGTGGAAGGGTATACTCAGATGTGAGTCCCTTGCTCATTGCACCATCAGGATTCAAGCAAGCCGGGCCGACGACGGCTGAAATGCCAGAAACCGGTCCCCGGAAGCTTGTTTCCTTCCCAGTATAAGAATTGGCTTGGTAGTTTGGTTTGCCCTGTTCCCATCATGCACTGGGACAGGAACAGACTAATTTGCATGTAGCCAGGTTCTGAGCTGGGATGGTGCAGTGAGCAAAAAAACGGTGATGGATCAAACCCTGATCTTTGGACTGGGTAAGAGTGGTCTGCTTAATTCAGACACTCTGTTCATCACCACCCCCTTTTCTGAATCGTACCCAGAGCAAATGGCGTGACCTACAATATATCTTGGGAAGGTTACCGGCAATAGTGTGATGTTGGGAGTAAGGAAAGTGACCACTTCTTCTTCTGCCTTTGGAGAGAGAGAGCGTCGGAGAATAGGCTCTCTCTTGGTAGCTTTATGCTACACGACCCATTGACTGTGGAGAGACTTCATAGGAAATGAACACAAGGTGTCACCTTTTTACTCTTTTTCCCCAAGATGCTTAAATAGGGATGTCATTTTAGTGTGAGTTTAGGGATAGATTAATGCTTTTCACTCATCAACCCTCAATGCAGGAAAATTTGGACTCATGATTTCTGATCCTCTGCATCCTGCTTCTAGAACTAATTGTATTGTTTATGCTATATCGTCTTAATTGGATAAACAGATTTGGCTTTATGCTGATTCTGGTGTATTTCTACACTCTCATCTTGAGGGGTCTTTATGTTCAGTTTGTTTGTCTTTGTAATAAATCTAATTAACTTTATGTAGTTGTCTGTGGTTACTAGTGGTATAGGAGGATTCTGGGTTAATTGATTGGCTTAATAGCAATTCTCCCCCCTCTACCCTTCCATGCTGTTAAAAAGAACCATCAGATTGTGATTCTAGAACAGACCTGGACCTCATGGACCTGGCCCCTTCAATTCTAAATGCAGAGTGGTCACATCATAGGAGAGGGGCCCAAAGATGCTGGGGCCCCTTTAAGTTGAAAAGGATGAAATTCCCTGGTCTAAGTCGAGGTGTGATTTTGGTTTCATATTAGTGCGACCGCATCGCACCTTCAAAGTACTGGGCTACTGGTCCCTTGTGCACAAGCACCAGGCACCACCTTTAGTCTCGAAGGATTCCCAGTTTGGTGACTGCTCCCTTGTGTTATGATAGGTGTATCAGGGTCGGATAGTTACCTTTTTTGGTTGATGGGCCTTGAGTTCAACAAATGAAACAGGATTTGAATATACGAGGATCAGAGCAGTGCAGAACCCGCACAGGAGGCCACAGCAAATTCACCTTTGGTAGATCACTTTATGAACAGTCTCCATGCAGTGGCAGTCTCCCTTCTGTCCAGCACATCCACCGATCCTCCTGCCCTCTCCTCTTCTCTCTTCTCTCTGAGTGTGCATGTGCTCAGTTGAAGCTTCCCAAACTTCAGAGTCAGCCCAGACATCTCAGGAGAGATGTCATTGATATTGTGCTGTTTGCAGGCAGCTGCTCAAACATATGCATCTATGTTAGACCTGTCAGCCTTAGGGTGGCCTTCCCCCGAGTTTTTTGTCTTACTCCTTCATTTTTCTCAGATCTTGTTCTTCTGCACTTTAACAATGCTAACCAGTGCTAAAGTGCATTTGCCCACTCCTTAAAACATTGTAACATTGGCTTACATCCAAGTGCTACTTTTCATTTAGTTATTGAGCCCCTAATAAAGTGGCACTACTTGTACCCAGCACCTGTGTAAATTAAATGCTACTAGTGGGCCTGCAAAAAAAGAGAAAAATTAGGAGTTGAAGGGACTTATGTTTGTTGAGGGCCTAGTAAAATCTCTGGGCAAGCATGTTCAAACATTTACAGCCCTTGATAAAGCGCATGTTACCATGAGGAAAGTCTTTGGCAATGGAGGTTTATATGGAAAGGCCGGAAGGTGGGGTCATACATTTGGCCGTCCATATGGCAGAGGCCCAATTTATCAAGGAGGAGGAAACCTTCAAGGGAGAGGAACCTCATATTCAGGAAGCCTGTATCCACAGCGAGGTAGAGGAGGCTGGAGCAGTATAAGTCACGGAAGAGGTGGTTTCCAGGCAGGAAATCAATCATGTCAAGGTGATTACAAAGAGTATGTTTTGTTTTACCCGAAAAACACAGAAGGGAGATTGAAATATTACATTAAAAAATGGAAAGAGATAACAGGGGATTCCTGGATATTGGAAACTGCGAGAGGATATTTGATAGATATTGCGTCAGAGCCCTTTCAAGAAAGGGAACCGAAAGGCATTATATTTCTTTTTTTTTATTTGGCCTCATTGCCCAAGTATACCAAAGCTTTGGGTCACAAGTCTCAATCAAGAAAGAAAGAATTGAAACTACCCCATAGTCGATATATTGGGATGGATCACTCTATACCGTGCCCACCTTATTCGCCCATTGGTAGCAGATTCTTTGCGGCCCTTGCGTGGCACTGTCAGATTATTAGCCAATATGGAATAGAGGCAACTATTATAGATTCGCCCCAATTCTCATATGGAACCCAGAAATGATTTCTCTTACTTTTTGAAGATCTATCCAAAACATTAGTATGTTGTATAGAGGCCAACCATTCTACTTTGCTGGGAGGTACCGCTTTCACCCAATTTTTACATATTCCCCAACGGGCTAATAATGTAAGGAGGAAAATCAATTTATTTGTGTTTTTCTCTTTGATGTATAATCAACAGAGATTCCCAAAAAAAACAAAATTATGCTTACCTGGAGCGTATCTCCAAGTATAGCTGAAATTATATCACTCACTTCCAGCCAAAAACTCTGGATCATCGGACAGTCATAAAACATGTGGATATCATCGCCTTTCGCTTTACCACATTTGGGACATTTAGGCACTGCTCCATTTCCTATTTTGGATAATTTGTATGGCGTCCAATGAACCCTGTGGAGACAAAATAGGTGGTTCCGCCTTAAATTTGCAGGCCGTACTGTGGAATATAAAGTAGTACAAGATACTTGCCATAATTCTTCTAACTGCTCCCCGGGCAAGCTCTTCTCCCACAATTCTTTTGGCAGGTTAAAGTCACCATCTCTCAGCCCAGCAGCAATTTCCCTATTTCTTTACTGACCCTCTGTAAGTTAGTTTCAGGAATTTGCTCTAAATTCTGTACTATTTTTATTCCCAAGTACCTCATTTCCTCTTTGACATATTCTACCCGTGGATCAATATTCCAGACCATAATAACAGTTTTACGCTGGTTTATTTCGTAGCCTGAAATCTTGTCGCAAGTTCATACACCACTGGTAAGGCTAGATCCAAGTTCGAAGTCTACACTACCAGGTCGTCATTATATAGGCCCACTTTCTTTTCCTAACTTCTTACTTTAAACGGGATGATTTCGACATGCTTCCTAATCTTTTCTGCTAAGGGCTCGATATATAAATTAAAAAGTAATGGGGATAGCGGACACCCTTGCCTTGTCCCCCTGCCAATGTTAAACTTTTTTGATAGTCTTCCATTTATTAATATTTTTGCAGATGGGGCTTTGTACAATTGCATTATAGCATTACAAAAATTTCCTCCTAGATTACATAGCCTCAGAATTTCCTCCAGATATCGCCAGTTCACACGATCGAAAGCCTTAGTCGCATCAACCGTGATAACTCCTAAAGGTAATTTGTCTGCCGTGGCTAGTTCAACGGCGCCTATGAGGTTATATGTAAGATCTTTGATATTTCTCCCTCTCACAAACCCCTTTTGATCCTCGTGTAGAGTGCTCCCACCACCCCATTCAGCCTATCTGCTAAAAATTTTGAGTATAACTTGTAATCCGAATTTAAAAGCGAAATAGGCCTTTATGAGTCGCAGCAATCTGGTGGTTTGTCAGGTTTTAGAAGGAATGTAACAATGGCCTCATTCCATGAGGGAGGGATTTCTTCCCCCTTTTCAAAAATTGCAAAAAATAGTTTCTTTAAGAATGGGGCTAAGACTTTCTCTAATTTTTTATATAATTCCGTAGGGAGGCCATCCTGACCCGCCGCTTTATTCAATTTCCCTAACTTTAATAACCTTCACAATTTCTTCCTCCGTTATTTCCTCAATAATAACCTCCTACTAAAACTCTGATATTTTAAGCGGGAGCTCTTGATTTAGCCAGTCTAATATCTCGGCCCCTGTAGTGTTCAAGTCTTCTGTATATACTTGTTTAAAATAATTTAATATTGTATCCTCTGTGCTAACCCTCACTTTTCTTGGGCCACCTGCTGTCTCGTGGCTTAACTCACTTATATAGCTTCTTGCCTGGTCATTTTTTATTTTCCAAGCTAGAAACTTGCCGCATCCCTCCCCATAGTTAAAGTGTGCCAGATTACCAGCAAGCCATCTGTCTTGTAACCTTTTTTCTAGAACTGCTACCAGATTTGATTTATGAGTCTGAATAGAAGCCTGGCCCTCCTCACAAACTATTTCATTATTATGAATCATGTATTCCAACCTCTGAGTCTTTTTTTCTAAATCTTGGATTTCCGCTTTAATCTGCCTATTTTTATATACCTGCGCCGGTGTAATTTTCCCTCTTAAAAAGGCTTTATAAGTGTCCCAAACTATACCTAAGGGGGCACTTCCCAGATTATTGTCAAAAAACTCTTGGGACTCCAGACCAAGGCTTTCCATTAAGGAATCGTCCGCAAATATAGTGCGATCAGTAGTCCACCAATGTTGTGGCCCCGTATCTTGTGGGAACAGGGTTAGCGTTAGAGTGGTCTGACAAATGTGAACTCACATGATTTACGTCTCCTATTTGATGTTTTATACATAGGTTCGTTAAAAAGAAGTCTATTCTAGACTGATGACCATATTTTTTGTTGTTGAATGTAAAACGTTTTAGCAACCCCTTCTTCTCTCTCCAAGTGTCACACCACCCTAAAGATTTGACTGTGGTAACTATTAATGACCTCAACTTGTTATGTGTCTTACACCTACTTTTAATGGAACGATCTATCTAGAGACATTGTATTTCAAAAGCAAGTTCATTATATTGTGGAACAAGAAATAAAGGAAATATTAGAGAAAAAGTTGATAATAAAAGTACCGAAATCGCAAAAAGGATTTGTAAGCACTTTTTTCATGGTGGAGAAGAAGGGAAAAGGTTGGAGACCAGAGATACATTTAAGGGATTTAAATCATTATGTGGTTTACAGACATTTCAAGATGGAAGGAATCCATCAGTTAAGGGACATTTTGATAAACAGAGATTGGATGGTAAAAATAGATTTGAAGGATGCATATTTTTCAATCCCGATTGCTCAAGAAAGTCAGCGATACCTTCAGGTCAGATGGAAAGGATCTCTTTTCCAGTTTGTCTGTCTTCCATTCGGTTTATCCTCAGCCCCTTGGTGTTTTTCAGAAGTGATGAGACTAGTTGTGGGTTTTCTAAGAGAGAGAGGAGTTTGTTGATTTACTTGGATGACATTTTGATTATGAATGGAAACGTAGAGACTTTACTAGAGCGCAGCTTTCTCACACAAAGTGTTTTGAGGAATTTAGGATTTGTAATACATTTGGAAAAGTCTATTTTGGTCCTAGCAAAAAGGATGGAGTTTTTGGGATTTGTAGTCCACACAATGAAGAAGCAGTTGGAGTTAACAGTAAGGAAAATTGGTCTTATAAGATGGGAAGTGAAGTTCTTGTTGAAGAAATTAGAAGTGAGTTTGAGACTGTTAGCAAAGGTCATAGGCTTTTTGTCCTCATCAATACAGGCTGTATTTCCAGGGCCGTTACATTACAGAGCATTGCAAAGGGTGAAGAGTTCAGGTTTGAACAGAATTCTCTGGTATGGAGACAAGGTGAAGTTGGATATCGTAGCACAAGAGAATTTGATTTGGTGGGTAGAAAACCTACAAGCATGAAATGGGCGTGCAATTTTTAGAACAAGTCTAGATTTTTTAATGGAGATCGCTGAAAGCAATTTAGGTTGGGGTGCAAGAATAGGTTCACAGGAGACAGGTGGAAGATGGAATATGGTGGAGAAAGTGCATCCTATAAATTGTCTATTGTTGAAAGCAGGAGTATTAGTGCTTTGCAGTTTCGAGGAGAGAATTCGGAAAGCTACAGTTCTGTTGAAGATGGACAATATTTCTGCAGTAACATACATAAACAAGTTGGGTGGCAGCAAGCCAAAGAAATTGTCAGAGTTGGCAAAGGATTTCTGGAGGTTTTGCATGGAGCACAAGATAAGTATAACAGCACCGTATCTTCCAGGTAAGGACAATTTAGTTGCAGACTGAAATTCCCATTTTTTGAAAGATTTCAGCCATTGGAAGCTGAATCCAATGATTTTTCGGTTTAAACAGGAGGAACAGGGTCCACTAAAGGTAGATTTATTTGCTTCAAGAGTGACCAATCTATTGGAGAATTATGTGAGTTGGAGGCCAGATCTGGGAGCAATGGCAGTGGATGCATTTAGCCTGAATTGGCAGGGTATGAAAGGTTATGCGTTCACTCCTTTCTCCATGATTCAAAGAGGTTTGAAGCAGGTGAAGATGCAGCAGTGCAAAGTAGTTTTAGTGACTCTTTTCTAGGGAACTCAGGCTAAGTATCCTACAGTGATGGAATTGGCTGTGGCAGATCCAATTTTGGTAGGAGCAGAGAGAGGACTTTTACAAGATGTGGACGGAAGAGAGCATTCTTTAGTGAAGTCAGGGGTGCTCTCAACCTTCTAGTTTGGAGCATGTTAGGAAATCTAGAAGATTCAAACATTTATTAGGAGAGGCTGCAGAGTTATTATATGAATCCTGGGCTCCAGGGACAAGAAAAAGGTATTCAAGTGCATGGAAGTTTTTGCCATGCTGGTGCGTGGAGAGGGATGTGGATCCTGTTGATGCAGAGGAGGTAATGATTTCTAATTTCTTAGCTAGTTTGTATAGGAAGGGTTTGAGTTATAGGAGTGTCAGTTGTTATAGATTGGTGATAGCAGCAGGGCAATCTCTGGTTGATGGACCTTCTGTGGGGAAAGGTTAGTTGTTATGAAGCGTAATTTAAGGAAACCACCAGGTTTGAGATATTCCTTTGTTTTGGATGTCAATTGATTTGGGAATTGTTTCGAAAGTTGGCCAGTTAATAGCTATTTGACATTAAAGCAGTTGTCATGGAAGTTGGCTACATTACTAAGTATGGTCTCATTTAAGAGAGTGTCAGATGTGAAGGCTTTGGATGTTTCAGGATGATTCTTCAATTCGGTCGGGGTGTGGTATGAAGTAAAGCAAAGAACTAAAACAATGACTGAAATAATTTTTTATCTTAGATTTATTGATCATCCTAAATTGTGTGTGGAGATTTGTATTAGAGAATACGAGTCTAGGGTGAGTGAGTTCAGGAGTGCAGTAGTCAATCAAATGTTAATTTCATATGTAATACCTCATGGTGCGGTTTCAGTGGCGACTATTGCTAAATGGGTTAAAAACAGAATGAGTGAGGCAGGAGTAAATTTGGACAAGTTTAAAGTGCATTCAATTCGTGGAGCAATGGCATCTAAGGCGTAGAGTTCAGGAGAAGGTTTCAGTTAGATTCTTGAAGCAGCAGATTGGTCAAATGAGCCGGTGGAACATGTAATTAAACAAGTTTTAAAGGTCGTTCAACATACATAACAATGGCCTCCTGTCTTGACATAAAATGTCGATTCTCAGAGGTTTACTGCTCAGAGAATTGTGATTTTAATAATGACTAGGTGGCCAGCATTATCCCTCCCACCCACCCTTGTAGGGGGTGCTTGTAATTAGAGGTTTGAAATAAGTAATTTTTTATTAATGTTTAAAGGTTATAGTGTGAATTAATGGGAAACACAAATTATAGGAATTTTTATGTTAAGTTGCTTTTACAAATGACATTTTTATTTGCAGATTCTCAATTTTTTTTACCTAGATTGAGAAGGAAGAAAACAGAAGAAAGAGTTACGGGAGAAAGTAGAGAAACAAAAGAGGTTGAGACTGGGATGTGTCTGCCTTTTAATATGTTGAATGTTCTCATGTTTTGTGACTTCATACTATTCTATTGGAAGCTTTTAACTGCTGCTCAAAAGTGGTAAAATGTTCACAGTATCGTACTCCTGAACCTACACAGTATGAAACATTAAATGATTGGGAGTGAGCATGTGTTGCCACGGAGAAAGAAAAGTATCAGAATATGCAAAGAGAGCAGTGCAAAATTATGCAGATGCTCAATGGGATGAAGGACAGCAGAGGTGGAGGAAATGTGTAGTTGAAGGAGCTAAAATGTACCCAGCAATAACAACAGATAAGACTAAAAAGAAAGGAAAACAAAGAAATGATGATGAGGAAGCTGCAAGGAAAACAGGCACTCATAGCAATTCAGGGCATGGAATTTTAGATGCTTTGCTGTCCTCACGACCACCACCATATGTGTCCTCCGCCAACTAAAATGGAGGATTTTACAACTGCTAGTACTGCAGTGGCTGCAACCCCGATAGAACTGAATACAATTCAGATTGAATGGATGCTTCCAGCTCTTCTGATTGCTCCTGCAGCTGATGAAGCAGCCACAGTGTTCATTACTCCAGTTATTACTCCTTCAATTGTGACTGTTCCTGCCCCAGTGTCACAAGTTGTATCAGCTCAGACATTGATGGTGCCTGTTGTACCTGCACAAAGAATATGGTTCTGAATGTTGTTGTTAAAGGTGCTGTAGGAGAAGTACTGTGACAAGGTTCATTCTGTCATCGCAAAATTCACAAACTGTTGTCTGGACCTCACCACAAAATGTTCAATCATTAAGAGAAGGCAGAAGAATTGTCTTTGAAACCCCAATTGCACAGAGATAGGCAGGACCATTTGATGCTCGGATTTTCCCCCCATGATGTGAAGAAATTCCAGAAAATAAAAGGGTGGGAGAAACAGAGACCATCTACTAGCCAGAAACGGGTGAGACCCTTAGATGTACCAAAATTGAAGGTGGAATTCAAAGAGAATATTAGAGGATTTCTCTTTCGAATCTATATCAGGTAAATTAATTGATACATCTAAGTAAAGAAAGCCCAAGACGTTCGGCTGCCACCCATGACAAATTAACTGAATTGGCATGAAGATATGATGTGGATATTTTTAAAGGTGTTCCTTTACAGTAAAGCTCTAAGGTACAGTTGGATGATGAAGTAATTGTGAAAATGAATTCTTCATAAATGAGATTACACAATGCAGAATTAATAAAGTCTATTGACAAACTTTGTGATTTGACGGATTAGAGAGCAAGTGGGAAAAGAAACAGGGAAAGAAAAAGAAACAATCAGACACAACAAAGGCAAATGGTAAGCCACCAGCAGTACCTCCAGATAAAGATGAGGCTTTTATTTTTGCTATGAGGGAACTACCAGGTGGATGTTCATGCACCGTGGAGTAGAGGTGATCTTGTAACATTGTTGAGAGACAATCCCACGTAGAGGTATAAATTAGTTGACAGATTTGGAAAGATTTCAAAGGTTTAGTTGACAGACTTCAATACATTCTTTGGTATTGTGGTACTGAGTGTTCAGTGGCCTGAATTCTTGCTGTGCAATGGCCACGTACTGAGCTTCCAAGAGATACTTACTTGTACAGCTTCACTTGTGGTAATAGTCAAGTATGATGAGGTGATTACCTTTTTGAAAGGAAAAGTTCTAGCAAAAGACATTGCTTAGTTAAAGACCAATAGACCTACTAAAAAAGCTAAAGAATCAGTGCATTCCTATTATGAACAATTGTTACATGCCTTTAAAAAACACAGCGGCCAAGAGGTTTGTGTCACAGTTAGTTCTTGGGTTGTGACCAGAGATCAGTATGTATGTACAACAAAATGTGATTTGTTGGCAGACAAAGCCTTAAGATGAGATTTTGAGGTATGCAAAATACCACATTGATGAGCAGGAAATGAAGCAGGAGAGATTTAAAGAGAAGTTTATGATACCTCAAACTAAGTTGGTTCAAAAAGCATTTCAGAATCAATCACATGGAGGAAATATTGGTGGAATGCAAGGTGTTGGTTTTCAGGTTGGAGATCAAATTGCACAGGGTGATGTTAGTACTCACAGGATAAAGGCCAAAGTGTTTTGGTTGCGCAGACATTCCAAAATTAAAGAAAACAACTCCTTTTCACTATTGTAACTGGCTCTGGCATTGGAAGGCAGAGTGTAGATGGACAAATGTTATGGGTAAATCAAACGCAAATGCAAAATGTTTCAGTTCAGGTTCCAGTCCAATGAATGCAGATGCAACACAATTACACGGTTCAACGAAGCAGACCCCACATCCAATGGCCCCACAGAATATGATTAATCCCAGATTCAATATTAATCAAGTATCGAGAACAAATTCAAATGCATCCCAAAATCAGAACCCATTTCTTACCCTGAGCGTAGTTCACGTAGTAGCGCTACGCGCAGCTACGCGCAGCTACGCGAAGTGCACTTCGCACTACACAAGCTACGTGTAGCTACGCGAATTGCGCAGTGCACTGTGCACTGTGCACTGTGCGCAGTGCACTGTGCAAAATGCTATTTCCACTGATTGCACAGTGCCGGATGCTTGTCCGCACTGTGCAATCAGTGCAAACCACATCTTGCACAGTGCAAGCGGTCGTTTTCTGCCGCTCGAGTAGATTTGTACTCGAGCGGCAGCTTTCTCAACGCGGACTGGTTGTATCTCATCGCGAGCGGTCGTGAGCATACTCGCATTAGAAACCTGAGATCCCCGTGTTGAGAATCTCACCTGGAGGTTTATTTTCCACGCTCGCGATCGGCAAAATGATCCACATCCCACCAACCGGCTAAAGCTTCTCGTTCAATCACAGAATAGGTACTTTTCGCTCCATGAGGGCCACGCGAGCAAACCCCACCATTACGTCCTTACTTTTACGTGATTGCATCACAACGCTACCAAGGCTATACTGACCGGCATCACCGACGACTGTGCATAGATCAAGGGTATCAAAGGGTTTGGGAGGAAAAGAGTCAGTTATCTCTCTCTATCAAATTGAACTTCTTGTACACACCCTCACTCCAGACAAGCCTTTAACTTTTGTTTTAAACAAAAACCTCAGCTTCTGGGTCCCTTCAGTGCAATTGAGCAGAAAACAAGCAGAAAATTCAAACATGCCAAAAAAAGAATGCAGCTGATTTTTACTTTCTGGTTCAGGAAATTCATTAATTGCCTTAACTAGACTCTCTTTTGGCATCACACCCCTAGCTGACAACTTATGCCGCAAGTAGTCCACACTTCGCACTGAAAACTGACATTCGCTTGGTGTTGGAGTGTGGATTATTAGTAGGGATAAGTATACACCTACCACTAGCAATTAAGCCACCAATGCAATATAAGGGCCAGACAAGGTCTCAATAACTAATTCCTTTGCTCAACCCTTGGTAGCTGGCAACGAGGAGGTAGGCTTACCTTAGGAGACAGGTGTGTGAAGCATTTAAAATTAAATAAGTAAGACATAAAACACAATAAAAAATCCACAACCACTTTATAACAATAGGAACTATTAAAATGACACCAAAACAACTAAAATCCAATATAGGGAACCGGAGTTATGAATATTCTAAATATTAAACACTTTCTAGTGTTCAAAAACATACAGCACCAACTCGGAACATCTTGTTGCACTTGACCAGTACAAAGTTAAAGTTTGAGGCTGAACACTATGAAGCTCTGGTCAGAGACACTATGCGGGAGGCCCTGATCAACATTTTAACTTTACACTTAGACACTTTTCTGAAGTATTTTCTCTCGTCGTCGAGCATGGCTCCTCTTCAGACTGGGATTCGAGTCAATGACGGTGGGTTGGCTCAGCTTTAGGCCTTGGTAAAATCCTGGAAATCTTGAGCTCAGAAGCTTTCAGCGGGACAAACCTAAAATCCAGGCGCGGCTGCTGCTCAAAGTCGGCGGTTTCACTCTTGTCGACGGGTCGGTCACCTTATGAAGCTTTTTCCAAAAGTTGCTCCAAACTTCTCCAAACATCTTGAACATCTTCCTGAAGTTCCTCTTGAAGGTTCAAAGGGTACACAACCCAAATCCAAAGTTCCAGAGTCTCTGAGTTTCTTCTCAGACGTTGGGAGTACAGTTCCAACAATGCACCTGGACAAATGCTTACAATTCCACTGGATGCACTCCAGGCTGGGGACTTCTTGGGGGAGATGGTGCAGGTGACCTCTGTTAACCTATTGCTTTCAGAGAGTCTACTCCTTAAACCTTTTTGAAGCAAGGCAAAGTCCTCAGGGTTGTAGTTCCAAGTGTGCAGCAGGAACAGTCTTTCAGAGTGTGGTCCTTTGGAGTGCAAACCAGGGTTCCAGCAGGGCAGTCCTTCTTCTCCTAGTAGTTTCAGGCAGCAGATCTGAGTTGCTTTGCAGCTTTCTCATATTTAATTAATGTGCAGGGGCAAAAAGCAGGGGGGGCGCACCCCCTGACCAATGGGGTACAGGGTGTCACCCAAAAGCATGACAGCTTGTTCCAAGGATTGGCATATTCTTGTCCCACAAAGCACTGTACTTTAAAACTCAAGATGGAGAATTCCTGTCCTTGGGAGTAATACCTGGCTAAGGCAACCCACTGGTGTGACTCATTTCCCTTAACACTTCCTTACCAGACCTCCTGAAAATTCTATTCCCAGGCTTGTCATCTTGCTGGGGTGGGGGTACATGAAGAGGGGGTAGGCCTTGCTGGCATTCCTTACTGTCTTGATCTGTTTGAAACTCAGTTTGATTTACCCACCCTCGTCCTGGCCTGTTCTCTGCAGGTGCAGAGCCCCCCCATCAGATAACCTTTATTTCTGTGCAGGGCACGTCTCACCTCATCAAAGCAGTTTGGCTAAGCCTATTAAGGGCTGGCCAATAAGGAGATGCCTCTAGAAGGCTGGATTTTGGCTCACAGAAAAGAAAGTTCTATAACTTATTTTTTGTAATGGTTATGATAAATTCTACAGTGGCAAGTTGTTGGATTTATATTTACCAATCTTGCATGTTACTTCAATTTAAAAGCAGCTTAAAAGTGGGGCTGACTTTTAAAATGACAGCAGGCAATGCAGCATAACACACTTAAGTGTCTCAAAGCTGTTGGGCCTATAAACCTACAAAACCTACCATATTCTAGGGAATTACAGGTAGGTTGTCAGTGACAATTGTAATTACATCTAATTACCATATACATTTTTAATCATAGCCCTGGGCCTGGCCCGCAGAGCCCAGGGCACAGTCAGTCAGTTACCACCAGTATAAGCCAAAATATGGAGGTGATCAGGGCAAAAAGGATGTCTTTCTCTCTGGGTTTCAAAGTCATTTTTTTTCTTTTAGAATAGACAACACCAAAGCTAAGGTTTTATTATGTTATTTCACATTTCTTTCGGAAATCCGTATGTTATCTTAAAAACCAAGCCAAAAGGCATACATTTAAACCTGAAAGCCCCACCATGCATAATGAATGATTTAAAATGGCAGGAAACCTGATGTAATTCAATTTAGTGGTAGACTGAGAACATAGCCAATGTCCTAAAAAGTTTGGGGCCCTTCAGAGTAGATACTGTTTCAGAGATGCATGGCAGGGGATACCTATCAACCCATATTCTCTCATTGAAATCCTTAAGTTGATGCACATTCTCAATGAGCCATTCTTTTTTCAAGCTAGCACTTCCGCAAAGAGCCACTCAGTGCTCTCTATGGGCTCAATGATCCCTTGATCAGATGGATTTTTCAGTTCTTGTTCAACTCCTCACTCATGGAAATGACTGGATTTGTGCACCACCGGTACAGCCCCTGCTTTCAATCAGATTTGGTATGACAATCCTTTGATCTTCCCCAGTTTCTTGCCAAACACTTCAGGAATAGCATTCGTCCATGCACACTTACCCACAGCTGTCAATCCCATACACTACTTTTTTAACATGACCTGTTCTAGACTGTTGGAATCTAACACAATACCAAGATTTCTTTGGTCCAAACAGCCCAACAAACTTGAACCTACTTTGGCCACCTACTCTGTTCCCTCAGCCACATTTCTTTTGAAATGTAATGAAGCACTGTCTTGTTAAAGTAAACAATGACCTGGAATCAGCCATCATACTCGCACTGCTACCCACAAGGCACTGAGGTTTTAAATGGCAGGACCACTTACTAGTGATACTTCTTCATTGTCACTTCCTACCCTGCCATTCACCTATTTCTTCACGTCCACACCACACTATTCTCATCCAAATCGGATTGGATTTTCATGTCATGACCCTTTTCTTCTGTGTTCACATTCAGACACTTCAGATTCAGTACCACAAAGAGCTCTGCACACTTTCAAAAAATGGCGTATTCTCTTACACCTCCCACAAAATATATCTACAGAAGGACAATTAGGAGAATTTCCCAAATAGTGTTTGTTGCCACATCTGTAGCACTTCTTCCTATCATAATTTTTTTTTATTTCCTCCTTGACTTATCATCAACCTGTAGGGCATGCAATTGATTTCCATTGAAATGAATGGGCAGTGCATGACAAGTTACCCTTGTCATTAGCATCCAAGTGGTTATGGACATTTTTTTCATAAACTTTGTCATAGACTCAATACCACAAGCTACTTCTTTCCTTTTTCAAGCTTCAAATTCTACATTGTTAGTCATTTTTCCTGCACCTTTTTTGCTACTAGTTTTTTTCCACTAGTTGATCCTGAATCACCACTTCTTCAAAAACCTTAAAGTCACATGTCACTGCCAATATTCTCAAATCACTTGCAAAACACTCAACTGATTAGTTGGGAAGTTGATGCCTCCCATAAAATGTATGACGTTAACGCAACTCCAACATTTTGATTGTAGACACATACTCATCTACAGTACCACCTTCCCCAAAACAGGTTGATATAGGTAAATGCTTCAGAACTTTTCTACCCTCTGTCCCCAAGGAATTACACCATATATCGAACTTTTCATTTTCATGAATTCATCTCCATTCAATGGCCTCCTCATAGATTTCGAAACCCTTCTTCCATAGCTCCGACTCTAGTGGTGGAGGGCAAGGAGATTTTAGAAATGCAGGGGGAGGCATCATGTTCTGTTTCATTGTAGAGACAAAAAAAAGTTCTCACCCAAGATGAACAAGTGTTCTAAATGTCACTACGTACCACACAGTATGTATGGGGAAATTATGCTTGCAATCAACGTCACCTCCTTGTTTTGGTTACCATGTTGTTGTGCAAATTACCCCAAGCCACACTTTTCTAATCAGTTGCTCCCTTGTGATCATCCAATGACCCGTTGATTGCCATATGTTCAAATATTCAGAGTGCATGTCTTCTGGATAAGTAAGTTCTGGCATGCTGTAAACACAACGTAAATTAGGCACTTTGCAGCGCTGTGCATCTCTTCATAACTGCACCAGTTGCTAATATGAAAATTCCTCAAACTAGACCGTTCCTCAATCAAAAAGCAGCAACCCAAAGGCACTGCAGTACCCCCACTTACAAAGGCAGCTTGCAACCACAACCCAAAGAAAAATGGTGCTTATGTGTGAAGCAAATGGCGGTTATGGCGCAGGAGCATGCAGAGTCTTACAGTCAAACCAGTTCACTTAAAATGGCGACATGCAGCGTGATAAGCACATGCAACCCTCATATGTCACCTCACGTGTAAAATGTCTGTTATCCATCTAGAACCACAGCCCAATGTTTTCACCTAGGCTAATGTAGGCCAAGTTCTAAATGCTGCTTACTGCCCTCCTGCAGCTCTTCTTCAGATGCTACCAATGCTTCGGCGGATACTGCCTCAGTGCCGCCTGTCTGCCAATGCTCATATCCGACCTGTGTGAACAGGGAACTGGGCACATCAAACATGTCATTGTCAAATGCTACCCTGCTGGTTGGGTCAAACTTGTGGGTACGTTCTCCACTCTTCATCACTGAAAAGTCTCGGGTGGAAGGCGGAATAGAGCCTTTAACTCACAGATAAGGTATGTTTATTCAAGTAACTTAAAGTACAACCAGCAGGTGGCTAGCAGTAAAGCAACTGGTTGCACATTCAAACACCACATTCTACATTCCAGATTCAGTGAAGACATCACTTAATTCCACATTCCACCCAGGCTGAACCCAACACTTCCCTTGGGTTAGTAATCATTCCACTGACTACTGAAAATGCTTTACCGAAGCAGAATGTCTCCACTCTATTGAACCACTAGACAATAGGCAGAGTATAGTCAATGTTTTCACTCATTCCCACAGTATGCTTTACAACAACATAGTCCGTTCAGAAACATTGTCCCCACCGTTCATCTTTGGTTGAAAGCATTCCATTTATTATAAGCCGCACCATATATATAATACATGATCAGAGACTCTTTTGAATGATCAATGGCAGACAAACCCCTCAGAAAAGGATATCTTATCCTTGTTTGAACCTGACAATTTTTTTGTACCTCTTTATATATATATATATGTTTTAATATTGGTTTATATTCAAAATGATGCTTAAGTTGGATGCCATTCTAGAATACGTTCCATACGCTGGTATTAATGTCCAGTGTATAATAGAATCATTGAACCTACCAATTCTGAACATATGGCTGCTGTAGCCTGTGCATTCCATGCAAGTCTGCTAGCATTAACAACGGTTATTGGTAAATGAGCCAAAGTAGTCACAAATGTTTCAACAGGGTTCGGGACTCTGCACATCTTTCCAGTTCTTTTCCAGGTTGGTTGGCATCTCTTGGTTTATATCTGCAGCAGCTACTCTAGAAAAGGAGATTCATGCAATTCAGGAACCTGTCCTTTGAAAGCAACATAACCTTTACTTTAACATCCACTCTCCCTTACAAAAAGTAATAAACTGAACGGGTTTACCATCTAGGTGCTCAGGATTTCAGGTTCATAAATGGGGTATTTAAACTGCAGCTGTAATTTTCCTCTGTGACCTGCAATCAGCGTTGGCTGCTGGCAGGCGGCATTACGATGTCACAGCTTAACTGTAATAATGTATTACAGTTGAGCATCTATGTAATTTCTTTATTACAGATGGCTAGAGACATCACAACGTAAATGTAATAAGGAATTAAAGGAAGTCTTTTATACAGGGAGTTCAGGGTCTTATGTGTCATACCTTCTATTAATTTTATCCATAGTCGTTCATCAATCACCCTAATCATTATGATCCCACGTCTTGACAGTGCTACACTGATATTAGAGTTTGGTCTAACTGAAGACAAGTCAAAATTTGACAACTTGTAACTCCTGTCATGCTTTGGAGTGAGTGGGGCTGCTGGCATGTTTCTAAAACGAAAAGTCCTCCAGGCATGACAATCCATGAGGACTTCTCTGAAAACCTGTGTGCAGCTCCTTTCTGTCTTCTGATGAAGTCCATTCTCTCTGACAACTGCCTCCCACACTGCCTTCAGTCAGCACCAGCCTCAACATTCAACTATCACATCTCAAGCTCTCTGCAGCTTCTGGTTGCCTGTTGAATGTGGCAGCAAACACACCAGTCACACAAAAAGACCCAGGCTGCCTGAAAGCCCAAATTAAAATTAAGAAAAGTGATGGGTGAATTGCTTGAATGAATCTCAGCCACTGGTAACAATTATGGGTCTCCATACAGTCTATCATTGCTTTGCCAACCATACCACACACAGGAACCAGTCATGTGCAAATTAGCCTTGGTCCTTTTGGAAAGGGGCGACCATTCGGTCCCCCCGAACGTATGGTGGAGTACCACGATCCCCCCGGGAAGCCATCTTGGGCGGGAGGCGAGTCTCGGCTGGTATGCCCGAAGCGGCGTAGCCGGGGCGCGCCTTTTTCCCGCCCTAGAGTGGGCTGGCCTAGACACCGACGCGGCCGGCCACGCCCTCGGAGACAGGCGGGGGCGGGTTTACGCCCACCCCGAAGACGGATAAAAGGAGCGGAAGCCAAGAAAGCATCCTCTTGTTCCTGTGCTCTGAAGCTGCACCTCCCCGCTGCACGTGAGCTCGAGACGGAACGAAGAGCAATTTTGAGCGTTGTAATCTTTCTTTTGTCTTACAGATATCCCGTCTGAGAATGCCCAAGAAAGTCGGAAAGCGGGTCAGTACCGAGGAGATGCTCCGCATGCTCATGAAGGAGATAGCCGATCTGAAGAAAAAGGTGGAGGCTAAGGACGGGGAGGGAGGACCGAAACGGCCTTTGCAGGGAACAATCCCCGGTGGAAAAAGCAAGAGGCCCAGAAGGGGAGCAGTTGGGGGAGAGACCCCGGTTCCCGAAACCCCACGAGAGGAGCCAATCCCGGTGCCGAAAGAGGGGAATCCAATCCCTGTGGTGGTCACCCCCGTGAACGGGGAGGATATGCCCCCCGAGTTAGCGGCACAATTGGCAGCGTGGTTGGGAAACGATAGCGAGGGCGCCACGGCTGACGACGCCCGGGCAGTAATGAGGCAATTGCGGGAATCTAGGGAGGCTGCGAAGGCAACATCTTCTGTTCCCCCGCAGGTTCCGGCGGCTGGAAGTACAGCAGGCCCAAGTTCGGCGACAAGCGCGGGGTCTACTTCAGGTAAGCGGCCATTGCCGATTGCGGGGGAGGGGTCTGTACCTTCTCGAAGGGAGAAGATTGCCCAGCACGTCCCACAAGAAATTAAGGAATTGATTTGGGCGGATAAATATGTAAACATGTTTTCATTGCTTACCGACCATTACGAGATTGAGCATGTGAAGAGTCAAAAGGAGCTCATGCATCCGAGTGTTTGGCGCGCAAAAATGGCCGCCTTTAAGGTCGACGAGACCATTGGTACTTGGGGCAGAGCGTGGGGCATTTTTACTTCCATCATGGGTGAGCGCAGGCCCGAGTTGTTGACCGAGTTACCCATTTATCAGTCGCGTATTATGGAGTATTCTGTGGCATATGGGGGCAATCAGTGGTTCTGCTATGACAATCTGTTTAGAAAAGCTAAAGAACACAACCCATTGTTGACTTGGGATTGTTACGACTCCGTGTCATGGCAAAAAATGGAGAGTACAGGGATGTTGAAGGTGCCATTGGTAGGGAGTAACGGGGGGGAATCTTCCCGCCAAAACTCTGGGACACCCTTTCGGACGGGTGCAGGTAACGAGTACCACTCGAAGCCGAGTGGCAACACAGGTAAAAGGGGGATCTGTTGGAATTTTAACAGAGGGAAATGTACTAGGCCCCAGGGGTCATGCAAATTCAGACATGAGTGTGGGGGGTGCGGGCAGCCATCCCATCCTGAGTCCATGTGCAGAGCCAAAACGGGTGATAACGATGGTAAGGGAGGCGCCAAACAGGTCTAATATAGTCCGAGGGGCGCCTTTACCGACCCCGATTGATACCATGGCAATGATTCCTTGGCTCAGCGAATACCCGGATCATGCTTCCGCTGGGGTGTTACGAAACGGGTTTTCATATGGTTTCCGCATCCCAGTGGGGGATTTTCAGGGGGTACCAAATTGTAAGAATCAAATGTCGGTCTTACAGCACACGGCGGTGGTGCAGGTAAAGATTGGGAAAGAGGTGACTCGAGGTCGTGTCGCCGGTCCATTCGATTTGCCACCGGTTGCTAACTTTGTTTGTTCTCCTCTAGGGGTGGTCCCCAAGAAGGACCCGGGTGAGTTTCGGCTGACACATAATTTGTCAGCCCCACGTGGTCTTTCCGTGAATGACGCGATAGACCCGGAAGTGTGTTCGGTGCGGTACGCATCTTTCGATGAGGCCGTCGCCATGTTGAATCGCCTGGGGCCCGGGACGCTGATGGCAAAATCGGACATCGAGTCAGGGTTCCGGTTGCTCCCGGTACACCCAGACGATCAGCGTCTCCTTGGTTTTCAGTTTCAGGGTCGCTATTACATGGATAGATGTATGCCAATGGGATGCTCGATTTCATGTGCCTATTTCGAGAAGTTCAGTTGTTTTCTGCAGTGGGTATTCACAAGGAAGACAGGTTTTCAACATGTTATGCACTATCTCGATGACTTTCTGTTTTTGGGGGCAGCCGGGGATTCTGAGTGTGGACAGGCTTTGCATGAATTTTGTGTCCTAATGAATCAATTCGGTGTGCCATTGGCGCCAGGTAAGACTGTGGGTCCCTCGACCTTGATCGAGTTTCTGGGGATCGAGCTCGACTCGGTGGAAGGTTGTTTTCGATTACCCAAGGAAAAAGTGTTAAAATTCAGGTTATCCCTTGAGACATGTATTCGTGCAACGAAAGTAAACCTGCATCAATTGCAACAGGTGGTGGGTCAGTTGAATTTTGCCCTAAGAGTGATGCCGATGGCGCGCCCCTTTTCCCGCTCGATTGCACAATCCATGGTCGGCTTGAAGGAAGGACATCATCGCACGAGACTCTCGGCAGAGGTTCGCCAGGACATGCGCATTTGGATTGCATTCCTGGCGGATTTCAATGGTCGAATTGTCTGGAACAAACCAGCGGTGTCTTCCGAGGAGTTGGGGCTTTGGACAGATTCGGCGGGGAGTGTGGGTTTTGGCGCCATATTGGGTACACAATGGTCGGCTCAAAAATGGCCGTCATGGTGGCATGAGTGCGGGTTGACGAGTAACATTGCTTTTCTCGAACTGTTCCCTATTCTGGTGGCTTTGAAAACATGGCCTGAAGGGTTTAGGGATCACTCTGTGGTGTTCTGGTCTGACAACATGACCGTGGTTGAGTGTATCAATAGTCAGGCAGCACGATGCAAATTGATTCTGAGACTGCTCAAGGAAATTGTGTTGTTATGCATGCAACTGAATGTACTGTTTAGGGCGCGACACGTGCCGGGGGTGATGAACCAAGCGGCTGATGCGCTTTCTCGTTTCCGTATGCAGGCCTTCTGGGGTTTTCTGCCCACAGCGGACCCGGTGGCGGCACCCTTTCCCGAAGCTCTCTGGTCTCTCGGTGCCCCGAACTACAAAACCTTGTGGGAGAGAGTTTAGCACCCAGGACGAGGAAGGCATATGAAGGGGCGTTCCGTTCCTATTGGGCCTTTTTGGGTACTGCCGGGGGGGAGCTTTGGGGTCAGGAAGAGTTTGTAGTGAGATTCCTGCTCTCTTTACATCAGGCAGGCAAGTCAGTAGCTACGGCCCAGAGGCATCGGGCCGCCATTTCCTTTATGGCAAAGGCTCATGGGATCCAGGACCCGACAGCGTCTTTCGTTGTGCAGAAAGCGCTACGTGGGTGGCAACGCCTTGAGGGTCGCAGAGTAGACGATAGGCACCCGATAGGTCTGGATAGGTTGACCCTGTTATTGTCCGTACTTCCGGCAACGTGTTCATCCCAGTACGAAGCAGTGTTGTTCCGAGCCGCATTTGCACTAGCATTCCATGGGGCTATGCGGGTAAGCGAATTAGTGGCTAAGAACAAGCGAGATACGATGGGGGGACTGTGCCGGGAACACATTCAGGTCAGGGAGGAGACGATGACGGTCTCGTTTGTTAGGTCCAAATCCGATCAGGGTGCAATCGGGGACTGCGTAATCATTCAGAGGATCCCCGGGTCTTCCATGTGCCCTGTTGCGTGCGTAGAGGAATATTTAGCGCAGAGGGTGGCAGCGTGGGGGGGGACCTTGTTGAGACACGCTGACGCCACCCCACTGACGAGGTTTCAGTTCCGGAGGGTGCTTGCGATGTCTGTTTCGGCCGCGGGCTTGAACCCCGGTGAGTTCGGGACCCATTCCTTTCGGATAGGGGCTGCTACTGAGGCTACAGCCAGGGGTCTGAGTGTGGAGCAAGTGAAACGTGTGGGGCGTTGGTCCTCTAATTGTTATAAAAGGTATGTGCGGTTGCACATGTTGTGAAGCTGTAATGATATACTCACGCTTCTTGTCTCTGTTTGATTTTCAGTTACGCAAGCTTACGAAGCGGGGCGGACTGTACAGTCGACCCGACTCCTGGGAACCAGCGGTCAGAAATCACCGTCTGCGAATAAGGAGGTGTGGGTCGTGGGCCACTCATATGTGAGGCGTGCCGCGGACGTATTCAAAGCAGGTGATATGAGTCACATGGCTGGGGAATAGGGGTACAGGGTGTCCTTCTACGGAAAGGGCGGGCTCTGTATTGACCAGTTTCAAATCTTTTTTGAGGGTTTGTTAGAGCGGACGAGGTCACCGCCGTCTATAATCATAGTCCATCTTGGGGGTAACGATCTGGTGGCCACTGGTAGACGACTTCTTCTCGAGGCAATGCTTTCCACAGTAAGTTGGTTGGCAAGAAGAGTTCCAGGGTGCACGATTGCATGGTCCCATATGATCCCACGGAAAGTGTGGCGGGGGGCTATTTCGGTTACTGCACTGAATCATTCAGTAAGAAAGATAAATAACAAAATGAGTAGATTGTTTCGTTCAAATACACTGCATTCTGTTTCGCATGGTTGTATCAAAGGGGACAGTATGTATTTGGGGGACGGTGTTCATTTGTCCCAGGTGGGGAACGAGTTACTCATAGGAGACTTCATAGCCTGGTTGAGGGGTTTACAGCATGACCTTTAGGTAGGAGTATTTTGTGGGGGGTCCGGATAGCCGGTCAACTATCCGGCCTGTGGCGGTAAGGTCATGATCGGTGAGCAGTAATTCGAAGATCCCTATGAGGGGGCGTCACCCATTACGGATGGGAGCGCTCGGGGGAGGTGGCCAATTGGCCCCTCAACGGGGAGGCGGTCCTGTTTAAGGAGAGGCCGCCGGAAGGAAAGGAAAGGTGGTCAAGGCCCCTTCCTGGATAGGAGGGGCTACTGCCCCTCCTGGGGAATTTCCCGGGGCCAGGACATCTGCGACGGCAGATGGGTAAGTTGTGTGGGGTGCGGGAGGGGGTTTACGCTACCTTTTAGACACCTCACACGAGTCCTCGAACGACCGTTAAATGGCGTCGAGTTTATTGGGGCCCCCGTCAAGTACAAAGGGAAATTGGTAGATGCACTTGAGGTACGCCTCTGTGCGGTCGCTCCTCTCACAAGTGAGGGGGGTATTTCTGGTTTAGGGATCTGACACCGGTTACGACCTTGCCGTTGGCCCTTAACGTTAGGATGTACAATTTCAAGTCAAATGTTTTGTAGGATGTTAGTTCGGCTAGGAGAACCTTTGTATTAGAGATCTGTTAAGGTTAGCCAAACATCGTAATGTGGAAATGAAATTGTACATAATATGAAACTGTTATTTTAATGTTTTATTTTTGTTTCATATTTTAATAAATACGGCCGGGAAGGGTAACTCCCTTCCCGCCTTCCAAAAGTTCAAGAACTGTTTCCGGTTTCCCAATTCTTGGGGATTGTGTTGAGAGGGGGTGGCGGGTATCTCAGCCATATGGAAAGGGGCGACCATTCGGTCCCCCCGAACGTATGGTGGAGTACCACGATCCCCCCGGGAAGCCATCTTGGGCGGGAGGCGAGTCTCGGCTGGTATGCCCGAAGCGGCGTAGCCGGGGCGCGCCTTTTTCCCGCCCTAGAGTGGGCTGGCCTAGACACCGACGCGGCCGGCCACGCCCTCGGAGACAGGCGGGGGCAGGTTTACGCCCACCCCGAAGACGGATAAAAGGAGCGGAAGCCAAGAAAGCATCCTCTTGTTCCTGTGCTCTGAAGCTGCACCTCCCCGCTGCACGTGAGCTCGAGACAGAACGAAGAGCAATTTTGACCCACCCACCAGCCCCTGAGGACAGCGATTCGTTGTGAATACAGTTGATATAGTATCTTTTTTGTTTTTCTCTGTTTTCTTACAGGTTGTGATGATTGTCGTGAAATTTCTTAAGATGCAATAAAGATTGGTTATTTTCAGTATGTTTTGCAAATAAAGTAATTTGGAACAAGGATTGATCAGTATTTACGCTTGGTAATAAATGATGTTTTGTAATCCTAGTAACTTAGGTAGAATTGTTGTATTTATTTTGGTCGGGCGGTAAGGTCATGATCGGTGAGCAGTAATTCGAAGATCCCTATGAGGGGGCGTCACCCATTACGGATGGGAGCGCTCGGGGGAGGTGGCCAATTGGCCCCTCAACGGGGAGGCGGTCCTGTCTAAGGAGAGGCCGCCGGAAGGAAAGGAAAGGTGGTCAAAGCCCCTTCCTGGATAGGAGGGGCTACTGCCCCTCCTGGGGAATTTCCCGGGGCCAGGACATCTGCGACGGCAGATGGGTAAGTTGTGTGGGGTGCGGGAGGGGGTTTACGCTACCTTTTAGACACCTCACACGAGTCCTCGAACGACCGTTAAATGGCGTCGAGTTTATTGGGGCCCCCGTCAAGTACAAAGGGAAATTGGTAGATGCACTTGAGGTACGCCTCTGTGCGGTCGCTCCTCTCACAAGTGAGGGGGGTATTTCTGGTTTAGGGATCTGACACCGGTTACGACCTTGCCGTTGGCCCTTAACGTTAGGATGTACAATTTCAAGTCAAATGTTTTGTAGGATGTTAGTTCGGCTAGGAGAACCTTTGTATTAGAGATCTGTTAAGGTTAGCCAAACATCGTAATGTGGAAATGAAATTGTACATAATATGAAACTGTTATTTTAATGTTTTATTTTTGTTTCATATTTTAATAAATACGGCCGGGAAGGGTAACTCCCTTCCCGCCTTCCAAAAGTTCAAGAACTGTTTCCGGTTTCCCAATTCTTGGGGATTGTGTTGAGAGGGGGTGGCGGGTATCTCAGCCATATTGAAATGCGCCCTTCCTGCAGGGTCGCCTGGGATTTTTCACCTTATTTATTTAATCCTAGTTTTGTTGGCTGTAGAACTCTGTGAACTTTTCTCCTGCCAAACCGTGGTAAAGTTCTTGAGAACCCCTTTTTAAACACAGTAAACTGACTGCATTGTGCCTAGCAACCAAAAATGTAAGCACTGGTTTATTTAGTGACTTTATTGGATTGAATTTGGGGCTAATATTTGAGGTGAGTTCTAACTCCCCTCAACTAATCCTCCAATTTCTTACAGTCTTTCTCCAGTGGGAGCAGTCCAGTCTGAATTGACAGGCCAGATCGCATCTCAAAGGGAGGGCAAGCTAATCCAGACGATGCATCTGAGTTGGGTGAACTCGTTCACCTGCTGTTGCCTGGTGACGTCCCTGCCCACTTCTCATTTGCCGCAGTGTACGCGAGTTTAAATAGTTTTTAAATGTCACACACTTTTCTGTCTTTGACCAATCCTGGAGTAGGGGGTGAGTCAGACAGACTTCCCCAGGGAAAGGGGCAGCCGAATTCCGCCGTCAGCATCGCCCTCTGATCTATGGAACATCCTAAAGCCATAGCAACTGTGCATTTAAAGGACAGGTTTTGACATTTGAAAATACCGTGTCACGGGCCTTCAGAACCAGCCATTCTGCAGCCAGCTCTGCCCTCAGTCTGTATATTTATACTGGAGGTGAGTTAGGCTGATGCTGATTGAAGAACAGCAAAGTCAGAGGGTGATGGCTCAATGAGGATGGGTTTTAATTCGCCAGTAAAACAACTGAGCATACAATTTAATGAAGGCCACGTTAACCTATTTAATTGGCCTTTCATGTCTTTTAATGGTGCATTTAATGCCAGGCCATGATAATAAGCAGCGTAGGAAAACGGTCAGAGCAGAGATCACTGCGCCTTTGGCTCGGTAGGTCAGAGTAGAAATATTGCATGAATTCACTCAGCCATAAATCAGCGTTTAAATGATCTGCAGCTTAATTACTAGGGCCAGAACTACACGGAATGAACTGCTTTATTACCCAAAGCTAAAACATTGAACTATGTTACACAGTAATACATTGTAAGTAATTTGCATGTTTTAGCGCCGAAGTATATTCTGCCTTATCCTTTCACTGTACTGTTTTTTTTTTACCTTGGAGCCATTTTTTACATTAGATTCTTTTTGACTGTATAAAAGTCTAGGGGTGCGTGGAGGTCATTTATCTTGCAAAAAACGATCTCTAGTAATCGCAGGGAGGGATATTAAAACATTTTAGTTACTGGTGATAAATGTTTGGCAAGTTCACAGCACATGTTGATGAAAACTACAGACTTCGGGCCATCACAAGCTCACCTCACAATCCACGAAACTTGTATGAAAATTACAAACACTGTTTGTCAAATAGTGAACAGTAATTTTGGGCTCGATTGCATCTTATTTCCAAACAAGAGCAGATAAAATATGTCACCCAGCAACAATGTATGTATGTCATTCAATGCATTTAAAGCTTTAATCGAGCTAGGAAGAAACAAAGGGCTGTGTAATGGGAATGAATCATAGAGTGGCCTAGTTATGAGTGGGTTTGGGATGGTGTAAGACTGCGCCAAACCATAGATGTGATTTATGAAGCAGCGCAAGGTCACTGTGCATGGCACTGAGTGGCTCTATATATCGGAGTAAGGCAATGCAGCACAAATCGCTGCGTAGCCTGGGAAGACGTTCCATGGGCGCTGCATGGGTGTTCCCATGCAACTCCCATGGTTTTTGACTCAATCCCAGATATACAAGAGCTGGTAGACCCTGGAATGTGCCAAAAAGACACACCTTCCCAGGAGAGGGGTAACAAGGAGAAATACATTTATTTCTCCTTGTTGTATTTTGCAGCTCACATAGAAAGAGGAATATGCTGCTAAGGTTTGTTTTTGTGTTAGAAGGTATTCCTCCCTGCATAAAAACATCCTGTATGCAACACAGGCACCCTTGCTCCATGGTTCATCCATTTTCCAATTGTCACCATAGAATCATGGAAATTTACACCTGCAAAAGTATTGGGAGAGGACATAGCTACCACAATTTGGGTACCTTTGGCATACAATGTAAGATCCAGCCCAAATGATCTTATCAGTGCCTTTAAAGGTTTTACGTAAACATTAAACAAAGTGGGGCTGAGTGCGGATCTTCTGCAGAAACCAATATGGCAAACAGAAAGGCTTGGACAAAAAGGGTCCAGGACCACCACTTGTTGTCTTTCAGATAGAAATTATTTTAGCAGTTTTAGAGCTGACCCCTCAATACCGACAGCCTGGAGACAGCCAACCAAGATCTTGTGATCAACAGTATCAGAGGCTGCCGATAAATTGAGGAGTATAAGCACCACACTGCCACCACCATCTAAAATCTATCTAATCTCTTCTATGGTTTTAAGCAAGGCTGTTTCGGTACTATGACCACTTCTAAACCCAAATTGGATGTTCTCAAGGAACTGGTTGCTAAGTAGAAACTATACTAGTTGCTGGTGTCTGGCCTTTTCTTCGACCTTTGCAGATAGAGGTAGTCTGGAAATAGGTCAACAGTTACTAGGGTCTATAGGATTTACGTTGGACTTCCATGGAGTGGGAAAGTGACCTCATTCAAACATTTAATTAAAGATACTGGTCAGATAAGTAGCTACAGTATCTACAGCTAACTTGAGGACTTTCAGAGGACAAGGGTCCATGGGCGATCCAGATTTGTTGGCTAAAATAATTGTAATCACTTGCTATACTGAAAGAAGGCATAAGTTGGTACGTTTAGGGTCTTCCTCAAGTTTGGCAGAATGAGTGGGACCCGTCTGACTGATGATCATATTTGATCAAACTTATTAAAGAGCTGAACAACTATCTCCAAAAAGAAGCTGGCAAGAGTATCTCAGAAGATCTGATTATTGTTGGTTAGATTATTCCTTGGGGCTGAGAACTGATTGCAAACAACCTGGAAGAGCTCTTTGGGGAATTCCGCTTCTATTATTTGAGTGAAATAGATGGTCTTTTCCTTAAGAATAAGTGCCTCGTAGTTGCTCAAGCATTTCTTTTATTTCTCTTTTTCATCTTTATTATACTTTTTCTTCCATAGTCTCTCTTATCTTCTACAGACTTGAATCTGAACCCTGAGGTTCTCAGAGAACCAGGGGGCTGAGAGCTTGCCTCTCCGAGAACATAACGTTCTAAGGGGTACGGCGATGGATAAGGCTGAATGGACCCAATCCATGTATTTCAACATGGAATCATCAAAGTTTTCAGAGAATAAAGGCAGTGTTTCTACTAGAGTTTGGTTGAATACATGTACCTGTATTTTGTTCCAAGCATGTTATGTAGTGTATTGACATTTGGGTTTGTCCGGGCCATTTTTCGATTTTAACATAATATCGAACATGACCACATGATTATTGATCCAGGCTAGTGATATGGAATCCTTCGTAACCACTTGAATGTTATTAGTAAACAACTCATCAAGTGTATGTCCAGCTGTGTGGGTGGGATCATTGACTAATTGAGACAGGCCAAAGTCCTCTAGGGTCTCAATGAGGGCCACTGTGTCATTGTCTTCATTATCTTCTAGATGACAATTGAAATACCCCAAAACAGTGATGTCCCTTGCAGATAGACCTTCTTCTAGAAGGGAGCCAATATCTATACTACTATTATAAAGAGAGAACTGTGTCCTTTGAGCCAGGTAAACTCGAAAAGTACACAACCAATCGCAACACCCAATACAGCGTTGGAAAAGGGGGGTCCTGTAGATGGACATAGGCTATAAAAAAAATAAAAATAAACGTTATTTATAAAGTAAACAATAAAAAAAGGTAGTCCCTAAGAAGTAGCGCCGGCCGTGTGAGCAAACAACGTGGACGTGCATGCTGATATCATCTAGCGCGGGGAGGAGCGGCGGACATCAGCGGTGAAGTCGGGCTGAGATAGATAAAGCGTGGGGATTAGCGGAACGTGTGTGGCTGACTGAAGCAATGGGAGGAGGCGGCACGAGGAGCGGTGAAGTCGGGCGGAGGTAGGTGCGGAACGTGTGCAGCTGACTGAAGCAATGGGAGGAGGCGGAACAAGGAGCGGTGAAGTCGGGCTGAGGTAGGTGAAGCGCGGGAGCGCTGGGAGGAGGCAGAACGTGTGCGGCTCAGTGAAGTGCTGGGAGTAGGCGGAACGTGTGCGGCTAAGTGAAGCACGGGGAGGAGTGGCCCGTTAGCGCGGGGAGGAGCGGTGAACTGTGTGTGGATGATTGGGGGCCATGAAGGTGGCGGTTCGGCTGATTGGGGGCCCTGAAGGTGGCGGTTGCGCTCCAGGGGACCCCCGGACAACGTCAGGACGGGCTGCGGCCCTGAAGCAGCCTTTTGGTCCCGGACAACATTGGGACGGGCTGCTAGTTTTGTATAAAAGTATTCCTAGGACCAGGGTAGTGATAAATCAAAATACCCCTGAAAGTTCAATATTGAATTTTTAGACCTCACAGCCTGGGAGGGACGCTTGTTCAATGACATCAGAAAGAGTGTTCCCCAGGACCATAGCCAGTCCACCGCCATGTTTCAGTGGCCTAGCCAATCAATGTAAAACAAAATTAGGAGGGATCACTGATGCTAAATCGGGACCACAAGCATGAACGGCCCAAATCTCTGTGACCCATGATACATCGAGCTTTTGACTATCCATGAACTTGACAAACTCAAAAGGAAGCTTTATCGGTGACCTCACATTTAAGAGTGCACACCTAATTTTGATAATTGGGGGTGGCAGGGGCTGGATCATACCTTTGATGTTTAGGGCAAGGAGCTCTTCTCTTGTATATGCAGTTTTGGGAATGAAGATGGCAGCCTAAACTGCGTGACATTCTCGTAAATAAGCCCCATAGTATTTTGTATATGTCGGACTGAGAACATAAAGAAGGGTGGAGGTTTAGTGAATGGAGAGCAGCTCCAGTGCAAGGATTTTGAAAACCCGAGGAAAAATTATATTTTGCTGGTCAGGCACTACCTTTTCACCTCAACAAGACCCTTGCTAAAGGCCATTTGTTACAGTCTAACACCCTCTTGTGTTCACCCATTTTTTTGCTGGTAGGTAGCTGGCTATCTTGTCCTTAATGTAACATCTGCCCTCGTGGAGAGGGTCTTTATATTAAGGATTATTAGCTAGAGGAGCCATATCCCTTAGCATAGCAGTTGTTCCATGAAAAGTGACGTTTTAGTTATTTCGTGTAGGATCACCAGGCGAGCCAAATGTGTTGTGCATGCTTTTCAAATCCTTGGCGATTGGCTTGATGAGACTCATTTCCTTTATGTTTAATTTCTGCACTTCACTTCCTTGAATGGAATATAATTTTGTTATGTGCTTGTTCTTTCTGTCACAAACAAGCTAATTGTTTATGTATGCAAAGATCAGACATAACCAATTGGAAATGGAAGCAGTCCATGGGGGAACCTCCGCAGGATTTCTTACTGCTCCCGTACTTCTCACATGACAAAATGTTACAACTCCAGGGAAGGTGGTCTACTGTAACATGCACCAACCCTGCATTTGGAGCTGGGCATAATGGCCCACACAAGTATGATATCAGTCTAGTAAATAAGAATGAGGAGAGTTGGAACCTCCTCATTACTAGCAATCAGTTTATTCAGGTCCACACTGCATGTTTGTAAGTTGACAAGTTCCATTTTGTGGCACAGTGTAAAATCTTCACGGAGTCCAGATTGAGCATTGACTCCAAGAAAATCCATCTTTTCTTCGAAGTCAAACATGAATGAATGCAAACACTGACATTGCCTCCAGTGCTCCGCAAGATCCCAAGTAAGTAGGATTATAATCTGTTGCAGGGATTCTGCCCAAAAACAGAACTATGCGCAGTATTACAGGACCTTAGTGTATAGGGACAGAGTCATCCTACCACCTTAGTACCCACAAGCCCAGGACAGACTAGCTATAATGTCTCACTAGCTCTCCTACTCACTCACAGATAAACAAATGATTAGACACCCCAGAACACAACACTCCCAGATCTCTCAGGAATTGCGGTAACAAGACACACCGTTTCGCTCGCACTCTTGTACTTGTCCACAATAAGATCTGACAGAAACGCAAAATAGTTTAAAATATTTATTTTTACTAACGTGCCCTAACATGCAGTATATGTGCAACAACAAGCTGGAAAATGCTTTGTACAAATACAGTCGGCATAGCAGCTAGTCCATAAATCATGAAGGGAGATGTCATATTGAAAAGAGAATAGAGCCTAACCTCCCTCCCCATGCTAAGAGGCAGTATTATTATATATCAAGAAGATCTCCATACCTTAACCTATAGAGAGTAGATCTACATCATAGGTGCAGTCTCGCTCTTCTCCCTGGAAAGGTCCCTCTCCAAGTGTGTGCTACCTATTCGTATATTCCAATAAAACCAAAGTACGTTGTCCCAAACAACAGCTGCATCAATATGTTTTGTCCAAGGGCTAAGGCCTGGCCAGAACAAAATAACAAGGGGCATTGTTGTTCGACCTTGCTCACAATGTTCAGTCAAAATCCCAGGTAACTGCAGAGAGTGAACACAGCGATGAGTTCTCATGTGAAAAGAGTGATAGAAAGTATTGCAAAAAATAAAATTGTGCAGTAATGTGCGCAAAACAGAGTTTTCATGGTAACTTAGAGAAGACAACAAAGTCCCCGTGGGTCATGTGACAAATCGTCTGTAAGGAAGCCAGAAATATTTGTCTATGAAAGTATGCTTGATGAAGAAGCTTCCGCTTGCTCCTTTTATTACACAACAAGGATGTCTAACTCAACTGCCTGTTTTTTCCTGATGCATTTCTTATTAGGTAGACATTTTATCTTACCACTACATTGGATTGGTGCACTCATGCACAGCGCACTCTTTTCTGCCGCTTCACTGTATCAACAAATACATCAGGGCCATGAAGTCTGTGGGAGTTATTATTGACATGGGTCCTGTGGATTAGGCCATTCCATCTGTGATGTCTCTTCCTAAGCAGGATGCCCTTCAGCTCTAGGGGCAGTCAGCCCAGTCCAAGATGGTGAGGGCATGGTGAGTGCACCCTCAACATCTCCTGTTCTGGAGCAGGCGACGAAGAATACTATAAGTTGCTTACTCAATAAGTAGTACATAAAATATGCTCATTGTTAGGTTTTCCCGCTATTGCTATAATTTGCACCCAGCCCACACCTCCTCATTTGAACACCTTTGTTATTTTCCCAAGGTTCCCCCTTTCAGTGGTGTCTCATTTCAGCAGTACCTTTCTAATTACAAGTGCATGCTTATGGGTCACCTTTGAGGCATTTCAATGTTAGTAGTACAGAGGGATACCTTTCACATCATGCAAAAAGGGACAGTTGTCTACCCCTGGAAGTGTCCCACTTATCTGGAAAAATTAGAGACAGCACCTGGATGTCGACAATAAAGACCTTTTAACCCTACCTGTTTAAAACCTTACGACAAATGAGGTCTTTACTCTAGCACTCTTCAAAACTTTTTAAAATATTGCAGGCAGGGGGCTGTTGAAAGAAACAGGTTGACTCTATATGACCCTGACTCTGAACAGCCTTCACCACTCCCTTCAACGCCTCAAGAACCACCATCACACTCAGACATCATTGTTGAAGAACTTTAAAAAAAATTATAAGTCAAAGGTACAGAGAGTCCACGCAAATGTTGCTAAGTATAATGTCAGCTTCTAAAGACTCATGGAATGAGAGTGGTGAATTTCTCTACAAAGGTCAGTCGGTTATTGGCCCCACATGTGCATCCTAGCCAAAGGTCTTATGCACTTCATAACACTGCTGTTCCAGAAACTACCTAAAGGTTGGGAACAGTTTCTGCGAGCCTCTGTAAGGACTCAATATTTCTTTGATGATTATCGGTAATGCTGAACACAGGCTGCGACTTTAAAGTTTGAAAGATTCAACTTACAGTCCCCCAAGTACTCCAACACCTGTTGTTTTTAACCCCTTCCCTAAGATGCCAGTGTCTCCTTTCTTTCCCCGGCTACCCCCTTCTTTGAGCACCAAGGCTCGGCCTCTGGAACCTAAAAAAAAGACATTGTCTAAACTGAACACATGGTTAAATGTCTGACGTGTCTTCTTACTTTTGAACCCTTGTATATGTGTCCCTCTGTGTGTATGGATAGTTTTTCCATAGTTAGCATTTTGACTGTTTTCTTCTTTGATTTCATTAGTAAGTCTATCAGGGTGTTGCTTGAACTACACGTAAATTGCTTTGTAAATAATTGTTTTAACTTTTCAACTTGTTTCTGTCATCTTTTAAAACAATTTAAATGTGTGCCCTTTCATCAGAATAAAGATTCAGAATTTGTTTCCAAGTTGTTATTTTTGACATCCATCATTAAACATAAAAGGTGTTACATGACCTTACCCATTCAACAAACTGCGTTGTCTGTTTTAACATCGCTTGATGTAGTTGTACATCATCTAGTTTTGTTCCACATTTTTATAACAACACGATCATTGTTAACTAGGTCAAATCGAATATAGATGTAAAAGGTTTCTTGAAGTCATACTTTATGACATTTTACTAATAAAATATATGCAAAGCTCTCCACTGTGATGTGAGAGAATCTTGTACCTGCATTTTTTTATATTCCACCCTTGCAGCAGCTTTTTTCAGATACTGGAATATTGGTTTTATATAGATGCTATGCTCGGAGAATGCCGCTGTCAAATACTGTAACCTTGTCTTTATCTAAAAGCAGGGACACACAGTGAGTTCCTCCCATGTAGTGCAGATCTGTGTTAAAAATGAGCGTTCTAGGTCTTTCGACCCCCTTTTCCTCAGGTTAAGTGTCGCTTGGAAAAATACCTAAAAAGTATTTCTTAGTGTATTTATGATGGCATAAGAAATCAAGAAATTTGAACAGTGTCCATTTTACAATATTTAAAGATAGTCAAACAAAATCTGCTGGGGGAGGTTGATCTAAATAACGTTGTTGAATACAGAGAATACAACCATGTTCACATTCAAAGCCAAGGGTTGCCTAAAATGTATTTCAGCTTTTTGATTTCCAATTTTGATCAAGGTATAGTGGTCGCCGTCTTCCATGTCGGGAGACGGATGGAAAGCAAACAGAATGTAGCCTTTCCCATATCCTCTTGACACGCCGACTTCTGAGTCATGCAGGTGCTTCCTTTTTATTGAAACCAAGCCCAGATACTCCCTGACAAAGTTAGCGTCTCCAAAGCTAGGTGGGTATGGTTTTGCAGGAATCACAGCCCTCTCATGCAACAGCGCTGCATAGTTGATGTCATAGTGTTTGAAATTGAACAGGTTTGAGATAGAGACCGCTAAAAGCTGGGTTGTCGTCATAACCTATGATAATAGTTTTTGGTAGTTGTAGCAAAAATACATTTTCACACCGGGTTAATCTGGTATTGGTTAGGATGTTAAATATCTTCAGAGCTACTGGTGTCTGTAATAGTCCATGTACAGAGCAGGGTCGCTGTATGTTTTCATGATCACCATGATGACTTCTTAATATTCACTGTCCTGTTGTGGCCTTAAATAAAGCTTCAGATTAACTTTCCCGTATTTAAAGGACACCAGCTCAGATTGATCATTGATAATCATGACAGACATTGTGTTACATTTTCTTTTAGAAATTGCTACATATTCTGGTTTATTAATCATCTTATTGTTTTCCCCCTTCACTGGGACCCATCTTAACAGTGATGAATAACTATCCCCGAGCTTGGCTCACTCGAGTGACGTCCACTCTACCACAGCTCTTTTTGCTGATGCTTTTTCATGGTTAAAAGAAAAAAGAAAGGCAAACAATTAGTAAAAAATTAAAACTTAGCCATGTATATGGTATAAATAAGTGTTTTTACTAACCTCATCGTTTTCGTGGGACTTGGCAGCAGCTCTGAAATCTTGAAAGTCAGTGAGGTCCATCGAGGCATAACCGGCATCTGAGTTTGAGTGCGACTGTTGCATGGCGATAGCCTCTGGAGCGGATTCGTCCTTGAACTCCATATCTTCATAGACCAGTGAGTTAGGAGCTGTTGTAGATTCTTCACCATCTTCCATGTCAATGAAATTGTTTCCAGCAATGTGTTTTTTACTCAAGGCTACGCTGCTGGAGTCCTTAATAGGTCATATCAGTTGGGGCACATTTTTTAGGCTGGGCTTTTCAAACCGTCGGCAGAGTTCCTCATAAAAAACGGTGATGTCGTGACCACCCTCTTTAAGATAGCTCTTTTGCACATTCTGCTCCATCATCGCTGGTGTCAGGCTACGATAATATTTCTTGATGGTGTTCAAACCACCAACCGAGGGTGTCTTTTTGATGATGTGACTGTATCTCTTCATAACGCGTTTCGCCTAGGTTCAAGACACCTACTGCTTCGTCAAGGCTGGAAATAATAAAAAGAAAGTGTATTTGTAATCATATTCTTACATACTGTTCTAAAAACCAACCACCATTCTCATGCAGACCGTGTCAAGACGCTCTTGACACGGTCTGCTTGTCCAGGTGCCTTCTTTGCTGCATCGCCTCCACCATCGCCTCCACCACAACGTCAACAGTAAGCTGCTTTTACAATTGTCTTATGTATTGTGCATTGACAATTGCTGTAGCCTCGTGGTGTCTGCATTGCTCTTACATGCAATCTGTTCCTTCGGTGAAAGGCAGTTGGGTTCAGTTTCCTACTTATCGAGGTAAATGAACACACCTGTAGTGACACGTAAAAAATGTTTGTTGTTGTGGTGCTTGGGTGTGTTGTGCTTGTGGTGTCTGTGGATGTGCATTTTATAATGTGTGCATGTAGTGTGAGTGGCATGCAATACATAACCCAAAGGGACATAAAACATTGCCTACATATGTATTTCATGCAAACAGGACACATATGTGTATTGACATATAAATGAGCTGTACTTACCAGTCTCCTCAACCCATGACCCTCACTCCATCAGGACTCTGCTGCTAGGTCACCGCCAGCACAATGGACAGTTGGATTTTGTCACATGCCTGATTTATTATTTTTGTCAAATACCCCCTGTTCTTAAAGCGAGTTGTCATGCAGATAGCTGTCATCCAAGAAACCTTGTTAATAGTATCCCGTGTGGGGAACTGTTATGTGCAAGGAAAAATTGCAGCTCTGATGCCTGTTTTAAAGAACAGATGAAAGTCATGACAACCAGCTTTAAGAACAGGGAGTATTCTACAAAAATAATAAATCAGGCATGTGACAAAATCCAACTAATAGACAGAAAGGATTTACTAATAGACAAATGTAAAGATACCAACATAGAAACTCCCACACGCTTTATCACGACGTATAACAATCAGTCTTGGGAAGTGAGACGTTGTTTGAAGAAATTCTGGAATGTCCTAGGTACAGACAGCACACTCAAAAAATACGTAGGTGATAATCCCAGAATCAAATATAAAAAATGTACGGCCTTAGGAGACATGTTGTGTTGCAGTGATCTATGTAATGCAAGTGACAAAGGGATTTTTCACTTGTAGGGCATGTAAGGCGTGTAAAAATAGTGTCAACACAAAGCAAATTGATTTATCTGTACATCAAAAGCCATTTGTCATAGACAAATATTTGACTTGTAAATTAGACTTTTGTGTATATGCCCTGATCTGTCCATGTCCATTGATTTACATTGCAAGCACTATGCACCAAGTAAAAAAACGTATTCTTGAACATAGAAGAGCTATTGTTAATGAGGATAAGCAATATCCAATAGCGAGGCACTTCAAGGATGTTCACAATAAAAATGTAGATTTATTAAGATATTGTGGTTTGGACAGAATCCCCAAGCTGGAGCGGTGTGGGAATCGACTGAATGAATTGAGGCGCCTAGAGTCAAAAATGATCATAAAATACAAGACAATGCATCCCCTTGGGCTGAACAAGGATGATGAATTGTCTGTTCATTTAGGATAATGTAATGTACTGTCCGAACCAATCGTGTAGCCTTGTAGTTGTTTGTACAAAATTTGAATAGCTGTTGGGTGAACACTGATGAACACTGATCACTTGTATGTTTTTATCATAGGAGACGGAGACACCATCATCAAAATATGGGGATGTTAGGATGAAGCCTAAGATGTACAAGACGCATTGTGTAAATAGCCCACATTGGCGGAATTGTAAATCATGCGCCATAAGTTGAAACTAAAGTTATAAATTTGGAGCTTTGGACAATTTATCATTGTTTGCCCACTTGGGCTGAATTGTGAAATATAGAGAATGATATTGGGCATTATAATATGAATGAATTATCAAATGTATTCCTAAATCAGGTACATTTTACTTGTATGTGAAGCAATGAAGCTAATGTCCTATTTCTATGAATCTGAATAGGCTAGCAGCAACTTAAATACCACTGTTCTAAGATGGCTGCCAATCTAACAAAGCCCTGGATGTGGTGCAGTAGTCCTTTGTTTATGTTAATGTTATTGTGATGTTGTCACTTTCTCTGCTCCGAAACGCGTCAGGCAAGGATTTGCCATTTGATGCAATAAATTAATTTCTACCACGCAAAACGGATTTGAGCTCGGTTCTTTGGCACTAAAATACCGAAGGTTTGAGTAATTTGGGAGGCAGTGGAGACAATGTAGTGTTTAATCCTCAGTAGTTGACTACTGAGGATTAAACGCGACACTGTCTCCAAATCTCTGAGAGTGCATGATTATTTGTATCGTTTGGTATATATATATATATATATATATATATATATATATATATATATATATACAGCATGTTGATTGAATTTTTGCATTTCTGCTTACATAATAACATCTTTCTGTTCCAGAAACAATACTACAGGCAAAGGAGAGGGACGGCGATGGGCACCTTCTTCGCCCCCAGCTACGCAAACTTGTTCGTTGGCTGGTGTGAGAAGCAGGTGGCCGGGGCCGATGACAACCAGAAATGGGTCTCGTCAATAATCGGGTGGTACCAGTATATTGACGACCTATTCATCTTTTGGAAAGGTTCCAAAACCGAGGCAGAACAATATATCCTATGTCTAAACAAAAATGCAGTTAACCTACACCTGAGTGGCACGATAAGTAATCAGGAGGTGGATTTCTTGGATCTAAAAGTATTTATTAAGGACGGCCACATTTGTACCTCCCTCTTCAGGAAGGCTACTGCCTGTAATTCAACCTTAGAAGCAAGTAGCTGTCATCCAGTACCCCTGAAGAACAGCATACCATACGGGGAGCTGTTACGCCTAAAAAGAAACTGTACATTAGATGAGGATTTTGAAAAGGCTTCACAAGAATCAATAGGAAGGTTCAAATCTAAGGGATATTCAGATGACACCCTACAAAAACATATGACAAAGCATCTCATATCCCAAGATCCAGTTTATTGAAAGATTCGATCAGGAAAAGGGAAAATGAGGACAAAAACTCCTCGCTTCATCACAACTTTTTCCAGAGATTCACAAACGATCCATCGAATGCTGGGCAGGCATTGGAATATTTTGAAAACAGATGGGATATTTGGCAAAGATCTGTCTTCCTACCCTAAAATAACATACAGAAGGAACAGGTCTTTAAAAGATACGCTACTACATAGTCATGACTCTATTCCAAGATCACCACAATTAGAGAACCTTACAGGGTTTTCCCTTGTCACAACTTCAAAGCCTGTCAGAACAGTACAAAAGTAACCTCTTATGAAATACCAGAAACAGGCAGAGTAAGAAAAATCAATACATTTCTCACATGCACAAGTCCATTCTGTGTGTATTGTTTAGAATGCCCCTGCAAACTACATTACGTAGGCAGCTCAATCCACCCAGTAAAGAAAAGGATCCTGGAACATGCAAGAGCAATCCAACATAACAACCCAAGTTACCCCATTGCGAGACACTTTGCTTTAAAGCACAATAGTGACTGCAATCTTCTAAAATTCTTCTGCTTAGATCAAGTCCCCTTGAAAGACCGAGGATGAAATAGGGAGCTACAAATTAGGAGATTAGAGTTGAGATTCATTGTAGATCTCCAAACTAAAACTCCACTGGGGTTGAACATTGGGGAGGAGTTGGCCGTGCACTTAGGCCAATAGACCAGCAGCAAAGTTTTTTATTTCTTTCTTCAGAAGTCCTCATCCCATAGCCTATAATGATCCACAATTATATGATAATGCTCTTACTTGCAAAAAGTTTACATCTTAATATGATAGATTTATGTAATTCAATCTGATCAGTTGATGAAATAAGTAATGTGGATGTACATATTTATGTACCACTAGCACAATTATGTTTGGTTAAGAATTGCCCATCCAGGGCTTAATAACAATTTTTTCGTTTGTCCAAAATGGCCAGAACCAATCGAAGTTTTAGGTAACTCCAAGATGGCAACTGTGAAACTTACAAACAGTCCGTCCTTTGTGTCAATTAACTAGAGGATGTGACGTCAATATGTAACTTTATTTAAAAATGTAAGCTGACATTGTGTGTAACAGCAGACAAAGGCGCTATGCCGAAACGCGTCCTGTTTTTGATTTAAATAAATTTAACGAATTGGTGTAATCTGAATCACTGAGTGCCGTCCATTCTCTTACCGGAGTGAAAGAAGTTGTGAGCAGAATATATATATATATATATATATATATATATATATATATATATATATATATATATATATATATATACATATACATGTATATATGCAAAAACCTTTGTTTCCTTCGCGCTGCAACTCCACTGCCAGTCACGACCAGGAACAGAGTCATATATATATATTCACTGAAAAAAACATGAGTTTCTGGGACATTATAGTTAGTTGGACATTTCACTCGTACAAAACCAGAGAAATTCTGCTGTTATAGTTAGTTGAGCTAAATATAACTTGCGCCCCCGCAATGCACTGCTGATGATGTCATATATTACATTACTCATGACATGGTCAGTGACATCACTGATAACATCTCAAATGGCAGCTCAAATGACATCACTGATGACATAATCCACAGACAGGTGCATGACTGACTGTTTAAGTGAGAGATTAAACGTGTTTTAGTGAATGACTAATCTGTTTGAATGTCTGTATCGGTCTGTCAGTTGGTGTGTAAGTGGCTGCATGGGTTGGTGAGCAACTACATGAGTGTCTAGTCAAGTCAATCAGCTTTATTTGGTGTAAAATGCCCAGCCATAAAAGCACACTAAAAAACAAACTTACTTAAAAATACAACAACCCCAATATACATGTTAAAAATTTTACAATGATATACACACATTTTTGTAGAATACCAATGATTTACTACTACTAAAGAGAGAACATACTAATTAGTCATGATGTACAATAGGGATTACAAAATTTCAACTAACACAATTATTTTATACATTCTATATAATATTATAAAATACATGATAATCCAATAGAATCTAGTGCAAAATATCCCATGTGCAAAAATATAGATAGTGTGCAAAATTGCATATTAAACTAATTCATAAACAAACACAGCTAGTTACTCTCATCAGGCTTCTCGTATAGTAGTGCATCAAAGTGTGGTAAATCCTTTCTTCTCCTGACTGCCCTTACTATAAAGCGAAAGACGGAGTACACAGTTTTCTTATTAGTCAAGCTGCATAAAAAATTCAAAGCGTGCTTATAATCAAGAAGACTAGTAGTTAGAAAAAGTGGTTTTAAAACCGTTTTTCGAAGGTCACTATATAAAGTACAAAATAATAAAAGGTGCAATGTAGACTGAGGGGTATTTCTATTGCACAGAAAATTTGGTAAATTGTAATCTTTATTGGAGAATGCAGTTATATAATGTAATGTACCAAGTCGAAGCCTTGTTAGATAGAATCTGTGTTGAGAGTTGCTTACCATAATCAAATATGTTTGTGTGCCCTTCACCAAGGGCATTTCACAGTAAGTAATTACACTTTGTTTCTGTCTAGCATCGTCAATTCTATCCTGTTCTCTGGCAGAAGTATATCTCAAATTCAAATAATTTTTACAAATGTCTTGGATAGATGCCGGATCCGATTTATTAAAGTCCATCTTGCAACATTTTAGTAAATAATGGATATGCTCTAGCCAGGGGATTTTTTTGCAAATAGTCCTTTATCGGGTATGTGGTGAGTTTGGTTTCTTTATTTACCCACAACCCTTGCCAGAATGTCAGTCCCGCAATATTAATAGAATCACTTATATGCAGTACCAATAGTTCCTTGTGTGTTATGAAATTGGCTAAAGAATTTGGGACTGGCAATACTCTTTTTAAAAATGTATTTTCTTGTATTTGTAAGGACGTGGTATTTGCTCTTCCCCATATCGCTGAACCATAACAGGTGCCCATCACACACACGTAAGAATTTCTTTTACAGGTTTATTTCAAATCCTTTTCTGACATGAACTGGGCAAATTTCTCAATTAGATGTTGTAGACCATTCACTGTCCTTGATAACAGGACAGCATCATCAGCATTGAGTAATACTGGGGTAATGTGTTTTCCAACTTTAGGGACATCTACAATTTCCTTTTGTAAGAAGGGGTCCACAATATTAATATATAAAGTGAAAAGCAATGGTGCAGGTACACATCCCTGATGTATTCCCATTGTAACTCTAAAATCCTCAGTACATTCGCCCTTCGATCCAAATCGTACTCTGGAAGTTAAAAAAGTGTAAATCTGGGATAGGTATATGACAATATCAGTTGGTGCTCCTTGCTCTTTCAGGGTTTGCCACAGTTTCGCGTGATTAATGAGATCAAACGCACTTGTGAGATCTACGAAGCAAAGATGTAGAGCACCCTCCTTAGCAAGGGTATATTTTCCTATTAGTAACTCCATGAGTGTCTATATGGGTTAAATATTGGTCATCTGATTACCTGTATGGGTGCCTGAATGTCTGTGTGGGTGGGAGGATGTGACTCCCTCCATGGATGTGTGAGTGGGCTATTCAGTGGGTGTATGGGTTCATGAGTGCATCTGGGAGGGGCTGTATGGGCGGGTAAGTGTGTGAATGGCTGGGTTGATGAGTAAATGGATATCTCAGTGGTATATGTGTGAGTAACTACATATGAAAGGTAGTATATGTGAATGTTGGAGTATATACTTGAGCATATGCGACACTGACTGATTGTGAGAGAGGCTGTATGGATCAGTGTGTGCTTGTGTCAGTTTTTGTATAAGAGATTAAGTATGTGTTAGTACCTGTATGAATAAGTAATGTGGTGTGTGTATAACTGCTTTGGTGAGTAAATGGCAGTGTGATTGAGTGTTTGGGTGACTGACTAGGTGAATCTCTGTGGATGAATGGCAGTATGTGAGTGTCTGTATGGGTGTATGAGTGAATATATTAGAGGCTGTATTGATGAGTGACTGTGTGCGTGAGTGACTGTATCGGTGAGTGAGTGGATGTGTGCAGACCTATGAACCAGTGAGTGGGTATGTACTAACTGCTGTTGCTCTGTCTATGGTTTCGAGAATGGTAGTCTGTATTTTAGAATGGGTGTATGAAAAGTTATATTAGGGTGTGAGGAGGTGCATCAAATATTGAGTGGATGATATCATCAGTGATGTCATTTGAGATGTCATCAGTGATGTCATCAGCTATGTTCCCTTTAAGCCGTGCATCTGTGCGCTCGCAGCCTTGCCTTTTGTTGTGCCCAGATTGTCTCTGAGATCACCCAGGCCACTTCCAGGAGCAAAAGGGACAATAAAAGGACATTCTGCCATTGCCATGCAGCAAGTGTTTGCACACCGGCTGCGTTGTGCCGACAAATTGTCTCCTTAGCCAGGTGTGTAATGTCCTCTTTCTTCTGTGGCAGGCTGCGCTGCAGGAGTCCCAGAACATCCCTAAAGACAAAGGGGCGCTGCTTTAGTGAGTTTAAGAAAGGAGAATTTCAGGAGGCAGTGTAGAAAAAACGCGTTAGTCTGGATTATTTTGTTTAAAGACTAGGCTAATACTTTTTTGCATTTTTGCCGGGCCTCCTTCTCCTTCATTGCCACATATGAGATAATTATTGCATATGAAAGAGCTTCTTAAAATATGTCATTGGATGTTTTAGGGTTGTGCTATGCATTCAGCAGTTTTCAGGCAACAATAAAATGTCAAGATAACACATGATTAATGTTCCTGCTGGAGAGAGACGAATCATTGTCTCGTGGCAGTTTGACTTATCATAAAGTAGTGTAGAGGGTTAATATACCTGCTGCAAAGAACGTATATCATGCAAATAACAGAACTGTATTTATGTGGATAGCTCCAGTGGTTACAGCTTTTGTCACAGAGATCCTTTTGTTAATTGCAATTCATAAATTACAATCCTAATATAGCAAAGTGACCTATGAATTTGTATCAAAGAGCAGCTTGTAAACTGCATAGTGTAGGTTAGAACTTTATGCTTTTTTTCCAGAGCTTTCATTATCCTAATGTTGGAAAAATGGTTTGTTTGGGCTGAATTAGGGGTATATTTAAAAGGAAAAGGCAGAGCGTGCCGTGGAGCTCAAAATGCCAACGCCACGCTCCACCATTCGAAAGCGCAGGGATGCACTGTATTTACAAAGGTTCTGTGCACTTCTGCGTTTCACTAGTGATGGCACTAAAGTAAGCTGCTTATTGCCAATGCAGGCCCCCTTATGTGAAGCGAGGTGTCATACATGGCATTTTACTATTTCTATTTGTGCTGCACAATTGGGCACACAAAGAAACAACAAACGCGAGGGGAAATAAAGAATTTCTCCTCATTTCGCCATGTTAAGGCCAGGTCTTCCCTGGTTTTAATTTTTGCGCTGCCTACTGTTTACGCCACCCTTGTAAATAGGGGGCAACGTCAAAATTAATGGATGTTGCAGCAGAATGCAAGCCACAACACCCATTGCCCATCCCTTTCACGCTATGTATAGCGTGAAAGGGGGCCTTATTTACAAGACAGTGTTAAGCCTCCTTAGTGGCTTAACGCTGCCTTGTAAATAAGGGGATGCCCCTAATGCCACAGGAACGTCGTTAAAAGTGACGTTCCTATGGTGATTGGGGCTTGTAAATATGCCCCACAGAGTGTTATTAGTAACGCTAACCCTAACCACTGAGCCAATCCCAACCAATGGGATAAGTTCTAAATCCTGAGTTTGACTTCTCAAGATCAAACACTCAAATATACTGCTAACTAGTATCAATGACATGTGATTCCTATATCCTTTAATCCTCATTGTCTTTTGTAACATTTTCTATAGACTGATTTACACACATGATTCATTGTCTCTGTATACGGTACATGTGTGATGTAAAGTGCTCTGACACCCAACACCGGTATGAGTAATGCTGTACAACAAATTTATGGTGTGTGAGAGGGGGGAGATGTGTACTGTTGGAGGGTGGCACTGAGGAAATCCTTGGAGAAGGAGGTCATTGGGGGCCCCTAAAAAAGACTGTTGCACACGCGCAACCACAGGCTCTATGGAAGTAGTGTGTTGCTCGTCGTGGATACATACCATATATACCATGAATGTTTGATAGTGCTGCTTTTTAAATGATTTGCATTCGTCTCATTCCCATTAATAAGTCAGTTGGCATTTTAATTTTTATATTTAACAAAATTTACTTAAACAGTTTGCAATGGGTTTAATGTGTCCACTTAATTGATATGTGAATTCTTTGAATATATGATTTTTTTAAACAAAATGTATAATTGTTTTAATTTAAAATCGAAAAACTGTTTTTATCTTAATGTAAAATTATCACTGTACTTGGTGTTATTCCAGGCCGGGTCCTGCTCTTCTGGTGGCAGCCGCAGCTAGGGCTGGGACAGCACAGCTCCAGGATCTGTTTGTGCTGTGTGCCTCTGATCTTACTGACCTAGTCAGTGGATTGCTTCCCTTGCCACACAGCTCCACCTGGTAGCTGTTGCCCCCTTCCGCTTCTAGGTTCTGTGTTCGAGGCCACGAGCCCTGGTAGATCCAGAGCAGAAAGGGAGAAAGGAAAGTGAGGAAGATAAAGAGGCCCAACGAGACAAGACAAAAACTTTAAAAAAGGTAGAAACAAGATAAAGTCAAGTAAGAGAGATAGAGTGGAAGTGGATAGGATAAGAAAAGGAGTGAGGAGGAGATAAGAGACTCATGACAATAGCAAAGAGAGAGGAATGATACATAGAATGACTAGGGAATAAGATCCACTGTCACTAGGGTTCAGCGTTGCATGGAACCCACTGCACCCCTTTAATGGGTGTCTTTTAATACCAACCCAAAGGTGAGGGGAGGTCAGATTTTTTTGGGCTTAGATTAGGGCCAATGGGACCCTAGCCAAGCCACTTATTTTAGTAGCTTGCACGCAGCACATACTTGCATATTAAGTTGTTGCTCATCTTCAGTGCATGCAGGCTTGCCTGTGATGCACAAAGCACCTTTATTGCCGCACATAAAGGAAAATAATTAGAGAGAACATTGGTCATCAGTGATGTCAATGACCATGTCATGAGTGATGTAATATGTGAAGTCATCAGCAGTGCATTGTGGGGGCGCGAGTTATAGTTAGCTCAACTAACTATAACAGACAAATTTCTCTGATTTTGTATGAGGGAAATGTCCAGTTAACTATAATGTCCCTGAAACCTGTGTTTTTTTCAGTAACATTTCTAAGGTTTTTAAATGCTTATTTCTAGCTATAACGTCCCTGAAACCTATGTTTTTTTCTGTGAATTTCAAAGGCTTTTTAAATACGTCCCTGAAACCTCTGTTTTTTCAGTGAATTTCTAAGGTTTTTTAAATGCTAATTTCTAAGTATGCCTACATAGGCAGGACATTTGTAGAAATAGAAAGAAAGATGCAGAAAGAAGCAAGAAAAGTGCTGAAAGAGGCAACACAAGTCCAGAAAGAGGAAGAAAGATGCAGAAAGAAGCAAGAGAAGTACACAAAGAACCAACAGAGGTGGAGAAGAGGCCTAGTTTGACTGAACATTCCAAAAGACTCAAAGTAGCTGAATCACTAATACTTGTCTCAAAATGTCTTAAATCTCACTTTTCTCTTGAAGGTTTACTATTAATTGATTGCTTAGAATGTTAGGCCTACCTACCAAACATAAAACAGCATTCCTAAACATATCACTGTTGTAGGTCTGAACAAGTTTGTGAAGGTATGCATGCGTGTCTCTCCTTTTACCAAGTGACATGTTACATTAAAAAAACATAGAAATACTTGAATACCTGTGTATTCACAGCATACTTTGTAAATATGTGTCCAAAAAGGTGTATGTATTTCGTTCTGCTCATAATACAGGGCACATGGGTATTCAATAGTATATTTGAGGGGCTCCAAAACACCTATATGCATAAAACATGTCTGCCTCTGCAACTGAATGACAGAGCAGAACTGAGAACATTTAACGACCTATAGAAGAAGCTACCCACTTTTTAAGATACCATCTTCAGATGCATAACACATGTGAGAATACATATACAAGTAGACATATACCTCAGTCAGAAGAGCACACAGGCCTTTAAACTTGACAGCTTGCACTTCCCATTTGAGTACAGAAAGAGGCGAGAGAAGTAGAGAAAGAAGCAGGAGATGTGCAGAAAGAAACAAAAGAAGTGCAGAAAGAAGGAACAGAGGTTCAGACAGAGGCAAGGGGGTGCACAAAGATGGAAGAGGGATGTAAAAAGAGGGAAGAGGCTGTACAAAGAAGCAAGATAGCTACAGAAAGAAGCAAAAGAAGTACAGAGAGAAGGAACAGAGGTACAGAAAGAGCTAAAAGGGGTGCAGAAGAAGCAAGAGAGGTGCAGAAAGAAACACAACAATTATATTAGGGATACAGAAAGAAGCAAGAGAGTTGAAGAAAGAAACAAAAGAAGTGCAGAAGGGAAGGAACAGAGGGGCAGAAATAGGCAAGGAAGGAGCAGAGAGAGGGAGAAGGGGTGCAAAAAGAGGTCCATTGGTTGCAGAAAGAAGGGACAGAGGTACAAACAGAAGCAACAGAACTGCAGAAAGAAGCAACAGAGGTGAAGAAAGAGGGATGCGGGGTAGAGAAAGAGGCGAGAGAAGTGCAGAAAGAAGCAACAGAGATGCAAAAAGAGGGAACAGTAGTGGGGAAAGTGATGGGGGTGCAGAAAGAAGAAAGAGAGGTGCAGTAAAAACAAAAGAAGATCAGAAAGGAACAGGTGAGTAGAAAGAAACAAGAGGGAAGCAGAAAGAGGGAAGATGGATACAGAAAGAAGCAATAGAGGTGCAGAAAGAAGCAAGATAAGTACATAAAGAAGTAACAGAGATGCAGAAAGAGGGAAGTGGGGTGGAGAAAGAGGCAAGAGGGATACAGAATGAAACAAGAGAGGTGCAGAAAGAAACAAAAGAAGTGCAGAAAGAAGGAAGGAGGCAAGAGGGGTACAGAAAGAAGGCGGAGTGGTACAGAGAGAGGCATAAGGGGTACAGAAATAAGTGAGAGATACAGAAATAAACAAATGAAGTGCAGAAAAAAGGAACAGAGGTGCACAATGAGGCAAAAATGGTGCTGGAAGAGGGTTGTGAAAGAGGTATGAGGGGTGCAGAAAGAAGCAAGAGAGGTACAGAAAGAGGCAACAGAGGTGCAGAAAGAGGGAAGAGGGGTGTAAAAGAGGCACACGGGATGTAGAAAGAAGCAAAAGAAGTGCAGAACAGAAAGAAGCAACAGAGTTGCAGAAAGATACGAGAGAGGAGCAGAAAGAGGGGTGCGGAAAGAGGCACAATGGTTGCAGGAAGAAGGGACAGGTGTAGGGAAAGAAGCAAGTGAAGTACAGAAAAAAGCAACTGAGTCGCAGAAAGAGGGATGAGGGTGGAGAAAGAGGCAAGAGAAGAGCAGAAAGAAGCAACAGAGATGCAAAAAGTGGTAACAGGTTGGAGGAAGTGGCAAGAGGGGTGCAGAAAGAAGCAAGAGAGGTGAAGAAAGAAACAAAATAATAGTAGAAAGAAGGAACAGAGGTGCAGAAAGAGGCAAGAGATGTGCAGAAAGAGGAAAGGGGTGCAGAAAGAAAAACGAGCGGTGCAGAAAGATGCAACAGAGGTGCAGAAAGAGGCAAGAGGGGCGCAGAAAGCAGCACGAGCAAGAGAGCTGCAGAAAGAAAAAAGTGCAGAAAGAAGGAACTGAGGTACAAAAGGAGACAAGAGGGGTGCAGCGAGAAGAAAGACTGGTGCAGAAAGAAACAAAAGAATAGCAACAAGGAGGAGCAGAGGTGCAGAAAGAGGCAACAGAGGTGCAGAAAGAGGGAAGATGTATGGGGAAAGAGACAAGAGAGGTGCAGAAAGAAGCAACAGAGGTGCAGAAAGAGGGAAGAGGGGTGGAGAAAGAGGCAAGAGGGATACAAAAAGAAACAAAAGAAGTGCACAATGAGGGAAGAGGGCTGAGAAAGAGGCAAGAGGGGTGCAGAAAGAAGCAAGAGAGGTGAAGAAAGAAACAAAAGAATAGCAACAAGGAGGAGCAGAGGTGCAGAAAGAGGCAACAGAGGTGCAGAAAGAAGGAAGAGGTATGGGGAAAGAGACAAGAGAGGTGCAGAAAGAAGCAACAGAGGTGCAGAAAGAGGGAAGAGGGGTGGAGAAAGAGGCAAGAGGGATACAAAAAGAAACAAAAGAAGTGCAGAAAGAAGGAACAAAGGTGCAGAAAGAGGGCAAGAGGGGAGCTTAAAGAGGGAAAGTGGTGCAAAAAGAAGCAAGAGAGGTACAGAAAGAAGCAAGAGAGATGCAGAAAGAGGGAACAGTAGTGGGGAAAGTGATGGGGGTGCAGAAAGAAGAAAGAGAGGTGCAGTTAAAACAAAAGAAGATCAGAAAGGAACAGGTGAGTAGAAAGAAACAAGAGGGAAGCAGAAAGAGGGAAGATGGATACAGAAAGAAGCATGAGTGGTACAGAAAGAAGCAATAGAGGTGCAGAAAGAAGCAAGATAAGTACATAAAGAAGTAACAGAGATGCAGAAAGAGGGAAGTGGGGTGGAGAAAGAGGCAAGAGGGATACAGAATGAAACAAGAGAGGTGCAGAAAGAAACAAAAGAAGTGCAGAAAGAAGGAAGGAGGCAAGAGGGGTACAGAAAGAAGGCGGAGTGGTACAGAGAGAGGCATAAGGGGTACAGAAATAAGTGAGAGATACAGAAATAAACAAATGAAGTGCAGAAAAAAGGAACAGAGGTGCACAATGAGGCAAAAATGGTGCTGGAAGAGGGTTGTGAAAGAGGTATGAGGGGTGCAGAAAGAAGCAAGAGAGGTACAGAAAGAGGCAACAGAGGTGCAGAAAGAGGGAAGAGGGGTGTAAAAGAGGCACACGGGATGTAGAAAGAAGCAAAAGAAGTGCAGAACAGAAAGAAGCAACAGAGTTGCAGAAAGATACGAGAGAGGAGCAGAAAGAGAAAAGAGGGGTGCGGAAAGAGGCACAATGGTTGCAGGAAGAAGGGACAGGTGTAGGGAAAGAAGCAAGTGAAGTACAGAAAAAAGCAACTGAGTCACAGAAAGAGGGATGAGGGTGGAGAAAGAGGCAAGAGAAGAGCAGAAAGAAGCAACAGAGATGCAAAAAGTGGTAACAGGTTGGAGGAAGTGGCAAGAGGGGTGCAGAAAGAAGCAAGAGAGGTGAAGAAAGAAACAAAATAATAGTAGAAAGAAGGAACAGAGGTGCAGAAAGAGGCAAGAGATGTGCAGAAAGAGGAAAGGGGTGCAGAAAGAAGCACGAGCGGTGCAGAAAGATGCAACAGAGGTGCAGAAAGAGGCAAGAGGGGCGCAGAAAGCAGCACGAGCAAGAGAGCTGCAGAAAGAAAAAAGTGCAGAAAGAAGGAACTGAGGTACAAAAGGAGACAAGAGGGGTGCAGCAAGAAGAAAGACTGGTGCAGAAAGAAACAAAAGAATAGCAACAAGGAGGAGCAGAGGTGCAGAAAGAGGCAACAGAGGTGCAGAAAGAGGGAAGATGTATGGGGAAAGAGACAAGAGAGGTGCAGAAAGAAGCAACAGAGGTGCAGAAAGAGGGAAGAGGGGTGGAGAAAGAGGCAAGAGGGATACAAAAAGAAACAAAAGAAGTGCACAATGAGGGAAGAGGGCTGAGAAAGAGGCATGAGGGGTGCAGAAAGAAGCAAGAGAGGTGAAGAAAGAAACAAAAGAATAGCAACAAGGAGGAGCAGAGGTGCAGAAAGAGGCAACAGAGGTGCAGAAAGAAGGAAGAGGTATGGGGAAAGAGACAAGAGAGGTGCAGAAAGAAGCAACAGAGGTGCAGAAAGAGGGAAGAGGGGTGGAGAAAGAGGCAAGAGGGATACAAAAAGAAACAAAAGAAGTGCAGAAAGAAGGAACAAAGGTGCAGAAAGAGGGCAAGAGGGGAGCTTAAAGAGGGAAAGTGGTGCAAAAAGAAGCAAGAGAGGTACAGAAAGAAGCAAGAGAGATGCAGAAAGAAACAATAGAAGTGCAGAAAGAGGGAACAGAGGTGCAGAAAGAAGCAAGAGGAGTGCAGAAACAGGGAGAGGGGTACAGAAAGAAGCAAGAGGAGTGTAGAAAGAGGGAGAGGGGTGCAGAAAGAAACAAAAGAAGTACAGAACACAAAGAAACAACAGAGTTGCAGAAAGATACAAGAGGGGAGCAGAAAGAGAAAAGAGGGGTGCAGAAAGGGGCACAAGGGTTTCAGAAAGAAGGTACAGGTAGAGAAAGAAGCAAGAGAAGTGCATAAAAAAGCAACAAAGGTGCAGAAAGAGGGATGACGGGTGGAGAAAGAGGCAAGAGAAGTGCAGGAATAAAGCAACAGAGATGCAAAAAGTGGTAACAGGGATGGAGAAAGTGACAAGAGAAGTGCAGAAAGAAGCAAGAGAGGTGAAGAAAGAAACAAAAGAAGAGCAGAAAGAAGGAACAGAGGTGCAGAAAGAAGCAACAGAGATGCAAAAAGAGGGAAGACATATAGAAAGGGGGAACAGGGGTGGTGTAAGAGGCAAGAGGGGGGCAGAAAGAAGCTGGAGTGGAGCAGAAAGCAACAAAAGAAGTGCAGAAAGAAGGAACAGAGGTGCAGAAAGAAGTACGAGGGTGTAGAAAGGGGGAAAAGGGTTATGGAAAGAGGCAAATGAGGTACAGAAAGAGGCAAGAGGGGTGCACAAAGAAGCAAGTGAGGTGTAGAAAGATGCAACAGCGGTGCAGAAAGAGGCAAAAGAGGTGCAAAAAGAAGAGATGTGCAGAAAGAGGCAAGAGAAATACAGAAAAAGAAAGAAAGGTGCAGAAAGAAGCAACAGAAATGCAGAAAGACGCGTGAGAGGTGCAGAAAGGTGCAAAAGAGGTGCAGAAAGACGTAGAGATGTGCAGAAAGAGGCAAGAGACGTACAGAAAAAGAAAGAAGCAAGACTGGCTTGCACACCATTAGTACCAATTTAACACCCATATTTAGCAATAAGTAACAGGTGACCGGGGCGTGGCCTGAGGCGTCAAGATAGCAGTTGCACTCCAAGAGTGCTCCGGACCCCCTCCATCATTCACCGTGCATCCGCTGCCAACAGCCACTGCTTACCTCCCGCTTCCCTGCATCCTTGGCTCCGCTCCGATCCCTTCTCTGGGCGGATAAGAATTCTGGCAGCCCGGAGGTGCTCTCCTTCAGACCACAAAAAGGCAGACCCACTGGTGTCCCGGCCCTGGGCCAGACAACCTCCCTCACCGGCCGGGCTCCCCCGGCTGCATTGGGGCGGCGGCGGTGTCTGGGGCCCATCTGTTCTCCCCCGATGCCGGATATCGCTTGGTGGTGGGTCCTCGGTGCTGGAAACCTCCTGGCTGTACTGGTATTAGATGTTATGTGGGACGACACGTGGAAGGAGCTGAGGGTGTAGTGGCTGTTGTGGCCCCACTGGACCGGGGCTTGGTTGGCCTCCTGACTTGGCCTGCTGCCCCCGGGGGCCTTTTCCAGTGCGCCTCCCTAGACCCGCCTCCAGACCGGATGGACGGAGAGCAAGGTCCTCTCTTGGCCCTCCCTCCTGTCTCCCTCTGGCCTGATGCCCGGTTGTAACAGCAGGTGAGCTGGTGGGAAGGGGCAGTCCTGGGACTACTCTTCACGGGCCGGCTGCTGACGCCCACTGGATCCTGGGAGGGAAGCTGTCTCTGGGCTTTTCTGGGGTAACCAGGAGAGTTGTGTGCCCCTTGGTGGTGCATCCTCTGGTGGAGCCTCCCCCGTGCGAATGTGTGGGCCACCCTGGGCCTGGGTAGCTTGAGCCCGAACCCACCCATCGTCTTGAACCGTGGAGGTGCCTGGGACTCTTCTGCGGCCTACTTCAGCATTGCACCGGTGAGTGGGGCCTGGGGTTGGGGACCGGCCACCATGTTGGGTGGTGGGACGGAGGGGTAACCTGGTGCGCCGCCCCTTCTTCCCCCATCCCTATCCTGATCCCCACCCTCGTGGTCCTGGGCCCACTCCTCTAGGCTATTGTCGTTGTTGGCAGCAGGCCTATTTTCTGCGCCACCTAGTGTCATATGTGGAGCTGTGGTCCCCCTCATCCATACGGTCTCTGGTGGGGGCCTCCCCTGAAGTAGACGCTTGGGCTGCCCTGGGCTCGAACCCTCCCACCATTGTAAATCCATGTGGGTACAACGGCCTCTCTACTGCTGCCTGGGCGTCTGGGCCAGGGGACGTTTGAGACTCTCTTGTTGGCCCCCCATCGCACCAGTGATTGGAGTCTGAGGTTGTGGATCGCCATCACGTTGGGTGGTGGTGTGGAGGAGTAGCATTGGTGCCTCCTCCCCCTTCCTCCTTCATTGCTTAATCCCTCTCCTTCCCATATCACATTTCTCATAGGGGGTGCCTCCCTGTGTTTGACTGGAGGAATCAGTTGGGACCTCATCTGCTCTGGCCGGCCCGTGTTGGCAGCGGAGCCCACCACAAACCATGACTCCTCCTTGGCCCCGTCTGATCCAAGCTACTTTCTCGGAGGGGAAGCAGTCTCTGCCGGATGAGGAAACCGGGCTGAAGACCTGTTGCTGTTGCCGCCGTCTGGCCTGGCCTAGCCCCCCTCCACTGGACCGTTCCACACAGACCTGGTATCGGCCCGGGGCTCTGAACAAATCTTGCTCTTCACAGGGGGCCAGAAGGGGTGTCCCTGGGTGCCAGGACCTGAGTATCGATGGTCTGGGTGTTAGCCCCCCCCCTTCTCTGCAGGACAGCTGTTCCCCCCTGCCCATGTGGGGGCTAGACCTTGTCCTTGGGGCGATGGGCAGGAATCGCACCCTGCAAAACCCTGCCCCTCCAACCCAAACCAAAATGGATCAATTTACCACGTCAGACCAAGATCCTGGAGGTGGAACACCTAATGTCCCTGTCTCCGCCTGGGGCTATCTCTCCACCATCCTTCAGGCGATAAGCGCATCGCAGGCCTCAGTTGAAAACAAGATTGGGGAGGTGAGGGAAGATGTGACTCTTATTCGCCAAGCCATGCGCAATGCCACAGCACGAATTACGGAGGCGGAATGCCGTATCTCCATGGCAGAAGATGACATTGGCCAACTTAAGACCCAGGTAGCCGACCTCCAGACCCAGACCTTGGAGCTCCAACTATGGGCTGAGAAAGCCAAAAACAGGTTGAGGAGAAACAACCTACACCTTATAGGATTTTCCAAAAGCTTTAGGCAAGGCCATGCAGACACGTTCATGGAGAATTGGGTGCGTTCCTGGATGCCCAAAGTGTCCCTTTCACCCTGGTTCACTGTTGAGCGGGCCCATCAATCCCTGGCCCCCAAACCTCCACCTGGGGCGCCTGCCCGACCCATAATCCTAAGGGTGCTTAATTTTCCAGACAGAGACAACAAAACTGATGTTTCAAAACAACAGGATCATGGTCTACCCGGACTACACCAGGGAGGTGCAAGCCCAGCATCAAACTTACGATGAGGTTAAACAGAAGCTCCGCAACATGGTCTTCTCTTCCCGGCCTTCCTCAGAGTGGTCTTTCAAGACAAGACATTCTTCTTCGACAACCCCCAGGCAGCGTGGACCTGGCTCATGGAAGAAAAGCCCCTCCAGAATCAGCTAGTTCCTTCCCCCACCGGGCAAATCCCCCCACAGCCCCACCCAAACTTGCCTAAACCCCAGAGATGCTGGACTAGGTCCTTCAGGAAAAACGACTGTCGGGGGAGGCAGCCCGATCACCAGGTGCACTGTCCCAGTGCTCTCCCTCCCAAGCTTCAACCCAGAGGTCGCTACTCCCAGCTCGACTAACTCTCTGATTGACTTGAGCCGTATCCCAGACCTCTTCGAGTCCTTGCGGCCTGCCATATCTGACTCCGACCTATCTAGGAGCCCTGCGCTTCATAGATCCAGAGACAATGAGGGAACTTGAACTGTGGCCTAAAGCAGGAATTCCCCATTTCGCTTCCCAGAATGCGCCTACATTTACTATTGCTATCTAACCTATACAATGGTAGCGATCCATCTTCATTGCAATCGCGGTTTTGCAAACTGCCTCCTACTTCAGTTACTGGATTTTTTTTGTATTCCTTGTTGCAAAAATTGTCCTAAAAGTCATTGTAGCTGTTGACAAATCTTTTCTCCGGCTACATGGAGGGGGGTCCATCTCTGCCCTGTCCACGCTCCGCTAACTGTTTTAGCTTAGCACTTAGACTCATTGGTGGGTTGTTTTTTTGAGTTGTTTTCTTTTTCAGGGTGACAAATGCTTCGTCTTCAGAAGTATAGGGTGGGGGGAGTTGAGGGGCGAGGGAGGGTGGGTAGACCGTTGTTTCCCAATTGTTTGTTGTTTTTAGCCACCTACGGGCTGCTGTTCCTTGTTTTTCTTGGTAGCTATCCATGCATGTATGCCATTGACGACGACATGAGACTTACCAGACCACACAACTTCTACCCAAAGACGACGGCCACGGAACGCTACCTCCCTTGGGACCCGGGCCTGCTTGCGCTTGTGTCACTTCTTCCGTACACTTTCAACCTCAATGACGTCCACCTTAAATAGACCCCTACACATCCTGTCATCAAACGTCAACGACCTATTAGACTGCATAATACGTACTGCTGTTCTTCATAGCCCCCAACAGCACGCGCCCGATATCCTTTTCCTACAAGAAACACACCCTCTGAGTACACAGAGCAACTTCCTCGTCTGGTATGCGTTTGATAGGGTGTGGCATTCCGGTCTTACACAGGGCTCCCGGGGGGTTGCCATACTGCTTCGGAAGGGGCTCCCCTTTACACTGGCACAGGCCGAGATGGACACACAAGGCCGCTATGTGGCCCTGACGGGTGCGATCGAAGGGGACCCTTTTAATCTCCTGTGTACATACATTCCACCCGCCACCCTGTCCTCTGCCCTCAGCCGTCTTACACTTGTACTCTCCTCATTTCCACAGGGTCTGCCGGTCATTGAAGGTGACTTCAATGCCGTTCTGCAACCCTCTTATGACATGACAGGTACTCCATCAGCATCCCGCCTTGCTAAACGCCTATCTGATTGGTCCTCTGCCTTGGGTCTTTGGGATGCTTGGTGGGTGCGGAACCCCTGCAGAGAACAATATACCCACACTTCGGCGGCCCACTATACCCACTCTCGTATCGACCTGTTCCTGCTACCTGCCCTAGACTGTCAACTGATGTCCGAGGCAACTGCTTTGCCCAAAGGCATCTCAGATCACTCTCCCGTCTCCCTCCGTCTCAGGAACTCCCCTAACTGTACTCGTACGGCATAGCGGATGAATGCCTGGTTCCTTTAGGATGCAGAATTCGTTGAATCCCTCGAGCAGGAACTGAGGCATTATTTTTCGACTAATACCGGTTCGGTCTCTTCGCCGGGAACATTATGGGAGGCCGTCAAGGACACTATACGAGGGGTGGCTAGAGGTTTGATTCACCATGAACATGCAGTTGGAGGTCAAAGCGGTACAGCTGGAAGGGGCCCAGGCCAACAATGACAACTCCGATCGACACCTTACACAGATCCACAAAGAGATATACCAGATCTCGCTGGAGTCTGCCAAAATGCTTTGGCGCTCCTCTGTGGGGTGCGTGTATGGTTGGGGCGATAAAAATGGCAAATTACTTCACAATTTAGTGTCTTACCCCAAAGCCAACCGCATTATTCCCGAGATCCATGATGAGACCGGGGTTCACCACGTCACCTCCCAAGCCATCGCCCAAACATTTGCGGGCTACTATGCTGCCCTTTACACGGCCCGATCTCCCAGAACCTCTCTGGCTGATTTGCTATCCGAGACCGGGACTCAGCTGCCCTGCCTCTCCCAGATGGTCTTGGAGACTCTGGATCTTCCTTTCACCCTGGAAAAGATACATGGGGCCATTTCACTGTTGCACTCTGGCAAGATGCCCGGGCCCGATGGTTACCCCCAAGAATACTATGCAATAAACGTTGGTCCCACATTTAGTGGAATTGTTAAAACATGTTGTGGACACGGGGTTCTTCCCACCAGAGACTGATGTGCCCACTATTAGTGATAGTAGAACAGGGGTACAGGGTAAGACACTTGACTGCACTCTATCCACTATATCTTGGTCTAGTTATATCTGTGGGTGCCAGAAACCTGAGGCCACATACCCCTAGGCCTCCAAAGTCAATGCCAAAGGCCCTGTATGCAATTCAACAAAAAATGGTTCAGCACACCATACAATATATAGTGACAGTATTAATGAAGTTATTAATATCAATAAGCCATGGAGTTTTCGTTTCTTGTTTTATTCCAAATCTTCACACACAAGTAGCCAACGTGTTTCGTCCGAAGGACTTCTTCAGGGCGAATAGTAATCAAAGGTTACGTCTTGTATTCTGTTTTCTTGGGCTTTATCAATGAGAACCAGTCTCCAGGTACTTTGATGGAACGAGTCTCCAGATACTTAGATGGAAAAGATCCTTAATTTAGGATGGACTAGTCAAATTTCTGTGATTGATGTATTGCAGTGGAAACGAAAATAGGGATGTCAAGATTCACATCCATAGGTAGTAATATCAATATTCACCTTCGACAAACAGCATATCTCCGTTCTTCTCGGTCGTCGTCTCGAATAGGTAGTTCTAGAGACTATTGTGGTCCTCCCAAAGACACAGCCGACCTCCCTTGCCTGTGCAGACTACTGCCCCATCTCCCTCATAAATACCGAGGTAAAAAAAATTCCCGCTGTGGCCCAAGGTCTCTGCCCCCATCTGCAAGATTTGGTTCACCCAGATCAATGCGGCTTAATGCCTGCCCGGGGCACCTGGCACTACATACACTGCCTTCACCTTGCCCTTGCACACCGCCATCACCTCACCCTGTATTTGGCTCTGCTTTTCATAGATTTTGAAAAAACATTAGATACGGGGGATTGGAACTACCTTGGGGATGTGTTGGAGGGCATGGGTTTCGGCCCTCCGTTTTGACGCCTTATCCGGGTCCTACACTCCAGTCCCAAGGCAAGGGTCCTCATTAATGGCGTGCTTTCGGAGATATTTCTCATTCAAAGAGACACTCGCCAGGGCTGCCCGCTCTCGCCGCTCTTCTTTGCATTAGCGATGGAGCCCCTGGCCTCCCTCATCCGTCAGGACCCCCTCATCCTCGGTTGGGCTTGGGAACAATATCAGATCGACAAGATCGCCTATACGCCAACAACATCCTCCTTTTCCTGGTGGACTCAGAGAGCTCAGGCCCAAGATGCTTGGACGCCCTCTTTGCCTTTGAACGGGTCTCCAACCTCAGGCTCAACCCAGCAAAATCCACACTGGTTCCCCTACACCCGTCCTGGGCTTGCTTCAACTGAAAAACGACCATTCCAATGCACAGGCAGTCATTCAAATACTTGGGGGCGTGGGTAGCCTTCCATCCAGAATTTGAATGGGGCCTGAACATCACGCCCCTAGTTGCCAGGGCCAAGGCAGACCTCAGGAAATGGCAATCCCTCCCTCTCAACCCCCTTGGCAGGAGTGCCCTTTTTAAAATGATGGTCCGCCCCCGTTTTTTTATATATTTTACAAAATATTACCCTTCATCTCCCAGGGAGTTGGTTTCGGGAAATAGAAAGTGCCCTCCCCCGGTTTTTGTGGGGAAACGGGAGGCCACGACTGTCCCTGGCACATTGCCGCATACCTCCCTACGATGGGGGAATGGGGGGTAACCAAGCTCCATCTCTACTACCTGGCCACGAGGCTCATCGTGATCCATGACTGGTTTGCGGGCAGCTGGTCCGACCAGGCGTACAGGGTGGAACTCAGATCATTGGACTTCCCACAGCTCTAAGCCTACCTGTATGCGACCCCCATGCCACAGGCCCTTCCCGGTCACCAGAACGGTACGTATGGCCTGGCGCGCAGCCTTCCGCTAAAGAACTTATGCTGTTGGCTTTGTTGCGAGCATAAAACCCCAATATATCGACCTCCCATGTGTTTGGTATCCGTGTGTTAGTGCTGGTCGTCAGTGTCTCTATTATGGCTCACCAGTAGGGCAATAGTAGGGGACAGGACCATAGCCTATGTAGTAAGTCGGCACCTCGGACAGTCAGAGGTAGTGATGTTGAAGTATTTGTTTATTTTGTCTGGTGAAAGGTAAGCTCTGTGTAATATGTATGTTTGTAAAAGTTTAAACCGTGAGTTACGTGGTATGTGAGTGGCACTGGCTAAGACCCGATCCCACTCCTTATCAGTCCAGGGTCTGCCTCTTTCCTCGGTCCAATGTGTTTGGAGACTTTCCGGTGGTTTCAATAAGTGAACGAGCATGGCCTGCAGCAGCCAGTGGACCACATGTGACCCTTCCCCCATAACATGTAAGTACTGCACCAGCTGATGCGTTGGCGGTTCAGCTGTCAAATCTCCCCATGTGAGCATCAGCGTCCGTACAATAGCTGTGTGAAAGAGGAACTGCCCCACTGGTATACCACTATCTGCTACCAGTGTTGCAAAGGGCATAAGAGTGCCTTCTGCATATCAGTCTCCTGTTGTTTCCACCCCAGCCTCACTCCAGGATGCCAGCGCTACATCTGTCGCTGCGCCTCCGGCTCTGGGTGTCCCAATGAGTGTCAGTATTGAGGCATAAGGAATCGTGTCTTTGGTGAGCTGTAGGCTTCTCCGGAAGCATTTGTGAGCCAGCCCAATGTGAATCTGTGTCGGGCGGGGAAGACTTGCTAGTGGATGGAACAGAGTGTATATTTGGGTCTGTGACTGTCCACGGGTGCGACTCGGTGGCCGTATCCGACAGGTCCCAGCCGCTCAACCACTTTGTGACCCATTGCAACTGAGCTGCTAGGTAATAGAGCTCGAAGTGAGGAGGACCCGCCAGACCCCCCTTCTCAGGTGGCGCATACAGTTTCTGGAGTGCTACTCTGGGCCTTCCCGTATTCCAGATTAGTCCGCGAATCAAGCCTTCCAGCTCCCAAAACACACGCACCAGGAAGTATACAGGCAGGTTCGTAAAATAATACAGCAGTCTCTGTAATACTATAATTTTTACTAATGTGATATGACTTTTGATATTTAACAAGAGGGTACTCCAGAACCGCATCTGTGCCTTCACAGACGAGATGGCGCGTACCAGGTTACCATCCCGTACATCTGCTGGGGACCTGTATATATAGACTCCCAGATATCTGAACGTGGTCGAATACCAGGCAAGTGTGGTACCGTTAATAACTGCAAATACCCGTCTCTAAGTTCATACTTACGCAGGACTGCTGCTTGGTAGGGCCACTCCATTGAGTCGACGGCCTTTTCCAGGTCCAGCACCTGACAACCTGAGCATGGCCAGCATACCGGTGCATACCTCTGGAGCCTGAACATTCTGAGGTCAGGATCTCTGCCTGGTTTAAGAAGGGAGATGAACAGTGACTCATTCTGCGTAGGTGTGAGTGCTGAGTCTTCCAATGCTTTAGAGTAGACCTGCTGTAATTCTGGTATTATTATGCATAAGAAGCTTTATAAAATTCAGCCGGCAGTCCATCCGTTCCCAGAGAATAGTATGGGGGCGTCTAATTCCTCTTATGGGCTCTGTGCTAGTTGTGGTAACGCTAGGGTGGAAAGAAAATCTCGGACATCTGCATCCGTAGCGAACAGATACGTCTTGTACAGTGCTGAATAGATTTCTGCAAAGGCACTGTGTATGTCACATTGTGCATGCACAGTATCGCCTCTTGTGGCCTTGATGTACGTCACAGGCGAGGTGACTGCCTCTTGTCTGATCAGCCACGACAACAGTTTGCTGGGTTTGTCCCCCACGTGGTGAGTACGTGCCGAGTGTGCTGTATAGTTTAAATGGCGGAGTCGTTCCATCAGTCTGGAGTGGTCTTCCCTATCCTGTGCCTGTGATGCTGTATGGCATCAGATCGCCTTACCCCCCCCCCTCCCCCCCACCGGATTGATCTGTTTTCAAGGCACGTGAGCTCGCTCTCTAGCTGCCTCCACATACCTGCTTGTGCGCTGAGGCTCTTGCTTCGGACCCCCACCTTGAATGCATCCCATTCTATCAGTGGTGTTGTGGCCTTGCCCGCATTGTTTTCAAAGTATTGGGTAATATTGGTGGCCAGCAAGTTACGATAAGGTGCATTTAGCAGGACATCTGGCTGCAACCGCCAATTGGGAATCGGTGTCTGTGGGCACTCCCAGGCCACCTCCAGCACATGTGGATTTGGATCTGAGTGTGTCCGGCCTAGGTAATAGGCCTCTGAAGCATGCAGTAGTAGCTCTTCCAAGAGCATGTAACGGTCTAGCCGCACATGCAATCCATGTGCGCCTGAATAATAAGAATACACTCTGTCATGGGGATTGCGGTGTCTCCAGGCGTCCCGCAGGTGCCACTGTGCTGCCCAACAAGTCAGCACTTTCATGGCGATATGGGTGCTTGTGCCTGGAAGAGGCTGGAAGGAGCGGTCCTGAAAACATCTAGCACGCAGTTGTAATCTCCCCCCAAAGTCATGGGTAGGTCATGCCATGGCGCTAGGACTCGTGAGAGATCATCAAAAATAGCGGCTTGCTCAGTGTTAGGAGCATATAGGGATGCTATGACAACCTGCCGGCCAGCCAGCGTACCTTTGATGGCAACATATCTGCCCTCTTTATCCATCAGCGAGTCTGTAACTTTAAAGGGCACTCCCTGTCGCACCCACAGTAGCTGATGGATGGGGGACTCTCCCAGCTCTCCAAATCATGGTGTGTTACATAATCTGGCATACAATCAGTGATATCTTGAAAAAATAGTGGAACCCCCCCCCAAAATCAACAAAATTATAAATAATACCAAAAGGGCGAAAATGCATCTGGCAATCCTCCAAACTTCCATTAGAGACAACAGGCAAACAATCGGGGGGAGGTACGCTGCACACTACTGTGCGATAACTAACAAGGCGTGTGATCTAGTTCACAGAGGCTCCCTGCCTTCGGGCTATGCTCAGTAGAAAAATAGGTCTGTACGCAGTAACGCAATGCCCCTCACCAACTTTGTGGTATGTGTGGGAACACAATTGTCAGAAGCAATATATATAAGTGAATGTTCAAATTAACATTAACTGTCCCATGTGAATATTGAAATTCCCACCAGTCTCCTTCATTTGTGTCCGATCGTAGACAGCTTCATCCCCCCCATGCAAGCCACAATACCTCTAGTTGGAAGGAGAATGATGACAGAGTCCGACAATACTCATACTATGTTATGAGCCGTTTGTGGGGGGACATCCGGTTGTCTGTTAGAGTCCTGTGAAGGCAGCAGGCCGTATTCGTTATCACTTGTATGTTCATGGTGGCTGGAGTTGGAGGCATCTTCGTCCCTCAGGGAGCCGCTGATTTCCGCTACCGCCTGAAGGGCCTCGCGCTGTCCGCTAAGGATCAGGTCCGAATATGGCCCCATAGTTGGCGAAGATGGTGTCCGCTCCCTCGTTATCCCTTTTTCTCGTTGACATCGATGAAAGGGGACCCTTTCCTTTGGCAGTATCGCCACTGGAGGCCCCGCAGCTGTGAAGGTGTCCATCCAATCCTTCGCTTCCTCCGATGTGGCAAAGAAGGGTGTTTTGTCATTTGCGACCACGTGCAGGTGCGCCGGTAAGAGCAGCGAGTACTTCAGGTCATGTTGTTGAAGACGCCTCTTCACTGCCATGAATGAAAACCTCTGTCTCTGCACCTTTATGGTATAGTCCGGGAGGAACATTACTTTATGGTTGTCGATTTGGACAATCTGTAGCTTCCTGGTTTTGTGCAGGATGGAGTCCCTGTCTCTGTAGTTGAGGAGTCGTATGAGCAGGGGTCGTGGGTTCGAGCCTGTGGGAGGGGGCCTTGCCAGGACTCTGTGCGCACGTTCTATGACAAAGTGGGGCAAGAGAGTTCCCTCAGGTAGCAGATTTCTGAGCCAGTTTTCCATGTGGGTGGCAGGCTCTCTTCCTTCCCAGCGCTCCGGCAAACCCACTATGCATACGTTATTTCACAGTGCCCGTCCTTCAGCCCTCTCTTCCAAGAATTCCACTTGGTTTAACAGGTTCTGCACATGTTTATCTGTTTGGGCCACTTCTGCTTTAACATCTGCAAGAGTGGTTTCCAATGCGGCTGTGCGATCCACCAGCTTCCGGTGGTCTGCATGCAAGTGGGTGAGATCGATGGCCACCGTGTCAATTTTGGACTCCAGGGAGGTGCACGTCTGGTTGATGGTTTCTTCCATCCACTCCACAGCAGCGAGCACCGCATCCAACTTGCTCGCGGTTTGGTCCGTGAGTACCTGCTTCGCCATCTTATCTTGTTTGGTCTTTGTAGAAGGTAGAGGGGTTTGCTCTCCACCCATGCCAGTCCGCGCACGGGTCCCGCCCGACGTGAGGCACAGTATATATTCACGAATGTTGGATCCTGCTCAGGGTGGCCCAATGTGCGATGTCGCAGGGCTTGCCACGTGTCTATGCCAAGCAGGAATGAACATCTGTTGTCCCGTAGCTCAGGGTGTCTCCGACATATAACCCCGGTCGCCAGCCATACCAAAGGAGAAAAGGGGGGCGCCCCCTGGCAAATGATGTCCAAGGATTGTGGATGGCTTGTATCTAGTTCGAGCTTGTGCCGCAGAGAGGGTGTCTTAGTTGCGTCACACAATCAACTAGGTGACCCCGCCACAGCCGGGAGCAATGGAGATAAGGCAGTGTAGGTCCCAAGGCCCTCCTCGGGGACCAGCCAGGCCCATCCAGGGGGCCACACTGTGGAGATCAGCCAGAGGCACAGGATGTGATGTGCTAGGGCCGTAGGCGCGCTGTACCTGAGGGAGTGCCAGTAGCGGGGTTTGTAGTGCACGTCTTGTGTCTTCCGCAGCATCTAAGGAGCCTTCCAAAATTGGCCCCAATCCGGGGGTCCCACTGCCAGTGGGAGCCGCAAGCACCGATGGGGTTTATCACCCGGTATTCCTCCGCAGCGTCCCGCAAACTTCACCGCAGTCACAGTGGTCCCCCAGGTGAGGCAGGGGGATAGGGACGTCTGACAATTAGGGGTCAAGCAATGCGTGCAGCAGGGGCGCCTGTCACTCCAGGGGGGAGGGGGGAACAGAGAAACACAGCAGCAAGCTTTAGTTTTGGGAGATCCGCAGTTCCCAGCCACCGCAGGGCAGCTCCAGCTTACCGGCTCAGCGCGTCCCCAGGGCAGCCCCGGTCACAGTGGTCCACGCCCCCTTGCAGCAGCCACATCTGGCCCTTCCAGGGGCGCCCCTGAAGTGATTCTAGCAGTAGTCCGCGGGGCACTGGGCGGCTTGGAGCAACCAATGGCTTGAAGGGCGGCCGCGACTTACCTCAGGTTGCCAAGCCGCGGACTCCCGTAGTTCACTCCTCCAAAATGGCAGGGGCTCTCCGCGGGCTGCACACAGCCGGGGGCAGCACAGCAGAAGTTGTGCAGAGGCAGCGCCCGCTGAACAGCTCTGCGGCAGCCCAGGCCACGCTACGCGTCTCTCTGGTCATCGCTGGGGTGGGTAGCGACAGCAAGGATGGCCGCTACGCAGCCCGAGTAGCCAGCACAGGCCGCATCAGCATTCACAGCCCTTTGGGTGGAGCCAAGTCTCTGGCTCTCGTGATCCAGTTCCCCGGTGTAGCAACAGTTCGCTGGGTGGCCCACACGATCAAGGGTGGCGATCTGGCTTCAGTTTGGGCGAAATCGGCAACAGAATGCCAGGCTTCTGTCAGGGCAATATTACGCTGGGCAAAAGTCACAGCAGACCACTGCAGACGGAGAAATGAGCCCGTTTAGGGGAGCCTCTGACAGAGCTCTACCCAAGCACATCTGCCTCCATTGCAGTCGTAGCCACGCCCACCATGGATTAAGTGGCTAATGCAGAAAATGTATAATTGTGCGAAAGTTGGTGCAGCCAAACAGTCACATAATTCCAGTGGCCCTGCTCATACCTCTGACTCGGTCCAGCAGTGCTCCTCAGTGATTCCTTCTTTTTTTGTATCATTGAGTTCATAGTTTAGCTTCTATAGAAATGAGGAAGACTAAACATGAGGTTACCACCCCACAACACAGACTACCATACCAATTAATTACTCTCCATAACACATAATCCCACTCTTCATATTTCCTATACACTAAAAACCACATACTTTCTATCCACATAAATTAACTGCACAACATACCACATAATTCCACTATACACAACATACATCCACTCCACTCCAAAAAAAATAGTAAAAAACCTTTACATTTACAATGCCAATAGCTCTAACTCTCCCAAAAGTGAAACCTATTATATTGTAAATGATTCTTTAACTAGCATTCGTGTTTGCAGAGTGGGGGAGAAAGGGTGCTTGGCCTGAGATGTCATCAGTGATATCATCAGTGATGTCACTGACCATGTCATGAATGATGTAATATGTGACATCATAAGAAGTGGATTCCGGGAGCGCGAGTTATAGTTGATACAACGAACTTTAACGGAGGAATTTCAATGGTTTTGTACGAGTAAAATGTCCAGATAACATAAACACCCCTAAAACCTCTTTTTTTTCAGTGAATTTCTAAGGTTTTTAAATGCTAATTCCTAACTATAACATGTCTGAAACCTATGGTTTTTTCAGTGAATATATATATATATATAATTTTTTATATATTTATATATATAGATATATATATATATATATTGAAGCTCCAGGTACCCCTCTCATGAAAAACGCTATCGAAGTGTAGGTGTGTCATTCCTTTATAAGGTTCAAACTTTCCCAGCGCCGAAGGTAATTACAGCGTGTCGAGAGATTGCTTTACGCGTTCAAAGCTGATACGCTTCTTCATCTGAGGCTCCACATCATGCAAGCAGACACACCCATATATTTATACTGATCCCACTTCCTCTATCAGGCAAATTCTCAACACACTGTAATTTCCTTCGGCGCTGGGAAACATTGACCCTTATAAAGGAATGGCACATCTATACTTCGAGTGCGTTTTTCTTGAGAGGGGAACCTGGAGCTTTAATATATGTATGTATGTATATATATATATATATATATATATATATATATATATATATATATATATATATATATATATATATGGCGTCCAAGTTGCTGCTCGAACGATCCTCGGCCAAACAACGTTGATGCCGTCGGTAGTAGCAGCCGCTACCTCAATATTTCACAGGTACTGGATCCCACCATATAGAAGGTCACAGAGACGGCACACCAGGAGATCTATTTTTTTTTATTTATTTTTTTATCAGCACTATATACATTGACCAATCTTAAACCCGCTTAGGGTGGTACCTCAGTTGATAGTGCCTGAATTATCGAGACCCCTTTGGGACCAAGACTGTTAGTCTTGTTAGCCAGGATAGGCAATGCACACATTAATCATAGGACCTGGGAAAAAAAAACAAAAAAAAAAAACCCCAGGCGTGATCACGACTATCCCAACATTGCCCAGAACGCTCTACTATTCAGATTTCCTACCCTGGCTAGATCAAGTTTGGAAATTTGAAGGAGTGATGTTCGCCATTCATGTACTGTAGGTGGTTGAACATCTTTCCAATGTCTGCATATCTCCCTACGTGTCGCAAGGATGGAATAAAATATCAATCTGGTTGCTACATTGCAGGTTTTATTTCTCAAACCAAAGATAACAAGAGCAAGGTCTATAGTGACATGTTCACCCAAAGATTGTGTTAACTTATTCTTAATAGCTTCCCAAACTTCTGATAGACTTGGACATTCCAAAAACATATGTGTATCCGTGGCTGCAATTAACCTGCATCTAGGACATAGAACTGGACCTGTTAATGAGAATTTAGTTAACCTGTAGGGAGAATAATATGCCCTATGTATGGTAAAAAGGTGGTTCCTACGAAGCCACGAAGGTTTAACTAAATCCCAAAGCAATGAACAAGAAGCAGTCCAGAGCTCTTCCACATCTAAGCCTGGCATTAGTTCTGCCCACAATGTAGTCGGTAACTGAAAACTGACATCTATTTCATCTATTATTTTGTTATACCAACGCGAGATTTCTTTTTTTGCCACTGGGCTGTCTAATAAACAAGTTACCAAGTCACTAAAGCCGCCTATAGGCTGCTTGTTACGTCGCATTGGCTGATCTTTATATGACTGAGCCCAGCTGGAAATCTGGATATATTTAAATCTCGACAACCCTGGGCCTACTTTGTTAAAAAGATAATCCCATGGGAGTAAGGCCCCGTCCATAAACAGGTCATCCCAACTATAAATACCAGCTTCTATTAGCGGATTATTAAGGGCGTCTATTGTCCATAAGGGAGGAGCGGGTAGGTTCCATATCGGAGCCTTCGCTGAATATTAACCAATCTTTATCGCTTGCCTAATTTTGTACCAAGTGGATACAATCCCTTTTAGAACTTTCAACTTTATCTTCTTAAAGAATTTGGGATCACCAAACTTAAACAAGAAACCGGCATGATTAACTCCTTCGCATTCCAATAATATAGAAAAAAGAGGGCCCATCCCTGTAGATATAGGGGTTTAAGCAACATACGCATGTGCGATAGCTGGAACGCCCATGCGTATATTTGAAGGTCTGGGCCAGCCAGCCCACCCTTCTCCCTACGACGCCTAATTTTTTTCCACAAAATTCTGGCACTTTTATTATTCCAAATAAAGCTGGTAATCGCACTCTGTAATTTAGAAATTAATTTTGGATCAAAATAAAGTGGTATTGAATTAAATAAAAAGGAAACTTTCGGTAAAATGCTCATCTTCACCAAATTAAGCTTACCCAGAACAGAGAGCGGAAGATGAGACCAATCTCTCATAAGTTTCCGGCACTCTGCGGCTACTTTATTAAAGTTAAGAGAAGCAATCGCGTTGATGTCCTTAACTATGTTCACCCCCAGATAGCGAATTTGGCTTTTAGATGTCCCGTTGTTATTAGTTCTATTACAATTCCAGGACATTGACTCTGTCTTGAGGGCATTAATTTCATACCCTGACACTTTCCCAAATGTAAGGGCCTGTTCAATTATCTCGGGGTATGCCTCTTCATAGCTTGTGGAAAAAATCATAATATCGTCTGCATAAAGTGCCACCTTCTTATCCCAGCCACCATAAATAAAAGGTTTAATGAGTATGTTGTCCCTAAGAGTCTGAGCGAATGGTTCTATATATACGTCAAAAAGAAGGGGGGACAGGGGACAACCCTGTCTAGTTCCTCTCATGACCTTGAAGGGCTCTGTCAAGCCTCCGTTAATTAGCAGTGAAGCGGATGGATTACGATATAGAAGCTCTATCGTCCTCCGAAATCTGTCCCCAACGTTGAACCTCTTCAAGGCCTCCGACAGGTACAACCAATTCACCCTATCGAAGGCCTTGGTAGCGTCCAAAGTAAGAACAACCAGTGGAATTTCCTCCTTTATAGCAATATCCATTGAACCAATCAATTCATATGTAAGCTCAGAGAGCTGTCTCCCTTTTATAAACCCCTTTTGATTCGGAGCTATGATATCAGGAGCTACCCGACCCAGCCGATTAGCTAATATAGATGTAAAAATTTTATAATCGGCGTTTAGTATAGAAATGGGCCTGTATGAGCCACAGTCTGAGGCGGGTTTACCAGGCTTCAGGATGAGGGTTATAGAGGCATTATTCCATGACTCCGGTGGTAACTTGCCCTCTCTAAGAATTTGATTGAACAAAGTGGCCAGTACTGGTGAAACCTCTGAGATAAGTTTTTTGTAAATCTCACAAGGCATCCCATCAGTACCTGCCGCCCTTCCACTCTTTGCTTTCTTTATGGCCTCCTCAACCTCTAATATGGTTATTTCCCCGTCCAAGGAGCAGGATTGTTCTGTTGTTAAGGACGGAAGAGATATGCCCTCGAGCCAATTAATTATGTCATTCTGATTGGGCTTAAGATCGTCTTGATATATAGATTGAAAAAAATTTCTGAAAACTGCTCTAATTTCCTCATCCCTGGAAACGGTGCCCTCCGCTGATGTAACTGAAGATATGTTGTTACGGACCCGATCAGATTTTGTTTTCCAGGCAAGTAACTTTCCTGCCCCCTCCCCATATTGGAAATGCGAGAGTTTACTTGCCTCCCATCTCTGTATGACCCGCTTCTCCAGAACTGATGACAATGAAAGCTTCAGCCTATTCAATTCTGCATGTTTTGCGGCAAAGATTTGATTTTCTATAGGAGCGGTGTTATCTATATCGTTTTGTACTATCAAAATGTTCCTTTCAATGGAGGTAACTTCGTCTGTGTATTGTCTACTACGGTAGGCTACTTTATTTTTAATAAGACCTCTTAATGTACTCTTAAACGCGTCCCAAATTATTCCTATGGGGGCTGTATCTTTATTGGTACTAAAGAAGTGTCTTGTCTCTGATTGTAAAAATTCAATATCCTCTGTTGAAGAGAGAAGAGATCTGTCAAAGGACCATATTCTAGTGAGCGGTGTCGTAGCCAGTTTTAGTTCTAACTCAACTGCAGAATGGTCGGAGAGATGCATTGGAGTGTATTGTATTGAGGTAATGTTTTCAACTAGAGCTCTACTTGTGAGAATGAAATCAATTCTAGATCTGTGTCTATATTTCCAATTTCTGAATGAGAATTCTTGCCTTTGACCCTCTTTGAACAGCCAAATATCTATGTAGTCGTATTGGTTCATTAAACCTAGCAGACAGTTTCTGGATTTAGAGATGATTTTCTGCCTACTGTTAGGGGATTTATCCAGAAGTGGATTTAAAGTTATGTTGAAATCTCCTGCCATGATCACCGGGTCTGGGAAGCTAAGCAAATGGCTAAAAAGGGTTTCCAATATTGAGGGGTCATCTATGTTGGGGCCATAATATCCCACGAGTGTTAACTTGGTGTCTCCTAATTCTATTGCTGCGATAGCCCATCTCCCTCGAAGACCCCCCGAGTATTAAAACCTTGTGTTGTTGAGATAGATGATTCTATCCATCTATTCCTTCGAACCAACTCGAGTATCTCACTCTCGATCTGTTCTGTAGCGCCTAGCTTACGAAAAGCGTCCATCCTTTGGCCGAGCTCCCATTGTTTATCCAAGGTGAAGCGGGACAAATCTGAGCGAATCTGAAAATTATAACCTTTATATGTTTGCGACTTAAGCTTAAGTGCCTGGTTCGAAATGTGTTCTTTAAATGAGTAGGTGTGAAAATTTACGAGGATTTTCCTAGGCTTGGTCCGCTGGATGTTACGTCTGAAAGGATCCCGATGTATGCGCTGAATATCTGCTGCTAGCTCCTCAATGGATTGAGAAAGATTTAATGTTTCTTTTAGTAAATTGATTATATAACTCTTAATATCCGCACCTTCACTCCCCTCAGGAATATTCAAAATGCGTATATTACTACGCCTCGCATTGTTTTCTAAAATCTCCATTCTTTCTGAGAGGGCTTGATCTTCTTTCCTTAATTTTGCGATGTCCTCGGTGGTGCCCTCGGCTCTCATTGATATTTGGCCCACTGTCTCCTCCAAAGCTTGAGTTCTTAACATCAGGTTGCCTAATCTCTCATCAAGAGACTCGCAAAAGCTCCTTATCTCTCTCTGATTAGAGGCTGACTCGGCAAAGCCTTGTTTAATCTCTGCAGATAGTGCCGCAAACATTGTTTGTACTGAGGCTACAGATATTGTTTCTACACATGAAACAACCACATCACTTAATTCTTGAGGAGTTTTCAAAGGAGTTTCAGAGAATATCCCAGCCTCAAAATTATCTTCAATGTTGGTATTGGGGATCTCGACAGGATCATTCCTGCCATCTACTGGAGGACTGGGTAATAAAAATTCATCCACTGCCTTTAACATTTCAGCGTCTATTGTGACTTGGTCCGCTGTATTTTTAAGCACTGAGCTCTCTACCTCAAGCTCACCCAGTGGACTCTCCTCTAGTTGTGTTGTATGAGACAGATCAATATTAGCAGCTTGATTATCGACTTGGTTGGCTAAAGTTTTGAGAGGAAAAACTGGCTCTTTGTTTTCCATGGTCTCAGAACCAAGTTTGGAAATATTGTTGCTAGATTGGACTTGATCTTTTCCAAGGTTCAAAATTTGAGGGATCACCTTGAAATATGAGCGCAAAGATGGGGTAACTCTGGGAATGGGAGCAGTAGGGGGTTCGCTTTGGAACGTTTCCTTCCCCTTTTTGCTTCAACCTCAGTCGAGAGATAAGAGGATGTTTCCTGATCTGATTGTGGGCTTTTTCCTAATTCAGAAACTTTCTTATCAGCCTCTTCTTCAATGTCTTGCAGTACGCTCTTTACTCTCTTTTTGCGAGATACGCTGGCCCCCACTAAGTCCTTTACTACACTCTTTCCTCTTAGCTTCCTAACAGACTCTGGAGCATTCATGTGTGCCAAAGTTAGGCTAAAAGACGTGCAATAAGCTCTACTATTAATCACCTCATTAACGCTGTTTTCACTTACTACAGAAGTTGCAGAAGACTCGGAGGACCCGCCTTTTGGTGTAGCAGTTGTGTACAGGGTGTGCCTGTTGAAGCGCTAGGTCCGAATATCAGCTTGTTAATCCAAAAAGCTCCGTTAACTCCGTTAGCGCTGACAACGGCGAAAAGACTCTGAATCCGTCTCACTCTGCACAGCTCCAGGGCGGCTTGTCTCCACGGTTGCAGCGCAGGTGGGAGCTCAGCACACGAAGGGCGTTCACTTCCTCGTTCGTCTCCGCGACTGCTGGGGCTGCCGGGTCTGCCGCGCCCTTCCTCCCGAGCGCTGCTCCTAACGCAGGAAACTCGGCACATTGAGCAAGGTAGTTTTTCCACGTTAATTAAGCATTAGATCATAAGAGTTAGAAGAGTTAGAGTTAAACCTGCAAAGGGTGCTCTATAGTCTTGTGCGTTGCTGTTGCTAGCGATAGCGAGTCAAGTTTCCTAAATTACCGGCCAGGCATCTGAGGGACGAGACGGAGCGGAGCACTGCCGCAGTCAGCCGACTGCCGCCATGTTTTCCCCGAGCAACCCAAGGGTTGGTTAAAGAGTGCACAATAAAGGATTTGTGCAAGATCTCCTGGTGTGCCGTCTCTGTGTCCTTCTATATGGTGGGATCCAGAACCTGTGAAATATATATATATATATATATATATACTGCAGGGTGATACGGAAACTTCACAAATCGCTAAAATGAGGAGTGAAATGTTAAGCAGACTTTCAAAAGAGGAAGAAAAAATCAAAACAAGAAAAATTTATAAATTTAAAAGAGACCGGGACGACTATGCAAATGGCCAAATATTCACGTTTGCACGTCGATACGACACTTTAAGAAAAGCCACAGTGAATAAGAGAGGTGCAGCGGGTGTGGGGGCAATGCCGGCAGAAACTGACGAAGTGTCTACGTACAGCTCAGCTGCAGAAAGTGGCTCAGACAATGAAGGGGCAAGAGGCAATGTTGTTCTTACGATGGGGGAAGAGCTGGCGGTCTTGAAAGATGGCAGAAAGACAACCCTAAGATCGCACTTCCAGGGAAAACTGGCCCAACCAAGTCCCAACGCAGGAGGGGTAGGAGAAAAGCAGCCAAACAAAGGCGAGCCACCCAAGCGGGGACGAGGACGGGGCCGGGGAAGGAGCAAGAAACCCCAGGTCTAATTGAAAACAACATCATGGATTCTTTAACAACGGTGAGCTGTGATGGAGACCGATCCAGCGAGAAGAAACAGACCAAATCCATAATCAATCTCAGCGCAATAGAACTATCAGCTGCAGAACAGCTACTATTAAGCTTAGGCCTAAGCTTTTGCCCTGAGTCCAACTTTTCGTATACCACCACGAGGGCAGACATATACAGATATATAAGGAAATTAAAATTGAAAAAACAATTCCTTAATAAAGCAACCGGCACAGAAAATGCCCCAACACAAGTCACCACCGGCACCTCAGATTTGGCAGTCAGTGACCTAAATTTGTACCGTGATGTCTGCCAGTTGGGAATTGATGAAGCTTTGGGGACACAGGACATAGTGGCGTCCAGCGGTCAAAGGAAACCAATTACCCCATTTAAGCCCAAGTCCAGATACATTCCCTTGGCGGCACGGGATGGTCTTGATTCATTCAGTGATGTCATGGTGCAACAAGTGAAAAAGATGGCACTAAAGACTGACAAAAAGCGTCAATTTACGAACCAAGAGAGACAAATAAACCAACTGTCGATCAAACTGAAAAATGCTGAAGTTGTTGTTCGAAACTCGGACAAAGGTGGGAACATTGTTTTATGGCCAGCCACGGAATATCTAGAGGAGGCCCATAGGCAATTAGATGACCCACAATGTTATTCTAAGAGCACCCCTCAGAAATACAGGATGATGTTGGAGGCTCTATTTAAGAACTTGGTGGCATGGAAGGGCTTTGGTATGCTTAGTGGAGATGAGTTTAAGTTCATCAAAAAAGATCATCCACTGACACCATATATTTATTTCATACCAAAAGTCCACAAGAATATCTCCAAACCCCCAGGAAGACCAATAATCGCAGCATGTGGGGGCCCTTTGGAAAATCTTTCAAGATACATTGATTACTTCTTGCAGCCACACATGAAGTCCCTAAAGTCATATATACAAGACTCAAGTGACTTCCTGCGAAAGTTGGATGATGTTACATGGAGCCCCGACTTGTTGTTGGTAACGTTGGACGTCAGTTCACTATACACCTGTATAAAGCATAAGGATGGTCTGCGGGCATGTGAGTATTATCTTAGCCGCAGACCTATGGAACTGGCCCAACACACCAAAATGCTCATGAATATGCTAGAATTCTGCCTCGATAACAACTTTTTCATATTTAATGGTCAAATGTACCAACAGGTCCAGGGTGTAGCAATGGGGGCCAGTTTCTCCCCCAGTTACGCCTGCCTCTTTATGGGGTGGTGGGAGGAACTGGTCCTCCAGCGGAAATTTGAAGATTATTGGACTACTAATGTTACCTGTTGGTTCAGGTTTATTGATGACTTATTTATTGTGTGGCGTGGTTCCGAAGAAAGTGTTTTAACTTTTATACATGACATCAATAATAATGATCTTAATTTGCATTTTACCTCTGACATAAGCAGGGAATCGGTAACATTTTTAGATGTACAGGTTTTTATATGTAACAATGTGATTTCCAGTACTCTTTTTAGAAAACCGACGGCAGGTAACACTCTTTTACACGCTACGAGTGCTCATCCCCAACATCTAATCAAGTCAATACCCTATGGCGAGATGCTACGCATCCGCCGCATCTGCAGCAATCAAGAAGATATGATTGCAAAACAACAGGAAAGCTTTGAAAGATTTGTAGATAGGGGATATACTGCCAAGTTAGTGAACACTGCTATAATGAAATCTAGGATCAAAGACAGAGGCGATCTGCTGACTAGGAGAGTGAAAAAAAGTGACAATACCAATGAGGTCAGACTCATCCTGACATACTCCAAACAGGAGAAAGAATTAAGGAGTATTGTCAGAAGAAACTGGCACTTTGTAAAGGATGATCCCACAATTGGTGATGTGATGCCCCATAATCCATCAATTACCTTTCGAAAAGGTTTGAGTATGGGCTCTATTCTCTCTAAAAACAGTCAAGACTATATAGGCAAGGAGCCCTGGAGACCGATCAGCAGGGGTTTCTACAAGTGTTTGGCATGCAAAGCATGCCAACATGGTGTCAACACTAAAAAATATACAACAGTAATCCCCAAAACCACTAGGGAAATAAAACAGCATTTAACCTGCAGGACGGAATACTGTGTATATATTTTAGAGTGCGACTGCAAGCTCAAATACATTGGCAGCAGCAAGCTACAAATACACAAGCGTATCCTGCAACATCTACGCGCCATTGTAAATAAAGACCAAAGCTATCCAGTGGCCAGACACTTTGAGGCATGTCATAATAGTAAGCCTCAGTGTCTGAAATATTTTGCCATTGAGTCTGTAGCACTTACCAGAAGAGGAGGTGATAGGGAGGCATGCATGCGCAGGTTGGAAACCAAATATATTTTGGAGTTCAACTCAAAGTGGCCGGGGGGTCTTAACACCACGGAGGACCTCCACACATACCTGTGACCACTCTGGGACAATGCCACCCTCACCTTACAGCGAACACCATGACATGATTACAGTCTGAGGAACAAAAGGAGTTGGTCCGCACCATGCACTTTGTTTACATATTTATATTTATATTGTACTATACTATGTATATTTATATGTTGAGTGTATATATCAGGTGTGTGTAAATATATGAATTGATTGATTTTAGCCGTCATCTTAGATATTGGGGTAGTATGTTTTTTATCCTGGTTTTTGATATGGCGACTGATTTTAGTCATGTTACCGATTCCCTTTCTCTTTTAGACTGTTTTTATGGTGTGATGATTATTCTTATATGTGCAATATTAATGATGTATGAAATTGTCTTGTTTTGATAACTGGAAGCTAAGCACTGTTCTAATAGGGTTTAGACTTCCCTTCCTCCGTTATCCCAGTACTGTATAACCTCCAGCACTAGCCACTTTATTTGTACTTGCACTTTTTTGACCGCACATTGTCACTTTAGAGGAAGGAATTATAATCAATTTTTTCCATAAGACACGAGGTCACTTTAAATATACAAGTGCAATAGTTTAGCCAAAAGATAAGAATGATATAATGGAACCGGATGTATGTTTAGGCTCCACAATCTTTTCCTTTTTGAGCTTTTGTGGCTGGCACATTTGACGTCTTGAATTCATTTCTTCTTGTGTTTTTTTTCCCCCTTTTTTTACAAAAGAGATCCATAATGATAGATTCAATTTCTCCTTTTTTTTGGATCCTTCTTTTCACTACTATTATAACAATAGTAGTGAATATTTGTATAATCTTGTATTATACTTCAATACACTAGGGTGAGCACACATTTTTTATGCACAATAATTTTTGTTAGATTGTGATGGACAAGTGGGTATATTTCTTTCTCAACGCCATCGGGAAGAGTTATATAGGCATTTATGCAGTTATCACCAATCTTTATTAAATTGGTAATACTCTTCGCACACCAAAATTGAAACAGTACATGCATAAGTTTAAATTAATTTATAATTATGCAATATTGTGATTTATTTATGTATTTATACAGGTATTCTCAAAGTTGTAATATTGGTACTAGGAGAAAGCATATGTAAATTGTATTCATACATACTAGTATTTTTTCTATGTCCACCATTGTCTGACATGTGACCACACGTTATCACTTTAAATGGGCAAAAAGCAATCTGTATCGCCATGTGACCAAGGCCGCTGGGACGGCTGAAACGCGTCATGACAGACTACCTAATGGCTAAATAAAGAATGCTGAAAAAGAAAGTTGGTCCTTGCCTCGAGTTTCCTTGGGAAGGAGCGCTGCTGCGAGGTATTTGCAGATATATATATATATATATATATATATATATATATATATATATATATATATATATATATATATATATATATATATATATATATATATATATATATATATATATATATTCACTGAAAAAAACATAGGTTTCACACCAGTTATAGTTAGCTGGAAATTTTACTGACATAAAACCATTGAAATTCCCATGTTATAGTTAGTTGGACTCACTATAACTTGCGCGCCTGCAATGCACTGCTGATGACGTCACATATTACATCACTCATGACATGGTCAGTGACATCACAGAGAGTACGCCTCCCACCATTCAAATCAGAGTCCACTGAAGTCATCTGCGGCGTGCCACAAGGATCCTCACTCAGCCCCACCCTCTTCAACATATACATGAGCCCCCTCGCGACTATCGCACACCAACACAACCTCAACATCATCTCCTACGCGGATGACACCCAACTGATCCTCTCACTCACCAAAGACCCAAACATCGCCAAAACCAACCTACATGAAGGAATGAAAGAGGTAGCCGAATGGATGAAGCATAGCCGTCTGAAACTGAATTCAGACAAAACAGAAGTCCTCATCCTAGGCACCTCCCCCTCCGCCTGGGACGACTCTTGGTGGCCAGAAGCCCTTGGAAAAGCACCCATTCCGACGGATCACGCACGGAACCTAGGCGTCATCCTGGATTCCTCACTCTCGATGACCAGACAAGTCAACGCCGTCTCTTCATCTTGCTTCAACATTCTTCGCATGCTCAAAAAAACATTTCGCTGGATCCCCACTGAAACTAGAAAAACGGTCACCCAGGCACTGGTTACAAGCCGCCTGGACTACGGAAACACCCTTTACGCCGGTACCACCGCAAAACTTCAGAAAAAACTCCAACGCATCCAGAACGCATCAGCCAGACTCATATTAGACATCCCGCGTAAAGAACACATATCTAGTCACCTGAAAGACCTCCACTGGCTCCCCGTCAATAAGAGGATAACCTTCCGCCTCCTCACCCACGCACACAAAGCTCTTTAGGAACTTGGACCCGAATGCCTTAATACACGTCTTTCCTTCTACACCATTGAAATTCCCATATATAGTTAGTTGCACTAACTATATATCACGCACCCGCAATCCACTGCTGATAATGTCACATATTACATCATTCATGACATGGTCAGTGACATCACTGATGACATCACTGATGACATCTCAAATGCGCGATATATAGTTAGTGCAACTAACTATATATCGGAATTTCAATGGGAATTTCAATGGTTTTGTGCGAGTAAAATAAGGTTTTGTAAATGCTAATCCCTAACTATATATGGTCTATAACCTATGGTTTTTTCAATGAATTTTCAAGGTTTGTAAATGCTAATTCCTAACTATATATGGTCTATAACCTATGTTTTTTTCAGTGAATATATATATATATATATATATATATATATATATATATATATATATATATATATATATATATATATATATATATATATATATATATATATATATATATATATATATATATATATAACCTACTGGCGGTCGCCAGTAGGTGGTTATAGTTGGGATTTTTTTCAATGCAAAATCCCAAAATTCTATTTGGAATAACTTTGGCGCCAGTTGACTAATCTGCCTGAAAACTGAACATGTCATGAGTGATGTAATATGTGTATATCATCAGCAGTGCATTACACGCGCAAGTTATAGTGAGTCCAACTAACTATAACATGGTAATTTCAATGGTTTTATGTCAGTAAAATTTCCAGCTAACTATAACTGGTGTGAAACCTATGGTTTTTTCTGTGAAATTAGTAGGTTTTTTGGTTTTTTAAATGCTAATTCCTAACTATAACTGGTGTGAAACCTATGGTTTTTTCAGTGAATATATATATATATATATATATATATATATATATATTCACAGAAAAAACCATAGGTTATAGTGGATATATAGTTAGGAATTTGCATTTACAAAACCTTGAAAATTCAATGAAAAAACCATAGGTTATAGGCCATATATAGTTAGGAATTCGCATTTACAAAACCTTATTTTACTCGCATAAAACCATTGAAATTCCATATATAGTTATAAGCGCTAACTATATATCGCGCACCCGCAATCCACTGCTGATGATGTCACATATTACATCATTCATGACATGGTCAGTGACATCACTGATGACATCACTGATGACATCTCAAATGACATCACTGATGACAACTCAAATGACATCACTGATGACATCTCAAATGACATCACTGATGACATCACTGATCACAACATCCAGTGATTGTATGTGTCTGTAAAGTTTAAATATGTTTCACATATTGAAGAATGAGTGGATGTATAAGTGTCTGGATGAAGAATTTAGTAGGTGCATGACTGACTGTATGAGTGAGTGATTAAATGTGTCTCACTGAGTGCATGGGTTAGTGACTAAACTGTCTTAATTTGTGCATCAGTATGTTTGTTGTTGTGTAAGCTGCTGCATGTGTTGATCAGTAGCTATAAGAGTGGCCATATGGGTTATTGATTGGTTGCCCAAGTATTTGAATGGGAGGCTGAGTGTGTGTGTGGGTGGCTGGGAGGTGCGTGACTCTGTGCATAGATGTGTAAGCAGTTGATTCACTAGGAGTATGAGTTCAAGAGTGCATGTGGAAACAGCTATATGGGCGGTTGACTGTGCATGGGTGTGTTGGTGAGTGAATGGATTTCTCATTGCTACATGTGCAAGTAAGTACGTATGTAAAACACAATACATGTGAGAGTTGAGATATATAAATAACTGAACATAAGAGCCAGTGAATGTGTGAGTGGCTGTATCGATCACTGTGAGCTTGTATCAGGGATTATATAAGAGAATAAATATGTGTTATTATATGTTTGAATAAGTAAGATGTGTATAACTTTATAGTTGAGGAAATGGAGGTGTGATTGATTCTTTGCATGACTGACTAGGTGTGTGAGTAACTCCATGGATGAGTGACAGTCTGTGAGTGTCTGTTTATACTGAGTGTATGTAAGGTTATATTAGAATCTGAAGAGGTTCATTGTATTATCACATGAGTGATGTGATCAGTGATGACAAATGAGATGTCATCAGTGATGTCATTTGAGTTGTCATCAGTGATGTCATCAGTGATGTCATTTGAGATGTCATCAGTGATGTCATTTGAGTTGTCATCAGTGATGTCATTTGAGATGTCATCAGTGATGTCATCAGTGATGTCACTGACCATGTCATGAATGATGTAATATGTGACATCATCAGCAGTGGATTGCGGGTGCGCGATATATAGTTAGCGCTTATAACTATATATGGAATTTCAATGGTTTTATGCGAGTAAAATAAGGTTTTGTAAATGCGAATTCCTAACTATATATGGCCTATAACCTATGGTTTTTTCATTGAATTTTCAAGGTTTTGTAAATGCAAATTCCTAACTATATATCCACTATAACCTATGGTTTTTTCTGTGAATTTCATTGGTTTTTTAATAGCAAATATGAAAAGCTTTAAAATGTCAAGTACGTGATAGATAAAAACATTTTCGTATTTATGCATGCTGATGTGCTTTGAACGCTGCACCCCCCCCCCCTCCCCTCTTTTGCCTTAGTAGTACTCTCTCTTTGCAGATACTGAAGGGTAGTTAACGCAGGCCTTTACCCCCGTTGTAATCCGTCGTGCCTCCTTGTCTCTCCATTTGATTGATTGTTGTCCAAGCATTTACTGTTTTAGAATTGGTTCTCTTTGGATCATTCTCTATTTACAAACAAGCACAAAGTCGCAATACTCTGTTTAGTCTTTGCAGATAGTGAAAAATCGTGTAAAAAAATAAAAGTAATCGAGCAAAATCAGTAGGACACTAATTGGATCTCTTTTTGACCTCGCTAAAATAGAAATATTAGGAACAACCCTTCATGAGAAATACGAAAATAGTGAGATGAACTGAGCTCCACACCATGAGGGCTGCAAGACAGCTCGGCTCCATCACCCATCCCGCACAAAATAACGACAAACCCTATGCAAATATTAAAAATATAGACAACACACCAGCAAAGAAACAGGGTAAAACATTTTATTAAAAAACTATTTACATAACGTTGGTTTATAAGATGATGTCAGTAGTGGACCGATGTGTGAATAGATCGAAAACAGCACAAGGCTCCAAGATCCGGATGGCAAGCTCCTGGATGTTGGGTGCCATAGTTTAGAGTTCTGAATTTCAGCCTTTTTCAATGCCTGTGCTTTATTGAATCAAAATGGCGGCTTGACACAAAGCTGACTCAAGCGTTGTTACTGATGCTATGCAGACCAAAACTGGTTTTCAGTTTGTAAATTTTTCTAGATTTTTCAATCCAAGTTTGGTTGACTTTGTAGAACGATGGCTTCAGATTTTCAACATACGGTGTGGTGGCGCTGACTGGGAGGGGGCGCTTCGCTCCTGCCCCCTCCCCAAGTAAGATTTTCATACGTGAAAGTACGTTAATGGTTTTGGTCCCTGAGATGCTTCGATGTCACTACCATTCTCAAATAGCATAAGTTCTGGATGTTGGGTGCCATAGTTAAGAGTTCTGAGCAGTGCTTGTAACACTGTCTGAAGCTTATTTCCACCTACTGCAGCTTCACTATTCTCAAAGTAAGTGAGTGTCGTTTGTGGACCTGACTGCATTAGAAAACAATGTGATATGTTACCTTCCTAAACAGCTTGACGGAGGCCCCTGAGGGGCGGTGTGATGTCCATGGACTCGGAGAAGACGCTTGGCTCCGACACCCTCCCCAAGTCTTATAGCACTGGTGTAGCCTGAGATCGCCCCCGACATAGGCGGCCGGCTCCCCGGGTCCGGCGGAACTTTTTGCCTTTTGATGACTCTTCAATTCTGGACCTTGTCCCACAATCCGTTTGACCTGAAGACAAGCTGTAGTGGGGCGCCCCTTTATCGTTTTAGTTGCCATTCCGCCCGCTTTTGCTACACTGTGCCTCTTCCGCCATTCAGCTGTTTACCGCCCGCTCTTGCGACTACAGCGTCTCGCTCACCATGTAGTTGAGATGCGCCCGCTCTTGCGGTGCAGCGATAGGCGGCTGCCACAGGACTCTCAAAATGGCGGCCGGCTCTTCGGTTTTGGGCCTGGTCCACTAAAATGGCCCTGGGACACCTTGGAACTCGGACGCTTGTCTGCTAGGGCTTGGGTCCCATTCTCGAAAAGCGTCCCCTCAGCCGTGAAGATTCTACAAAAGTCTTGGGGGCCTCCGACTCCCGCAGGCTTCTGGTGGGGAGCGGCTGCCATGATTGCTCGTGGAATGGCCACGACGGAGCTACGAGATGGTAGTGGTCTCATGCTGACGCCAGCTTTAGTCTGAAACATCCAGAAACACTGTAGACTACCAATTCGATCAGTTCCGGTAGCGCCCCAACATGACCCGGAAGAGAAGAACTTGCCCTCCCCTCTTTGACTGATGGTTCTTGTTGCCTGTCCCCTCTGTTGTCATTTAACAGAACTTTTTGGACTGCTGAAAGGGGTTGTGTTCTGAACGCTGGTTGGTGGAGACATTTAGACTATATTCTTGACCTACGTTGTCGCGTAATGCGTTTTATGACACGCCGCGTTAGCGCACCCGGAAGTGATCCGAGGCGCGGCGCGCAGCGCGTAACGTAAGCATAACAGGTCATGTGACTTGTTAATAAAACTTTTCATTGGTTCATTTTACTTTTGTTAATTTAATGATGAAAAGCTTGGTCATATGACCTAAAAATTACGCTTTTTATTATTTTCGAACAATATTTTTTTTTCAAACATATGTTATAATATTCCAGGCTAATGTACTTTCCCGGAAAATTTACAACTGTCTTGCAAGTAAAATATATTCCTTTTTCGAGAAAAAGGGCGTTTCTTCCTTCCATGACGGAGCCGTTGAGTAAAAGAGATTCGGCCTGCTGTCTTAGTCGCCGATACGCCTGATTATCAGATTCTTATCGATCACTTTATGTTGCAGACATGAAAAACACAACTGCCCTTGACCATTTATCTTTACTGCGTTCCTACATATTATACCTTTTATCCGTCATGTAATTGGACTGCTTTATTTCACTTGCCTTTTACTGATTCGAAAACAGTCACTAAAAGTAAAAACTTTACAAATGAAAATACTACTACCGTGTTTTGTTTTAAAAACCTTTATTGTGAAAATGTCAGTATACAAATACGGGCCTATAACCACGTGGGCCGGCCACGGAGCAAACTGAAATCGTATATGATGAGGAGACATTTACACTGTAGAAGAACGTAACGAGCGGGCCATTAGGTGACAAGAACAAAGGTGTCCAACAGTTGCGGAATCGGTGGACGTACATTTTGTAGTTAAAATACGACAGGGCCACTTACAATAACATTTTCTAGATATACATTTGCGGGCAAGGAGTTACGAGTCCCATTTATACCGGCGCCATTTTGGGCGAGGCCGGGCAGGTCCAAGATATAGTCAAAATGTCTCCACCAACCATCGGCCAGACCAGAACCCCTTTCGGCCCTTTATGCTACAAGATGGTGTCTTCCATTCAGAAAATATTGGTGGCAGCATTTTGAAAGGAAACAGAAACAGCCGTTCTCCTAGTGAGTTTCACATTGTTACATTTAGGAAGAATGTTGAAGAGTAGTATGTGGAAAATCTGAAGCCATTTTTCTACAAACTCTCAATCAGACTTGGATGGAAAAAAAAAAACCTGAAGAATGTACAAACTGAAAACCAATTTTTGTCTGTATAGCACCAACAGTAACGCTTGAGTCAGCTTTGTGTCAAGCCGCCATTTTCATTCAATCAATAGCGTCCCCCTGCACACATTCAGGGACCTGGTCGTGTCTTCAGATGAAACGCATTGTAGGAAAAGAAGCAGAAAGGAAAAGGAAAAAAGTTCCGCCGGACCTAGTGAAGCTGCAGCAGGTGCAAATAAGCTTCAGACAGTCTTACAAGCACTGCTCAGAACTCTCAACTGAGGCACTCAACATCCAGGACTTGCCATTCGGATCTTGGCGCCTTGTATTTTTGTTTTGTTTTTGATGGAGGGGAAACAACAAAAAACAGGCATTGAAAAAGGCTCAACAGGAGCAAAAAAAAAATTACTTCTTGGGTGCATTAGGGCACTTATGGTTTTCGAACACCATATTAATCAAATTGATGCTCATGTTCCCATACGACAACATTGCACCGCAATCTATACAAGTAAACCTCATATGTTGGAAATTTGGTTGAACATTTGGCACAGTTTCCTGTGCCTCTCTTCCTGACAAAGACATTGATGAGGTAGATCTGGCCACAGGAGTTGTCGGGGGATTGTCTTGTAGGTCCCTTAACTTAAGTGCGGCAACTTGCTGGACACAACATCGGGGCCATCCAGATCTCGGCGCGTTCGACTCACTGTACCGCAACAGTGACCGCAACTCAGCTGGACACGCCGTCTTTCGGCGCAGCATTGTAGGATGCCACACCAGTGCGGCAATTTGCTGGACACCACCTCGGTGCCATCCGGATCTCGGCGCGTTCGAGTCACTGTACCGCAACAGTGACCGCAATTCAGCTGGACACGCCGTCTTTCGGCGCAGCATTGTAGGATGGCCACACCAGTGCGGCAATTTGCTGGACACCACCTCGGTGCCATCCGGATCTCGGCGCGTTCGAGTCACTGTACCGCAACAGTGACCGCAATTCAGCTGGACACGCCGTCTTTCGGCGCAGCATTGTAGGATGGCCACACCAGTGCGGCAATTAGCTGGACACCACCTCGGTGCCATCCGGATCTCGGCGCGTTCGAGTCACTGTACCGCAACAGTGACCGCAACTCAGCTGGACACGCCGTCTTTCGGCGCAGCATTGTAGGATGGCCACACCAGTGCGGCAATTTGCTGGACACCACCTCGGTACCATCCGGATCTCGGCCCGTTGTGCTGCCTTCGGCCTATTCGCACATCGGTCCGCTACTGACGCCGCCTCACGTGCCAACGGATTTTCTACGCTTTTTGTAGCCCTATGCCGCATAACAGGTCATGTGACTTGTTTATAAAACTTTTCATTGGTTCATTTTACTTTTGGTTTCCTAAAGATGTAAGGCTTGGTCATATGACCTAAAAATAACACTTTTCATTGGTTTAGAACATTTTTTTTTCCCAAACGATGAAAGCCCCACCTTGTTTCTGGATCATTCAGACTGAAGCTGGCGTCAGCATGAGAGCACCACCATCTCGTGGCTCCGTCGTGGTCATTCCGCGAGCAATCATGGCAGCCGCTCCCCACCGGAAGCCTGCGGGAGTCGGGGGCCCCCCAAGACTTTTATACAATCTTCACGGCTGAGGGGACGCTTTTCGTGAATGGAGCCCAAGCCCTAGCAGGCAAGCGTCCGAGTTCCAAAGTGTCCCAGGGCCATTTCAGTGGACCAGGCCTAAAACCGAGGAGCTGTCCGCCATTTTAAGAGCCATGTGGCAGCCGCCTATCGCTGCACTGCAAGAGTGGGAGCAACTCAACAACATGGTGAGCGAGACGCTGTGGCCGCAAGAGCGAGCGCAACTCAGCTAGATGGCCGCCACCTGGGGAGGCCCGTTCACGCCGGCTCCCCCACGCCCCCCCCCCCGGGCCGTCGCACACCAATTTTCGGAGCAGCATTGTAGGATACCAAAACCAGTGCGGCAGTTTACTGGACATCACCTGGGTGCCTGTCGTACAAGTTGTGTCAGCCATGTGACACTGGACACAGACCGCTACTGACGAGGCCTCCCCCCGCACCACCCGGGACGCCCCACGCTGTTTTTCTGTGCTGCATTGTAGGATCCCTAAACCAGTGCGGCACCCAGGCGACATCACCTGGGTGCCGTCCAGAACTCTGCACGTTGTGCTGCCTTGGGACTATTCGCACAACAGACCGCTACTGACGAGGCCTCCCCCCGCCCCACCCGGGACGCCCCACGCCAATTTTCGGAGCAGCATTGTAGGATCCCTAAACCAGTGCGGCACCCAGGCGACATCACCTGGGTGCCGTCCAGAACTCTGCACGTTGTGCTGCCTTGGGACTATTCGCACAAAAGACAGCTTCTAACCATTGTTGCTTTTTGTGTTGAGAAATGTTTAAATGTTTTTAGTTTTTGTTCAGTTCGTTAAAGTTAGTAGTTAATAAAGTTTTATAACCTTACTTTCTTGGAGTGTTATCTATTTTTTTTAAAAACGGGTGAATGGGGCCTTGAATCGGGTTATTGTCATGTGTGGGCTTTGGAAGTGTGCTGCTGCAGGATCGGACATTTCAAACTCAAATGCACGTTCTTTTTCTTACCTTTCCGAAGCATGGAGCGCAATAGCAGGCAGAGAAAGGATGATGCACGTGTTGAACACTACCTGACCTGGCAAGTTGCTGGCAGTGCCCCTCCGCCCGCTCCTGAAAGAGGGCACACACACACCGCCGCCCCGAGTACTTCACAAATCTTTAAAAGACCATGCGCTTGTTCATGAGGCTTAAATGGTTTATCACCTCTTCTAGAACCCCTGCATCGACCCTCTGACGTTTCATGGAAAAATTACCATGTAACACAATACCAAGCCCTGTCAGCTGAAACCCCCAAGGAATCGTGGGGCATATTATCAAGGGGGTTTATCTCCGCTTTTTTGGCTTTAAAAGCCATGAAAACGGAGATAAAATTATTTCCCTATTACCAAGCTGTCGCTAACACCAGTTAGTGACAGCTAAAAGGAGATAGCGACCATCTTGGGCCCCGCTTTGCATGTCAGTGATACTTATCACTAATGACATGCAAAGTGGCGTGCCAAGATGTTAGCGACTGGAAACAGTCCCTAACATCGCTACCTTCTATTACCAACTTTTGGAGATATTCGCGCTAAGCGCGAATATCTCCAAAATCTAACACCTGCCCTGAGCAGTTCTTAGCCATGTTATCCAATGGGAGGTGGATAACATGGCTAAGAGCATTAGGTCGATAATACATGAATATCGCTGACTTTTCTGCGATAATAGCAAGGTTTATCTGCGATAAAAATCGCCGATGTGCGGCGATAATTTTTGTCTCTAAACAAGTTAGAGACAAAAATTATCGCTAGTTGTTCGTAATATGCCCCCGGGTTTTTGCTTGCAGAAATCGGGAGGCGGGAGACTAGCACTGAAATCAGTAGTCACACGCCTGAATCAGGAGGATTGGCATGTCTGAATTCTCTACAGCTGGGGCCATAAACTACATCCGCAGGGTTAGGTGATAGCCTGGGACCAGCCTGGCATCTAAAATGGCTGCCGTGCACGACAAAATTGTGGCATTCGAAAAAAGGCAAGATGGCGCAGCCGCTGGAAGAGATGTATCAACATATATCAGCCTCCTCAGCCACCCTCAGGAAACATAGGGGATTAGGATACATCTCCCGCACCCCCTTATACCTAGTACTTTAATTAACGAAGCACAAAATGGCGAATTCCCGTTTCGCTACCAGTTTGCGGCCCAGTTCGCGGCCCGTGAAGCGCTTCTACCGTGAAAAATCATTTTTTTTTTTTTTCCCCACGGGACCCTGTAATAACCCCAACAACATTCCTAGGGGGTCAAGAGGGGGATACCTTGCCCCCTTTCATTAAATTCCCCCTTAGTTTTTCACCTTTTCTTCTCTCTCGATCCTACCGAGAGACAAGATGGCGGCCGCTCCGGACTGTCACGCAGCAAAAAAAAAAAAAAAGCTCACGCACAGCCGCTGGAAGAGATGTATCAACATATATCAGCCTCCTCACCCACCCTCAGGAAACATAGGGGATTAGGATACGTCTCCCGCACCCACTTATAACTAGTAATTTAATTAACGAAGCACAAAATGGCGAATTCCCGTTTCGCTACCAGTTCGCGGCCGCGCTTCTACCGTGAAAAATCATTTTTTTTTTATTTTCCCCACGGGACCCTTTAATAACCCCAACAACATTCCTAGGGGGTCAAGAGGGGGATACCTTGCCCCCTTTCATTAAATTCCCCCTTCGTTTTCCACCTCTTCTTCTCTCTCGATCCTACCGAGAGACAAGATGGCGTCCGCTCCGGACTGTTTAGAATGTTGACAGACACCGGAGAGCCAATCAGCTTTCTGCGCGCAAAGTTCCGATAAGCGAAAAGTAAGCGGACCGGATCGCTGCCCGGAGCGCTGTTACAGATATATATCTTGGTTTGAACGTTAATTTCTCAAAAACTACAGGAGCACATATATTGAGACCTAGCAAAGGCACATCGGGCTAACAGTCCCTACAATTTTGCCAAGTTTCGTGCAAATCCATTCAGCCGTTCGAGCTAAAAGTGAGTCCAACCGCCCTATGGAAATTAACATGGGAAAAACGCGTTTTGGGACCCCCCTTTTTTCTCAGCCCCCCCTTGACGAAACCCCACCAAATTTTCAGGGGCTGCTCAGAAACAAAATGTGCCATTTTCCTGAAAATTTCAGCCGATTCCGTCCACAAACGCCAAAGTTATTAGACATAGAATTTTCAAAAGTCCCATAGGGAAAAAATTCTAACTATATATACCTACTGGCGATAGCCAGTAGGTAATATATATATATATATATATATATATATATATATATATATATATATATATATATATATATATATATATATATATATATATATATATATATATATATATATATATATATATATATATATATATATATATATATATATATATATATATATATATATATATATATATATATATATATATATATATATATTTTTTTTTATTTATTTTTTTTATTTTTTTTTATTGGATATAATCATGTTATGATACGCACCAAAATTACTATTTTTTGAAAAATATAAGGGCTTCTGATGCATTGCAAAATAAATTGTCATTAGCACATTAGTCGTTATAAGATGGCTGCCGTGAAAGTAATGATGAAATTACAAAGCATGTGCCTTCTTTTATGTTTGTGTTTATAATGTTGACAACACGTGACATATGGTTTCATTTAAATAATGATAGAAACAAACGTCAGCTTACACTGACGAAGGCGGCAACGCCGAAACGCGTTTGTAAACTGACTTGCTGAAAGGTTCTGTGAATAAATACCTGGCGAACCTACGCTACATTGGCTGAGAGTGCTCTTATTCTGAATGAATCCCGAGGATTGGGGGATTTTGTGTTGTTTAATATATATATATATATATATATATATGTATATATATATCCATCACAGTCCAGGACCCCAAATTAGACTGGCCACTCGGAAGCTGCTTTTCCAAACACCTCTTTATTGCGACATGCTTGTGGAGTTAAAACAGGAAATTTGCTTTCTATCTGCTGCAAATGCCAAACGCGTTTCGAGAGTTTAGCATACTCTCTTCTTCAGTGGCTTTAGGTCAAAAGGTGAAGTGTCAGCATTGTAAAGTTTATAACAAGCACCTGCCCTCCTTGGGCGTGGCCACACATGGCCTTCTGGGCGCTGTAGTTTCATCGCTGTATTCTCCAAGTCGATGCGCACTTCAACAAAATAATTCCTTTTATATCCCAAGTGGGTGAAAGTCAAGTTTCATGCCTGCCACAGAACGTGTGGTTCTTGCTGGAGCCAGAAGGCACACAGCGTGAGGTGAGCAGATGGGGCGTTGTGCAGATGAACACTGACATCGTGTAACATGAAGGAATAATTTCCAGGCCCACTGGGGTTCAATTGAAGTAAGTTTTTATTTTAACTCTGGGAGCAGCGCACAAGCACAAAACTTTGAACTTCATGTACCAGCAGGCTCAAAGGAGCCAACGCCCACTGGGGCAGGTGCAATTGATTAAAATGACTGTGCTCCACACAGAGTTTCACTAGCCTCTGAAGAAATGCTCAGGAGAGCATGAAACGCGTCAGGCTGCAGTAATTTAAACTGGACTTTGTTTTTCTCTGTCTGCGATGGCATCTGCACATTAAAACAAAATTTACACCTACCTGCTTGTGGACCTTTCAAGTGAGGGACAACTTGTGTGTTTGATGTGTATATATATATATATATATATATATATATATATATATATATATATATATATATATATATACATACATATAAATACATACACTGCCATTTATTTGGTCATTTATTTATTTATGGATTTATAGTGCATGCAGCTACCCAACAGGGTCTTCCGGCGCTGGACAAGTGGAGGCAAGGCCATGCAGATATTAAGCAGCAGGCAGGGAAGGAAGTCAGGCCAGATCGTTGAAAAGCAGTCTTTAGGCACTTACGGAAAGCTAACAGTGAGTAACAATTCCTAGGATCAACTGGGAGAGTGTTCCAGAGCCTGGGGCCCAGACTTGAGAAGGAGCGACCCCTCATACAGACAAGACGAAACCTGGAGACTGAAAACAGTGAGAGGCTGGGGGATCTCAACTGTCGAGCTGGCACATAGTGTGTTACCAATCTTTGAATATAGGAGGAAGCAAGGCTACATTTGATCCAAAACATGTAATAAGGGGCTTACATTCAATGAGCTTATTGACTTTAAGCCAATGGAGTCGGAGGAGCAGAGGAGACGCAAAGGCGCATTTATTTAACAACAAGGGGTGGTGATGAACAGAGTCTCTGAATTTAGCAGAATACTCTCACCCAGTCAAGAGATCAGGGCTAGATCCAACACCGTTTTTTAGCTCACTGCACCATCCCAGTTCAGAACCTGGCTATATGCAAATTAGTCTGTTCCTGTCCCAGTGCATGATGGGAACAGGGCAAACCAAACTACCAAGCCAATTCTTACACTGGGAAGGAAACAAGCTTCCGGGGACCGGTTTCTGGCATTTCAGCCGTCATCGGCCTGGCTTGCTTGAATCCTGATGGTGCAATGAGCAAGGGACTCACATCTGAGTATACCCTTCCACGCTTAGGGTGGACAAAATATTTGACAACAAGGGGTGGCGGTGAACAGAGTCTCTGAATTAAGCAGAATACTCTCACCCAGTCAAGAGATCAGGGCTAGATCCAACATCGTTTTTTAGCTCACTGCACCATCCCAGTTCAGAACCTGGCTATATGCAAATTAGTCTGTTCCTGTCCCAGTGCATGATGGGAACAGGGCAAACCAAACTACCAAGCCAATTCTTACACTGAGAAGGAAACAAGCTTCCGGGGACCGGTTTCTGGCATTTCAGCCGTCGTCGGCCCGGCTTGCTTGAATCCTGATGGTGCAATGAGCAACGGACTCACATCTGAGTATACCCTTCCACGCTTAGGGTGGACAAAATATTTAACAACAAGGGGTGGTGATGAACAGAGTCTCTGAATTAAGCAGAATACTCTCACCCAGTCAAGAGATCAGGGCTAGATCCAACACCGTTTTTTAGCTCACTGCACCATCCCAGTTCAGAACCTGGCTATATGCAAATTAGTCTGTTCCTGTCCCAGTGCATGATGGGAACAGGGCAAACCAAACTACCAAGCCAATTCTTACACTGGGAAGGAAACAAGCTTCCGGGGACCGGTCTCTGGCATTTCAGCCATCGTCGGCCCGGCTTGCTTGAATCCTGATGGTGCAATGAGCAAGGGACCCACATCTGAGTATACCCTTCCACGCTTAGGGTGGACAAAATATTTAACAGCAAGGGGTGGTGATGAACAGAGTCTCTGAATTAAGCAGAATACTCTCACCCAGTCAAGAGATCAGGGCTAGATCCAACACCATTTTTTAGCTCACTGCACCATCCCAGTTCAGAACCTGGCTATATGCAAATTAGTCTGTTCCTGTCCCAGTGCATGATGGGAACAGGGCAAACCAAACTACCAAGCCAATTCTTACACTGGGAAGGAAACAAGCTTCCGGGGACCGGTTTCTGGCATTTCAGCCGTCGTCGGCCCGTCTTGCTTGAATCCTGATGGTGCAATGAGCAAGGGACTCACATCTGAGTATACCCTTCCACGCTTAGGGTGGACAAAATATTTAACAACAAGGGGTGGTGATGAACAGAGTCTCTGAATTAAGCAGAATACTCTCACCCAGTCAAGAGATCAGGGCTAGATCCAACACTGTTTTTTATCTCACTGCACCATCCCAGTTCAGAACCTGGCTATATGCAAATTAGTCTGTTCCTGTCCCAGTGCATGATGGGAACAGGGCAAACCAAACTACCAAGCCAATTCTTACACAGGGAAGGAAACAAGCTTCCGGGGACCGGTTTCTGGCATTTCAGCCGTCGCCGGCCCGGCTTGCTTGAATCCTGATGGTGCAATGAGCAAGGGACTCACATCTGAGTATACCCTTCCACGCTTAGGGTGGACAAAATATTTAACAACAAGGGGTGGTGATGAACAGAGTCTCTGAATAAAGCAGAATACTCTCACCCAGTCAAGAGATCAGGGCAAGATCCAACATCGTTTTTTAGCTCACTGCACCATCCCAGTTCAGAACCTGGCTATATGCAAATTAGTCTGTTCCTGTCCCAGTGCATGATGGGAACAGGGCAAACCAAACTACCAAGCCAATTCTTACACTGGGAAGGAAACAAGCTTCCGGGGACCGGTCTCTGGCATTTCAGCCGTTGTCGGCCCGGCTTGCTTGAATCCTGATGGTGCAATGAGCAAGGGACTCGCATCTGAGTATACCCTTCCACGCTTAGGGTGGACAAAACAGCAGAGGCGCATTTAGGCAGATGGAAAAAGATGCGCTGCTTTATTCTGAATCGCCTGCAACCAATGGACTAACGCTTTGTCTGCACCCAAATACAGCACATTGCCATAGTCCAGCCTGGATATCACCAAAGCCTGCAGAACTGTTCTCTGAGCTGCCGAATGAATATGCAAAAGGATTTTTTTAATCCATCCAAGAACAGCAAAGCAGGATGCGTAACCCTGGACACCTGAGGTTTGAGGGAATTTTTTTATCAATAACAAAACCCAGGTTTTTAACTTTGGAGACAAAGGCAGACAAGGGGCCCAGAGTGTCAGACCTATGTTTTCCCCAAAGTTCAGGGTTATTACCCAGAACAAGCACCTCAGTTTTAGCGCCATTTAGCTTCAGATCATTACTTGTCATCCACAAGGAGACCTTCCTCAAGCCAAGCTGAAGCAAGGAGGGATCTTGGTGTTGGGAGGAGGAAAGCAAAAAGATAATCTGCTGATCATTGGCATAAGAAAAAATAGTCAATCCCGATTTCTCAGCAAAGTCAGCCAAAGGGCGAACGCATAGGTTAAAAAGCAGAGATACTCAGGAGGATAAAACTAGAGTATCAGATCTTGCTTCATTTGAAGAGCCCTTGAAGGTACGGTCTTTTATAATAGAAATCAACCACTTCAGAGCCAGACCCACAATACCGGTGACTTCGAGACAGTCTATAAGAATGGAATGTGACTCTCACTTAGATCCAGTAGAATGAGGGTTCACATACCACCGGGATCAAGTTGTTGCCTGAGATGCTCAGTGATCCCAAGAAGAGTAGACTCAGTACAATGGCCAGGCCAAAAACCAGACTGTGAAGGGTGCAGCAAATTTCAAATTGTGACAAAAGAGGAAAGTTGAGTAATAATGTGCGGTTCCAAACTTTTAGAGAACACAGAGAAAAGGTAAATAGGCCACAAATTAGACCAGCAGAGAGGATCAAGACCTTCCTTTTTCAAAAGAGGAAGGACAAGAGCATGGTTTCCCCTCTGGGGTACCAAACCTTTACTAAAAAGGAGTACTGAGAAAGTTGAGGATCACATAGAGGGCATCCTCATCTTAAGGCTTACATTTAAAAGGGGGAGGGGATCAAGAGGTGAGCCAGACTCAATGGAACTCAACAACAGCTTCAAGGAAGGCAGGTCCAGAGGAAGCCATGAACTACTCTGTGAGGAATCCCCAGATGCAAGAACCTGGGGAACAATTTCAGGAAGCCCCACCGTAAGGTTGAAAGGGAACATTTGATTCCCTTGATGAGAGGTATCCACAGCAAGTTGATCTTGTATGGACTTGACCTTATTAGAAAAGAACATCGCTAGCTCATCGCGTCGAGGTTGGGAAAGGGAGGGAGGGGACAGGAAAGCACTAGCTGCGGAGATTAGGCACAACTTTGAATAAAGTTTTCTGGCACTTTTGGGAGCTAGACATCTTCTCAATATAGAAAATAGCACAAGCTGATCTGCAAAGATCATGATAATGCTTTAATGCGCCCAAATATTCCAACTTCATCATAGCCAGGTAATGTTTCCTCCATGGTCTTTATAAGGTTTTGCAGTGTCATAGATACTTTGATTACTGCCACAGTGGGCATGCTTAGGAGCACGTGTGTACACCTTAGGCATTAATTCACAAAATGCAGTTGCCATTACTTAGTGCTCATATTGTTCCCAATACACTGCCTTTTACATGTTTGATTGGTGTACTTGAAAAACTGTAATTAAATGATCAGCAATAGTAATCATCAGAGAGACAGAAAAACTGGGGGGATAACTGCCCAACTCGGTTCTCCAGCGCTCACCTTGTTTCATCTAATTTCCAAAAGTATACAACAGCATCCATATCACCCTTCGGTGATCCTAGTAAGTCTTGGACTGTGTGAGGGGCAAGCACAGTGCCATCGCCCCATCATGTGTTTGTGACATGGTATGTTAAGGTGCTATGTCTACAGTATTTGAGTGGTCCGGCTGGGTTCTGTTAATTATGAAAATCATACAATATTGTCCCAGTTTGCAGCAATAGGTATCTTGCATAGTTTCAGGGAGTCTTCATTATGCAGCACACTGCTTTCAGCTTGAGCCCATATCAGGAGCAATTGCTTCCAAGCTAACAAAGGAGGTTGGTCAGGTGACCTCCAGCACCTGGTGATTAAGCGTTTGGCCGTCAGCAGCCAATAATCAAGAAAGCGAGAAGTGACCTTCTGCCCCTTACTCCATAAAAAATCGACCCAGGATAAACGTCTCCCTCATAAGAGATACTGTGCATCCCGTACACGGAGATGATTGAGTTGTTACATGTTGCCAGTAGATTTTGAGAAGTGGGCGAACTCACAGCATGTGAAGGAGAACAGCATCTAGGGGGTGACATCTGGGGCAATGAGCATCTGCACGATTAAAGTACCTGTTTACCTTGGCCAGGGTTGAGTAAGCTCCCTGAATTATATAGTATTGGATGAGGCAGAAGCGAGCATTCCTGAGGACATGTGCTAGACTTTCCAGTATGGCAGCCCACTCTTTGTCCAAGCTTGGACGTGCCAAATCAGCATTCCGGTGGTGTGTCAGAGATGTGAGTGGGGTTGCCATGTGGTGATGCAGGGATTCTGCAAACCATTTCGTAAGGTGCCTCCCTGTCCCGATGACGTGTAGGTATTGAACAATAAGGTGTGTTGGAGGTTCCCTCAACAAGTTTCCCAATTTGGTGGCCCAACGGTATTCCGTCTTACTCCACAAATGTGTCATAAGGTGCCAGTGCACCATCTCAGTAAATGTTCCTTAAAGTGTGCAGACCAGCCTCTAGCCCAGTGGAAAGCTCAGCGAGCAAGGTAGTGTTACCACCCTTAGGCATGTTCAACAGGGGTAGCGCAGGTGTGTATGGGATGATGGTATATGGAATATATAGGCTATGATGAAAACACTTATATGCAAACTCTAGTAGCAATGACTCTGGTGGTGTTCCATGAGTGCAGGAGTGAACAAGTTAGAGTATCACTGACAGGGACCTCACCCGCGATAGCATGGCAGTATCTTTGATTTGCACCCGGCCACCAATCCTGAGAAGTCAGTGTAGGACCACCATTTTGAGCAGAGCTATGCGGGCCATGACAAACAATAGGAGTGCACACCAAAACAACATCTGGGATCTAATAGCAGTTATTGTTCTCATCAGATTGCCCTTCAGCAGGTCTATTGGTTGATAGTGCACTCTGACGCCTAAATACCAAATAGTAGCAATTTGCCATACCACTGGGACAACACTGAGGACAAAGGTAGGATCAGGGTATGAAGGGATAAATGGAAAAACCAGCACTTGGCCAAGTTAACCTGCAGACCAGAAAGGGCAGCAAAGTCTTTAAGATTCTGAGCTAGTGTGTCAAGTGCACCCCGCATGCCCAGAGCAAACAGGAGAAGGTCATCGGTATATACGGAGATCGTACATATTCTGTTTCCCATTGGGATATACCACTATTTGTCATGCGCCCAAATAGCCATTGCATGAGTCATGCCATAGCAAGCAGCTCATTAGCTTGGGTAAAGAGCAGTGGTGATACTGGGCTGACCTGACAGGTACCCCTGCTTGTTGGGATAGGGTCTGAAATATAAGAGCCTGTCTTAACAGATGGAGTGGTATAAAGCAGCTTAATCGGTCGGAGGAAGTGAGCCCCAGTACCATAATGTGGCAGGGTGTCAAACAGAAAACTCTATTCAAAGTAAATCAAAGGCCTTCTCAAGGTCAAGTACTAGGCACCTAGAGTGAGGCCATCCTTGCGTTGGATATTTAGAAACCCAGAAGTAGCGCCACAGGTTGAATGATGTATTGCGGGCAGGTACAAACCCCTTCTGATCAATCTGGACTAGGGATGGAACTAAGGGCACCAGACGGTCTGATGGAACTCTGGCCAAGATGTTATAGTCAATTTTGAGTTATGCCAGTGGTGATAGAATCCCAGAGCAGTGGGGTCTCTGTCAGTTTTAGGCAGGGAGATGAGTAGGACTTCACGCAAAGAGACTGGGAGGGAGGAAGCCAAGAGTGATGATTCATAAAGGGCACCTAGTTAAGGGGCCAAAACAGGAGCCTAGACTTTATAGTATATAGTGGACCATTCAGCCCTGGGGTCTTGCCTGTGGTTAGGGCTCTGATAGCTTCACAAATTCCAAAGAGCATAATGGGATCCTCTAATTCTGCGCGCTGCTCAGGTGTGATGGTAGATAGGTGAAGTGTGGAGTAGAAAGCCTCAAAATGATCAGGATCAGTGTCTATGACCAGTCTATAGAGCAAAGAATATGGTTTTGTCAGTTCTGAGTGTATTTCAGGTTGAGTATGTGGAAGCCCGGCAGAGATGTGTAATGAAAAAATCTGTTGTTAGGGATGATCCTGGCATTTCAGCGGTTCCAGAAGTCACCCGGCACAGTCACACATCGTGTGAGTGCGGGATCAGTGTGCAGTGTAGTTCAGGCATTAAAATCTTTCTACTAGTGAGGTGTGTTCCATTACACCTCTGCCAGTCAGCGGATGTATTTAGAGTCAGTCACTAAACATGTCTCCAGCCTCAAGAGTGTGCGTTCAATGTGCATTATATCACCATCTAGTTGTTTGTGAATGTTCCATTTTGGCCCATACAGTGCCCCCTGATGATTACCTTAACTAACTTAAGCCTTAACTTGTAGCATTATAATTAGTATGTTTTATGAACACGGTGGTTGAAGGAAATTGAGGTACTGGTTGAGGGGGGTGAAACCCTACTTGAGCAGCATCCATAATTCTTGTTCAGCTGAAATACAAGTAAACCCTGTGCTCAACCCTCTGGCAGCTTGGCACAAAGCAGTGCGGCTTAAATTAGAGGCAATGTTTAAAATATTTTGCAGCACTTCAACAGTTATAGAGTGAAAAGACAGTACATGACAAATCGCACACCAATTTAGAAAAATTGAGTACAATTAAGTAAATTATTTGAGACCGAAATAACAAACTTTAATCAGTAGAACTGGCAATATGCAATTTCAAAGATTTAAGGTTAGCATTGCGCCTAAAAACACAAAGCACCACTAGCAGTTATCTAGTTGTGCGAGACCAGTCGAAAGTCACAAGATCATCCTGACCCCGATGGAGCACAGGCTCGATAGTAGTCCCACTGAAAGAGTTGCCTTCTAATGTTCAGTGCGAATAGCTATGTTCACGGTGGAGGGGACTCTGAGAAGCTGGGAGAGTGTCCCAGATGGTGGTCGCTCTGTCGCAAAGAGCAGGCCGGGCATCGCAGAAGGTCATTGCTGTAACACAAATATTCTATCAGGCATCATGGACTGTCATTGTTGGAGATTCATATTGGCGTAGGCTATGGATGCTGTAGAGTGAAGTGCAGATCTTGTGTTGCCAGTTATTGCTGGCAGTCACTGTAGCGCAAAGAGTTGAGTTCACCATAGCTTCCATTAAAGGTTGTTGTGGATGGCAATATCTTGGTATGAATAGGCCAGTTCACAGTCATAAAGAGCCCAAAGCGCCAGGACTTCTCCATTTCTTAGAGATGCAGTATAACTGATGCCACGCCAAACGTGTTTGGAATTGCTTGCCTTTCTGCACTGGCCCCAGGTTGTCTAGAGGGACAATATACTAGTGACTTTTTGATGTGTACAAGTGTGGTAGGTGACAGCTCCATCCTTGTTTTAAGTCAGAGATGGTCCACCCTGCCAACTCATATTCCTATTTTGTTTCACTGTTTGGGAGAAATACAGAAAGAACAATTGCCAGCTACACCTAGTCATAAGACCCAGGATACAGGCTGTAGGCACCAAATTGTTGGCACAAGAAAATTCCAACTTTCTAAAAGTGGCATTTTCATAAATAGGACTAAGAATACAACTTTACCATTAACGGGGCTTTCAAATTACAGTTCTTTAAACACTAAACTCAACATTCCTACCTGCTCCAAATTGAAAGTAATTACTTAAAAAGGTAACCCAATATTATCCTGTGGGAGAGGCACTTCTTGTAGCAGTGAAAATCAATTTTAGAGGACATGTAAAAGTTAAAAGTATATGTCCAACCTCTTAAATACACAGCACTCTGCCTTTTGACCTTTTTAGGGCCTAACCTAAAGGTAACATATGTATTAAAAAGGAAGGTTTAGGCACAGCAAAAAGTTTATTTGGCCAAGTCCAAATCGCAGTGTAAACTGCATACACAGGCTGCAATGGAGGCCTGAAACACATTTAAACGGCTACTTAAGTGGGTGGCACCATAAATGCTTCAGGCCTGCTAGTAGCATTTAAGTTATGTGCCCTGGATACACGGACTTACAGGTAAATTAAATGTGTCAGTTGGGTGTAAGCCATTGTTATCAAGTTTTGGGGAGTGAGCACATGCATATTAGTGCTGTTTAGCCGTGGTAAAATGCACAGAGTCAGAAGGCCAACAAAACACTCTAAAAAAAAGTTTTAAAAAATGGAGGAGTAAGGCAAAACATTTGGGGGAAGACCACTGTAAGGCTGATAGGTCTAACAACAGTTTAGATTATCAGTTTTCTAATTTGACAAACCTTACATAAGGTGCCTATGTTTAGAGGGCTGAATCCATATCGGGCAGTTAGAGATATAAAGGAAATGGATTATTCTGGGGGGGTGATACACAGCTGTCTTATAACAAAGGAAATTTTACTTGTAGGATTAACAGAGATGAAAATGATTTTATGGAATAAATGGAGGCCAGCGCATAGCAGTTTGCAAAGGATTCAGCAAATAGTAAGGCTACTAGTTCGGAAAAGGAAAAACAGGTATTAAAAATGCAGACACACATCCTAGATGGAGTATGGATATGGAAAAGGAAGAGAAGCTGTTTTATAAGATTGAATTTATGAGATAAGAATCTACCAGAGGCAGGATGTAGTAAGTGTTTACCAGGAGTAGAGGTTAAAAGTACATATATTGTGGCTTGAAGAGACCCAGTCATCCATGCAGGGTATTATATATGTGGGACCAATGTTTATTTCTAGTTGCCTTCTAATTCATTTGGTAGTTGTAATATGGGTTTAGTGTTTCCAAAGGTATATAATGTAGGTGAATTTAAAGACAAGAGTAAAATCAATCATATGAGATCTGTTTGCAGTGTGTACAATTAGTGTGTAATATTTTTGGTGCTTTAATTTCTTTCTGTAGGTGTGATTTTGAATAACGTGCAAATTAGAAAGTTGTCCACTTTGATTGACAGGCTGGCAGCTGATACTCTGAGTGTATTAGGTATCATTTATTCATAATTTAAAGAAATGAGAGCTATGGTTCTTCAAAATAGATTTGGTTTAGATTTATTTTCTGATGGCTAAAGAGTGTGGAGCTTGCAATATGTTGTGTGTCCAGCAGTGCTGAAAGTACATGCCAGATAAGAGCAGGAAAATCAGCAAGTATGTGAAGAATATTACAAGTTTAAAGACTTGAAGGAGTTGGAAGAGACAGGTGCTTGTGAAGCAATTGGGAAATAATTTTCAGCTGCAAGCAAATGGCTTAGTGGACTTAGTGATGAACTTTTATGCCCTATATTTAAACCTATTTTGATTCTGGTGGTTTGCAGGATTTGTTTGTTTATGATAAAGGAACTCAAGCTGATGAAAAGGGAACAAAATACAGCCCTACTTGCCACTATAGGAGGGAAATTGGTGACTCAATGTCATCATCATTTGATCCCCGAGCAGTACTATGATTAGAGAGTCTGCTGGCTGTAAGTCAACATGGTTCGCACCAAATTGGTTGTTCCCACAATGGAAGAAAGGACTTGTATCTGTAGTGCTAGAGGAACTGTTCTGGTCTGACACCCTATGATGACATTTGACTACCATTATTTTAATTGACTTTGGTGTGTTATTTTATCCTAGCCTGAATGTACAACGTCCTGCATATGCCTTGTTTCTCCTAATGGTTTTTTTCTTGTAATCTTGCGGTCTTACAGTGGGAGCTGTCACAGAGTAGAATAGCCTTGCCAGGAACAGAACGTGTGGGATGTGCATTTTTAAAGCATGAGAGAGAGGTGTGTGGAATGTACTTTTTTGTCTTGAAGTGCAGTATTATGAGCAGTGGTGCACAAATATGTACTGTGTTGTACATTGAGAGATAAAGTATGTGATGCCGTAAGCAGTGGTGCAAAAATGTGCACTGTTTTGTACACTGGGAAGAATTATTAAATTCTTACTATTGGCTCTGACATGGCCTCATGTAATACTGAATTCTGACTCAGACTGGCTAGAATTTTTTCAGCTCGCACAGACGCACTTCCAAGTTGTTTGGGTTAATCACGTTCAAGGATTGTTTGGTGACAAATTGTTTAATGTACCCTGGAAGGCTTTCGAGAGCTTTGTCAAGATAAAGGCTGGAACATGCAAGAATGTAGTGGGAACGTGGGAACTCCTTCCTGGAATGCTTGCCTGGGAGCTGGCCAGTTCCAGGAAGTCTCCTTGAAGTACGGAGGAAGACACTCAAACCTTCTAGTGTGTGGTTTGAGACTATAAAGCTGAGACTTGTTGACAGTTGAGTTGGGAGCTCATGTACAGAGTAGATGTACTGCTGTAAGACAAATGGAACCAGAGTCCCAGTCAGGAGTCCAAGCCCAGATGTGAACGGGCCCCCCAGAGAGCGTGAATTGGCAAGAATGCCGAGTGAACAATTGGGTGCGGTGACTTTTTTCTAACTATTGTCATTGTGATGTATAGTTCCAGTGCCTGTGGTCATTTGAGGTGTTTGAGTTTTGATTATTGCCATTGTGATTTGTGGCAAGTGGTTTTGATCATTTGAGGTGTTTTCTTTGTGATGATATATATATATATATACATGTTTCACCAACACAATGAAATGCTGGTAGCAATGATTAGATTTTGTTTACACAATAATATGTTTATGTTTAATCATCTATTGTACTGCCAAATACAAGGTGTGGCTATGGGGGCTAGCTTCTCCCCAAGCTATTCATGCCTGCACATGGGCAAATGGGAGGAACTGGTCCTGGGAGGAATCCATGCCGACACTGTAAGAACAAAAGTCAAAATGTGGCTAAGGTTTATAGATGATTTATTTGTAATCTGGCACGGAACAAAGGGAGAGGCAGAAATCTTCTTGGATGAAATAAATAACAATCATCTGAATTTAAAATTCACGGCTGAGATCAGTGAAACAAGGGTGAGTTTCCTAGACACGGAGGTGTTTGTAATAAACAACACCTTACAAACTAAACTCCATAGAAAGAAAACGACAGGGAACTCCCTATTGCATGCCTCAAGTTCACATCTCCATCATTTAGTGAACAGCATTCCCTACGGTGAAATGCTAAGGATAAAGAGGATATGCAGTACCCAGGAAGAATTAGAGCTAGCCCAACAAGAAAGCAAGGAGAGATTCCTAGTCAGGGGTTACTCTAATAAGATTATAAATCAGGCCATAGCAAAAACTAACTTAGCTGAGAGAGAGACTTTATTGGCTGGTAAAACAACAAAAAAGTCTGATCAACCAAATACAGAGTCACAGGCAAGCCAAGGGGATCTGGAAGTGAATAATTTTCGTTTAGTTGTAGGATATAGCAGACAACACAAAACTATACAAAAAATTATCCAAGATGCATGGCCCACGGTCTTAAGCGATCCAGTATTAGGACCCCTGCTACCGCAGAGGGTGTCCATTACGTACAGTAGAGGTCCCTCGATGAGGGATGCACTGGTGGTGTCAGATCCAGAAATAATTGGCAAACCAAACTGGTATCAGAACCTGAAGGGTTTTAAACGATGTCCTACTTGCAAAGCCTGCACACATGGTGTAAATACAAAAACGTATCTTAGCCCCTTCAGAACAAAACCCTATGCGATCAACAAGATGCTAAACTGTAAAACCGAGTATACAGTATACGTCTTAACCTGCCCATGTGGGTTGAACTATGTGGGGTCGAGTATTACGGCCCCACATATTACAGTTTCACGTACGTATACTACAACATTTGCGAGCCATAACAAATATGGACAACACGTATCCGGTGGCTCGCCACTTTAAAAAGCATCATGCATCTAATAATAAAGGGTTAAAATTTTATCTCATTGATGCGATATCTCCCAACAGGAGAGGTGGGGACCGAGAAAATAAGTTACGAAAACTAGAAACGCGGTATATTCTTTTGTTGGATTCAAAACATCCTAATGGATTGAATCTTACAGAAGATATGTACACGTGCTTATCCTAATAAAACCATGTATATAAATAAATATGTGTATGATCCAAAAAGGGAAAAAGAAAAAGGATTTGATCACCTGCTCCAACAAGACAAATGATATGTATATTAATGCAGATACAACACCCCAGATCAATATAAATTTTAGTATGCTGTAAATATTGTGTATATATATGAATTATATAGGATGATGTAAATATTTTATAAATATATTATGAAATGTTTCTTTTAACAAATTGCATAGAAATCAAGGGGTCACTATATAAGGTTGTCGAGGTTGGAAGAGGTGGACAAAAATAATAAATAAAAAATCAATACACATGACAGAAAAGCAGGGAAATATGACAGAGGATGATGGGAAAACAGATACAAGATGTATATAAAAAAGATTGATTGAGAAAACATCTTCAATAGAACGTATAAACTGTTAAAAAGGATGTAAATATATATGAAATGGTACAAGAAATGAATATATGGAACGTAAAAACAAAGAACAAGATATGAAAACCTTTTTTAATCAGGTGGAAACACCTTCACCACAGAGCACTTTAAAATTTACTGTCAATAACCATGGAAAAAGAAATTATATATGATATGAAAACAGTAGTGATGCAACAGGTTAATGGATTATTGTATTTTACAAAAATTTAACACAATCCTACAAATAGTATTTTACATATTGATGAATCTTAATTTGTGATAAACTTTTTAAGTATAAATGTATTTTACATATATCAAGTTTCTTAAGGTTCTAACCTGCAGCACATGAAATGTATTTTACGAGGATCACACTAGAAAGATATGTATTTCTTCCATGTCTATGACTTTAGAAAATCACGTGGTCATAGAATCACAACAGCACTGTCACTTTAAAAAGCCTTCGCGCTCAAATGTATTTGTCGAGTGAACAAACGGCGTTCGCGCCGCGAAACGCATCTCTGACATCTGGCTGCAATAAACATTTGAAGCACTAAAGAGAATTGGGTCCGTGTCCTGTTTGGTATCAGCGTGGAGTGAACGTGGGTTCTAACTCAGGATTTGGAATATATATATATATATATATATTGCCTACTGGCGGTTGCCAGTAGGTAGTTATAGTTAGGATCTACTTTCCATAGGAAATCCGCAACATTCTATTGGGAATAACTTTGGCGCCGGTGGACGAATCTTCGCGAATTTCTCAAAGTTCGTGGCCCGCTCCGCTCCTTCCCTGAAAATGTGGGGGGATTCGTTAAGCGGGGGCCGAGATAAAAGGGGGGTCCCAAAACGTGTTTTCCCCATGTTAATTTCCATAGGGCGGTCGAACTCACTTTTAGCCCGAACGGCTGAATGGATTACCACCAAACTTGGCAAAATTGTAGGGACTGGTATCCCGATATGCCTTTGCTATGTCTCAAGATATGTGCTCCAGTGGATTTTGAGTAATTTAGGTTCCAAAAAATATATATATCTATGGCAGCGTCCCGGTACGCGCACCGGGGAGCGCTCCGGGCGCGCCACGCGACATGCGCACAAAAAGCTGATTGGCTCTCGGGTGTCTGTAAACATTCGAAACAGTCCGGACCGGCAGCCATCTTGTGTCTCGGTAGGAAAGAGACACAAGAGGTGGAAAAAAAGGGGGAAATGACCGTAAGGGGGCAGATATAGACCCCCCCTGACCCTCTGGGTTTGATGTGGGGGCCATAAAAAAGACCAGCGGGGCAAAAAAATATATATTTTTTTCCGATTTGCGCAGGGTGAGCGCCCATGCGCGCACCGGGGAGCGGACCATGGGGAAAAAAGAATGACAGAGTTTTTAAAAAATGAACCCTTTTTTTATAAATTGGAGGTAGTTCTAAAAAGAACTGGTTTTTTTCTTCTTTTTGTTGTTTTATATTTTTTTATTGTTTTTTTAAACATTTGTAACTTTTTGGGGGTTTTCTGAAAATTTTTCTTTATTTTTTGTATTTTTCATGGGGAGAAACGAAAAACAGGGAATTGAAAATGGCTCAACTGGAGCAAAAAAAAAAAGAAAAGAAATAATTAGGGTTTATTGGGGCATTTGTGGTTGTCCCCAGCAAGGACGATGAGCTTTATGCTCCGTTCTCCGTAGGAGATGGTCTTCCCACAATGCTTACAGGGTATTCGGAAATCCGCAAACCGTGGCTGAATGCAAGGGATCGTCTCTCTTGCCTCTTGTCCTGACAAAGTGAGTTGCTTTCTTTTGGAGGTGGTGCTTGTAGTTTGGGGAGGGTTTCTGGCCAGTTCCCTCATCTCTGCAGCAGAATAGTTGATTGGATGCCTGCGCTGCATGTGTCTAATCATTGTGTTGTTTCCGAATGAATATTTTTATTTTTACTAGGGTTCCCCCTAGAAAGTTCCATGCCACAGATTAGGCAAGTCACCTTGGCTGCATTTATTTTTTTCTTCCCCTCTGGGATCGAAAAAAAATCCCATATAATGTGTGGTCTTGGCTGGTATGGGGTATTGTGTTCTTCAAGCCATCTTCTCCTCCCCTCCTCCTCCTCCTCCTCCTCTTCCTCCTCTTGTTGACCACCAATGTAATCTTGTGGTGGTCCTCTTGGTGGTTGTGGTGGTGGTGGTGGTGCAGATGCACCAGCTGCTGCTGCTACTGAAGCCATTATATAGATCAAAAAGGTACAGAGAGGAACAAACAGGTCTTCCTCAGTCAAAGGACAAAGTCAGAATAAGGAAAAAAGGTGGGGTCTTTCATCATTTGGAAAAAAAAGGCCTGAACCAATGAGAAGTGTTATTTTCAGGTCACAAGACCAGGGATTTCATCATTATGAAACCAAAACTGTTCTGCACCAATAAAAAGTGTTATTTTCAGGTCACATGACCGACGCGCTTACGCGATGCGCCCCCGGGGGCGCGCCCCGGGTCGCGTCATGTAAGCGCGTCGGATGTTTACGTTGCGCGATCGTATTTGCTCGAGTGCTTCCGGGTGCGCTTCCGCCGTGCGTATCACGTGGACACGGCTACGCGATACGTCACGATCATGTTTTTGTCACGACATTGGCGCTAACGGGACGCCCCGGGAGCGCTCCAGGGTAAAAAAAAAAAGCAAAAAAAACATTGTTTAAAATTCAAATAAAATATAGGATTCATTCATTTTCAAAAATTTTACTGACATAATACCATTGAAATGGTTTTATGTCAGTAAAATATCCAGCTAACTATAACTGGTGTGAAACCTATGGTTTTTTCAGTGAATTTAATAGGTTTTTTAAATGCTAATTCCTAACTATAACTGGTGTGAAACCTATGGTTTTTCAGTGAATATATATGTATATATTTTTTTTTCCCCACAAAGTTAAGATGCCGCACTCGGGACTTATCAATAACTCTTATTTATTTGGCAAACTCCACCATCAGTCTGTCCCACCGATGCGTTTCGGGCATGCGCCCTTTCTCAGGGTAGGTGGCACTACTTTTTGCACAGATTTTAAAGGCTATGCACTTTGAACCCGTCCCATAGAATTCTGGGATTGGTAGTTTTTATCAAATTCACAACGGAAAACACCTTAAGTGACAGTAATTATCATTTCTTTAACAGTCTTGTATGACACATTGTAAAACTACTGATGCATTAGTGTTTACAAATTAGATCATTTATATTTCACGTATAGTACCTTTTTAAATCCATATATGTTTGCACAATCATGCTTACAGTAGTTTTTTACTGATTGTTCAGCTCTTTTTAAATTCGAAGAATAGACATTTTAAAAGGTCTAGTACCTGGAAATGCCAAAGGTTTTAACATCTAGCTGATTCTCGAATCTATGTCAATCCATATGTTCCACAAAGTCTATCTCTGTGCAATATTGGACTTTGTGGTTCTCACATATCACATGGTACAATCTAATAGTTCCTATGTAGTGATCTTATTCACAAATGTACAAAGAGTTCCTCATCCAGGTTCATCCCCCTCGGGATCTTAGTTTTCATTCGGATGATGTATTTTGATTCTAGTTGGCGGAGTTTTAATTTTCGATCACCCAGTCTTTCATTCTGTTCCACATTGTCTATTCCCAAAAAATACATTTTCCTCCAATCACCACCCTGACATTCCAGCATATGTTTAGCCGTGGCATAAGTCATGTCTCTGTTTTTTACAGCTCTTATATGTTCAAGCATTCTCTTCTTTAGGGTACAGATTGTGCTACCTATGTACATCTGTGCACAGTCGCATTGAATTATATATACTACATATTGAGTAGTACATGTGATTTTGGTCTTTATTATGATTTGTTGACCTTCTGGATTTTGTATTTTTGCCAATTTTGCACGCTTTGCAATGTCCGCATCTGTTGAACCCATTTTGTTGTGTTTCTAGCCAATTTGTTGATTTTTTACTTGCACTTTCAAAGTGGCTCCTTATGAGCATGTCTTTTAGCGAGGGTACTTTCCTGAATGATAGTTTTGGCTCATTTCCTAAGGTTTTCTTTAGATCAGGATCCTGATGTAGTAATGGCCAGTATTTTTGTATGCATCCTCGTATTTTGTGTGCCTCCTTGCTATAATTTAAAATCAATCTTGGTGGTTCGTTAATGGCTGTGATGATTTGTTGTTTTTGTAATAAAATTTCTGATCTTGATTTTTGCTTGATTTTTCCCATATTTTTCTTAAGATCTCTTTTCCTATATCCTCTCGCTTCCAATCTGGATGCACATTCTGCAAATTTGAGCATTGGCTTCCTCTTCCGTCGAACAGTTTCTTTTCATTCTTACAAATTCTCCAAAAGGAATGTTATTTATAACAGATTTGGGATGGAAGCTATCGGCATGTAAGATGCTATTTGTTGCCGTGCTTTTTCTGTAAAGTGTGGTATTAATTTTATCATTTTCGATGTAAACAGTGATGTCCAAATAGTCAATTCTGCTTTTGCTTGTGTTACATGTGAATGATAGTCCCACTTGATTATTATTCAGTTTGGAGAAGTATTGCATGAATTCTGTTTTGGTTCACTTCCATATGAGGAAGAGTATCGTCTATATATCTAGACCATAGCATTATTTTCTCCAGTTCTTCCTGATATTCCGGTCCCCATGCCACCTCCTTTTCCCACCAACCCATTGTTAAGTTTTCATAATTTGGGGAGAAGGAGACGCCCATTGCACATCCGCACAGTTGCTGGTAAATGTCGTGATTAAAGAGGAAGATGTTGTTGTTCAAGCATGTGTCAATCAGAGTTAGCAGCATAGCTGAATGCTCCAACTGAGATAAGTTCCTGTGTTTAAGAAAGTGGGCACATGCATTCAGTCCTATTGTGTGTTCAATTGATGTGTATAAAGATACAACATCTATTGTAACCAATAAAAAAGAAGGGTCCCAAGTGATGTCAGATAGTATGCGCAGGAAATCCCCTGTGTCTTGGACATATGAGGCTAGATTTTTGTCCATGAGAGCTAAATATTGGTCCACATAGGATGAGATGTTCTCATAGATGGAATCACATGAGGATACTATTGGCCTCCCTGGTGGGTCAATTAAAGTCTTGTGAACCTTCGGTAAGAAGTAAATTGTTGGTATAGTTGGGTTTTCTTTCCAAAGGTATTTCACTTCCTCACTGTTTAGTATTTTATGTTCATGCCATTCGTCCAGCATATTTTTCAGATTTATTTGCATGCTCTTGATTGGATTGGACGTTAACTTTTTGTATTTAGGCCCATCATCTAGCTGACGGTGAGCTTCTTTCATATAGTCTGTGGTATTTAGAATAACGATGTTCCCACCCTTATCTGCGGGCTTTATTATTATTTCCCTGTTTTGTCCCAGTGCTTGTATTGCTTCATTCTCCTTTTTTGTGATGTTTTCCGCCTTTATATTTCGTTGTTTTTCTAATTTTTCCAATTCTGTCATTACGGCTTCTGAGAACAGATCTATTTTGTTTCCTGGATATAATTGTGTACAGTATGTCGATTTCAATCGTAGGTTGCTCGTTTGGTGCATTCCAGTATCCAGTCCTAATTCTTGTAGCATTGTGGTTTCTGAAACGTCATCATTCTCATACTCATTGGCCAGGTCATATAGAACCTTTAGATGCGGTATTAGGTCAATTGTCAATTCTGGTTCTGATGTGTTTGTACCAGTTGTCGAGTCTCCTTCTTGTTCTATTGGATGTTTCCCTCTTTCTTCCTTGTTGGCATTGATTTTTGCCAATTTGATTTTCCGTACAAACTTATAGATATCAATTTTAGTGTCTGTGTAGTTGAAATGTTTTTGTGGGCAGAAACTTAATCCTTTGTTTAGCACTTGATTTTCCACTGGTGTTAATGTGTGTTTGGATAAATGTATTACCAGATTTTCCTTTACTATTGGTTCTTGTTTCTGTTCCGCAATGGATATTTTCTTGTGGCTGCCGTAGTTGTTTTTTGACCTTCTGGTTCTGCGGCGGCTTTTGAAGATTTTGTAGTATTTTTTCCAAATCCGCTGCCTCTGCCTCTTCCCCTCGATTGGCCCTGTGTTCTTGACAGATTTTGATCGAGGTTCACTAGGCGCATCTCCTCTAAAAAAGATAAGTTGGTTTGTTGTTTGAAGCCTTTTGGGGTGAATCCTGCACCAATGCTCACATCAGATTCGCTGCCTGAACCGCTTATGGATAGATGTGTTTTCTTTGCCACATTGGATTTCAGGGTGTCGAAGCGTTTTGCAAATGTCAAAATTCGTCCATATTTATAATCTGCTTCGTCCCTTTGGAATTTCCTGAGTTTTCTTTGTTGTATTTCGTCCTCGTATTTTTCGAGGCGATCCTTCATTTCTTTCCGCATTTTCTCTGCTTCCTTCTTATCTTTTGTCGAGATTTTGCTTTCCAATTCTTTAATCACGGTGTGTGTTTCTTCAAGATCTTTATCCATGAATTTTATAAGAATACGCATCATGTTTTTGCTGCATTGCATGTTGTTCTCGCCCCATTCTAAGAACATTTCAGTTTTGGTATCCGGATAAGTGAGCATCGTAAAAATTTGCAGCCCTCACGGTACTCTATCTACTTCAAGGTATTTCTGTAGAGTTATTGATTCCCAACTTTTATTGATTTCTCGTTTGTATTGTTTTTCAAGTTGAAAAAATAGTTGTTTTAATGTTGAGTCCAGTTTAGATGTTTGGACACTTTCATTGGCGTTTGTACTTTCAGTCTCAGTCTCTGTTTGAAACATTGTGGCTATTTTTGCTAAACGTTTTGTTTTGCGCACTTCCATGGTCAGTAATACAATCAGTAGTATGTCGGGATATATGGATTTGGCTTGATCGAGAGTGCAATCAGTTTTATGCTTTCTTACTTGTCTCGTGTCAATTGGATTGATGGCGTCTGTAAGAGAAAAATTCCTGCTCTAGAGGGTTACGAAGGAAACAGATTGTTATCAGTTTGCTCTCCGAGGTTTCTCCCTTTACAAGTCGCTACGAGTGCACGGATTTGCCGTATAGTATTACACATCAGTCGCTTCACTCACCACGCTGGCTGGCTCCCGTTTGGGTGGCGTTCTCCACCCCGTGCTCTGGGGCTCCGCACGGCGTGGCTTGCTACTTTTCTGATCGTTGTGTTAATCCAATCTGCTTTCTCAGGCTCCGTTCAGCTTTCTGTTCAGCTTTCTCGGCTTTCCTCCATGTAACTCGGGCGCTTCCAGCAACAGATAAGGCAAGGCAATGGCGGTTAATGCTGGAGCGCTCTGCAGCGGGTGCGTGCGAGGGACCAACCACAGGTCCAAAATCTTTTTTCCACAAAGTTAAGACGCCGCACTCGGGAATTATCAATAACTCTTCTTTATTTGGCAAACTCCACCATCAGTCTGTCACACCAACGCGTTTCGGGCATGCGCCCTTTGTCACGGTAGGTGGCACTACTTTTTCCACAGATTTTAAAGGCTATGCACTTTGAACCCGTCCCATAGAAGTCTGGGATTGGTAGTTTTTATTGAATTCACAACGGAAAACACCTTAAGTGACAGTAATTATCATTTCTTTAACAGTCTTGTATGACACATTGTAAAACTACTGATGCATTAGTGTTTACAAATTAGAGCATTTATATATATATATATATATATATATATATATATATATATATATATATATATATATATATATATATATATATATATATATATTGTCCAACTAACTATAACAACCCTGAAACCTGTGTTTTTTTTCAATGAATATATATATATACATTTCACCCATACAAAACCATTGAAATTCCCCCGTTATAGTTAGTTCAGCTAACTATAACTCACGCAGCCGCAATGCACTGCTGATGACGTCACATATTACATCACTCATGACATGGTCAGTGACATCACTCATGACATCACTGATGACATCTCACATGACATTACTGATGACATCACTGATGGCATCACCCAGTGAATGTGTGTTTTTCTGAAAAATAAATATTTTTTATAAATGAATATTTAAAGGTTGATGGAAGAATAAATGGGTAAATAAGTGTCTAAATGGATGTTTTTTTTTGTAAAATGGATTGTATAACTGACCTATTAAATGTATCTTAGTGAATACATGTATTAACGAGTAATGTTTAAATATGTAAATATCTGTATCAGTGTCTCCCTTTGTGTATAAGTGGCTGCATGGGTTGGTGAGTAGCTCCATGAGTGTGTATATGGGTTATTAGTTTGTTTTTTGAGTATCAGTATGAGTGTCTGTATGGTTCGGTGGGGGATATTACTTAGCGTATAGATGCATGAATGAGTGACTCACTGTTTGTATATGTTTCGAAGACAGCATGTGTGCAGGACTGTATGGGTGGATGAGTGTGTGTATGGGTGTGTTAGTGAGTGAATGAATGTCTCAATACTGTCTTTATGAGTAAGTACATATGTTTTAAACTAGTATATGTGAGTATTGATGTATATATGGGAGTATATGTGAGAGTGAGAGATTGGAAGAGTTCCTGTATAAATAAGTATGTGTTTCTATAAGTGATTGTTTAAGAGAGTAAGTATGTGTACGTTTCTGTAGAAGTAAGTGTAGTGATGTGTGTATAGCTGTCTATGCAAGTAAATGGATGTTTGATAGTGTATTTGCATGTGTGAGTATGTGTGTGAGTAACTCTATAAATGAGTATCGGTGTGTAACATGATGTATAGGTAAATGAGTTCATATGATGAGTGAGTACATGTATGAGTGACTATATAGAACTGTTGGTGAATGAGTGGTTGTGTATGTAGATTTTGGAATTACTGAATAGGTTGTTGTAACTGGTATTGGTATCTCCATTGTTTTGAAAATTTGAGTTTCTATTTTTGAATGTGTGTATCAAAGGTTATTTATGCTGAGAGGAGGTCTGCCACTCTTTCACAAGGATGATGTAATCAGTGATGTCATGTGAGATGTCATGAGTGATGTCATGAGTGATGTCACTGGCCATGTCATAAGTGATGTAATATGTGACGCCATCAGCAGTGCATTGCAGGCGCGCGAGTTATAGTTAGCTGAACTAACTATAATGGGGGAATTTCTATGGTTTTGTATGAGTGAAATGTCCAGCTAACTATAACGTGTGAAACCTATGGTTTTTTCAGTGAATTTCTAAGGTTTTTTAAATGCTAATTCCTAACTATAACGTGGCTGAAACCTATGGTTTTTTCAGTGGATTTCAAAGGTTTTGTAAATGATAATTTTAAAATGTATTAATTGTTATATTTTTATCATACTGATTTACTACATTGTTTTAAAGTATTTCTTTTTAGATATTTTATTTTTTAAATTACATTACATATTTTTAATATAAATTGAAAAAAAATGTTTTTCTAAGTATTGAAATTGTATTTTTTTTTATTTTATTTCATACATATCTTTTATTTATATATATTTTATATAGCAGGCAATGATATCCCATGGAAGAAAATTCAAGTTACTGGTAAGTACGGTTGAAATTACTTTTCGGGAACAGTAGTGAGTTAAAAGATGCAGCACTGAGGTCTCTCCTGATAACGGGTGAGTAAATCGGAATTCGTAGTTCGACTGATTTTAGAGGAATTTTTTAAACTTCAAAACTCCACACTTAGAAGAATTTCCAAGTGGAATCAGTCTATGTTAGCCTATGGAAGGAAATTCAAGTTACTGTAAGTATGGTTAGAGTTACTTTTCAGGATCAGTAGTGGGCGGAAAGATGCAGCACTGAGGTCTCTCCTGATAACAGGTGAGTAAATTGAAATTCGTAGTTCGGCTGATTAGAGTCATTTTTGTACGTTTCAAAAATAGACAGAAACTTTTCTGGTGAAAACCACACAATAGATTCCTATGGAAGGAAATACAAGTTACTGGTAAGTACACTTAGTTTTACTTTTCAGGGTCCGTACTGGGCTCAAAGATGCAGCACTGACGTCTCTCGTGATAACAGGTGAGTAAATCGGAATTCGTAGTTCGGCTGATTTTAGAGGAATATTTTGCTCAATAGTGAAGGAAGGGGGCGGGGCCTGAGGTGACATGTGTGCAAACACGCCCTGTGACGCGTTTTTGGTTGGGGAATTAATTCCTCTTCAATCCTGAAGTAACCTGTGAGCCAACTAGCCCACCAGGTACCTCCAGTATGCGCCAGGGAGCTGCGTTGCAGAGACATGTTCAGAGGGTACACCCCCTTTTTACAACACTCTGCAACGCAGGTCCGTGGCACTTACTCGAGGTACCTGTTGGACTAGTTGGCACCTAGGGGACCTCTGGATTGAAGAGGAATTAATTCCCCAACTTAAAACGCGCCACAGGGCATGTTTGCACACATATCACCTCAAGCCCGCCCCCTACCTTCATCACTGTGCAAACATGCCCTGTGAAGCGTTCTAAGTTGGGAGATGAACTCTCCTTGCATACTGGGGGTCCCTGGGGGCCAACTAGCCACCAGGAACCTCCAGTATGCGCCAGGGTGCTGCGTTGCAGAGAGGTGTAAAAAGGGGCGTGGCCTCATTTCACCTCTCTGCAACGCAGCCCCCTGGTGCGTTTGCAGAGGGTAAACTAATTGTCCTTGTATACTGGGGGTCCCTGGGGTCCAACTAGCCCACCAGGAACCTCCAGTATGCGCCAAGGGGCTGTGTTGCAGAGAGGTGTAATGAGGCCATGCCCCTTTTTACAACTCTCTGCAACGCAGCCCTCTGGCACGTTTGCAGAGGGGGAACTAATTCCCCTTGCATACTGGGGGTCCCTGGGGGCCAACTAGCCCACCAGGAACCTCTAGTATGCGCCAGGGGGCTGCGTTGCAGAGAGGTGTAATGAGGCCACATCCCTTTTTACACCTCTCTGCCTTGTGGGATCCCCTTAGCAGGCCTAGCGGGTCAGGATACTTCTACCCTGCCCCCTTTGCGCCTTTTGCACACTTGTTTTTCAATTTACTTGTGCCTCGGTTCTACCAAGGCACAAGATGGCTGCCAACACTTCCTGGTTTGGAGTGTTGACAGACAGTTTAGAGCCAATTAGCATGCAGCTCGTGCTCGTAATGGTACGCGTACAGTCCTCGGACAGTACGCGTACGGTAAAACTTCTGAAAATATATCTATGATTTTACTTTTGACTGAACGTATTTACACCATACGATCCAAACTCTAACTTTTTGCCAAATTTGGTGTAATTCCGTTCAGCAGTTTGTGTCTAACGGTCCCTATGGAAAATTGCATGGGAAAAACATGTTTTGGGAACCCCTTTTTTCTCGGCCCCCGCTTCACGAATCACCCCCAAACTTTCTTCTTGGAGAATTTCACGAAGATTCATCGACCGGCGCCAATGTTATTCCAAATAGAATGTTGCAGATTTCCGTTGGAAACTAGGTCCTAACTATAACTACCTACTGGGGACTCCCAGTAGGTAATATATATTCACTGAAAAAACCACAGGTTTCAGGGGTGATATAGTTAGTTGGACATTTCACTCTTACAAAACCATTGAAATTCCCCCGTTATAGTTAGTTGTACTAACAATTACTCAAACGCCCTCAATCCATCTGATGATGTCACATATTACATCATTCCTGACATGGTCAGTGACATCCCTGATGACATTACTGATGACATCTAAAATGACATCACTGATGACATCATCCAATGAATGTAGTTTGCTTCGATATTTAAATAAGTATTATGTATATATATATATACAGGAATCTGCCTTGAACATTGAGTGGATGTATAAATGTCTGAATGGAAGATTTAGTAGCAATGTGATTGAGTGTCTAAGTGACAAATTTAAAGTGTCTCACTAAATATTTGGGATAGTGATTAAACTTTGTTAATACCTGTATCACTCTATCTCTTGTTGTGTGATCTACTACATAAGTTGGGTAATACGTGGCCGATTCCGATCCTGGAAAAAAAACGTCCGTACGATTTACATCCAGAGCCATCACCGTACGATTCATACCCATCCATCCAAGTCGCATAGTACGATCCGTATTCCGTCAATCCGTCCGAATCATCGCGATCCGTACGTATTGCAAGGTTGAAACAGTGAACCGTACGACTTGTACACATGCCCTACGACCCGACGAGTACGATTCGGACCGGGTTATGAGGACGTGATTCGTACGGTCCAAGTCATGTAAGGGCGATTTGTACGGAAAAGCACACAATCACTTACACATCGTACGGTGCGTACACCCCATGATAGCAGGGGTACAATGCGTACCCCTGCGATCTTGGGGTGTACGCACCGTACCCCGCGATCGCAGGGTGTACGCACCTTACACCCAGCAAACATGGGGTACGGTGCCTACACCCCAAGATCGCGGGGTACTGTGCGTATACCCCGTGATCGAAGGGGTACGCACCGTACCCCTGCGATCAGGGGGTGAACGCACTGTACTCGGGGGGGCCGTTCCGTACCTGTTTCTGGGCAAACTCTGCTTTGATGGCTGTTTTCAGCTCCCTTAGAAAAAGAGTTGTACGGTGCGTACCCGACACAAATCGTAAAAAGCAGCCAATGAACCATACAGATGTCGCGTACAGCGGGTTCCGAGGGAGATTCCTACGGGGATTTGATTCGTACGGTCTCTGTATGATTCGTACGGAGTCCAGCTCCTGGTACGAATCGTACTTCGTTGTACGTACGGGGGACGTTGCAGGGTACGATTCGTATGGGAAAAACGCTCCGAACGGCTATTCGGAGCGTTTTTTCCCGAATAGGAATCGACCCCTAGGTATGTGAAAAGTCTACATTAGTTAATTATTAGTTAAGTGAGTATTTGTATGGGATAGTTAATGAATGTGTGTGTGGTTGGGTGGGACGTGTGTGACTGTCGAAAGATGTGTAAATAGTTGATTTAGTAGGTATATGAGGTTAACACTGTATGTGGAAACAGTTGTTTGGGTGAGTGAATCTCTTTATGGGTGTGGTGATGAGTAAATATATTTCTCAATGATATATGTCCAACAAACTAAAAATATAAAAGGCAGTGTATGTGACAATTGTTGTATATAAATAAATATACGTAAGACTCAGTGATTGTATGAGTGAGATATGGATAACTGTATAGTTGTAATAGTGATTTTATAACACACTAAATATGAGTTACTATCTATACGAATGAATAAAGTGGTGTTTGTGTAAGTGTATAGCTTAGTACATATAAGTATGATCAATTATTTGCATAAGTGAGTAGGATGTCTGCAAAAGTGAATAGGATATGTGATGGTGTGTAATGTTGATGTAGTTGTATAAGTATATTTAATAGTGATCTAGTGTTCTATTGATCTTTGTTAGCATGTATGAGTGAATCTATAGGAAAGTGTTTAGATGTGTGTTTAGATCTAGTAATCACTGAGTGGGTTTTTAGAAACTTGTACTGGTGTGTCAATGGTTTCTAATATGGAATATCATATTTTATAATGAGTGTTGAAAGGTTATGCTACTGTATGATGAGGTGTATCAGTTTTTCACATGGATGTTGTCATCAGTGATGTCATTTGAGATGTTATCAGTGAAGTTATCAGTGATGTCACTGACTATGTCATGAATGATGTGATATGTGACATCATCAGCAGTGGATTGCAGGCGCGTGAGTCATAGTTAGTACAACTAACTACACGGGGGAATTTCAATGGTTTTGTAAGAGTGAATTGTCCAACTAACTATAACACCCCTGAAACCTGTGGTTTTTTCAGTGAATTTCTGAGGTTTTTTAAAAGCTAATTCCTAACTATAACATGTCTGAAACCTATGGTTTTTTCAAGGAATTTGAAAGGTTTTGTATATGACAATTTTTAAATACATTTATTCTTATATTTATTTTTTTGACACTGATTTACTATTTTTTTTTAAAAACGATTTATTTTTAGATATTATATTTTTTTTTATTACATTACATTGTGTGGCCCCCCCTTCTTTTATGTTTTTTTTTTGAGCCCTGGACCCCATCCCCTAGAGCCTGACCAGCAAATCTAAATGTATTCATTTTTTTATATGAATGGGATTCCTATGGAAGGAAATACAATTTACTTGTAAGTATGCTTGGAACTACTTTTCAGGGTCAGTGCTTGGCTAACAGATGCAGCACTGGTTTCTCTCCTGATAACAAATGAATACATTGGAATTCGTTCTTCGAATGACTTAAGGTGAATATTTTAAAGTTCCGAAACTGCACACTTAGAAGAATTTGCAACTGAAACCAGTCAATGTCAGCCTATGAAAGGAAATTCACTTAGCAGGTAATTGGTGTTATTATTACTTTTTCTTACTCAGGGGTGGATCCTGAATCCAGCACTGCTGTATCACTTCTAAACAGTTGAAAGAATGCAAATTACCAAAGATGCGCGGGAGCCCAGGTCTCTTTCTGTTTTTTTTTATATTGCTAAAATGCGCGGATCATGCGCGCACCCCGCAATTTTACCTTCCCCTTTTCACATTTTAAACTCACATTTCACACGCTTCTTCACCCTCCCTTCCACCGAGGCGTAAAATGGCTGCCAACAGTTTGAAGTTTTGAATGTTGACAAGCACTTGACAGCCAATTAGCATTCAGAGCGTGATCGGAAGGCTGCGCTTATGGTACGATGTCAATTAGTGGAGTATCCGTATTAAATTTTTTTATGGGAAGCGGGTCGCGTGGCACCCTCCCATGGTCAATTCTATGAACTGAGGTCCCCATGCCCCGGGGCATGGCTAATTATATATTTTTATTTTATGGAGGAGGGCTGCATAGCCCCACTACTGAAGCCCCTTCAAAGCCCCGGGATTATGACTGTCACCGTTGGGGACCGTGCGAGGGTCTTCAATTCCCCCACCGGCTCCCCGCCTCCTGCAGCAGCCAGTGTTCTATCAACATCTCTGTATGTACCACCTAGGAGTTTCCTTCACTTTGCGCATGCAAGTTTGTGATAGTGCATGCGTCTTAATATTACGTATGCGCACAATACGTCCCACCGTCTGGCTATGTACACCTAAGGTATTTCATTCTATTTGAGCATGCTCAATTACAACATGCCCAATCACAGCTCTCACACCCAGTGACATCTTGCTCAACCAATCATTCTGCTGCAAAGCATTTATAACCTGCCAACCTTCTCGAACTTTTCTTATTCCACAGTAACAGCCATTGATAGTGTTCGTATCCACTTCTTCGTCGGTTAGCACTTTTTTTTAAAGAATAATTACATTAATTAATCTGAATGATCTTTAAATACCGCGTAAAGGCAATTTTTTCAATTTGACAATGTTGTTTTTAAGCACGTTTTCCGACTTTTTCATATCGTTAAAGTTGACTTCATAACTTTTGTTCCTTGAGCAAATCACTTAATCCTGCCGCCTTCAATTTTGTAAGTAGTGCGCCACGTGCTGCTTCCTCCACATGCAGTGCACATGTAATCAATTGGCCAACGTTGTATTTTAGCACACTCTCCATGTTTTTTAATCACGTTAAACTTGATTTCTTATCCTTTGTTCTGTGCAAATCAGTTAATCCTGCCACGTTTCTTTAATTTGCCAAGCGCCATGTGGCCCTTCCAGCATCAGTGTGCTATGTACTGTTCAAGTTAATGCGATGTAGTTGTTCCCGTGTAACTAGTGCGTCACATGCCCCATGCATTGGAAAAGTAATGTTTTTGGCAATAGTGTATTTTAGCACGATTTCCAGCTCTAATACCTCCAATATCTTACCTTGGTAGGCGATGGTTCTAGGCAAATTACTTAATCCTGTCGCTTCAATTTGGTAAGTAGTGCCCCACGTGCTGCTTCCTCCCCATGCAGTGCACATGTCATCTATTGGCCAATGTTGTATTTTAGCACACTCTCCATGTTTTTTAATCACGTTAAACTTGATTTCTTATCCTTTGTTCTGTGCAAATCAGTTAATCCTGCCACATTTCTTTACTTTGCCAAGCGCCTCGTGGCCCTTCCAGCATCAGTGTGCTACGTTCCTTTCAAGTTAATACTATGTAGTTGTTCTTGTGTAAGTAGTGCGTCACGTGCCCCATGCATTGCAAAAGTAATGTTTTTGGCAATAGTGTATTTTAGCACGATTTCCAGCTCTTATACCTCAAATATCCTACCTTGGTAGGCGGTGTTTCTAGGCAAATCACTTAATCCTGCCGCCTTTAATTTTGTAAGTAATACGCCATGTGCTGCTTCCTCCTCATGCAAAGCACATGTAATCAATTGACCAATGTTGAATTTTAGCACGCTCTCCATGTTTTTTAATAATGTTAAACTTGATTTGTTATCCTTTGTTCTGTGCAAATCACTTAATCCTGCCACGTTTCTTTAATTTGACAAGCGCTACGTGGCTGTTCCCGCAGCAGTATGCTACGTGCTGTTCAACTTAATGCAATGTAGTTTTTCTCATGTAAGTAGTGCGTCATGTGCCCCATGCATTGCAAAAGTAATTTTTTTGGCAATAGTGTATTTTTGCACGGTTTCCAGCTCTTATACCTACAATATTTTACCGTGGTAGGCGATGTTTCTAGGCAAATCACTTAATCCTGCCACCTTCAATTTTGTAAGTAGTGCCCCGCGTGCTGCTTCCTCCCCATGCAGTGCTCATGTAATCGATTGGGCAATGTTGTATTTTAGCACGCTCTCCATGTGTTTTAATCACATTAAACTTGCTTTTTAACCATTGTTCTGTGCAAATCAGTTAATCCTGCCACATTTCGTTAATTTGCCAAGCACCACGTGGCCCTTCCTGCATCAGTGTGCTACGTACTGTTCAAGTTAATGCTATGTAGTTGCTCTCGTGTAAGTAGTGTGCGTCAGGTGCCCCATGCATTGCAAAAGTAATGTTTTTGGCAATAGGGTATTTTAGCGCGATTTCCAGCTCTTATACCTCAAATATCTTACCTTGGTAGGCGATGTTTCTAGGCAAATAACCTAATCCTGACGCCTTTAATTTTTTTAAGTAGTGCGCCACATGCTACTTCCTCCCCATGTAATCAATAGGCCTATGTTGTATTTTAGCACGCTCTCAAAGTTTTTTAATAACCTTAAACTTGATTTGTCCCCTGTTCTATCTCATTATACAGATATCTCAACCATGAGATGTACTGGTCGCCACAAGCTGTTTATTCCTGCCCATGCACTATACCAGATGGTGGTCAACCACTCAACATACCAGATCCACTGATTGCTCTCCATATTCTATCAGCTGAATATTGCAATGGATTATCAGGTTTGACTTTAACATTTCATGATTGAAAAACATTCTGAGATAAGCATTTGTGTATTTCATGTGTTTGCAGAAAAATAACTGTGCTGTTCTCATGTTTTGGTAAAAATAGTGGGCATTCTGTATAAAAACATGTCCTCGCGATTTTATTGGCCAAATATGTGATTTGAAATTGAATACTCTGTGTTATAATTTTTCTTGCTTCTATAAATATTTTTTATAAAATGTAAATCTCCATTGTGATAGTCTTAGATACGTTTGTTTCTGAAATCCATATGTTTCTCATTTAAATGCTCGTTACACGTGTTCAGCCTGCACTTGAGATATAAAGTGAAAATGTTGTTTTGAATTTTTTTATTTGAAGACGTGTCTTTCAATTTTTCTTGATCTTCATTTCTCAATTTTTAGATCATGGAAGACCAAAAAGGGTTCTATCAGATCAAGGCCAGGAGTTTGTAAATGAAGTGGCCTAACATTTCTATAATGCAATGCTATTTCCTATTTTGCTTGCCAAAAATAATTATACCTATTTTTTTTAGGTTAATTCAGAGTTATCTAAGCTTTTACAAATAGAACGTTCTGTAAGTGCAACCTATAACCCACAGGCACGTGGTTTAGATGAGCATACTAATATATAAGCTGTACACCTTCAGAGAAGGAGATTTAGTGCTTCTGACAAATTACAAGCGAACAATAACAAAATGAGGCATGTTTGAGCATAAGTTTACTTGACCTAATAGTATTGCCGACATGCAAGAAAAGCTTGTAAAATTAGTCAATAATGCTAGCAAAATGCCTTTAAGTACAACTTATATTCTCAACATGTTGAATCAAGGAGAAATATTTAACACAACCATCCGTATGTCTCTAAAAGATTTTGCACAGATATTGAAGCATCCCCAATATGACCAGTGGCAGTTAGTGATATAATCTAACCAAAGATAACAGAACAGCTACAACTGTCATGTTTTTTGCATTCTGGTAATGATACTTCCAGTATGGATGATTGCTTTTCAACCCCAATCCTCTTGAGAACAATTGTTTGTTTGTACATTAAAATTAAACTTGGACATTTGTACAACATATACATTTTTAATTCCTTATGGACGGGAAGACCCAGAGGGAAGGTGTGGAGCTCCAGAAACAAAGTGTGAGAAAATTTGTCATGTTAAAAACGGGTGAAACTACAGAGCCGTATTTTCTTGGGCTCACTGACCTCTCATGAAAAGTTCCTGCTAACAAGGTTTAGGTTTAATCTTTTCCATCATCAGCTGATTAGGCCAAAAACTGATATTTTTAATAAATTTGCAGCACCCTGCGGCTGCGACAGAAAGTCTCCGCAAGATATGCTGCATTTTATATTTTTATGTAGGTTTTATGAATACCCACGCAAGCGCTCTCTGGTTACCCTTTTAAACAAACTTAATTTTACTCAGATCAGACCGGCATTAATGTGTTTACAACTTTTGCATAGTGACAGTATTCTCCAAATTACTGAATTTTTAAAATTGACTGTGAGGCTGAGAATTTGTATGGACCGGTAATTGTCCCCTGTGATGAATTATCTACTTTTTTGATTCCATTGTACAGAAGATAGCACATTCCTGCACCTTTGGCACTTTATCTGAAATGTGTTTACAATTAATGTGTTTTAAATTGTATTATTACTGTATATGTACTTTTATGGTTTGTACAAAAACCGAAATAAAGTCTTTTACAACTACTAATAAACTTCGGATTACTTGGTACTTTGTTTTGTCTTTGAATCTTTTTTTATAAAAAGGCACAGCTTAAATTTTGAACATAGTATAGTAAGATATTTTAATTATGTTTGTGAATTTAAAATTATGTTTGTTATCCTGCCATTAGAAATTGTTTTGAATAGTTGTGACTGTCCTATGTTCTAGATAGGTAAACGCCTAGAAACATGTAGAAAATATTGTAAATTAAGTTTACAATTTTTACCATTGTTGTTATAATCTGCTAATGTACGTCTTTTTCACATTTAGAGTCTGATGAAACTTTCTGTATTGTATGCAGACAAAAAGACTCACACATTTTTAAGGATAACGTTATAGTAAATACTCTTAATATTACTAAACGACAAAGTTAAAGAGTAAAGTATATAAGTACTTGAGCGGTTTTTGATGGCACATAATCTCCAATTCACACATGTGCGGATGGGTCTGATACAGGGTGGATCTCAATATAACTAATGGATTTACAAAGGTCTTTTCTGAGTTGCATCCACCATGTTGGTTCACTGGCTATACACCCTTCTTAGTAATAGAGTCATTACCACTTTGCCACTGACCGGAGACAGTGCACTACGTTGAGCATGTAATTAAATTTGAGTTTGCGAAACAAAAAACTATTGACTTGTATACAATCCATACAGAATAACAAATCAATTTTCACTTTCTTTCCAACAGGCACTATGTTGTAATATCCTAGTAACCTTATTCAGATTACAAATATAAGAATTGTGTGTATTAAGTTTCTTTCCATGGTAAAGATGAGTTTGCATGCTAGTTGTAAATTTACATACTCTACATACTCCTGCCATCCAGTGTTCTGTCCAGTTTAAGATAAGTAGTATTTCTTTGAAGAAGTCTTTCAAGTTTGGAGTAAAGTCACTCCTCGTTTTTTAAATATTGTCCTTGGGCATCGACTCAATTGTTACATTCTATTCACACATGAGGTTCATAATGGTGTAACTAAGTGTAATATAGAGTAGTCAATGCGTATATAAAATAAATGATAACATGAAACAACCACAGATCTTGGTGGGTAGGTAGAAGGGCACATGTGAATCAATATTTAACTTTCAAAGAATAGAAGCTGAGACTGATAATGCCCTAGGTATTGACCCTGTTTGCAGATTCTTACATACGTCAACAACTAATGCTTGATTAGCCAATGCTGTATTTTAGCCTGCTCTCCATGTTTTTTAATAACAAAAAGAACAAAGCTAAACAAGTGTTTCACAATCCCTACTGTAATGCTGTTCTATGATTCAATCAGACCATAACTGTGGCTAACACGACGTTTAGAATGACTACACGGTCAAACATAAGGCATGTACCAAATTTCCCAAATTAAGTTTACACTTTTTACAATAGCAGTTAATATGTGGTAATGTACATCTCCTTCCAAGCGGCCTTTCCTACACCCTGAACTTTTTTCATAAATTTAGCTGCATAATCTTTCATGTTCCTACAACCATCACTAGTTGGATTTTATCACTGACATATATAAAGTCATCAGTCACTCCTATGGCGGGCATTAACAATCCTTAAGGCTGACAGCTGGGTTTTCTGTGAGAGGATGCCCATACATGAGTAACAGCTGTCATTAGCATTCAGAATCTATTCTTCCGTGGTGTATTGTGATGTACGTATTACATGATGTGATGGAAGTTCGGTACCGTGTGACGTCATATCCATATCGTACGCGGTCAGTGCACAACTCCGGCAATTTTTTTTATTGTTGAAAAACTTATTTATATATATTTAATATAAATATTAAGACAAGAGATTATATAAATATAGTTTAACTTTATTAAAAACGACATTACTTTTTAATGCAATTTCAGAAAGTTGCGCTGGGTGCATCCTACGCGCACCCCATGTGACCTCAAAAAACAGTTTTGATTTGTTCATTACACTTCCAAATGAAGGACCCCACCCATTTCAATCTCTCTTCTTAACATTTTTCCTAGGAAAACACCTCCTGAGAAGATCTGCTGCTCTTTCTTTTTTGTATAACAAATTTACGTAAAGATACTATGGCTGCTAATCCACCTTCATCCTCTGATTCAGAGAACTCATCAGACCAAGAATTTCTTCCTGAACCTCCACCAAAGTAAAAATATACCAGCATTGTCTGGAAATTTTTCACCTTTCCACCCGGCTTAAAAAAAGGTGAATACAACAAAAGTTACTTGCCGCATATGCAAGACTGTGCTTTCAAGACGAGACAGCAATAAAAAGTACTTGTGTAGAACTGCAAGTATACGGAACCACTTGCAGACCAAGCATTCGGTCAACTTTGCAAGGGGAGAATTAAGGAGATTGAGAGAAACCAAGATTTTGTCTCTCTGCTGCTGCTCCCGTATCTGCATGTGACAACTAGTACATAAAGTGGGAAGCAGATATATACTTGCCACTCCCCACGGCTGGTGTTGTTTCCATCTGTGGACCACTATGTATCTGTATAACCCCTATGTCATGGGGGAGCTGATATAGACACGCTCTGTTTGTCTGCTGCTACTCCCGTATCTGCTAGGGACAACTAGTACATTGCATAGTTGAGACATCTGTGTAATGAACTGGGAAGCAGAGAAATACTTAACACCTCCAGGGCTGGTATTCTATCCATCTGGGAACCCCTGTGTATCTGTGTACCCCATCCATCTGTGGACCCTTATGTATCTGTGTACCCCCCTATGTCACAGGTGAGCTGATAACCACAGGTTCTGTCTGTCTGCTGCTGCTCCCGTATCTGCTTGTGAGAACTAGAACATGCCATATGTGAGACATCAGTGTAATGACCTGGGAAGCAGAGATATACTTGCCACCCCCCAAGGCCCCTGTTCTATCCATCTGTGGACCCCTAGGTATCTATGTACTCCCCTATATCACGGGGAGCTGATATAGACAGGTTCTGTTTGTCTGCTGCTGCTCCTATATTTGCTTGTAACGACTAGTACATTCCATAGTTGAGACATCTGTAATGAACTGGGAAGCAGATATATATTTGCCAGTCCCCAAGGCTCCTGTTCTATCCATCTGTGGACCCCTATCGATCTGTATCCCCCCGTATGTCACGGGGGAGCTGATATAGACAGGTTCTGTTTGTCTACTGCTGCTCCCGTATTTGCATGAGACGACTACTACAATCCATAGTTGAGACATCTGTGGAATGACCTGGGAAGTAGATATACTTGCCACCCCACAGGGCTGTTCTTCTATCCATCTGTGGACCCCTATGAATCTGTGTACCCCTCTATGTCACAGAGAAGCTGATATAGACAGGTTCTGTCTGTCTGCTGCTGCTTCCATATCTTTTTGTGATATTCGTTACCAAGTTGCAAAAACTTAAAACGACCTTTATAAAATATGGACGGCTGATAGTATATGGAGAGCAGTCAGTGGATCTTTCCATCAGACTTAAAATGGGTTGGTGTTCAGTCCATCTGTAGCCACCTATGTAGCTGTGTACCCCCCTATGTCACAGGGGAGCTGATATAGACAGGTTCTGTCTGTCTCCTGTTGATCGTGTATCTGCTTGTGACGACTACTACATTCCATAGTTGAGCCATGTGTGTAATGAATTGGGAAGCAGATATATACTTGCCATCCCCCAAGCTCTTGTTCTATCCATCGGTGGACCCCTATGTATCTGTATCCCCACCTATGTCACGGGGAGCTCATATAGACAGGTTCTGTTTGTTTGCTGCTGATCCCGAATCGCTTGTGACGACTAGTACATTCCATAGTTGAGACGTCTGTGTAATGACCTCGAAAGCACAGATATACTTGCCACCCCCAGGGTTGCTGTTCTATCCATCTATGGACCCCTATGTATCTGTGCACCCCCCTATGTCATGGGGGAGCTGATATATACACATTCTGTTTGTCTGCTGCATCTCCCATATCTGCTTGCGACGACTAGTACATTCCATAGTTGAGAAATCAGTGTAATGTACTAGGAAGCAGATATGTACTTGCCACCTCCAAAAGCTCCTGTTCTATCCATCTGTGGATCTCTATATATCTGTATCCCACCCTATGTCACGGGGGAGCTGATATACACAGGTTCTGTTTGTCTTCTGCTCCTCCGTATCTGCTTGTGACGACTAGTACATTCCATAGTTGAAACATCTGTGTAATGAACTACGAAGCAGATATATATTTGCCACCCCCAAAGCTCTTGTTCTATCCATCTGTGGACCCCTATGTACCTGTATCACCCCGTATGTTACGGGGAAGCTGATATAGACAGGTTCTGTTTGGGTACTGCTGCGGGAAGAGATTTATCATGAGAAGAAACTAAGTAAGAAATTATACGGTTTTAGTTTGAAGATGTTATCCCATTGAGAAATCGGACCATGTGAATGCTCAGCTCGGTTATCATCAGCAACTCTATACTCCAAATCTAGAAGAATAATTTAGGTGAGTCTAAGTCTTGCTGCAATGCAATATCAGGTACTGAAATCTGTTCAAGAAATTGAATATTTAGCAGAAAAACATCCAGAAAGTACAGATATTTTGAAAATGAATATGTTGGATTCATATTACCCAAACAGAAGTCATCGTCTTGAGAACATGTGTCTCTATGAAGTGCTGCAAAATAACACTTTTAAACAGAATACTACAGAGAACACAATAATGGTAAATATGGAGTCATTGGTTCGGAAGGATATTTGGTGAAACAAATTAAAGGAAATTTGATTACTCACAGTAAGCTGAGTTGTGACACTGCTGATAAAAGGGAATTTTACTATTTAGCTCTTTTACAAATATTCAAAACATGGCGTTCAGAAGTAGAATTATTTGGAGATTTTAGGTGAAAGGCCAAATTTTTCTTGTATTTGTTGTCGCTGAACTCACCACAAGAAGGAATTTGCAACTTATTTGTTGGTAAAGAATTGTTTTGATTTGGGTTCTGATCACTATATTCATAAATATTGTTATAACAAATTAGATAAGAATAGAATGCCTGCTACAGCTGTGCATAATAACTTAGAGTTAGTTTCTATTCCTCCAGAACTGACAGATCTCAATACCTATGACTCTATTCTCATTCAATGTGTGCACCCGTTACAGGCTATTGTTCGTATGGACCTAAAACAGGTAATTTGCATCTTTCAGATTTACAAAGACGATTAAAAAGAAGAGTGGTGTATTTATCGTTGGATTTAAAGAAAAATATTTAAACTATTGGTGTAGACAGTGTAGAAAGTGAACCACTACTTATTCTTGTTAATAGTGTGCCGACTAAGAATAAGAAAATCTGTCAGGAGTTAGTGGATGTTAGGAAAGTGCAAAACACAACATTGTATTCGATAAAAAACAATACCTACTAAAAGAATGTTTATATAGGAGAAGAAGAAATAGTTTTAGCAGATCACACTGAAACGTCAAGTGCACAAATTAAAAAAGTGGATATGTTAAGATGTGAAGAATTCTATGAACATTACAGTGGACCCCTATGTATCTGTGTACTCCCCTAAGTCACGGGAGAGCTGATATAGACAGGTTCTCTTTGTCTGCTGCTGTTCCTGTATCTGCTTCTGATGACTAGTACATGCCATAGTTGAGATGTCTGTATAATGAACTGGGAAGCAGAGAAATACGTGCCACCCCTCAGGGCTTGTGTTCTATACATCTCTAGACCCCTATCTATCTGTGTATCCCCCTATGTCATCAGGGAACTGATATGAAAGGTTCTGTCTATATGCTGTTACTCCTGAATCTGCTTGTGAGGACTAGTACATTCCAGAGTTGATTACTCTGGAATGCACAGATATATTTCCCACACCCCAGGGCTGGTATTCTATCCATCTGAGAACCCCTAAGTATCTGTATACCCCCCATGTCACAGGGGAGCTGATATGGACAGGTTTTGTCTATCTGCTACTGTTCCCATATTTGCTTGTGACAACGAGTACGTTTCATACGTTATACATCTGTGTAATCAACTGGGAATCACAGCTATACTTGCCATCCCCCAGGACTGCTTTTCTATCCATCTGTTGACCCCTATGTATCTGTATACCCCCTATATCACAGAGAAGCTGATATAGAAAGGTTCTGTCTTTCTACTATTGCTCCCGTATCTGCTTGTGATGACTAGTACATTCCATAGTTGATACATTTGGTAATGAACTGGTAAGCAGATATATACTTGCCACCCCAATGCTGCTGTTCTATCCTTCTGTGGACCTGGGACCTGATATAGACAAGGTCTATCTGTCTGCTGCTGCTACCGTATCTGATTGTAACAACTAGTACATTCAATAGTTGAGACAGAAAGTACAGATGTTTAAAAACAAATATGTTGGATACATATTACCCAAACGAAAGTCATCATTTTGAGAATATGTATCTTTATATAATGCTGCAAAATTTCACTTTTAAACGGAATACTACAGAGAATATCAATGATGCAAAACATAGAGTCAAAAGAACCTGACTTGCGACACTGCTGATAAAAGAGAATTTGACTACTTAGCCCTTTTACAACTATTCAAACCATGGCTTCAAAACTGCAATTACTTGGAGATTTCCAGAGCTATGAAGATTCCTTTAATACTTGTAAGGATAGCATACAATGCAGTGCTTTTGCAAATTATGTGAAAATGTTGAGCGATGTAATTGATCAAAAGCTACAATTACAGCTGAGATTGCTAGAGACAGTTCTCAAGAAAGCAAAAGTTCTACTGCACTGAGTCAAGATCCACTAGGACACTAATTGTTGAAACCGAAGCAGCAATTGCCATAAATGAGGTGAAAACAGCAATGTATTAAGCTGAAGAAGATGTAACAAACTTAGCAAACTTGGAAGAACAACTAAATGTTCAGCAAAAACAAATATATGAGCAAGTGAGACAACAGATTGACCATAGATTACTTCATGAAAAGAAAGACTGCTCATGCACATCATTTCAACCTATCCGAATGTACTTGAGTGGACAAGCTGCAACAGAAAGATGTTTTTTAATTAAAGTAATTACAACTTATCTACAGAAAACAACTGAGTCGCATTTGTCTTGTGTTGTCACTGCTCCAACTGGGTTGGCAGCACACAAAATTAAAGGAATTACTGTACATCGTTTACTAATGCTACTAGGAAAGCATGAAAACAAATTGGAATATCACAAACTATCTGGAGAAGCTTGTTGTGAAGTTTCAAGAGTCTTGAACAAAATAAACTTCTTATTATTAATGAGGTAAGCATGATATCAAATGTAATGCTTGCCTTTGTGCATTATTATTATTATTATTATTATTATTATTATAGGGGTTTGTAAAGCGCCTGGTGACGCCTCCCGGCGTGTCCCCGCGCTGTGGAGAGAGAGTGTTAAAAAGGTGGAGCCAAAAACAAGCAGTTAAAGAGTAAAAAGATAAGTTTTTAATAGTCTTCTAAAGGATGCCTCATTTTTATCCTGTCTGATGTTCATGGGGAGAGTATTCCACTTCTTGGCCGCAAGAGTACGAAAGGACCTGCCTCCCAATCTGGCCTTTTTTGGGAGCGTTGTTTTAAGCAGACCTGTTCCCTTGGAACGTAGGGATCTGTTGGGTTCATAAAGCGAGGCTAAATCAGACATGTAGAGAGGGGCTTTGTGATGAATGATCCTGTGGCACCAGAGGAGTGCCTTGAATACTATCCTCTTGCTGATAGGCAGCCAATGCAGGGTATCCAGAGAAGGTTTAGAGGGAGCTCTACGAGGGAGTCTTAGCACAAGACGTGCCGCTGAATTTTGCAGGACTTGTAATTTCCTAATGTTTTTTTCGGAAGTGCCCAGCAGCAACACGTTCCCATAATCTATACGGGAGGTAATAAGTGCCTGAGTCATGGTGCGTCTGGAATTCAATGGAAGGAGATCTAGGGTGCGGCTAAGCGTTTTCATGACTCCAAAACACTTACCAACAGTTTTTTTGACATGACTGTCATAGGAGAGCTTGTTGTCTATCCAGACACCCTAATTCTTGGCTTCCTGACTGGGAGTAGGTACGGGACCCAGACATGTAGGCCACCAGTCTTTGGTCCATTTTGTGTTGTTCCCACCTATTATGAGCACCTCGGTTTTTGTTCCATTTAATTTGAGGCAGTGCTCATTCATCCATACAGCCAACTTGCACATGCAGGATTATTATCTGCCATTTCCATATATATTTTCTCAGGAACTATATTTTCATTTGGAAATAAATTGAAAAGTAATCGAGTCTATAAACTTGTTTGCCAAGTTCTGTCAGTAGTCCAATTCTTATATCTTGGAGAATAATTCCATAATCAACATCATTTGCCTGTCGCATATTTGTAATGAGTTCTTTATATTTAAAATTTGACCAAATGTTCAAGTTTCCAACACTACCCAGAGACTCTCTAGTGTCTTCATGCGCAAGTGTTTTAAATACTGGTTGTCTTTTTATAGGAGTCAGTTGCAGTAAATCTCCAAAAACTATGACGTGTTTTCCTTCAAATAATACGTCATACTCTGTTTTAAGAATTTGCTGTTTATATGACATTCAGTGAGGCAGCTCCCTACTGCACCCCTCGCAATATTGAGACCCTTGGTCAGCCCAAGTCACCTATACAAAAGGCCTGCACTGTATAGAAAGCAACTTACCCTGTAAAATGTATTAACCTATATACATACACATAGGTGCAACTATATTATACTCTTAATTGCTCCATTCTCAACATCTGCATCCTAATATGCTAACAATAGAGTCGATTCCCATGCACAATATCATCGAAAGGAGGAGACAGCCTAACCACGTGACGAAATGGACTTCTTCAAAGAAAAACAACTTGCAAATATCTCAACACAGCACAAGGCGACAAGACTATGGAAACCATTTCAATCTATAGCACTACATGCCAAGAACAAATAATTACTGAGTAACTTGACATTTTCCATCTGTAACATGTAAAATCTATCAGAAGTAAAGAAACATGTTCTCAGTGAAGTGATATTAGTTATTCTGATTCATTGAAACTATTTTCATAACTTATTTACTGTTCTTTCAGTGTTTGTGGTCCTCACATTTAATATTTTGAACTACACTGAAACTGTTTTTACAACTTCTTTACTGTAATATCCACCTTTGTGGTACTCACATAAAATATTTTCTGATACTTTGAAACTATTTTTAAAACTTATTTACTGTAATTTCAGTGTATGAGATACTTAGGAAAAAAATTAAGATACATTGAAAATATTTTTACAACATCTTTACTATAATATCAGCCTTTGTGTTGCTTACTATAAAATATATTTAATATTTATTTAGTAAATAAAGTAACAAAGTTTGTACTTGTGGAAACTATTTTGAAAACATACACTATTTTCTGATACTTTGAAACTATTTTAAAGACATCTTTACTGTAATATCAGTGTTTGACGTGATCAAAAAAAAATAATTAACATACATTGAAAATATTTGTATAACTTATGTACTGTAATATTGGCGTTTGTGATGCTTACTATAACATGTATTTAATATTAATTTTGGAAATTAAGGAACAAACTTTGTACTTGTAGAAATTATTTTGAAAACATTCAATAAATATTCACAATAAATAAATGCTGTAACATTATGCATTGTGTCAACTGCTTTATTAAAAATATGCAGAAAAATGGTCCCTTTAATTGTCGTGACGCACACAGCCAGACAAGAATGGAGAGTGCAACTGAACTGCATTACAGAAAGGTAGCAAGCATGCAATTTCATGATTGGGTATTAGGATAGCATACAAATCTCACATATAAACTACTTTTCCAGCCTTCTTACTTTTTCTCTTGAAGTGTTGATAAGGTCTTTCCAATAGAATTTTGAAGGAGAAAGTAGAATATGAAGAACATAAGTAGGACGTTATATCTCAAAGTGCAAAAATTGATAAAAAAGGAGAACAAAAGTCTGCATGTACAATGGCCAGTGGAAGCGTTTTGACAGCGGGTAAACCCAAGGTGGTGTATAATGTGCAATATCTAGTAGCGGTACCACCACGCACAGAGTGGGCAAGGGCACATGAATTGATGGATTGTATGGGCTTGGACTATCAGGAGAATATACTTTAAGAGGACCAGCTCAAGTAAAGACATTTGATTGATAAGACATAGCAAAGGAGGTGGCAACAACAGGGAGTAAGATCCATGAGTGGTGGAGACTGGGTTTCTACATCTATGTCTTACCTACTATGTTGCAAACTTAGGACACAGTAACAACCAGAGCCCCTTGCTTTGTGTCCCCCGCCATTATTTTGTAAATTAGGGTAGAGGGAGGGAATGGAAAACAGTAAACAACATATTTACAAATATACTGGTATGTTCAGAACACTAAATCAAGAACTAAAGAACAAACATCACAAATAAAAGAAGAAGTTACACAAAGGAAGGCTGCACAAGAAAGAAGACAGATCTTGTACACAAACAGGTAAGTCAGCAAAAGAACAACAAATGAACAAGACTAAGAACACTGAAACGAATGGACACTTTGGAACAGATTGCGATAAGACTTAGAAAGGTACTGTAATAAAATAAAGTTCAAATAAAGAAAAGTTCAAAAACATGTCATACGTAATGACAAAGAGGCAGGAGTAACACTATTGTCCAACACTTTTAATAATGCTCCTGGTATGGGTCCCCTTTGGTCAAATTAAAACAAAAATGCTTATGAAGGACACCTTTGGAGAATTATATAATACAATGGAGACGGTGAAGGAAGCCCCAATGCCACCATGGTCCCAGCCGGCTCCCCGCATCCTACGGAAGACAGCATTACTTTTCATAAGGGAGAGCAGCTAACATGCTACTCGCCCTGAGGAAAAGCAATCTGCATTCCTATTTGGAAGAGAAATCAGGTTTCCTGCTCTCTCTTCCAAATAAGAAAGCAGTTTGCAATGGCAGGGTGGGAGCTGCGACACTCACGCCCTGCCATTGCAAACAGCAGTGTCCTGGGGTGGACCCCCCGGGACACTAGAAAACCTGGCTCTGGGGGATGGCGGTCCCCAGGGCCATCTGCGGCCCCCCTCCCACACATTAAAAAAGCCCTGGGGGTGGCGGTCCCCGAGGGTGTGGAAGTCCTACAATCCCGCCACTCCTTTTAACAAGCTCCAGGGAGTGGCGGTCCCCGGGTCTGCAGGGGGAGGACAGTAAGCCCCCCCGGATATATTAACTTAGAGCCCCGAGGGTTGCCGGTCCCCGTGGCAATATGTGGGGGATTGGGACCCCCACTATATTTATATTAAAAATGCCCCCGGACTACTAACCTTTAAACCGCGAGAGCCCGCGCTTCGTTTTTTACATTTTTCTGCGGCGAAATGCCTGGATCCTACACGCACCCCGCGATTTAAACAAATTTTATTTTTGCCCTAGAGGTCCTTCTGCGACCCCCTGAGCAGACCTACAGAGTCAGGGTGTGTCTACCCTGCCTCCTTGTCACACATTGCACACATTTCAATGACTTCCTCAGCCTCGCTTCTACTGAGGCACAAAATTGCTGCCAACAGTTCCTGATTTTGAATGTTTACAACTGCTTGACAGCCAACTATAATTGAGCGCGTGATCGGGGCGTTGCACTTATCCTACCAGGCCAATCCTAGCACAATCCCCGGATCCTCTGCGCCTATAGATATATAAATGACTTTAACCATAATTTTCAAAGAAACTACTGAACAGATTGACACCAGCTATGCGAAAAGCACAAGTCGGAACTGAGGACAACCTCTCTGCCAAATTTGGTGTAATTTCGTTCAGAAGTTCGAGCTGTAGCTGTGGCTAAAGGTCCTATGAGAAATTGCATAGGGAAAACACGTTTTGGGACCCCCTTTTTTCTCAGCCCCTACTTCACCAATCACCCCTAAACTTTCTGGCAAGGAGCAGAACTCAGCTGACCAAAAGTTTGGAAAATTTCAAGTAGATTCATCAATCGACGCCAAAGTTATTGACAATAGAATGTTGCGGTTTTCTTATGGATAATGGTTCTAACTATAACTACCTATTGGAGACCGCCAGTAGGTAATATATATTCACTGAAAAAACCAAGGGTTACATGGATGTTATATTGAGGTTGAGATTTCACTCATACAAAACCATAGAAAGTAAGCAGTTATAGTTATCCAAGTAAGATATTTTAAGAGTGTGACAATCAATAGATATATGGACCTATATAAAAGTTATGGATAATATCACCAACGGATGACACTATTATAAAATCATTATGCTGTTAGTAGTCAGGAGTCGACGGAAAACACAATGTGAGGGGGGTCTAAGGGGAAAAGAATTTTTAGAGACCAACTTGCATCCTGTCCCCCAAACTAACAAGTAACAACACACAGAGGATGCTAAGGGTCTGTAAAGAGACTATGAAATAACTAAACACTCAATTGTAGTGTAAGGAAGTAATTGTTCTGAGGAGAGAGAAAGGCAACAAAGTAAGAAAAGAATACCCATCAGCCCACCCGTTGGCGGAACCTCATCATCTGGGTTATAGTTGGAAACTGGTATCCACTAGACACCTCTTCAGATCTCTTTCGAGGAGTGCTAGTATTGGATCCACCAGTGAGATGGACAGCCAGCAGGTAATATTGGTAGGTTGAAGGGAAAGAGTTGCAGTGCTCAAAAAAGTGTAAATGTGAAAGATAATTGTGATATTGTTAAAAATGCCTGTTATGATGCCAAAGAACAACTTTATTGGGAGTGATCAACATAACGGCATGGTTAAAAGCAGAGTGAAGATAGTGTGGAAAATTTTTACTATCAATTATAGATAATAATTGGTCAACGTGTTTCAGCCTCACAAGGCTTTCGTCAGGACCTATAATATGCACTACTGCAACAGTGGACAAAGAAAAACAATTAATAGTGATGTAGACCTACCAGTAAATTATTACTATGTGGTAGTCTCATATCGTTGTGACAAGAACTCTCCTGAGAAAAGAAGAAAAAAAACACACAAAACAAAACAGATGTAACCATTGTGAAAACATCAATGCATGTGTAGATCAACATACCACACTTTGGTAAAAGCAACTCACCCATAATTGATATGGAGAAGGCCTCACCTCGCCTGGTGCTCGCTCAGGTCAAAGAGACTCACTCTAGACATGGGGAGGAAAAATAGATTGCATATGTGAATCTAACCATAAAACATATAATGAGATTCCTTTGGTCAAA